>NC_086101.1:9969883-10655300 GCF_963921235.1 Mobula hypostoma | reverse complement strand
TACAGTGTTCTCTAAAGGCAGAGTGCACTGAGGAAAAGCTTTTGGATGGAAGGTCGACATTCAGGTGCACAGAACCCAAAATATGCAGATTCTACAGTAAAGGGCATTTGAACACGATGTTCCTGACTTGCTGTTCACGGCCTGTTTAACATTCATTCACAGGTATCATATCATTTATACGCCATGACCTTGGCACAGAGCCTAGTGATAGACTGGCCTCATAAATATTGCTGGATGCAAACCAAACTTTGCTTTCTCAGTTTACGAAGTTGGTGCATCAATTATTCTGGAGGATATGGTGATGTTTTGCTTCCTTGAACTGCCCCGTTACTTCTGGTGAATGTCTCGCAGTGTTGCTGGGGAGGGTGTTCCACCATTCAGACACTGCTGGGGAAGGAATTCCCATACAGTGTGTGTCTGAGCCACCAAATGCAATGCTGGAAAAAGGGAAAAGCTGAGCAAGGAATCGTAAGAATCCAGGACCACTGGAGGCCTGATGAATGGTCTCAGCCCGAAATAGTGATTTCTAATTCTTCTCCATAGATGCTGTCTGACCTGTCAGAATTTCTCTAGCATTTGCTGTTTTACTCTAGATTTCCAGCATTCACAGAATTGTGTGTGTGGGTTTAGATGTTTATTAGTTATCCTGTATTTTTCATGGGAGTTGTAGCAGAAGTGATTGTGGAAGTTTTATTAGATACAAACCAAAACTAAAATCAATGCTCTCATACATTTCATCCATCTTACAAATTAATACACATAAAAGTCAGCAATTTGTAGTTTCTAACCAAATAAGAGGCACTTAAAACTTTTTTGTAATCACGAATATCAATCATCTCACTTTCAAGGATAGGAATAGAACATTCATTGATTGCAATTTAGTACAATGGATAATTTCATAAGTTATAAATATAAGAGGCTTTATCTTCTGATTCCATGTGTACTACACAGAGAGATAAAGAAACATAATCAAACAAGATTTTGTGATAATTACCCTGGAGTGAGATGACAATCCCGTTCAGTAACAGCAGAGTGCAGTGAATCCCTCTCATCTTAGCAGAAGAGTCGAGGGGCTGACAAGCTGGGAGGGGGAGAGGGGTTGTGGGGAGAGTGAGAGGGGTTGTGGGGAGGGAGAGGGGGCTAGTGGTGGAGT
The DNA here is from genome assembly GCF_963921235.1 of Mobula hypostoma. Taxonomy (NCBI): domain Eukaryota; kingdom Metazoa; phylum Chordata; class Chondrichthyes; order Myliobatiformes; family Myliobatidae; genus Mobula; species Mobula hypostoma. Next base: position 10,654,147 of record NC_086101.1, on the reverse strand, counting down.
GAGGGAGGGGAGAGAGAGAGATGTTAGTCCCATCATTGGTGGGAAGCTGTGAGCATTCCCTCCCCCACTGTCCTCAGCACCAATGTTCACCAACCCCACTCCCAGTAACCTGAGAAAAAATGTCCTTGGCCTCTCCACACAAGGTGGGAACAAGTTACTGGGCAAAGGATCACCAGGTTCAGCACTGAGCCCCCACTTCCCTTTAGAAATGTAGGGAACATCTTGAATGAACTAACTTGTATTAATATGGTGAAATCATTTAAAATATTTTAATAATAAGATTAGTAAAATTTATGTACATACTCCAGAAAAGTATAATGTTCAGTAAGATAAAGGTACAATTATCACAGTATCATATTAGTAAAATATTGTTCATGTACTGGTTTAACACAGTTGTTCCAGAAGATTCCCCAGTAAAACAGCTATGAAACATCAACAACACTCTGCCCATCGCTGGACAAGTCCAATGGGAATTGTAGCTGGGAAATGTCGGTGAGGTGCTGTCAGGAAGTTTGAGATTCCTGTATCCTCATGTGTGGATAGTTGTTTCATCATATTTTCCATGAAAAAACTAGATCCTTTTATAAATAGCATATTTTAATTACTGTGATAGATTTACAAAATGGAGTAGGATGGAAACAAGCCAGTTGGTCCACAAAATTTGTGTTAACACCAAACACCCACTGATATTACTCCTTGCCGCTTTCATTTTATGCTCCTCACGTTCACATGAACTCCCCAAATGTTCCTCTGGTCATTAGAGTATTTACAGCAACCAATTAGCCTACCAATCTGAGAGTTTATGGGATGCATGAGGAAACTAAGCAGACAGGGAAATCCTAGCCAGTCACAGAGAAAATGTGTAAATTCCACAAACAAGGCTTGTGGTCAGGATTACAACTTAGTCCTTTAATCTGCGAACCAATAATACTATATGAGCTGCTGTGTTGCTTTTGGTTTGAGGTACATGAGTAATTACCCCAGTAGTAACTAACTAACTTCCTGGATTCGCATCTGTGTTTCTTCATCAGGCCACGGCTTCCCTCACAATCCTTCTCATGTTAACTCTGTACCTCCTGTGACACAACGTTTGTCATGACCAACATGTTGGGGATCTCTTTGAAACCTTTAGAGAGTTAAAAGGCCTAGACAGAGTAGATGTGGAAAGGAAGTTTCCCAGGATGGGAGAATTTAGGACAAGAGGGCACAGCCTCAGGACAGAGGGGTGCCCCTTTAAAACAGAGATGCAAAGAAATTTCTTTAGCCAAATGGTGTTGAATTTGTGGAATTTGTTGCTCATGCAGCTGTGGAGGCCCGGTCATTGGATGTATTTGAGGCAGAGACTGATAGGTTGTTGATTGGACATGGCAGCACAGGTTACGGGTTGAAGGCTGGGAACTGGGGTTGAGGAAAGAAAAAAGAAAAGATCAGTCATAATTGAATGGCAGAGCAGACTTGATGGACCAGTTGGCCTTATTCAGCTCCTACGTCTTATGGTCATATAGTCATATATAGCAAGATTTCCAGCAAAGGTCCAGTAAATGATCGAGCAACTTCAAGTCGTTCATTGACAGAAAATTGCACTTCATGTATTTTGTGTTATTTCCTGTTTTCTATAAGATATACACAAGGAGAAATTCTCCCAAAGTTTAAGCAAATGACCAATTTTTGATTAACTTAAGGAGACTTAAGTACACTCACGGCTTTTAATACATGGCAAAGAATAAAGGGTAAAATTATGGAAGCAAAAGGGAACTTTGACAAAATTGTCCAGTTCAACAACTTGCTGTTCAGAAAGGAAAAAAAAAATCGATGTAATTAATATATAGTGTGTACACCAAATTTCTGAAGAGTTCAGCAGGCCAGGCAACATCTACAAAGAAAAAGATAATATTTTGGGCCAGGACTCTTTCATCCAAATGGGAAAATAAGAAGATGAGTTTGCCTTAAGTTGCTAAATCCTGTACAGTGGAGAGGAGATATAATGACTGTGATATGGTGCAGATCAGGGTTGTTATCAGAACTATTACTAAAAAAAAACAGCTAATACTGTCAAAAAGGAGAAAAAGACCAGTGTTAAATTTCCAATGGCTGATATGAATGAAGAGTATCTATATGATAACGAGGAAAATCTGTGCCTAGATTCACAGAGAAGCATCATTGAGATAATCTGGGAGCCTGAAAACACAGAAACCAGTGGGTCCAGGGTATTAAACTGAGAGGAGGCTGAAACTTCAGGCCTACACTTTCAAGGTAAATAGATATTTATTGGAATCCTGAAGAGAAATCAGTATAAATCTAAATAAATCTAAATCAGTATATAGAGGGACCAACTAGAGGGGATGCAATATTGGATCTCCTGTTAGGAAACGAATTAGGGCAAGTGACGGTAGTCTGTGTAGGGGAGCACTTTGGTTCCAGTGATCATAACACCATTAGTTTCAATTTGATCATGGACAAGGATAGATCTGATCCTAGGGTTGAGGTTCTGAACTGGAAGAAGGCCAAATTTGAAGAAATGAGAAAGGATCTAAAAAGCGTGGATTGGGACAGGTTGTTCTCTGGCAAAGATGTGATTGGTAGGTGGGAAGCCTTCAAAGGGGAAATTTTGAGAGTGCAGAGTTTGTATGTTCCTGTCAGGATTAAAGGCAAATTGAATAGGAATAAGGAACCTTGGTTCTCAAGGGATATTGCAACTCTGATAAAGAAGAAGAGGGAGTTGTATGAAATGTATAGGAAACAGGGGGTAAATCAGGTGCTTGAGGAGTATAAGAAGTGCAAGAATATACTTAAGAAAGAAATCAGGAGGGCAAAAAGAAGATATGAGGTTGCCTTGGCAGTCAAAGTGAAGGATAATCCAAAGAGCTTTCACAAGTATATTAAGAGCAAAAGGATTGTAAGGGATAAAATTGGTCCTCTTGAAGATCAGAGTGGTCGGCTTTGTGCGGAACCAAAGGAAATGGGGGAGATCTAAGATAGTTTTTTGCGTCTGTATTTACTAAGGAAGCTGGCATGAAATCTATGGAATTGAGGGAATCAAGTAGTGAGACCATGGCAACTGTACAGATTGAAAAGGAGGAGGTGCTTGCTGTCTTGAGGAAAATTAAAGTTGATAAATCCCCGGGACCTGACAGGGTGTTCCCTCGGACCTTGAAGGAGACTAGTGTTGAAATTGTAGGGGCCCTGGCAGAAATATTTAAAATATCGCTGTCTACGGGTGAAGTGCTGGAGGATTGGAGAGTGGCTCATGTTGTTCCGTTGTTTAAAAAAGGATCGAAAAGTAATCCGGGAAATTATAGGCCGGTGAGTTTAACGTCAGTAGCAGGTAAGTTATTGGAGGGAGTACTAAGAGACAGAATCTACAAGCATTTGGATAGACAGGGGCTTATTAGGGAGAGTCAACATGGCTTTGTGCGTGGTAGGTCATGTTTGACCAATCTGTTGGAGTTTTTCGAGGAGGTTACCAGGAAAGTGGATGAAGGGAAGGCAGTGGATATTGTCTACATGGACTTCAGTAAGGCCGTTGACAAGGTCCCTCATGGGAAGTTAGTTAGGAAAATTCAGTCGCTAGGTATACATGGAGAGGTGGTAAATTGGATTAGACATTGGCTCGATGGAAGGAGCCAGAGAGTGGTGGTAGAAAATTGCTTCTCTGAGTGGAGGCCTGTGACAAGTGGTGTGCCACAGGGATTAGTGCTGGGTCCATTGTTATTTATGTGGTAAATTGGATCAGCAAGATTGCTGATGATACAAAGATTGGAGGTGTAGTAGACAGTGAGGAAGGTTTTCAGAGCCTGCAGAGGGACTTGGACCAGCTGGAAAAATGGGCAGAAAAATGGCAGATGGAGTTTAATACTGACAAGTGTGAGGTATTGCACGTTGGAAGGACAAACCAACGTAGAACATACAGGGTTAATGGTAAGGCACTGAGGAGTGCAGTGGAACACAGAGGGATCTGGGAATACAGATACAAAATTCCCTAAAAGTGTCGTCACAGGTAGATAGGGTCATAAAGAGAGCTTTTGGTACATTGGCCTTTATTAATCGTAGTATTGAGTATAAGAGCTGGAATGTTATGATGAGGTTGTATAAGGCATTGGTGAGGCCGAATCTGGAGTATTCTGTTCAGTTTTGGTCACCAAATTACAGGAAGGATATAAATAAGGTTGAAAGAGTGCAGAGAAGGTTTACAAGGATGTTGCCGGGACTTGAGAAACTCAGTTACAGAGAAAGGTTGAATAGGTTAGGACTTTATTCCCTGAAGCGTAGAAGAATGAGGGGAGATTTGATAGAGGCATATAAAATTATGATGGATATAGATAGAGTGAATGCAAGCAGGCTTTTTCCACTGAGGCAAGGGGAGAAAAAAACCAGAGGACATGGGTTAAGGGTGAGGGGGGAAAGGTTTAAAGGGAACATTAGGGGGGGCTTCTTCACACAGAGAGTGGTGGGAGTATGGAATGAGCTGCCAGACGAGGTGGTAAATGCGGGTTCTTTTTTAACATTTAAGAATAAATTGGACAGATACATGGATGGGAGGTATATGGAGAGATATGGTCCGTGTGCAGGTCAGTGGGACTGGGCAGAAAATGGTTCAGCACAGCCAAGAAGGGCCAAAGGGCCTGTTTCTGTGCTGTAGTTTCTATGGTTCTAGAAGGCAATATATATTAGTTTGCTCAGAGTAGCGAGCACCACACTGTGAGCACAGAACACAATACAGGTCTCCTCTGCTGAATAACGCTGAGCATGAATAGCTGAAGCATGTGACTGGGTCTGAAACTCACCTACAAGGGTACCATGAACAAGTATGCCACTCTAAACCAGGGAGGTGCTGTTCAAAAAGTCCACACAGCACCCTGATGCAACGTGTGCTGAACATTGAAACGGATCTCCTGCACTTTACCAGCAACTCCGGGTTCTCAGAAACATGAAATGAAAATGAAGGCCTTGTGACACAAGCATAATCACGCTGTGCTGGAAACCACCAGCAAATGTTCTTCAGGTTTCATCAGTAAAGGCAATGGGGTTGCGGACAAATGTTCACACAAAGTGTGCAAAAGTGCACAAGGCTGTGCTTCTGCAAACTATGTGATTCACATCAAACCCAACAACACTGTTAACAATTAACAGTCTATACAACAGCGACAAAACTTACTTCTGCATTGACCTGACAAGAAAGTTAGTACGATGCTGAACACTAGGATATCTGTGCCACTCGGTCCAGAGCACATATACAAGGAGAATCCTACTACTTGTCTTTTGCAGCCAGCGTACATTCGCTACTTTCCATTTATGGACCCAGATTTCCTGGTGTAGATGCGTTTCATTTCCAGTGAAATGAGGTGCAGAGGCAGTAAATGGATGCTGTGTCTGATCGGAGTTCAGGGACAGAATTGTATCACAGGGCAAAACTGGCTTAAGAAGTTCACCTTAAACTCAGAAAGGAAGGAAGGTGTTTGACAACACACACACACAGAAACCACTAGTTTGATCAGCTTTTCACCTTAAGCAGGTCTATGGGAATTCAAAGGCTTTCACTTGAAAATCCATATGGAAGAACAAGCCACTCACACCTTCCACAATTTCCAAACTGCTCTCCATATCTCAAAAGAAGCAGTTGTGCATGATCTGTTAAGAGCAGCAAATTTCTTGGTGATCCCCTGGGAGAGAATCTCACCTGGTCCCTCAACACCAGCTCCATAGCCAAGAAAGCCCAGCAGTGTCTCTACTTTCTGCAAAGGCTGAGAAAAGTTCATCTCCCACCTCCCATCCTCACCACATTCTACAGAGGATGTATCGAGAGAATGCTGGGCAGCTGCATCACTGCCTCGTTCGGGAATTGCACCGTCTCGGATCGCAAGACCCTGCAGCGGATAGTGAGGTCAGCTGAGAAGATCATCAGGGTCTCTCTTCCCACCATTACAGACATTTACACCACACGCTGCACCCGTAAAGTCAACAGCATTGTGAAGGACCCGACGCACCCCTCATACAAACTCCTCTCCCTCCTGCCATCTGGCAAAAGGTATTGAAGCATTCGGACTCTCATGACTAGACTGTGCAACAGTTTCTTCCCCCAAGCCATTAGACTTCTCAATACTCAGAGTCTAAAATGACATCTACATCATTTAGTATAATATTGTAATTTGTCCTCTACTGTTTATTAGCTATCGTACTGCCCTGCACTGTTTTGTGCACTGTAAGTAGTCCTGCGTAGGTCAGCAGTCTAGTGTAGTTTTTTGTGCTGTTTTACGTAGTCTAGTGTAGCCTTGTGTTTTCTCACATAGTCTAGCAAAGCCTTGTGTTGTCTCACATAGTCTAGTGTAGTTTTGTGTTGTTTCATGTAGCACCATGGTCCTGGAGGAACATTGTTTAGTTTTTACTGTGTACTGTACCAGCAGTTTATGGTCGAAATGACAATAAAAAGTGACGACTTCACTTGACTTGAACTGGGCTGTCTGAAGAGACATGGTATTCTGTCCCAAGTTGAGCTGTGATTGGGTTGCTCCCATTTCCAGTCATTCCAAAGCAGAGTGAAACAGTGATTATGGGGGGCTAAACTGTTACATGAAAGTTCATACACATAACTCAATTTTAATGCAATCTTGACAGCAATTGGATTCATTAAGATGAATTTGTCCTTCACTAAACAGCAATTATGGCTGAATCTAGTGACTGGTATGTCTCACAATTAACACAAAGGGCGTGTGGAGGTTAAACAGCACCAGATTTTATGCACTATACTACAGCTCAATTATGTTCTTTGCTTCATCTGTGAAATCTTGGTTTCAGTATGGAGCTACCAGGAGTAGTAATGGTCTGAGAGTAGTCTTAATGGAATCAGTGTCAGCATGCAAAAAGCCACTTTCCACAAATATTAAAGCGTTACGTGGCCTGTCAAACTGATGCTCAAGTTCAAGGCCTCAGAGCAAAGTCGATGCAATTATCAAAGTACCACCTTCAGCTGGTGTAGCTGAAATCAGGTCATTCTTGAGATTGTTGAATTATTAGACTTTTCCTCATCAACATGTCAACTTTCATGCAACCATTTCAGGAATCAACCTGACCAGAGATCAGATAGACTTGGTCTCCTGCACTGCTGAAAAGCATCAACTTTTACAGGTGACTGGCGCACTACAGTTCAGAAAAATGCCTGAGATTTGCTTGTCTTACATAACTGTGTGACATACAGGTGAAGGGTATCCAATTGCATTTGTTTCCGGAGCCTCGCTTCATGGAAATAAAATAGAGCATTCATTGCGGACAAAAAATACCACAATTACTTGAAATAGGTCACACACCTAACAATGTATGTGGCACAAGTTTAACAGCACGGCTCTGCAGCAGTGAGAACACAACCCTGGGCCTTGACTATGTTGTTCTCCGACTGCAAAGTCCAATGTACATGTTGATAAGGCCATATAAATGTAGATTCCTAAACTGCTGTGCAAAGTCAACTAGGACCAAGATCATATGGCAGCATTTTCAAATAGTGTACACTGGGGAGAAAACTGCATCAGCAAAGTAATTTTCCAGAGAAACTATTTGGAATGATGTCCTTTCAAAAAGCTTAGATTTAACCTCAGTAGGGAAGTCTAATATCCTGAGCTATGTCTTTTTGATAAGAAGGATGAGCATGTCATGGTCCGGTCCATGAAATCTGCATTCCGGTTCACGGTCCGGTCCATGGACTCTGGACTCCGGGTCTTCCAGCTGTCCCTTGTTTGACTAAATCAAAGGCACCTGAATCCCATCTTTTGGCTTGCAATATAAGTAGCCTTGGGATTGCGTGTGGGTGGCTGGTTTGTCTCGTCAGTCCCCCTTGGAGTAACCTGCTGATGGAAGGCTAGTGAAACCATTTGTGATCTCGAGTCCTGGTTGGAGGACCACTGCTTCATGGAGCCTTGTTGCCATTCGTTGGAGTGGTATTTGCGGTATGGATTCAGCTGTTTCCCGGGCCAGCTGAGTGGCTGCCAGCCACTCCAATCTAGGTAGGGATCTGGCTATTTCCTTAGCCAGCTGAAGTTGCTGGCCAAACTGAGACTCGGAGCTTCCCCGGAGCAGAGATGGAACTGTCTGTCATTCTTTGGTGTTCCTCTCTTCTTGTCCTTGCCTCTGTGGGGTAAACCAGGCCGTTCTGCCGTTGCCCTGCAGGGGGATCTGTCTTGTCCTCCTTGCCTCTGTTGGATAAGTCTGACCGTTCTGCCGTTACCTGATGGAGAGACCTGTCCCACCTTGGTGTGGAGATGAAGTTGTGTCCCGGCTTGTTGTAGGATGAGTCCCGGCTCTATGTCTATGTTCTGTCCTGTCTCATGTTTGTGTTGTGTTAAAGATGAGTGCTGGCTTGCTGAAGAATAAGTTCTGGCTCTATGTCGATGTTCAGTTCCCAGTCTGTCTCTCAACTCCAGTCTCTGAGTTATCAGCCACCACATTTCAAGACAAAGATCCCGTAGCCAAGCTCCAAGAACCCTAGCCTCAACGATTCCACAGCCAAGCTCCAAGAACCCAAGCCTCGAGGGTCCCAAGCCAAGCTCCAAGAACCCAAGCCTCAAGGGTCCCAAGCCAAGCTCCAGGAACCCAAGCCTCGAGGATCCCTAGCCAAGCTCAAGACCCAAGAACCCAAGCCTCAAGAATCCCAAACCAAGCTCAAGACCCAAGACCCCGAGCCTCGAGGATCCCAAGCCAAGCTCAATACCCAAGACCCCAAGCCTCGAGGATCCTAAGCCAAGCTCAAGACCCAAGACCCCAGCCTCAAGCCAAGTCATGTCCTTGCTTGGTTCTGGGGTCCGAGCCCGAGGCAAGATCCAGGTTCTGGGTCCCCTGGCTCGGAGTCCGAGCCTTGTCTTGTCTCCAAGCTCAGGCCTCAAGTCCCCAGCCACATCCTGTCCTCAAGCCATGTCATGTCCTTGCCTGGTTCTGGGGTCCAAGCCTGAGGCAAGACCCAGGTTCTGGGTCCCTGTCCAGTCTCAGGCTCAGAGTCCAAGCCTTGTCTCCAAATCCATGGTTCCTAGTCCTGGTCCCGCTTTCCCTAGCCCAAGTCAGCGTTCTTGTCCCTGCTCCTTGCCTGAATCCTGTCACGTCCCTATTCTAGTCAAGTCCTGTTCCTTGTACTTCAGTGCCTGTGTCTTGCATTTGGGTCCGGTTCCAGCACACCCTTGTGACACAGCAATTTACAGGTCATGACTGTATCCAGTAGGTTCTCTATCAGGACACTCTGAAGTTGAGGAAACAGTTATTGAGTATCACCCCAGTATTTCAGACCAACTCTTGGCCATGACTACATCACGATGGAGAATTTGAGAGTTAGTGTTTCGTGAAGCTGCTAAAAATCGACCTCTCCAAATCAACTCCACATGTGGAACTGCCTGCAGATTCTGTTGAAGCGGAAAAAGAAGACCCCTCTCCCAATTTCCAGCCAATTCCCACCCGTCACAGACTGAACACTAAATCGCAGAAGAGGCTAAAGAGCCAGGCTTCAGACAAAGAGGTCCTAAGAGGTGGTCGCAGGAGACAGAGGAACGGCTGCAGGATTGCTTCGAGACAGCGGGCTGGGATATGAATGAATAGTTCAAGGATATGAGTGAATGTTTGTCACGGAGTTTATATAAAAAAAAATCGGTTGTATATTAATGTGTCCCACCAAATCATTCGAAGAACTCGTGTTCTCGATATGTACTCTTATTTATTTATAATTTTTTTTTCTTTTTGTATATGGTGAAATATGCACTTTGAAAATAAATTTACTTGAAACTTTGAAAGCCACCGCTGTAAATGACCAAACCCCAGGATTCGTCCAGTTTCCACCGGGAGACTCCTACTGCTGCTTCCCTGATCTGCGTAATTCTCGGTCTCCCCATTCCCCTGAGCGAATAGGCTCGCCGTGTCGGCTCTGGGAACGAGGTATAGCTAATCTCGGGGTCGTGGGAGGACCTGTTCATCTCAATGTTTCCCTCGGAAATAAGAAATTGACCACTTTGTCCAGGTGGCTTCCGTGCGGTGATATGTTCCTGAGCCATACTCACCCGATTAATCCCTGAAGCAACCGAGAGCTTCCTCACTCTGAACTCCTTCCCCACTCCTCGGGCGGAATTTAGTAACGTTCGCTCAAAAATAACGAGTGACCGCAGAGCAGAACTTCCTTGGAGAGGATCACCTCAAAGTGGGCGCTACGGCAGCTGCCAGAGGAAAAAGTAAAACTCGTTGCAAAGTGGACGCAATTAAATAGGCGGGACGGAAAGAGTGAAACTGTACAGGGCATTGAAGAGGACAAAGAGCGCCCGTGATGACTTGTCTGTTTTACTGTTGAAAGTAAAACTTTGATAAACCTCAAGTTCAGAGGCGGCGTCAGTGGTCACAGGGCTTGTTCGTGAGACGGGAAAACAGAAGTTTCTTTGAAATGGCTCTTCACACAAGTTTTCCAATTACACCACTGGACGAATTACAGCGGGTGATGAGTCAGTGTTCAGGAGTGACACGGGGAATCCGGTTGAGTGGTGCCGCAACAAGTAAATGTGTTATTAATGTGTGTGTGTATATATGTATATATATATATATATCAATCACCAAACGCAAAGCTGAGGTTCAGTTTCTTGCCGGGGGCATACTCAATAAATCCATCACAGACACTTTAGCATAATGGTTAGCATAATGCTTTACAGTACAGGCGACCCACATTCAAGGAGTTTGTACGTTCTCCCCATGACCGTGTGGGTTTTCTCTGGCTGCTCAAGTTTCCACCTACCGTCCAAAGATTAACTAGTTAATAGGTTAATTGGTCATTGTAAATTGTACCATGATTTGGCTGGGAATAAATTGAGAGATTGCTGGATAGCAAGGCTCAAAGGGCCAATTCCACGCTGTATCTGAATAAAATTAAAACATAAATTAATAACGATTAAGAATCAATGAAAGACCGCACCAACATGGGCTTTCAACCGGTGTGCAAAAGACAACAAACTGTGCAAGTGCAAAAAGGAATAATTAATAATAATAAATACATAAGCAACAAAGTCTGAGGCATGAGATTAAGAGTCCTTGAAGGTGATCCCATACGTTGTAGGGAGCATTTCAAAGATGGAGTAAATGAAGTTATCCACTTTGGTTTAAGAGTCTAATGGTTGAAAGGTAATAATTGATCCTCAGCCTGGTGGTATGGGTCCTGAGGCTTCTGTACCTTCTTCCTGATAGAAACAGCTGGAAGAGTGCAGGGCCTGGGTGGTGGGGGTCCGTAATGATGGATGCTGCTTTCCTGAGATGATCATTCATGTAAATGTGCTGAATAAAGGAGAGGACTTACTGGGATATATCCACTGCTTTTTGAAGGATTTTCTATTTAAGGATATTGGTGTTTCCAAACTGGGCTCTGATGCAGTCAGTCAATACCAATAGAAGTTTGTCAAAGTTTCAGATGTCATATGAATCTTTGCAAACTGCTGAGGAAGTAGAGACGCTGCTGTGCTTTCTTCGCAATTGCTCTTGCATGTTGTGCCCAGAACAGGTCCTTCAAAATAATAACTGAGGAATTTAAAGTTGCTGATCCTCTCCATCTCTGAGCTCCTGATGAGCACCGCCACATGGACCTCTGGTTCACTCCTCCTAAAGTCATGAATCAGCCCTTTAGTCTTGCTGACATTGTGTGAGAGGTTGTTGTTCTGGTGTCACTCAGCCAGTTTGTCAATCTCCCTTTTAGATGCTGATACTTCATCACTTTTCATTCAACCTATGACAGTGATGTCATCAGTAAACTTGAATGTGACATGAGATTGACTAGCTTTGAGGGGATGTTGATATTAAATGTTGAGCTGTAGTCAATATAGAACATACTGATGTATACTTCTTTGCTGTCCAGATGTTCCACAGTTAAGTGGAAAGCCAATTAGATGGAATCTACTCTGAACCTGTAGCTCCTGTAGGCAAACTGGAGAGGGTACAATTCACTTCTCAGGCAGGAGTTGACATGATTCATCACCAACCTCTCAAAACACCTCTTCACTGTAGATGTAAGTGCAACTGCATGATAGTCTTTGAGGCAAATTACCACGTTCTTCTTAGACACTGGTCTAATTGAAGCCTGCTTGAAGCAGACTGCTAGAATGAGAGGGTAAAGATCTCAATGATTACTCCATCCAGTTTATCAGCACAGATATTTAGCACTTGGCCAGGTCACCATCTGGGCGAAATGCTTTACATGGGTTCAGCTCCCTGAAGGCTGTTTGCACGTTGGCCGCAGAGACTGAAATCACAGGATCATCGGGGGCTGTGAGAGTCTGTAGTGGTTCCTCCATGTTTTGATGGTCAAAGCAAGCACAGAAGGCATTGAGCTCATTTGGAAGTGAATCCCTGTTGCCACCTATGTCACTTAATTTAACTTTATAAGAGGTAATCAAACCCTGCCACAACTGTCGAGCATCCTTCACTGATTCAAGTTTTGTCTGGAATTGCAACTTTGCTGGTGAGTTGACTTTCCAGACATTGGACTGTACTTGGACCTCTTGCAGCTTTCTTGGTCACCAGACTTGAATGCCTCTGATCTGGCCCCTAGCAGATTGTGGATCTAATGGTTCATCCTGGGCTTCCGATTGGAGACGACTTGAATCATTGTGTGGGGAGACACTCGTCTACAACTGTTTTAAATTCCATCACAACCATAGCGTATTCATTCAGATCCATAGATCTCTCCTTAAACACTGGCCAGTCCACCGATTAGAAGCAATGCTGTATCTGATCCTCCATCTCCAATGACCACCTCTTTGTTGTCCCAATCTCTGGAGTTTTGCTCTTTAGTCTATAACCTTAATTTGGTAGGAGAAGGTCAGCCACATGATCAGATTTACCAAAATACTGTCTGGGCATGGAGTGGCAGGCACTGCTCATCTTAGTATGACCGTGGTCTAGTCTATTGAGGCCTCTGATGCTACAGGTTATATGCTGATGATAATTTTGCAGGGTTTTCTTCACACAAGCCTGGATGAAGTCCCAGACTATGATTTGAAATGCATCGGGATAGACAGTTTCTTGTTTGGAGACGGCATCATGCAGTATCTGAAGTGATCACAGGATCACAGCGGTGGAGCAGTGCGAGAGAGTTTCACTAACTCCCGTCGAAGGGAAGATTTAAATTTCTTCAGGGTAGGCATCCCTGGAAGAGGCTACGCAGAGTAGTAACACAATCACAAATAGGAGAAAATCTAGAGATGCTGGAAATACAAGAACCACATACAAAATGCTGGAGGAAATCAGCAGGCCAGGCAGCATATATGGAAAATAATGCAGTCGACGTTTTGGTCCGAAACCCTTCGGCAGGATTTTGAGCATTTGTTTTTTTGCTACCCAGATGGTATGTAGTCCAGGTGATATTTTCAGTGATGTGTATACTGAGGAACTTGAAACCACTCACTCTCTCAACTGCAGTCCCATTGATGTTGATCGGGGCGAGCCTGTCTCTGTTCCTCCTGTAATCCACAATCAGATCTTTTGTGGGGTTTTTTTGGACATTGAGGGAGAGTGGTTCTCTTCAGAATCAGGTTTATTATCACTGTCTTATATGGTAGGAAATTTGTTGATTTGCAATACAGTGCAAAGACATAAAATACCGCGTAATAATACAAAATGTGCAAAAAAGGAATAAACAGCCAGTTGTCACGAACCGTTCAGAAATATGATGATAGGATGAGGGAGTGGGGTGGTGGTGATGACTGGGATGAAACTGTTCCTAAATGCAATTGGGGTTGATTTATTCATAGCGACAGCTATCAGCCTGTCATGGCTTCAGGGCCGAGGGTTAGAAGGAGACGACACACGTTGGCACTGAACTTTGGGATAAAGTTTATTGGAGAAATTTCATTGCACCTCCTGCTTCTTCACTCGTTATTTGTTTGTTTTAGAGAATCATGTATTGCACAGTTTGTGTTTCAGTCGCTCATTGAGTCGCAGCTCTGATATTAACAGAGAAGATGTTGATGGGTCTTTGTAGAAGCTTTAAAATTAGACAGGGGATTATTGGTTAGAGATGGGCAGGATAATGTGGGAATTCCAAAGTTAAACTGTGGAAGGATAAGGTCCATAAAAACAAAGTGTTTCTGAAATCTTTTTTGAATTTTCTGAACTTCATTTTTCCATACGACATGGGGGAGGTAATCTGGCCCATGGAGTCTGCATGGGATCCCACATCAAAGACGTTGGATCCATTTCCTTGGTTATTTTCACAGGAAACTTATTCCTCTTGTGTGCCAACGAAGTCTCACCTGATTTACCAACAACCTGGGGTAAATTGCAGCAGCCAGTAACCTACCAGTCAACCCATTTTTGAGATGTGGGAGGACTGATGGGTTTCACCAGGGGAAACACATCAGTCTGAGACTGTGCAATTCCCAGCAGCCCCAGACTGAGATCAGGATGAAACCAGCATTATTGATTGAAGTGGAGAAGTAGCACCATCACTCTTGACAATCTAGAAGTTGCAAACAGTTGTCTCCCAGGACTCACCATCCTGTTAGTCACAGTCACTCGGTGGGAAGCATTTCCAGACATTTTGAGTAGACACAATTGTGACCAGCAGACATTGTTTGTCCACCTCAGCAGAGTCCACAGTCAATTCCACACATGGAGTGGCTTTGGAGAGGGGATTTTCAGCAACTTTACAAAACACTGACTCTCAGATACTTTGCTTGATCTAGTCACAGCCAAGAGACATAGCTCTGGGACAAGGCCCTTGAATCAGCAACACTGGGGGTGATACTCAGTAATAGTATGGTCAACCTTCGAACCCCACTGAATGCAGTCATGATCTGCACATTGCTGATCCTTCTTATCAAAAAGCTACACCCCTCAGAACCCCTCAGTTACGGTTAAATCTGCGCCTTTTGAAAGGACATGATTCCATGTTGTTTCTTTGGAAAAGTTGCTTGATGCATTTTGTTCCTGAATGTAGGAGGGGCACTGTCTGCAAGGGTGAGGGGAAGGTACCTACATGGATAGGTAAGGGGGAGGAAAGCGTCTTGATTTGCCGTTGTTGATTTTTTTACTCCCGTTCTGTTGTTGTTAAACACAAGACATTCTGCAGATGATAGAAATCTGAGCAACACACAGAATGCTGGAGACAAAAAATGATTTGATGGTGTAACAAAATCACAAACAAAGGACGAAGTGAACACATGCTAAAGGTTACAGGTATTTGTTGTGTTGGGGTTATATAAAGAACAAAATACAGAAAGATGAAAATAATCAATAAAGTAAGAAATGAGAAAAAAATACTTCTCAACCAATCACTAAGCCATGTTACATAGTACACTGAACTGAGGTGCACTTTCAGTAATAGACTAAGGTAACTGCACTGCTCCAAAGAGTGCTAAATCAGGGCATTCTTACCCTCGACCATTAGGCTCTATAATGAGACAAGCTACAGCCCGGAGAGTGATGACCCCCCCCCCCCCCGGACTGTTTGAGGTAACTTATTTTTTATTCTTTCTTACTTCTCTTCTAATATCTGTTAACTTGTAATGCTACTGTGACACTGTAATTTCCATTGCAATCAATAATGTATAAATCTATCGATCAATCTACCGAACATGGGAACCGCAAATGTCTTGCAGGCTATTCTTGATCTATCCCTCTTGCCCCCATCCCTCTCTCTCTCCCCACATTCTCCCCACCCTCCTTCCCCCTTCCTCCCCTCCCTTCTCCTCCTTCTCCCCCTTCCTCCCCTGCCCTTCTCCTTCTTTCCTCCTCCCGTCTCCCATTCCTCCTCCCCTTCCCCCTCTACCCCCACCTCTCCCCTCCTCCCCTCCCCCTTTCTCAACACCCCTCTTCCCCTTCCCCCTCTGTTGTCTTCCTCTCTTTCCACCCCACTTCCCCCTCTCCACTCCCTTCCCCTTCCCCTTCTCTCCCGCAGAATACAAAGGAGATGGGTGGGGAAGGAGACTAGTTGGAAGATAATAGGTCTTTCAGCCCATGATATTTCCCACCCACCTGGTGCAAAAGAAGGAATCTGAGTGGAAAGGTGAATGGACCATGAGAGAAAGGGGAGGAGGAGGGGACCCAGGTGGAAGTAACAGGCAGAGGTAAAAGGTTGTGGGGAAATAGAGGAAGCGGGTTTGGTTTATGGGATGGAGAAATCCGTACTCATGCCATCAGGTTGGAGGCTACCCAGATGGAATATAGATGTTGCCTGAAGTTGACCTCAACATTGCACAAGAGGAGGCCATTGATTGACATGTCGAATTGGGAATGGGAATCAAAATTAAAATGCTTGGCCACCGGGAAGTTCTCTTTGCAGTGTATTGAGCGGAGGTCCTCAGTGAAGCAGTCCCAATTTGTAACAGGTCTCCTAAATTTTTAAAGCAGAGATTGATAGGCTCTTGATTCGTAAAGGAATTCAAAGGTTACAGGGAGAAGGCAGAGGAATGGTGTTGAGAAGGATAATAAATCAGCCATGACGGAATGATGGAGCAGACCCGATGGGCCAAATGCCTTTTTGTTTATCATCTCCGATTGTAATTTATATCCCACATCCTGGTTGCCCTCTCCTCCTTCCCTTCCTCCCACGGTCCACTCTCCTCTCCTGGCAGTATTTTTCTCAGCAAAATAAACTTTATTCATAAGAAAAATAATTTACAACAATAAGCCATTCAATGCCATTCCATTTCTTACATCCATGGTCAGTGCTTTCTGTGCGGTTTTATTACATTCATGCACAGTAGTAAGACTGTTGCCACTCCTGTGGCTCTCTGGTGTTGTATAAGAAGTACTGCAATAATTGAGGAGGCTCCTCCCCCACCCGGCCCCTCCCTCTCCATTCAGAGAAGAACCCTACAACATGCTCCTTCCCCACCGTCCATCAGCATGTTCTCCTGCAGCCTGCTACGTGTCGTTTGGCAGCATTCCTCCATAACATCTTGATGTGATGGGAGAGCAACAAGTTTCAGGCAGACCAAAGGACCAAAGGGTGTCTTTCACTGAGTTAATGATCAACCAGCAGCATTTGATGTTTGTCTCCATGTGCGTCTCTGGGATCTCTTCTCCAGCGATTTACCTTTCTCACCTACCAGCCTTCACCTTTTACTGTATTTAATCCTCCTTCCCCGCCCATCACCCCCCTCCAGCTTTTTATTCTGGTGTCTTTCCCCTTCCTTTCAAGTTCTGATGAAGGGTCTGAGCCTGAAACTTCAACATTTCTGTAGGCGTTTCCTGATCTGCTGAGCTCCTCCAGAATTTTGTGTGGGTGTTGCGCTGGCTATTCTTCGGAGGCCGTATATAACTCCCAACCAGGTCTTTTTACCCTTGCAGTTTCTGAATTCTATCCATGTGGATTCTATATCTCCTGATCCTTTGTCACCTCTTTCAAAAGGATTTCATTAAATTTTTTTAACAACATGCCACCCCACCGTCTCTGCCTAACTGACTGTTCTTGTGATACAATGTGTAAACTTCAATGTTCAGCTCAAGCTATGACCTTCTTTCACCCACCACTCAGTGATGTCCATAATGATATCCTTCCAATCTCTAACTAATTTATTTATTTTTCTCTTTACTTATCTATTTATTTTACTTATACAATTTATATTTTTACACAATAGTTGTTTGTAAGTCTTTCATAAATTTGAAGGACCATCACAACACGGAGTCTCAGTATCTGACCTTCACGTACCCTGTGACAGGTAGAGAACCAGGAGAAATAGGAAACATTTTGGAGTCTGGTATTGCTAATAATTAATATTATTTATAAGTAACTACGCAATACAGTAATATTAAATGAGATATATTGAACAGTTTAGCAATGATTTTATATATATAGAAATATATGAAAACCAAGCTTCTTCAAGCTTAGGGGTAAAGAGATACAGCCTTACCGTGATGAGTAAAGTTCAGTTGAGTTCGTGGTATGGAATTGAGTAACGATGGTGAGAGAGAGAGAGAGAGAGAGGTTTGAGTTTTCAGCTGAGCTGACGCTGTTGATCATCCCGTTGTCCTTCAAAATCCTTTAGAAGTCACTGACTGTGGACACAACAAAAAGGGACCGTTTTTCTGTGGTGGAATTATCAACCCAGGCGAGGATCGGACACACGAATAACGCCCCACCGGTCACACCCTTTTCACACTGCGAGAACGACTGATCGATCCGCCTGTCGATCCTCCAAAACCCACCTTTCTGTGGGCACAACAAAGCTCATTCCGTGTCCAAAACCATTTGTCTGTAGGTCTATCAGTTGACCTCCTATTTATCTCACCACAATGAACATCAGCTGTCCATCAAGCTGCTCCTCCCTTCTCTCTCTGTAAGAACATAGAAGCTGACAGCGTCCTTGCAAAAGTGTAAACATGCTGCAGAGAAACCATAACACCATTACAAAGCAATCCCCGCCTCTCTCTCTCTCTCTTAATAACAAGGTGCCCGTGTTAAATAACTCTGTCTTTCTCTTTTCAAAAGCACAGGTCATAGGGCTACTTCAGGATCCCGTCACACTGAGGAAACATTACCATCCCAAGTTTTGGGCTGCCAATCCTTAGCCATCAGCTCCCTTACTGAGACACCATCCAGATCCTGCTCCTTCCATCTTACCAAATCCTTCTGATACGCTGGAATGGTTTGCTGGGTTCAGCTTTGTCAGCTGGTTCACAGGCTGGCTTGGTCAGTGCAGCCATGGTCACGTTCTGCTGTTCCAGAGTTACCACTTTCTCAGTTAGAGTGGTCACTCGTTCTGCTGCCCAACACGTCATGTGTCTTTTTCCATAGCATGGTCGTACCCCTTCTCTCCTCCGGATTGGGAAGCTCTAAGGTTTTTAACAGAGTGGATCCATAGTCTGGACATAAGTACTCCTGCTCCCCATTTCACTTCTCTGGCACGTGGAGGGCAATACATGGGCAATACATTGCCACTGCTCCAAAACCATGAGTGTTGTCCATATACCCGGTTTCCCAGACAGCACCCCACCTCTGGTACGTCCTGTGGTATGTGAAGCATAGCCCCCATTATGCAGAGTCCTGCTGATGATGTAAATTGTGCAATGAAAATATTTTAATATTGGTTTGTTGCTCTTTTCTGATTCAGCAGCGAGAGATATCCGCAAACAGAGGAGGTACTGTACAGATGTTAAAGGTGAGAGAAAATTACTTAAATTGAGTTACATAAATAATAAAATACAGGAATAAAGAAATAATAATGGTTCAAGCAGTAGAAGGGACAAAGTAATACTTATCAACCAATCACTAAACCATGCCACATAACACACTGTCAGAGGGACCCGAAGATGCTCGACAGCATCTCCTGAGTCTCTGCCTCTCTTTATTTCTCTCTATCTCTATCCTTGTCTCTATCCACAACTCTTAGCACTAGTCATGTTCCAGGCTGAGAGAAAATTCCCCCTTGCCCCTTCTTATATCCTTTCGGATCCCTTCAAAAATCTATCACAACATTTTCCCTTGTACTTTCCCAGACAAACGCGTTTTTCAACATTTTCTGCTGTCAAGACAATGCACTGGTACTCACAAAAAGCTCTTGGAACATGGCTGTGAACTGGTTCCTTTGTACTTTCACAACATATTCTCACATCCCAGGCTAACTCCATTTTGTCTTATTTGTAATACACATATTAACATATACTCAAGGAAGGAAACACATTTAAATCTTTCATTACAGATGTATATGTGATAAATAGGTGAATCTGAATCCGATTCTTCCTGGTTGATTATGCAGAGCAGTTGAGCAATGTGCATTTATATGGGCTTAACAACATGTACACTGGACTTTGCAGTCAGAGAACAACATAGTCAAGGGCCAAGGCTGCGTTCACAGTGGTGCTGCTAAACTTGTGCCAAATATGTTGTGAGGGGTGTGACCTATTACAAATAATTCTGATATTGCTGGGGCCCAATGAATGCTCTGTTTTATTTCAGTGTAAGCATGGCTCCAGAAACAAATTCAATTGGGTATCCGACACCTGTGTGTAACACAGTATATGCTAGACAAGCAAATCTCGGGCATTTCTCTGAATTAAGTATCACCATCACCTGCAAAAGTTAATGCTTTTCCGCAATGCAGGAGACCAATTCTATCTGGCCTGAAATGGTTGCATGAAGGTTGACATGTTGATGAGGAAACACCTAATAACTCAACAAACTCAAGAATGACCTGAGTTCGGCTGCATCAGCTGAAGGTGGTAGTTTGATAATTGCATCGACTTTTCACTGAGGCCCTGAACTCGAGCACCAATTTGACAGGCCATGTAATGCTTAATATTTGTGGAAATTGGCATTTTGCATGCTGACACTGATTCCTTTCGGACTACAGCCTGACCATCACTACAGTGCATAAAATCTGGTGCTGTTTAACCTCCACAATAGCTTTCTGCATGTTAATTGTGAGATATGTCAGGCACTGGATTCAGGCCCATCTGCTATTTAGTCAGTGCAAATTTATCTCTCTGAATCCAATTGCCAGTCAAGATTGCAAAAAAATTGAGTTATGTGTATCAACTTCCATGTAGCAATTTTGTCCCATAGCATCACTGTTTCACTCTGCTTTGGAGTGACTGCAAAAAGAGCAGCCCAATCACAGCTTAACTTGATACAGAATACCATGTCCCTTCAGACAGCCCAGTTCATGCACAACTGCTTCTTTCGAGATATGGAGAACAGGTTGCGTCTTGTGGAAGGTGTGAGAGGCTTAAACTTCCACACGCATCTTCATGTGAAATCCTTTCAATTCCCACAGACCTGCTTAAGGTCAGAAGCTTATCAAGCCAGTGATCTATGGTGTGTGTGTATATATATATATATATATATATATACGCGCGTGCACATGCACTTGTGGTGAAACATCTTCCTTTCTTTCTGAGTTTAATTTGAACTTTTTAATCCAGTTTTGCCCTGTGATACAATTCAGCCCCTTAACTCCAACCAGGCGCAGTATCCATTTACTGCCTCTACAGTTCATTTGTCTGGAAATGAAATTCCTCCACAACAGGAAATCTGGGCCCATAGGTGACAAGCCTATTGGCTACAAGAGAAAAGTAGTCAGCCTCTCCTTATATATGTGCTCTGGCCTGAGTGACTCAGGTGGCCCAGTGTTCAGCATCATAGTAACTTTCATGCCAGGTGAATGTAGAAACAAGTTCCATCACTGTTGTGTAGACAGTTAATCGTTAATTGTTAACAGTTCATTGTTGGGTTTGATGTCAGTGACATAGTTTGCAGAAGCACATCCTTGTGCACTTCTGCACACTTTGTGTGGACATTTATTCACAACCCTATCGCCTTTACTGGTACAGAACATTTGCTGGTGGTTTCCAGCACAGCATGAAAATGCTCGTGTCACAAGGCCTTCATTTGCATTTCATGTTTCTGAGAACCCGGAGTTGCTGGTAAAGTGCAGGAGATCCGTTTCAATGTTCAGCACACGTTGCATCAGGGTGCTGTGTGGACTTTTTGAACAGCACCTCCCTGGTTTAGAATGGCATACTTGTTCATGGTACCCTTGCAGGCAAATTTCAAGGTTCAAATCCTCTTGAGATAAGCATCAACTATTTGTTCTAAGCTTCAGAAACCACTAAGCTTCAGAAACCACAGAAATCATAGAAAAACTACAGAACAGAAACAGGTCTTTTGGCCCTTCTTGGCCGTGCCGAACCATTTTCTGCCTAGTCCCATTGCCCTGCATACGGACCATATCTCTCTATACACCTCCCATCCATGTACCTGTCCAATTTATTCTTAAATGTTAAAAAAGAACCCGCATTTACCACCTCGTCTGGCAGCTCATTCCATACTCCCACCACTCTCTGTGTGAAGAAGCTGACCCTAATGTTCCCTTTAAACTTTTCCCCCCTCACCCTTAACCCATGTCCTCTGTTTTTTTCTCCCCCATGCCTCAGTGGAAAAAGCCTGCTTGCATTCACTCAATCTATACCCATCATAATTTTATATACCTCTATCAAATCTCCCCTCATTCTTCTACGCTCCGGGGAATACAGTCCTAACCTATTCAACCTTTCTCTGTAACTGAGTTTCTCAAGTCCCGGCAACATCCTCGTAAACCTTCTCTGCACTCTTTCAACCTTATTTATATCCTTCCTGTAATTTGGTGACCAAAACTGAACACAATACTCCAGATTCGGCCTCACCAATGTCTTATACAATCTCATCATAACATTCCAGCTCTTATACTCAATACTACGATTAATAAAGGCTAATGTACCAAAAGCTCTCTTTACGACCCTATCTACCTGTGACGCCACTTTTAGGGAATGTTATATCTGTATTCCCAGATCCCTCTGTTCTACTGCACTCCTCAGTGCCTTACCATTAACCCTGTATGTTCTACCTTGGTTTGTCCTTCCAACGTGCAATACCTCACACTTGTCAGTATTAAACACCATCTACCATTTTTCAGCCCATTTTTCCAGCTGGTCCAAGTCCCTCTGCAGGCTCTAAAAACCTTCCTCACTGTCTACTACACCTCCAATCTTTGTATCATCAGCAAATTTGCTGATCCAATTTACCACATTATCATCAAGATCATTGATATAGATGATAAATAACAATGGACCCAGCACTGATCCCTGTGGCACACCACTAGTCACAAGCCTCCACTCGGAGAAGCAATTCTCTACTACCACTCTTTGGCTTCTACCATTGAGCCAATGTCTAATCCAATTTACCACCTCTCCATGTATACCTAGCGACTGAATTTTCCTAACTAACCTCCCATGCGGGACCTTGTCAAAGGCCTTACTGAAGTCCATGTAGAAAATATCCACTGCCTTCCCTTCATCCACTTTCCTGGTAACCTCCTCGAAAAACTCCAACAGATTGGTCAAACATGACCTACCACACACAAAGCCATGTTGACTCTCCCTAATAAGTCCCTGTCGATCCAAATATTTGCAGATTCTGTCTCTTAGTACTCCCTCCAATAACTTACCCACCACCAACGTTAAACTTACCGGCCTATAATTTCCTGGATTACTTTTCGATCCTTTTTTAAACAACGGAACAACATCAGCTACTCTCCAATCCTCACCCAGAGACAGCGACATTTTAAATATTTCCACCAGGGCCCCTGCAATTTCAACACTCATCTCCTTCAAGGTCTGAGGGAAAATCCTGTCAGGTCCCGGGGATTTATCCACTTTAATTTTCCTCAAGACAGCAAGTACCTCCTCCTTTTCAATCTGTACAGTTTCCATGATCTCACTACTTGTTTCCCTTAATTCCATAGACTTCATGCCAGTTTCCTTAGTAAATACAGACGCAAAAGACCTATTTAAGATCTCCCCCATTTCCTTTGGTTCCGCACATAGCTGACCGCTCTGATCTTCAAGAGGACCAATTTTATCCCTTACAATCCTTTTGCTCTTAATATACCTGTAAAAGCTCTTTGGATTATCCTTCACTTTGACTGCCAAGGCAACCTCATGTCTTCATCTGTGGCCACCAGAGCACACGTGTATTGTGTTCAGTGCTTACAGTGGGGGGCTCTCTTCGCAGGGAAAAAAAACAAAATCTGTAGCAACCTCTGCAGCAGTGGTCCCCAACCTCCGGATTGCTCTCCGCAATCGGCAATCCCCTCTGATCTGGGCCGAGGTTTACACGCCCGGCGGCACCAAATTGAAATTTTACCTGACCTCCCTGATTTGCAATTCCTGTAACTAACTGAAGGACTTCATAAAGTACATCTTGCCGACTGTTTGTGTGAAAAGACCTTAAACTTGCTAGAACTGAGGCTGGATCTGAACATATCAATGCTTTGACTTGTCTGGCTTTCTGCACCCATTGCAACACAACCAATACCGCCAGCATCTCCACTGTAAACACCCCAAACTTATTATATGTTCTTCTGCTGATTCCAATTTCATTTGCTGGTATAACCACCCCAAACCCTGTCACTCCTGTTTCAGGTTCCTTCACACCATCCGTATAAATGTGAGTATAATCACTATACTTTTCCATCACATGACAGTTAAATGCATTACCAAATCTGTTTTATGTCTTCCTTTCCTTTTTACCTCTAACAAATGCCAGTCTATGTCAGGCCATACAAGCTTCCATGGAGCTACAACCGGATAAACTGCTGAAGGACTTATCCTCAGATCAAACACTCCACATTCTTTCGCGATATCATTCCCTACCCGACTAAAGGTATCCCTCTGAAACCTCCCATTTTCCCAGCACTCCTGCAACACTCCTTTAGTAGGGTGAGAATCACTGTGCCCCTGCAAGTTAGCCCAGTAGTTTGCCATTAATTGCATCCTTCTTAGTTCCAAAGGCATTACTCCCACTTCTACCAGTAGGGCTGACACTGGTGACGTTTTAAAAGCCCCACTGCGCACTCTCAAGGCCTGAGCCTGAATCACATCCAGTTTCCTTATAAGAGACCTAGCTGCTGACCCATATGCTATATTTCCAAAGTCCAACACAGATCTCACTAAAGCCACATACATTCTCTTCAAAGCTGAACAACTTGCTCCCCATTCCCTACCAGTCAAACATCTCATCACATTTATTGCTTTTTTACATTTCTCCTTAACTTTCCTGATATGGTCTGCCCATGTTAATCGTGAATCAAATATAACTCCCAGAAATTTAAATGATGCAACCCTTTCTAATTCAACCCCATACATCCTTAACTTCTTCCCTACCTCAACTCTTTTCCTGGTAAAAAATACAGTTTGAGTTTTATCTACTGAAAATCTACATCCCCAATCATAACCCCACTCCACCACTTCATCAATTGCTTCTTGTAGTTTCCTGATTATATGGTCCATGTTCCTGCCTCTTTTCCACAAGGCCCCATCATCCGCAATCAGTGACCTACCTATATCCGCTGGTACCTTTGTGAAGACATCATTGATCATAATCATGAAAAGTAACGGGCTAATCACACTACCTTGAGGTGTGCCATTTTCCACTATGTACTGTTTTGATAATTCTGATCCAATCCGAACTTGAATTTTTCTACCAAACAAAAAATCTTTAATCCAATTAAAAACTCTCCCACCAACCCCCATCTTGTGCAGTTTAATTAATAATCCTTCCTTCCACATCATATCATAGGCTTTTTCAATGCCAAAGAACACTGCCACTACTGACTCTCTATTTGCCTGGGCCTTCCTTATTTCAGTCTCTAACCTTATCACTGACTCCATGGAATTCCTTCCCTTTCTAAAACCACTCTGATAACTTGCCAGCATTCCCCTTTTCTCAAGCTCATACGATAACCTTTCTGTTATCATCCTTTCCATTATCTTACATATATTGATGTTAATGCAATTGGTCTGTAGCTAGTGGGTTTTGACGGATCCTTGCCAGGCTTCCTTATTGGAATTACTACTGCTTCTTTCCATGCACTTGGTAATCTTCCCTCCTCCCACACTCTGTTATAAAAATGCAGCAACTTCAAGAGCGCTCCTTCTCCCAGATTTTTTAGCATCACAGAGCATATCAGATCTTTCCCTGGGGAGGTTGGTCTCGATCACTTTATTGCTCTCACCATTTCTGCTAATGGATCATCAATTATATCATCTGTTCCTTCCCTCCTGTTTAACACACCTGGGTGTTGGCTCATTATTCTTTCCCTTCTCCTTCTCCCTTCTTCAGACAAATTTTCTGAACTGTGTATCAGTACAAATGACTTGGCCATGATCTCAGCCTTATCCCTACTGGAGACTGCAGTTTCCTCCTCAGATATCATTACTGGATATTCCCATTCCCTTCTATCTCCTCCCATCCTCTTATTCATTCCCCATATCTCTCCCACAGGTGTTGTTCTTCCTATCTTGTTGCAAAAACTCCTCCAATTTGCCCTTTTAGCTTGACGTATAGTTCTTCTCACCACTACTTGTGCTTTCTTCTATTGAACCAAATGCTGCATATTATGGGTTCTTTAACTAGGCTGAATGCTCTATTTCTGTTTTTTACAGCCTGACAACATTCCTCTGTCCACCATGATACCAGTTTCCTATTCATCCTATTTTGACTCCTGGGTATAGATCCTTCTGCTGCCATATTAATTGCTGAAGTCACCTGACTGTTTAATTCATCTACATTTCCAGAAATATCAATCTTTGTCAACCCTTCTTCACTCATCTTCTGGAACTTACCCCAATCTGCTTTTCCAAACACCCACTTTGGGGTTCCGCCACCTGGTCTTACTTCAACTCTTTCAACCACTGAACACAAAACTGGATAGTGATCACTGCCTACTGTTGAAGCAGTCCAAACTCCCCAGTTACTAATGCCAGCCAAGGTATTAGACACTAATGTAATATATAACACTGACTCAGTTCCTGTTGTTATATCTATCCTTGTGCCTCCACCATCATTCATACACACCAAATCCCTTTCTTCCATCAAATCTTCAATTACCTTTCCATTTGAATCTGTAATCGGATACCCCCATATTGTGCTATGAGCATTGAAATCTGCACACCACACTACTTTATGTCTGTTTTGTCCTTGTATCTTTAATAGGCTGTCCAAATGCAACCTTTTTCATGGATGGTGGTAGTCAATTATAACCACTCCCTCCCCTCTCTCCCACACTTCCACCACTATGTATTCCTGATCATCTCCTTTTCCCAGTACCCTATATGGTATACCTTGCTTGATTAACATAGCACAACCCCCTCCTCCCCCTAGATTTCTATCTTTCCTTATCATTGTATACCCATATACCACAAAGTCGAAAGTTGGTTTCAACCAAGTTTCCTGAATACACACTACATCCGGTTTTACAACCATTTCTTTAATAAAGTGCTTGAATTCCTGGCTATTGGCCAGTAATCTCCTTGCATTCCATTGTAAAAGAATCACCATAATTAGTATTAACCAACACATGACATTTCCTGGCTTGACTGTTTCGTGAGGTTCTCCCTCACTTCTTCCCATGTCAGTCCTACTAACCCTAAATGGTTTACTGCTGCTTTTACCATCAGCTGAATTTTGTCACTTTTTGACTTTACCTCAGCTGTACTATTAATCACTCCTGCAATGAATGTTACTAGAGCCTTTTTGTCTACATAAATCCTGTCATTTGTTCTTTGTTGCATCTCTCGTATCCCTATTGCTCCCTGTTCATTAGGAGCATTATTCTGTTCTCTTGACATTCTTACAGCTTCTGCATAAGTGATCTTTCTTTTCACTCTTATTTCTTGAATTTTATTCTCCCGTCTCACAACCTCACACCCACTATATGCAACATTATGAACTCCTCCACAATTGCAGCATTTTGGTTGAACTCCTGTTCCGCACTTTCCATATTCATGATCACCCCGACATCTAGCACATCTCCTCTGCCTTTTACAGTTTTTAGCTATGTGTCCAAACCTTTGACAATTATAGCACCTCAGTGGCTTTGGCATATACACCTTTACTGGGTAACTCATGAAACCCAGGAACACCTTCCTTGGCACGCTTTCTTCTTCAAATTCGATCAATACTGATTCACTTTCCTTTTTCACTCCCTCCTTTGCTGTTTTCGGTCTTTGAACATTCATTACTTTCCCTCCTTTGATATTCCTCTTTAACACCTCCATATCGAGACTCATTGGTACCCTCATGATCACTCCTTTACAACCACTATTTTGTGCTCCCACCCTCCCAGTGTATTCCACCTTGCATTTTCCTATCTCTTTTAGCTTGAGTGCTTTCTCAAGTTGTTCCTCATTCGCACATCTTACCGATAAGTTGCCATCATTAAGGACTTTTGCAAATACTATTTCCCCTATCTTATTTGCCAGAGTTGTTGTTAGCACAAATGGGTTAATTTTCTTCATATGTCCCTGAGCCTTCTCATTAAACCTAATTATGACAACACCTCCTCTCAGAGCTTGTTCATCTTCCTTACTTTCAGAGCTTTCTCCACTATCATTTCTTATTTGAGGTGGTACACTTTGGAAGGACAAACTCCAAGGCAGAGTACAAAGTAAATGGCAGGATACTTGGAAGTATGGAGGAGCAGACGGATCTCGGGGTACATGTCCACAGATCCCTGAAAGTTGCCTCACAGATAGATAAGGTAGTTAAGAAAGCTCATGGGGTGTTAGCTTTCATAAGTCGAGGGATAGAGTTTAAGAGTCGCGATGTAATGATGCGATGTAAAACTCTGGTTAGGCCACACTTGGAGTACTGTGTCCAGTTCTGGTCACCTCACTATAGGAAGGATGTGGAAGCATTGGAAAGGGTACAGAGGAGATTTACCAGGATGCTGCCTGGTTTAGAAAGTATGGATTATGATCAGAGATTAAGGGAGCTAGGGCTTTACTCTTTGGAGAGAAGGAGGATGAGAGGAGACATGATAGAGGTGTACACGATAATAAGAGGAATAGATAGAGTGGATAGCCAGCGCCTCTTCCCCAGGGCACCACTGCTCAATACAAGAGGACATGGCTTTAAGATAAGGGGTGGGAAGTTCAAGGGGGATATTAGAGGAAAGTTTTTTACTCAGAGAGTGGTTGGTGCGTGGAATGCACTGCCTGAGTCAGTGGTGGAGGCAGATACACTAGTGAAGTTTAAGAGACTACTAGACAGGTATATGGAAGAATTTAAGGTGGGGGCTTATATGGGAGGCAGGGTTTGAGGGTCGGCACAACATTGTGGGCCGAAGGGCCTGTACTGTGCTGTACTGTTCTATGTTATTCTTTTATTCCCTTTGTCTTGGTTTTTATTCATCCGACCCATCACTATCTCCACATTCCCTTTATTTCTCCCTTCACAATAATCCATCTCTCCCCATCTGCCTACCTCTGATCCCAAGTCCCTATCCCGCTCCTTCTCCACTTTCTTTCCCTCAACCCCGCCCCTCTCATCATGTCCGCCATTACCGGACCCACACGACCCCCTCCCAGCAATTTCCGTTGCTTCCCCACTCTCTTTCCCTCAACAGGTTCCAAACCACATTCACGCATCGAGCAAAACACAGCCCACCGAACGACCACCCCCCACCAGCCCCAGCACCAAAGAAAGCCGAAACCCAAGCGCCCTTCCTGCGGGGAGGGGTTGCGAGAGGTTCCCTCCTCGACCCGCCCACGAGGGGCGGTCACCGCACGTAATAATGAGTTAAGACAGCGGTGCTGCGGTGCCGCAGAACGGCTGATAGAATCGGGCTGGTGGAACCCGGCTGCCCGTCGACCGGCCTCTCACCGCCGTGGAGTATGGCCCAGGGGCGGCCGGGCAGTCACAGCGCATCGGGAGCCGGCCGGGGGCTGCATCTGTTGGCCGCCGCCTGCTTGCTGTTCTTACCCGGCGCGGTGCTGCAGGTTGAGGTGAGGGCCTGGGTGGGTGACAGGGACTGGCTGTGGGAGGGTGAGAGGTGGCGGTGGACTGGAGGAATATAAGGGTGGGTTCTGAGGTCGAGTTGAGGGGCTGGGACAAACCGCAGGGAGGGAGCATGTGTTCCCCTAATTAGACACGTAAGGGAAAGTGTCAAACGGTTAAACTCGCTTCAAACGGTGACCGCCAAAAGATTACAGAAGATCCAAAGGAGTACAGAGGGTGGGAGGGGTGAGGGGTACAGAGGGTGGGAGGGGTGAGGGGTACAGAGGGTGGGAGGGGTGAGGGGTACAGAGGGTGGGAGGGGTGAGGGGTACAGAGGGTGGGAGGGGTAGAGGGGTACAGAGGGTGGGAGGGGTAGAGGGGTACTGAGGGTGGGAGATAAGTGTGAGGTGGGTTAGTTCCGGTACGGGGAGTACGGAGGGGTGGGCAATACAGAGGGTAGGGTGGGGTGGGGTGGGGGAACAAAAAGTTGAAAGGAAAAGAAAGGGTCTTTCTTTCTTTTTAAATCTTTTTATTGAGTAAGTATACAAAAAAGGTAAGCCATATAAACATTAATACAATGTTAAAGTACAATAAAATTCCAAAAGATAACAATACCAAAAAGAAAATACTACAAACAATGTAATTTAAGCATAAGAAACCAAGATAACATAATAGTATACTAGATTTTATATATATCAATGGAAAAAAAAAGAAAAAAGAAAAAAAAACCCCCCCAAAAAAAACCCACCGTGCAACTACCTAAAAGCAAAGCAAAGCAATGGGCTAACTTGAAACCAAACAGAGTTAAACTTAAAATCACGTCCTCAATCCCGACCTCCATTAAAACAGTGAAAAAAAAACAAGAAGGGTAAATAAAAATATTTAAATGAAATTAAATTAAATTAAATGAAAATATCGAATAAAAGGTCCCCAAATCTGTTCAAATTTAAATGAAGAATCATAAAGGTTACTTCTAATTTTCTCCAGATTCAAACATAAAATCGTCTGAGAAAACCAAAAAAAGGTAGTTGGAGCATTAAGCTCTTTCCAATGTTGTAAAATACATCTTTTCGCCATTAAAGTAAGAAATGCAATCATTCTACGGGCTGAAGGGGAAAGATTACTAGAAATTTTAGGTAGTCCAAAGATAGCAGTAATAGGGTGAGGAGAGATATCTATATTTAATACCTTAGAAATAATATTGAAAATATCTCTCCAAAAAGTTTCCAAAGTAGGGCAAGACCAAAACATATGAGTTAAAGAGGCTATCTGCCCCGAACATCTATCACAGAAAGGATTAATATGCGAGTAAAAACGCGCTAACTTATCTTTGGACATATGTGCTCTATGAACCACTTTAAATTGAATTAGGGAATGTTTAGCACAAATAGAGGAAGTATTAACTAATTGTAAAATCTGCCCCCAATCATCCACAGAAATGGTAAGCCCCAATTCCTGTTCCCAATCTACCCTAATCTTATCAAATGGAGCTTTCCTAAGTTTCATAATAATATTATAAATCATAGCCGATGCACCTTTCTGACATGGATTAAGGTTAATTATCGAATCTAAAATATATATAGGAGGAAGCATTGGAAAGGAAGAAAGTATAGTACTTAGGAAATTTCTAACTTGTAAATATCTAAAAAAATGTATTCTTGATAAGTTATATTTATTAGATAATTGTTCAAAAGACATAAGGGAACCATCTAAAAATAAATCCAAAAACCGTAAAATACCCTTAGTCTTCCAAGTTTGAAAAGCGCGATCCGTAAAAGAGGGAGGAAAAAATATGTTACCTAAAATAGGAATCGCTAACCCGAATTGATTAAGATCAAAAAATTTTCTGAATTGAAACCAAATGCGCAAAGCATATTTAACTATCGGGTTAGAGACCTGCTTAAGGCGTTTCGAATCAAAAGGAAGAGAGGAACCTAAAATAGAACCAAGTGTATAACCCTGAACAGATTGTAATTCCAATGCTACCCATTTAGGAATAGATAGTATGTCCCGGTCAAGTAACCAAAATTTCATATGTCGAATATTAATAGCCCAATAATAAAATCTAAAGTTAGGTAATGCTAAACCTCCATCTCTCTTAGCTTTCTGTAAATGTATTTTACCCAGTCTCGGATTCTTATTCTGCCAAATAAATGAAGAAATTTTAGAGTCAACTTTATCAAAAAAAGATTTAGGAACGAAAATTGGTAATGCCTGAAACACATATAAAAATTTTGGCAAAAAAAACATCTTAACTGCATTAATACGACCAATCAAAGTTAAATATAAGGGAAACCATTTAGATGAAAGTTGAGTAATATGGTCTATTAATGGTAAAAAGTTAGTCTTAAATAAATCTTTATGTTTACAAGTAATTTTAATCCCAAGATATGAAAAGTAATTATTAATCAATTTAAATGGAAATTTATAATATAAGGGAAGATGTTTATTAATCGGAAAAAGTTCACTCTTACTAAGATTTAATTTATAACCTGAGAAAAGACCAAATTGTGCTAATAACTCTAAAACAGCAGGAATGGATCTCTCAGGATTAGAAATATATAAAAGTAAATCATCAGCATAGAGTGATAATTTATGGGACTTTAATCCCCGAGTTATCCCAGTAACATTTGAAGATTCTCGAATAGCAATTGCAAGAGGTTCTAATGCAATATCAAATAATAGGGGACTAAGAGGACAGCCTTGTCGAGTACCACGAAAGAGAGGAAAAAAAGGTGAGTTTAAGGAGTTAGTACGAACCGAGGCTACAGGGGAGTGATATAACAGTTTAATCCAGGATATAAATTTCAAGCTAAAATTAAACATTTCAAGCACCTTAAATAAATAAGGCCATTCTACTCTATCAAAAGCTTTCTCGGCATCTAAAGAAATAACACACTCAGGAACATTTTGTGAGGGAGTATAAACGATATTTAACAATGTACGAATATTATAAAAAGAGTAACGACCTTTAATAAAACCCGTTTGGTCTTCCGAAATAATAGAAGGAAGTACTTTTTCTAGTCTATTTGCTAATAACTTGGAAAAAACTTTAGAATCAACATTTAATAAAGATATTGGTCTATAAGATGCACATTGAGCAGGGTCTTTATCCTTCTTTAGTATTAAAGAAATTGATGCTCTATTAAAAGATTCCGGAAGTTTACCAAGTTTCAAAGAAGCCTCAAAAACCTTATAGAGCCAAGGAATCAATAAAGAAGCAAAACATTTATAAAATTCAACGGTAAACCCATCAGGGCCAGGAGCTTTCCCCAGATTCATAGAAAAAATAACATTCTTAATCTCATCCATTGTAATGGAAGTATCTAATAAAGAAGACATATCCTGTGAAATCTGAGGGAAGTCTAACTTATCTAAAAAATCATTCATATATTTAGAATCTCGAGGAGACTCTGATTGATATAAAGAAGAATAAAAATCACAAAAGGTTTGATTAATCCCCACATGATCCAATATCAATCGATCATTTTGGTTATAAATCTGATTGATTTGAGATTTAACATAATTAGATTTCAATTGATTAGCCAGCAGCTTGCCAATTTTATCACTGTGAACATAAAAATCACTTCTTGTTTTCTTTAATTGGTTTACAATCGAGGACGAGAGTAGTAAACTGTGTTCCATTTGAAGTTCAGTTCTTTGTTTGTATAGCTCCTCAGAAGGAGCCATAACATATTTCTTATCAATTTCTTTAATCTTGTCCACAATTGCCATCTCCTCCTGCTTCTGTTTCTTCCTCAAAGCAACGGAATACGAAATAATCTGACCCCGAATATAGGCTTTAAAAGTGTCCCAAAGAGTGTTAACCGAAATATCTTCTGTATGGTTAATTGTAAAAAAAAGCTCAATCTGTTCATTCATAAAATTAACAAAGTCCGAGTCCTGAAGCAACAGCGAATTAAAACGCCATTGTCTATTGTTTGGTATATTGGCCATAATTTTAATAGAAAGCTTAAGTGGAGCATGATCCGAAATGGTTATAGAATCATAATCACATTTAATCACTGAAGGAATGAGACGAGAATCAATGAAAAAATAATCAATTCTTGAATAGGAATGATGAACATGTGAAAAGAAGGAAAAATCTTTTTCCTGAGGATGCAGAAAACGCCAAATGTCCGTCGACCCAGAATCAGAAAGGAAAAAATTAATCAAATTTGCAGATTTATTAGGTAAAGTCCGTAAAGGAGCCGAACGGTCCAAAGCTGGAGATAAACAGGTATTAAGATCTCCGCCCCAAATCAATGAAAACTCGTTCAAATTCGGAAACTGATCAAACAATGATTTATAAAATTCCGGACAATCCATATTAGGAGCATAAACATTAACCAAAACTACTTTTTTATTAAATAGTAAACCACTAACCAGTAAAAATCTACCATTCGGATCAGAGATAATATCCTGTTGTATAAAAGTAACTGAGGAGTCTATAAAAATAGAGACGCCTCGAATCTTAGCATTGGAGTTCGAATGAAATTGTTGTCCCTTCCAGAATTTGAAAAAACGTAGTCTGTCCCCCCTCCGTACATGGGTCTCTTGTAAAAATAAAATTTGTGCTTTAAGTCTCCGGAACACTTTAAAAACTTTTTTCCTTTTAATAGGATGATTAAGACCATTAGTATTCCAGGAGACAAAATTAATAATAGACTCCATAAATCCTAAAGTCAACCCATAACAAGGAGGATTGACAATAGGCGCGACCCACAAACCCGGAGAGGAAACAGAACATACAAAAGATACCGGGGAAAAGGACGCAACCAATACTTCAATAATGTATATAGCCCAAAGAGAAACAAACTAAAACGTGAAGCCCCTCCCACCACCCCCCACCCCAAGACCCCAAGGCGAAATCTAAAGCAGACCCGCCAGAAAGAAGCAAGCGCTAAAACTACCCCCATGACTTCCGGTATACGCTCCCTAAAAAAAAGGTATAAATATGAAAAGGGTCAGCTAATTGTAAAACAGTAAAAAAAAAGTAAAAAAAAGTTAGCTCAATTAAAATACACACAGAACAGAACAAAAGCCGGAAAGTATATATTAAAAAAAAACCACAATAAACCTCAAACTCATGAATAGACACAGCAACAAAAAAAAAATAGGATTATTAACATAAAATGATTATAAAAAGCAAAACAGAATAAAATTTAAAAAAAACTACAAAATTTAAGGCCGCACAGGAAATACGTAAGATGACAAAAGGGAAGTAACCACTCAGAATCCCCTGGGAAAAGAAAGAAATGACGCAGTTAAAAAGAAAGTTTAGCAGCCATATTAAGAAATCGAAAGTAAACTTTTCTGCCCAAATAGGGCACAGAAAAGTTAAAACCAACCAATTCACAGCCTCCGATCAACGGAGAAAATTTAAAAAAAAGGCAATTAAGATGTTGAAGATGAAAGTTGATCCAGATAACTCTGGGCATCCGATAGAGAATCAAAAAAACGAAGGGCTCCATCTAACATGCGAATCCTTAGACGTGCAGGGTACAGCAGCGCTGGTCTTAAATCCATCTTATAGAATTCCGACATCACGGATCTGTAACGGACCCGTTGGTCCCAGATTGGTTTACTGAAATCTTCCACGAATCGGAACTTAAGATCCGAAAAATCAATGAAACCTTTAGATCGAGCGAATCGAAACAGTCTCTCCTTGTCTTGAAAGTAATGAAAACGTAAGATAACATGCCTCGGTCTATCTGACCTAGACGAGTATGATGGGATTCTGTGAACACGATCCAGTAGCGGTGGTTGGTCAGGAAATACAGTAGGGAATGCATCTTTTAAAAGTTGGGAGAAATATTTCATAGGGTTGTTAGCTTCCACGGCTTCCCTGACGCCAATCATTCGTAAATTCTGCCGTCGCATTCTAGATTCCAAGTCAGAGTTTTTAAAAGTCAAAAAGTCAAGTTTCTTCTTCATTACATTAATTGTTTCTTCGACTTTCCCCATCTTAAGCTCACTTTGTTGCGCGGATTTTTGAAGATCAGATATAGCCGACTGATGTTCCGCAATACATGTTTGCATCTTATCAATTAAATCGGCAATTTTCTGGAACTTAGTTGAGATTTCCGTATGAATCAGGTCTTTAACAAAGCCCATAATTTCTGTACGAATCATCTCCCTAACAGAGGTTGAAATTTCCCTCTGAATTAACTCCGATATCGCTTTCAAAGTCACCGGTGATTCAGTCGGAGGGAGATCCGTAGCTTTCGGTTTAACCGGAGGTTTACCATCCTTGCCGTCTTTCCCGTTCTTAGACATAGCCGATCTCAATATCATCCAATTGTCAGAGAATTCAGTTTAATTCAAAATATTGTAAAAATTGATGCCTTAATAGTTAATTAAAGTATAGCTGACCATAGAGAGAAAAAACTCAGAGGTAATGGAGCGAGTCAAGAACGCGACTTCACTCCATGAGCGCTACCGGAAGTCTCCCGGAAAAGAAAGGGTCAAAACACTGATGGCAAGTAAAGGGAGTTTTACATATTTCAGCAAGAATTCAAGTTAAGAGGTGATTGGGAGTAAAAGAAATGATCTGCTTGGAGAGCAAAATGAATATGAATTGTGAGTAATTTGCAGAAGGCTACAGGAAAGTTGGGTGGTTATGATACCGTCAGCTTTGTGGTGGGCGACACAAGTGATGGATGCTGGCTTGATTTCAATGTTTAAGAGAAGTTTGGATAGAGGTGTGCAAAATGATGAGGGGTATCAATAGGGTAAATGCAAGCAGGTTTTGCCCACTGAGGTGAGGTGAGGTGAGACGAGAACTAGAGGAGTGGTTGTGATACAGCAGGTGACATTTGGCCCTGGTGATAGACAGACACACTCTCACAGTTCAGCCACACTACAACTGTCAGCTGCTTATCATCGAGGCCTGGCCTAATTTAACTCGGGAATTTTGAGGATGTTTTTACAGGCAATGTGTCAATAAGATTAAAGGTGTACAGAAAACTTGCAGGGAATTGAAAACCCGAGTTAGAGGGAAAGATTGAATAGGTTAGGAATAGGTTACTGAATAGGTTATTCCTTGGAGCGTGGGAGACTGGAGATGCTGGAGTCTGAAGCAACAGACATACTCAACACAGCTTAGCCACCCCACAGTTCAGTGGAACTCAGTGGGTCGGAAGGAACTGTTGACGTTTCGGGTTGAAAATTGCATCAGGACAGTCCTGAAGTTACAGAGGAATCGCAAGGCTGTACAGTTAAACCTGCAGATGATGTTTCCAATAACGTGAGGATCTAGGACCGGAGGGCACAGCCTCACAATGAAGGGATGTCCATGTAGGGTAGGTGACAGAAGTTTGTGCAGGGGAATAATTTGCAACCAGTGATCATAATGTCATATTTACAACTGACTGGAGGCCTGTGACTAGTGGTGTGCCGTGGGGATCAGTGCTGGGTATGTTGGTGTTTGCCATCTATATCCATGAGCTGGCTGATGATGTTAACTGGATCAGCAAAGCTGTCAATAACACAAAGATTGAGGGTTTAGTGCATAGTGAAGAAGGCTACCATGGCTTGGAGCAGGATCTCCATCAGCTGAAAAATGACAGATGGAATTTTAAGGAGAAGTGTGAGGTATTTCACTTTGGTAGGACCAACACAATGAACTGTAGGGCCCTGAGATGTGAGGGAGTACAAAGGGATCTCAGAATGCAGGTCAATAATTCATTGAAAGTGGAGTCACAGGTAGATAGGGTTGTAAAGAAAGTTTTTGGCACGTCTGCCAAAAATTGAAGTTTTGAGCGCAGGAGATGGGATGTTATGTTGAAGTTGTCTGAGACACTGGTAAGGCCTGATTTGGAGTATTGCGTGCAACTTTGGTCACCTACCTACAGGAAAGATGTAAATAAGGTTGAAAGACGTACTTGCTGCCCGTTACAGCCGCTGGCTTTTAGGGCAGCAATGAAGGTCCTCCATCTCTGGTGGTGTTGAGAACTTCCTGCATTGTATCAGTAGCTTTTTCTCCGTTTTCACTACTGTCAACCATACAAGTCCTGGTTGGAGACTCGGGAATACTGTCACATTCTGATGTAGAAGAGCTTTTCATTGCTGTTTCCGTAACAATTTTGGTTTTCCAGTTAGCCCTGAGCTGAACCCCTGAACCTGGTGGACCATGGACCAGTTTCAGTCTGGCCTCAACCCTTTGACCTTTTCGGCATGTGTGACCCTAACCAAGAGCCAAAGTTTACTGCCCTGACTCCAGCCTGCATAGTTCTCCAGGTCATTGAGGCACGCCAGCTTCCAAACCGTGACAAGGTTGTCGTCCCCTTGGAGGAAGGTTGAAAGAGTAAAGAGAAAGATGCTTTTTTTTTCCAAGGATGTTGCCAGTGCTGGAGGACTTGAGTTACAAGGAAAGATTGAATAGGTAAAGACTTAATCCCTTGGAACATAAAAGTTCCTATATTCTGAAGCAGTGCCCTCTGGTCCTGGACTCCTCCACTACAGGAAACATACTCCATACATCCACTCTATCGAGGCCTTTCCATATTCAATAGGTTTCAATGAGATCTCCTTCATTCTTCTAAACTTCAGTGAGTACAGGCCCAGGGCCGTCAAATGTACCTCATATGGTAACCTTTTCAGTCCCAGAATTTTTTCTCATGGACCTCATTTGGAGCCTTTCCAATGCCAGCTCATCTTTTATCATGTAAGGGGCCCAAAACTCCGAGTGACGCCTCACCAGTGCCTTTTATAAAGCATCAACATTACATCCTTGCTTTTATATTTTAGGCCTTTTTTAAAAAAAAAAATGCTAAGATTGTGTTTTCCTTCTTTACCAACGTCTCAACCTACAAGTTAACCTTTTGGGAATTCTGCACAAGGACTCCCAAGTCCTTTTGCACCTGATTTTGAATTTTCTCCCCATTTAGAAAAGAGTCTGTGGCTTTATTCCTTCTTGCAAAGTGCTTAACCATGCACTTCTCCAATCTATATTCCAGCTGCCACTTCTTTGCCTATTCTCCCAATCTTTCTTGTGTCCTTCTCCAGACTCCCTGCTTCTTCAATGTTATCTGCACCTCCTTTGCTAGTATTTTTCTGGCCTAATTTTCTAGCGGACCTATATCCATTCTCATTCGTTTTATTTTTTTACATACTTGAAGTTTTTCCATCCACTTTGATCTTTTTTTACGAGCTTGCTTTCACATTTCGTCTTTTCCCTTCTGATTCTTTTAGTCACTCTCTGTAGGTCTTTTAAAAGCTTCCCAATCCTGTGTCTTCCTGCTAATTTTTGCTTTGGTGTATGCCCTCTCTTTTTCTTTTACATTAGCTTTGACTTCCCTTGGCAGCCACGGTTGTATTATTTTGCCATTTGAGTATTTCTTTGTTTTTGGGATACATCTAACCTGCACCTTCCTCATTTTTCACAGAAACTCAGACCATTGCTGCTCTGCTGTCATCCCGGCCAACATCTCCTTCCAATTTACTATGGCCAACTCCTCTCTCATACCACTATAATTTTATTTACTCCACTGAAATACTGCTACGTCTGACTTTACTTTCTCCCTATCAAATTTCAATTTGAACCCAGTCATGTTTTCATTGTCTCCTAAGGGCTCTTTCATCTTCAGCTCCCTAATCTCCTCCAGTTTATTACATAACACCCAATCCAGTAAATCTGATCCCCGAGTAATTCAACGACAAACTACACTTAAAAAGCCATCTCATAGGCATTCAACTAACTCACTCTCTTGAGATCTATTTCCAACCTGATTTTGCCAATGGACCTGCATGTTAAAATCTCCCATGACGATCATAACATTGCCCTTTTGACACGTCTTTTCGATGTGCTGTTGTAATCTGTGGTTCACATCCCACCTACTGTTGGGAGGCCTGTATGTAACTGCCATCAGGGTCCTTTTACCCTTGCAGTTGTTTCAATCAACCCTAGGGCTATGCACTAGGGAAATTCCAGACAGTCTCCAGAGTAGGTTACATGGTCAGCACAGCGTTGTGGGCCGAAGGGCCTGTAATGTGCTGTAAATTTCCATGTTCTAACATCTGATCCTCTGTCATATGTTTCTACTGATTTGATGCCATTCTTTACCAGCAGAGGCATGCTACCCTCTCTGCCTACCTTCCTGTCCTTCCAATGCAACATGTAACCTTGGAGATTTAGCTCCCAACTAAACTATCCTTCAGTCACGATTCAGTGATGGCCACAACATGAAACCATGATACCTGACAATCTGTAACAGTGCAACAAGATCATCCAGCTGATTTCTTATCCTCTGTGCATTGAAATATAACACTCTGAGTACTGTATTTACTACCCTTTTTGATTCTGCATTCTTAATGCACTGGTACTCACCCTGCTGGCTGCAATTATGTCCTATCATCTGCCTGCCCTTCCTAACAGTCTGACTGCATGCTATCTTTGCTTTCTTACCATCCGTCCTATCTTGAGTCCCTTCAGTCCAGTTCCCACCCCGGTACCAAATTAGTTTAAACCCTCCCGAACAGCTCTAACAAACCTGCCTGCGAGAATATTGGTCCCCCTCGGGTTCAGCTGCAACCCGTCCCTTTTGAACAGGTCATACCTACCCTAGAAGAGATCCCAGTAACCCAAGAACATGATGCCCTGCTCCCTGCACCAGCTTCTCAGCCACGCATTCGTCTGCAAATCGACCTGTTTCTACCATCATGGCATAGGTAGCAATCGCAAAAGTACTGCCCTGGAGGTCCTGCATCTCAGCTTTCTACCTTCAGGACCTCATGGCTTTACCTTCCTGGATAAAATCTGCCCTGGGCTGTGAAGAGATGGTAAATTTCTGGACCTGGATAAAATCTACCCTGCGTTGTGAAGAGATGGTAAATTTCTGGGCCTCGACCATCCACCACCTGCTCTCATGGCTTCAGGTGACCCTGATCAGGGGGCTAAGCAGGTGCTGCACCTTGGCCGAGGGTGACCTGCAGGCTGGCGGAAGGAAGGAGCACCTTACACCTCCTTTGGTAGAGACCTGTCTCCACTCTGCCATCCTTCCCATATGGCAGACGGAATGTGATAGAAATGAGAAATATTTTTAAACTGATGAGCGAGTGAACGATGTCAAAGTTCAAAGTCTGAGACCATGTACTACCTTAAGATTCATTTTCCTGCAGGCTTTTACAGGAAAGAAGAAATACAGTAAAATTTAAGAAAAACTATAAATAAAGACTGATGAACAACCAACATTGAGAAGAGAAATCATGCTGGTTAAAAAAAAATAAATAATACTGAGTTGTAGAGTGCATAGGTTGTGGAGTCAGTTCAGTGTTGAGGTGAGTGAAGTTATCAACACTCATTCAGGAGCTTGATGGGTGTAGGGTGATAATTGTTGATGAACCTGGTGGTGTGGGGCTGAAGGATTTTATACGTCTAGCAAGAAGAGAGCATGGCCTGGATGGTGGGAGGGGGGGGGGGGGCGTCATTGATGCTGCTTTCTTGCGGCAGTGCTCCTGGTAGATGTGCTCAGTGGTGGTGGGGAGAGCTGTTCCTCTGATGGTCTGGGCTGCGTCCTCCACTTTCTGTAGACTTGTCTGTTCGTAGGCATTGGTGTTTCCAGACCAGGCCGCGATACAACCACATCGGTGTTCTGCAGGACCAGGGGATCTCTGTACACCGGCTTCTCAGCATTGAGAAGGCAAGTGGTTTGGTGGCCTACATTGTACATGGTTTATTATTGCCTCTGAGGCAAAGTGAAAGCCTTTGTTTTGTAAACCATCTGTATAGATAATGTCATCACATCGGTGCATCGCTGTTACAAGGGAGAAGCGGTTAACAGAATGCAGAATAAAGTGTAGTGCAGGCAGACAATAAGGTGGAAGGCCATAACAAGATAGATCATGAGGTTAAGACTAGATCTTATCATGCTAGCCTCCGAGAGGACCACAGCCTTGTCGTGGTTTGGAGGCCGGTGTGCCTCAGTGACCCGGAGAGCTATGTTGGCTGGAGTCAGGGCTTTGTGCTTTGGCTCTTGGAAGGGTTACCCATGCCAAACAGGTCAAAGGGTAGAGGTCAGACTAAGAGGGATCCACCGGCCTTCCAAGTTCAGGGGGCAGGGGTGGTGGGGTTCGGCTAATAACCCTGACTGTCAAACAGAAGTTATGAAAACAACAATGAAGAATCCTACTTTGTGTGTGACGGTATTCCTGAGTCTCCACCCGGGATCGCAGGGCTGACTGTAGTGAAAACCAGGAGGAAGCTGCTGGCCTGATGAAGGAAGCCCTGGACACAGCCGGAGATGGACGACCTTCATTGCTGCCCTGAAACTCCAGCAGCGTAACCGGCAGTAAGTTAGTTATCGTTCTCGGGGACTGTTCAGTTATAACAGAGGGATAGAAGCTGTCCGTGGGTCTGGTAGTACGTGCTTTCAGGATTTTGTATCTTCAGAGCAGTGGGAGAGGGTGGAGAGCGGATGTCTCGGGTGGTTGGGGTCTTTGATTCTGTTCACTGCAGACAGAGTCCTCGGAGGAGAGGCTATTTTCCGTGATGTGCTGAGCAGCATCCACAAACCTGTCCAGTTCCTCGCCGTACTGGACAGAGTCGTTTCTGTAGCAAGCCCTAATGTATTGGATAAGGTGCTTTCTCTGGTGTATCAACTTTTATAAAAATGGCGTGGGGGTGAAATGGGACTAGCCAAATTTCACTAGCAGCCTGAGGAAGTAGAAGCACTGATGAGCGTTCTTGCCTGTGGTGTGTGTGGTTAGAAAGGACGGGCTACTGGTGATATTCACTCCTATGAACTCGACCTCTGTAACACGCTGCAAATAGTAGGACATGCACCATCTCACAACACCCACCCCCCCACCCCCCAAATTCCTTCAGTCAATGATTAGCTCTTAAATTTTGCTGACTTTGGGGGAAAGATCCGTGCCACCATATCACTCAGCTCTCTGTCTCCTCCGTGTACTCTCGCCACTGTTAATGTTGTGTCCTCCTCAAACATTTTCTGTAATGGTTCATTCTATATACGGACTACCCCCTCCGCACCCCCCTCCATCGTGTTCCTATTAAATCATTTCCCTCTCACCTTAAACCTGTACCCTCCAGTTCTTCATTTCCTAATCTTCGGAAAAGAACTGTTTTCATTCACCCTGTCTATATGCTTCATGATTTTATACAGCTCCGTACGATCACCTATGCTCCAAACTATAAAGTCCTATCCTATACAACCTCCTCAATAACCTGGTCCCTCTATCACTGTCTGAGGAGCATTGTCCAGGCCATGCTCTCTTCTCACTGCTGCCATCAGGAAAAAGGTACAGGACCCTCAGGACCCACACCACCAGGTTCAGGAACAGTTCTTGCCCCTCAACCAGCAGGCTCTTCAACCAGAGATGATGACTTTACTCGCCCCATCATTGAACTGTTCCCACAAGCTATAAACTCACTTTCAAGGTCTCTTCATCCCATGTTCTCAATATTTATTGTTTGTTTTTGTATTTGTGCAGTGTGTTGACTTCTGCATGTGGGTTGTTTGTCCATCCTGTTGGGTGCTGTCTTTCATTGAGTCCATTATGGTTATTGGATTTATTGAGTACACCCGCAAGAAAATGAATCCCAGGGTTGTACACGGTGACGTATACGTACTTTGATAATAAGTTTACTTTGAACTTCGATGGGTTATTGGAGCAAATAAAATAAGGTGTTAGTAGGAATGACTGTTCAGTTCAGAATCAGGTTTAAAATCACTGTCTTATGAAGTGAAGTTTGTTGTGCAACAGTCCATTGCAATATGTAATGAAAACTGTAAATTATAGTAAGAAGTATATGTAAATACATTTTAAAAGTTAAATTAAATGAGTAGTGCAAAAAGAAAAGAATAGTAGTGAGTTTATGTTGATGGGTTCATTGCCCATTCACAATTCTGATGGCAGAGGGGAAGAAGCTGTTCCTGAATCATTGAGCTTGTGTGTTCAGGCTCCTGTACCTCCATGCTGACGGCAGCAATGAGAAGAAGGCATGTCCTGGGTGATGGAGGTCTTTCATGAAGGATGCCACCTTTTTGAGGCATTGCTCCAGAGGATGTCCTGGATGCTACGGAGGCTGGTGCCCATGATGGAGCTGACTGAGTTTCCAACTTCCAGCAGCTTATTTTGAGCCTGTGCCTTGCACACCCCAA
Organism: Mobula hypostoma; assembly: GCF_963921235.1. Lineage (NCBI taxonomy): Eukaryota > Metazoa > Chordata > Chondrichthyes > Myliobatiformes > Myliobatidae > Mobula > Mobula hypostoma. Next base: position 10,610,776 of record NC_086101.1, on the reverse strand, counting down.
CCCCCCCGCCATATTTTTGGGGCCAGAGGAGATCCTTGGAGATGCTGACCTCCAGGAACTTGAAATTTCTCACCTTTCCATTTCTGATCTCTCGATGAGGACTGTGTTCCCTCGTCTGACTCTTTCTGAAGTCCACAATCAATTCTTTGGTCTCACTGATGTGGAGTGCAAGTTTGTTGCTGTGACTCCACTCTACCAGCTGATCTGTCTCTCTCCAATATGTCTCCTCACCACCATCTGATGTTCTGCTGACAATAGTTGTATCATCAGCAAATTTATAGATGGGATTTGAACTGTGCCTAGCCACACAGATATGGGTGTAGAGAGAGTCAGATGGTTGTGGGATGAGATCTCCTCTCGTATTCTGAACAACATGGCTGTTGGTTAGAGAGTCGCGACCAGATAATTCTGATATATCTGCATATCTTGGTGACCAAAGAACTCGTGATAAATGCAGGCGCATATCATATGCTACAGAAGAAACACAAGTGTTTCTGCAAATGCTGCAAATCCAGGCAACACACACAAAATGCGGGAGGGACTGGGTTAGAGTTTTATTGTCATTGCTGAGGACGAGATTGCAATGCTGCTCCATTCCGAGCAAAACTGCACACTGGCAATTCAATGACTAAAACACAATGACAGCATTTAAATTTTAAAGTAATCTCTGAGTTACTTAGAGTGACACCTAAATTATAACTGAATTAAAAACAAAAACTCTTAAAATTAAAAAAAATACGGGCTGCCCCAGACAAGTGTTGCACATTAGTGTTATAAAATACAATGATTGTACATAAAATATAGTATGAATAATTATGCCCATGTGTTGCACTTGGAGGTGTCCATGGTACCTATGGGCTGTGGGTGGGTGGGGTGCATTGTTCAGTTGCACGACAACCCTGGGGAACATGTGTTTCTCAGTCTGGATGTCTGTGTGCGGATGTTTCTGTATCTCCTGCTGGGCAACAGGAGATTGAATAGGTGATTGCTGTGGTCAGATGAGTCTGTCACGAATTTACAAGCCCGCCATAGACATTGTGAAGTGCAGATGGTTTCCTGATCCAATAGTTGTCTACCAACAGTGTACCGTGCGGTCCTGCAGTGCTTTTTGGTTGAACTCAACAGTTCAGGTAGCAAGTCTGGAAAGGGGGAGAAAAGATGATGTTGCAGGAAATGGTTTTGGCCCAAAGCATAGACTGCGTATTCCTCTCCATCGCTGCTGAGCTCCTCCAACAGAGTGTGAGTGTGTGTTGCTCATGTGCTGCAGTGAAGGACCATAACTAATGGTGCATGAATACACTAAATGGCCACTTTATTTGCTGCCTCTAATAAAGTGGCCACTGAATGTATGTTTGTGGTCTTCAAGGGTCAACATATGCGTTCAAGGATGCTCTTCTGCACATCACTGTTTTTGTAATGTGTGGTTATTTGAGTTACTATCGCCTTCCTGTAAACTTAAACCAGTCTGACCTCTCTCATTAATAAAGTGTTTTTGCCCACATGATGGCCACTCTGGATTTTTTTTACACCATTTTCTGTAAAACCTAGAGACTGTTGTGCGTGAACACCCCTGGAGATCAGCAGTTTCTGAGATGCACAAACACCCCATCTGGCACTGACATGCACTCCAAGGTCAAAGTCACTTAGATCACATTTCTTCTCTATTCTGATGACTGATCTGAACAGCAACTGAACCTCTTGACCATCACTCCCTTGGCGCTGTACCCAGGACATGCCTTCTTCCCATTGTTACCATCAGGCAGGGGGTATGGAGCCCTGAAGGCACACACTCAGTTATTCAGGAACAGTTTCTTCAACTCTGCTATACGATTTCTAAATGGATTGAACTCATGAACACTACCTCACCACCTTTTAAATTTCTGTTTTTGTTTTGGGCTACTGATTTTAACTGAACTATTTAATGGACATATATATGTAATGCCCTGGTTCATATTTTTACTGTTCTGTATGTGTTTCATTTTGGCAGTTCTGTCAGGACAGCCTGTTCTGTTTTCAGCTTGTTTGGGTTATTGTTGAAGATAAGAGATGAGGAGAAATGTGTGCCATCCATTTAGGATGGTCGAATTGTTGGGAAGGTTTCTCTAGTGAGGAACGCTAAGGTTGGGCTTGGGTTTTTTGTTTGGTGGGAGATGGAGAGAGAAGACACTGGGGAGAACCGGTTGTAGCGTACAATCTGCTGGGAGACCCACTGGTTTGAGATGGATTGCGAGCGACAGTCAGAAGGTGTTGTGTGCATTCACGCTGACTGAGGGCCCAGCGTGTGAGTGACAGAAAAGTTCAAGATGAACTCCAGCTTCAGCACATTTGACAGTTTAATTAAAATGGGCCCTTTTTGTTATTCTTCACCAAACCTTTAGTTAAGATTCATAAATATAATTCCTTGAACCATATGCATAGAAAACCTACATCACAATACAGGCCCTTTGGCCCACAAAGTTGAGCCGAACATGTCCCTACCTTAGAAATTACTGGGGTTACCCATAGCCCTCTATTTTTTTAAGCTCCATGTACCTATCCAAAAGTCTTTTAAAAGACCCTATCGTATCCGCCTCCACCACCGTTACCGGCAGCCCATTCCACGCACTCACCACTCTCTGAGTCAAAAACTTACCCCTGACATCTCCTCCATACCTACTCCCCAGCACTTAAAACCTGTGTCGTCTTGTGGCAACCATTTCAGCCCTGACTATCCACACGATCAATGCCTCTCATCATCTTGAACACCCTGTCAGGTCTCCTCTCATCCTCCGTCGCTCCAAGGAGAAAAGGCTGAGTTCACTCAACCTATTTTCACAAGGCATGCTCCCCAATCCAGGCAACTGTACTGTCTGTTATTTCATGGCACTAATTGATATGTGTGTATGTGTATACAGATATACATACCACAATAGTTTTTCTCTATTTATCATGTATTTTACTGTACTGCTGTAAAGTTAACAAATCTCCTGACGTGTGTTGGTGGCATTAAACCTGTTTCTGGCCACTCCTGCATGCTTTTACACATTGAGCTGCTGCCACATGAGCAGGGGTACCTAATAAAGTGGCCGCTGAGTGTAGGTGACTTTGAGGCCGAGCTGTGCTGGCGACGGGCTTGGCAAGTTTGAGGAGAGATTTAGCAAATGGGGTCCATGTTCTTCAGTTCAGGAGATCTTATTGAAGTGCATGAGTTTTGGATGGGGCTTAACAGAGTAAAGATGGGGTGGTTGTTTCCTCCGGCTGTGCCCACATCAGGGGCTGGCCATACAGGACTGGGATGGAACGAGCTGCCAGGGGGAGTGTTTGGGGCAGGTAACAATGCCATTGAAAAAGCACTTGGACAGTAGGTGGAGGGGCAGATCTTGAGGGATATGGGCCGAATGCAGGAAATTGGGATTAGCTGGGCGAGCACCAGGGTCGTGCATGTCAGGGTTAGACTGAAGAATTTGTATTGTGACGAGAATACACATAGATTAAGATGTTAGCTGTCCTGTGCTGGCACCAGTGGGATCAGCAGTTGGTCTGCCACCTGTCTTCAGGAGAGAGAGAGATAAGGAAAACAATGGAGCAGCATTTGGAGATGTTAATGAAGGGACGGGAGAGAGTAACGGAAGGAGAGCTGTCAGATCGGCTCCCCCTTTGAACCTTGAACTGTTTGAGGTGATGGACAGGCGATACCCCAGCAGGGGGATAAAAAGGGACAGGTTCGCTAAGACAAGACACACACGACACCCCGAGGTAACGAGACCCTGGAAGCGGTGCGTCTCCCGCAAGCCGGTGGGAAGTTTTTTGGATGGCTGATCGCAGGATCAAGCCATAGACGCTCAGGGTGGAAAGGCACGATCGGCGGGAACCTGGTGTTTGTCCACCCTTGTCTGGGTGCCAGGTTCACCACAGAGAAACGATCGTATTGGGAAACGGAGGGGGTCACGGTCGGTGACCTCAGATGACATCACAAAGGACTTGCCCGAAAGCTGACTGCGAAGGTCTGTGTGGAAGCCGTTTTGAATATTCATTCGTTTTGCTCTCTCTCTCTCCTTCCCCCCCACTGTCCATCTCTCACGGCAGCGATTACTGCTGTGACGAGAATACACATAAATTAACATGTTCGCTGTCCTGTGCTGGCACCAGTGGGATCAGCAGTTGGTCTGCCACCTGTCTTCAGGAGAGAGAGAGATAAGGAAAACAATGGAGCAGCATTTGGAGATGTTAATGAAGGGACGGGAAGGAGAGCTGTCAAGATCGGCTCCCCCTTTGAACCCTGAACTGTTTGAAGTGATGGACAGGCGATACCCCAGCAGGGGGATAAAAAGGGACAGGTTTGCTAAGGCAAGACACACACGACACCCGAGGTAACGAGACCCTGGAAGCGGTGCGTCTCTCACAAGTCGGTGGGAAGTTTTGGAAGGCCGGTTGCGGGACCGGGCCATAGACGCACAGGGTGGAAAGGCACGATCGGCGGGAACCTGGTGTGTGTCCACCCTTGCCTGGGTGCCAGGTTCACTGCAGAGGATCGACCGCATCTGGAAACGGAGGGGTCATGGTCAGTGACCTCAGATGACATCACAAAGGACTCGCCCGAAAGCTGACTGCGAAGGTCTGTGTGGAAGCTGTTTTGAATATTCATTCGTTTTGCTCTCTCTCTCCTTCCCCCCACTGTCCATCTCCCACGGCAGCGATTACTGTGAACTGAACTGAACTAAATTGAACTGAACTTTGCGTCACTTTGAAACTGGTCATTTACCCCTAGACAACGATAGGGCTTGATTGACCCTGTTATCTTAATTCTGTGTACATGTGTGTTTATCATTGCTGAACTGTTGCATTTATTATCCTTTTGATTAGAGTACTGTATTGCTTGTTTCTTTAATAAAACTTCCTTAGTTCCAGTAATCCAGACTCCAACTGAGTGATCCATTTCTGCTGGTTTGGCAACCCAGTTACGGGGTACATAACACTGCGAACTGAACTGAACTAAATTGAACTGAACTTTGCGTCACTTTGAAACTGGTCATTTACCCCTAGACAACGATAGAGCTTGATTGATCCTGTTATCTTAATTCTGTGTACATGTATGTTTATCATTGCTGAACTGTTGCATTCATTATCCTTGTGTTTAGAGTACTGTGTTGCTTGTTTCTTTAATAAAACTTTCTTAGTTCTAGTAATCCAGACTCCAACTGAGTGATCCATTCCTGCTACGGGGTATGTAACATAAGTGGGGTTCTCGTCTGCAATTTTGAACGCTAAATTTGGGACGGAGTAAATTGATTGGGTCAAAATTCCCGAAAGAAAGAAAAGACAAACAGCAGAAATGGAGGCTGAGGAACTTATAAAGGCGCCGACCTTGGAGGCATTGGAGGATGCCAGGAAATCGGAATTGGCAGCTGTGGCCAAACGGTTGAATCTTGCTAAGGGGAAGTCGACAATGAGGAGAGAGGAGATACACAGAGCTATCGTAGAGCACTATGCATCTAAAGGTGTGTTTCTCCAAGGCGAGCTGGGGGTGGTGTCTATTGAAAAACCTGCTGGAGACGCGGTACAGGTGCAGCTTGAAAAACTGAGACTCGAGCATGAGTTCCGGGTATGGCAGTTGGAGTGAGAAGAGAAAGAGAGGGACAGACAGTTGGAGCGAGAAGAGAAGGAGAGAGAGTTAGAAAGGCAGGAGAGAGAGTTAGAAAGGCGGGAGAAAGAGAAACAGTTAGAAAGGCAGGAGAAAGAAAGAGTTAGAAAGGCAGGAGAGAGAGAGACAGTTGGAGCGAGAGGAGAAACAGAGGGAAAGGGAATTCGAGCTGGAGAAGTTAAGGATAAGGGCCCATGCCGAACCAAGGTGGAGGGTTCCGGGTGACCCAGGAGGTTAGGCTGGTTCCCCCATTTGAGGATACCGACGTGGATCGGTACTTCCTCCATTTCGAAAAAGTTGCTACAAGTCAGGACTGGCCGAGGGATAAGTGGGCTGTTTTGCTTCAGAGTGTACTGAAAGGGAAAGCCCAACAAGCTTACTCAGCTTTGTCCGCGGAAGATGCCCAGAGGTATGAGGTGGTGAAAGAGTCCATCCTCAGGATTTATGAGTTGGTCCCGGAGGCATACCGGCAGAGGTTCCGGAATGCACGTGGGGCCGCACGTATTTAGAGTTTGCCCATGAGATGCAGACATGTTGTGAGCGTTGGTGCGCCTCGAAGGGGGTAGAGGGGGATTATGACAGACTGCTACAGCTGATCCTGATTGAGCAGTTTAAAGGTTGTGTCCCTGAGGGTATGAGACCCTACCTAGATGAGAAAGAGGCAGCCACGTTAGCCGCAACTGCTAAGTTAGCGGATTAGTATGCGTTGACGCATAAAATGAAGTTTGCCCCGAGTAAAGGCTACCAGAAGGGTAGTCAGGACGGCGGGGAGAGTCCGCCAGAAAAGTCAGAAAGTAAGCTGGGGACTAGTGAGAAGGATAAGGTAGACCGGGAGCAGTCTGGTCGGAAGTCTCCTGGGGTCGTCTGTTATAATTGCGGAAAAGTCGGACACTTTGCGTCCAGGTGCTTTGCCCCAAAGAAGGAGACGGGAAAAGGAAAAATGCCGATTTTGACTGGCTGTATCGAGCTGGTAAACGAACCGCTAGGAGGGGACAGGTCTGCCAAGGTTCAGGAAGGGCGCGAGAAGTTTATCTCGGCTGGATTGGTGTCAGTGAAGGAGGGGTTAAAACCAGTTCCAGTGCGGATCTGGAGAGACACGGGAGCGTGTCAGTCACTGATACTGAAGAGTATATTAGAGTTTAGCTCAGAGACCCAGACTGGGGAGGTCAAGGTCAAAGGTACTGGGGAAGGGACAGAGGCCGTCCCTTTGCACCAGATACACTTACAAAGCAACCTGGTCTCTGGACTAGTCACGATCGGGGTGAGGTCCGAATTACCGATGAAAGGCGTGGAAGTCTTGCTCGGTAATGACCTCGCCGGGGGAATCGTGTTCCCAGCCGTGAGATTGACAGGTCAGCCTGCCAGCATCGAGGCCCCGCCCATGGACTCACAGGTTCATCACGGGACCGCGGTAGTAAATTTAGCTGAGATGTTTCTGCCAGCCTTGTACGAGAAGGGGGTAGAAAGTGAAAAGAAGGAGTGTAGTGAGACAAGAGGTAGTGAGGGAGCTGAGACAGACTTAGCATTAGCCAGGAAAGAATTTGTGCAGGCGTGGGAGCGAGACGAGGGGCTGATGGCTTTGGCAGAGACAGCTCTCAATGACACAGAATTAACAAGGGAACCAGTAGGCTATTGTGTGGAGGAGGAAGTGCTAAGGAAGAAAGGGAGACCAAGTACAGTACTCGCAGATGAGGAGTGGGGGGTGATGCAAAAGAGTTATGGGGATGAGATTTTTAACCTGGCCCACAAGGTACCCCCTGGTGGACATTTTGCGGTGCTGGAGGAAACAGTTGGTGGAATCATGAAAGAGGTTTACCGGCTGCACCGGAGGAAGGATGTTATTGATTATGGCCGACGCGAACTGAGACGGTCACCGGCTTTTGATATGCTAACAAACCTAGTCGGTGTTAGCGCGGAAATCAGTGAAGCTAGGGTCCCCCTGATAAGAGAAAAAAACCATTGTGAAAAGATGAGTATGGTATCGACCAGATGGGAGAAGGCTATTGTTTTGGCCAGCTCTGCTGATAAGGTCTCTCCCTTAATCCCCGAACAAAGCGACTCTTTAGGAGAAGTAATTAAAGGATTCGCACATGTGTGTTTGATTGTCCCGAGGCGATGCAAAGAACTGGGACGTTGGGTGGTGTCTGTTACACTAGGTCAGCCTAGCGAGCACCATCCCTGTAGAATGAGTAATTCAGTGACTAAAGGGCTGACGAACACAGAGGTGTGTATTGGCGATGTAATACGGCTGTCTGAAGCCAGCTTGATAGTGAACCTTGAAAAAAATTAGTTCGGCCACACGAAGGTCACTTACCTGGGAATTGTGGTGACACGGGCAGCTGGCAGCGATGCAAGCTAAAGTGCGGGCTATCTCTGACATCCCAACCCCGACAGACAAGAGGGCCCTCAGAAGGCTCTTGGAGATGGTGGGGTACTGTAGGAAGTTTTGCAATAACTCTGCGGTTACTACTCCTCCCCCTCCTACTAAGCCCTTGCGAGAGAAAACTAAGTCGGAATGGGACGACCCTTGTTATTGTGTTCCGGGACGAAACCCAATGAGAGGTTACATTGATCGCAATTCTTCAGTGTTTTTGACCACTATGAAGTTTGCTGATAAAGATGTGTATTTGTGTGTATCAAATAAATGTATTCATGTTTGTAATTTTTACCCCGGTAAAAATCCTTAAAGGGGGGAAGTGTGACAAGAATACACATAGATTACGATGTAGCTGTCCTGTGCTGGCACCAGTGGAATCAGCAGTTGGTCTGCCACCTGTCTTCAGGAGAGAGAGTGATAAGGAAAACAATGGAGCAGCATTTGGAGATGTTAATGAAGGGACGGGAGAGAGTAACGGAAGGAGAGCTGTCAAGATCGGCTCCCCCTTTGAACCCTGAACTGTTTGAAGTGATGGACAGGCGATACCCCAGCAGGGGGATAAAAAGGGACAGGTTCGCTAAGGTAGGACACACACGACACCCCGAGGTAACGAGACCCTGGAAGCGGTGCGTCTCCCACAAGCCGGTGGGAAGTTTTTGGACGGCTGATCGCGGGATCAAGCCATAGACGCTCAGGGTGGAAAGGCACGATCGGTGGGAACCTGTTGTGTGTCCACCTTTGCCTGGGTGCCAGGTTCACCGCAGAGAAACGATCGTATTGGGAAACGGATGGGTCACGGTCGGTGACCTCAGATGACATCACAAAGGGCTCGCCCGAAAGCTGACTGCGAAGGTCTGTGTGGAAACCGTTTTGAATATTCATTCGTTTTGCTCTCTCTCTCTCCTTCCCCCCACTGTCCATCGCCACGGCAGCAATTATTGCGAACTGAACTGAACTAAATTGAACTGAACTTTGCGTCACTTTGAAACTGGTCGTTTACCCCTAGACAACGATAGAGCTTGATTGATCCTGTTATCTTAATTCTGTGTACATGTATGTTTATCATTGCTGAACTGTTGCATTTATTATCCTTGTGTTTAGAGTACTTTGTTGCTTGTTTCTTTAATAAAACTTTCTTAGTTCGAGTAATCCAGACTCCAATTGAGTGATCCATTTCTGCTGGTTTGGCAACCCAGTTACGGGGTACGTAACAGTATCCAAAGTTTAACAGTTTAAAGAAATTTACTATCATGTTACCATATGCCACCATCATATTCATTTGCTTGCGGACATATACAGAAAAATAAAGAAATACAACAGAATCGTTCATCCACGGTGTTTTGCTCTGTGAGATATTTCCTCACCCAGGTTTTATAATACTTGATGCAAGAGGCTTGTGGAGACTCTGTCATTAATACACGTTGAGAATCACAGGAAAATGTTACCGAGGTCATGTGTTATTTGCAATCTCACTAAATGTGGGCCATTGAATAGGCTGGACAAGGGGAGTCTTAGTTGCAAGGCCGTTGGTTGTAAGGTTTAGTGCTGAGTCCCTTGAGTTTTTGTAGTTACAAGGCTGTTGGTCATGAGGTTTAGTGCTGAGTCCATTGCTTTTAATGGTGCGTCCATCCATGCACGATGATGAAATTTTCGACCTGACTAAGGAGTTTGCAATCTGTACCGAAGCTGGTCATACAGTTTTCTTCCTGATAACTGTGAGGGTATGTCAGTGGTCTGTTGAGCTGGGCAGAAATCTGACAAATGGGATTCACTCCAGAGAGGTATGAGGTTATGTTTATTACAAAAACATGATAATCTGCAGATAACAGAGGAGTACAGAAAAAAAGCAATCACAATTTGGACTGAGTGACCCCTAAAACAGCATCACAGCCTGATAAGATTGTCCAGAACGTATTGTTTATTGCCTCCTAGTAAAAGCAAGTAAAGTAATAAAATGTTTGAAGTTTGCAGAACAATAGTGTGACCACAGCTGTCGCTGCTTGCTGTGTGATGCTTTGGCTTGTTGGATTAGGCTGTAGAATTGCTATTTTTCTTTGCAGTTTAACTATCCTATATTTGTATTTTTATATAATTGTCTGTAAGCAAGAGATTCAGTGACCACTTTATTAGGTACATCTGTACACCTTGTTAATGCAAATATCTTATCGACCAATAGTCCCCTCCTGCATGTACACACTTAGTCCAGCGGTCGTGGAGCATACGGATCCCTTCTTTGTAGAAGTGGTCCATAGCAGGGGTGATTGATAAGTTCATGGCCTAAGGTAGAAGGAGATGAGTTGTTAGCTTCAAACTTTCTGCATTATCACTCGAAGAGTTGAACTGCACGTGCATGTAACGAGAGCGTCTTGGATCTCCCGACACCTTCGGACATTGCTAATCTGGTACGCCACAAGTTCCATTCGCTGATTTATCGGATGACAGCAGGGGCTGGTGTTGGGGAGCTCCCCGGCCTCAGTCGTAGCCAGGACCAGGCCTGAAGCCTGGGTGTTGCCTGTTCACAGCCGCCTGGAGTGAGGGGATGAAGCTGTTGTGCCTCACGTGGGGCGGTGTGACGCAGTGTCCGGAATGGAGTCGGAGTTGCCCTCCCAAGGTTTCACTCGGCAGAAGACAAGCTCTGTTGTGGCCGACTGCAGATTTTTTACTGCCCTCCATGGACTTAGTGGTCTCAAGCTGCGGTGTTGCTTGCTTTCCAGTTGCTGGAGGAAGGGGAGTCCAAGCTGGCGTGTTCTACCAGGAGCGGTGTAGCACAGTTTTGGCAACTGACGGGGAGAACCCCTCGCAGGCAGGAGCAGGAGTTAAACTCTGGTCACTGGTACTGTAAAGTTTTCTGCTCACCACTACACTACTGTACAGCCCTCACTGACCTGTTGTTATTTTGTTTTTGCATCATTTGTTGTGTTTTGCGCATGAGTTGTTTATCTGTCTTTTTCATTGGTTTATTTCTGTTTCTTTGTATTTACTGTGCATGTCGGCAAGAAAAGGAATCTCGGCGTTGTATGTGGTGACTTGTATGTACTTTGATAATAAATCTACAAACGTTTGTACTTTCAACTTTAAACTTCAGAAGGGAATAACCAGTCAACGTTGTTTCTTCCTCATAACTTATTCCCACTCCTCTGCACCAGGGGCAATTTGGAGCTGCCAGTTTACCTGCATCTTCAGGACATGGGAAGAGGGCGGGGCACGAGGAGGAGGGGGGGTCCCACACGGTCATGCAAACTCCGGACAGACTGCAGCAGAGGTCAGAGTTGAACCTGGGTCACTGGATCTTTGAGTTAACAAGACAAGTACCAGCTGGGAAAACAGGCTGACAAATGGCAGGTGGGAGTTGTAGCACTTTGGGAGGCCAAACCAAGGTAAGAATTTGCACAGTGAACTACAGATGCTGAGAAGGATGGTAGAACAGAGGGATCCGGGAATACAGATCCATAATTCCTTGGAAGTTGTGCCACGGGTAGATGGGGTTGTAAAGAGAGCTTTTGGCAGCTTGACCTTAAATCAGAGAATTGAGTGCAGGAGTCAGGATATTGATGTTGAAGTTCTGTCAGATGTTGGTGAAGTGAGGCCAAATACTACAAATGTGCAGTTCTGGTCAGCCAGACACAGGAAAGAGGTCAGTGAGATTGAAAGAGTGCAGAGAAAGTTTACGAGTGTGTTGCTGGGACCTCAGCACCTGAGTTGTAGGGAAAGGTTGAATAGGTTAGAACTTCATTCCCTGGCGTGCAGGAAAACGAAGGGAGATTTGAGAGAGGCAGACAAAATTATCAGCCATGTAGATAGAGGGAATGTAAGCAGGGATGTTCCACTGAGGTTACAAGTAAGATTAGCTTGATTTGCCACATGTACATTGCAACACACAATGAAGTATATCATTTCCGTCAGTGACCAACCGAGTCCAAGGTTGTGCTGGGGCAATTCACAAGTGTTGCCATGCTTCTATCACGAACATAGCTTGCCCACAACTTAACCCGTATGTCCTTGGAATATGGGAGAAAACCAGAGCACCTGAGAACAAAACCAGTGTGGTCACAGGCAGAAAGTAGAAACTCTTTAGACACAGTGGCAGAGATTTCGTGAGACTGGAGCTAAAGGTCATAGGTTAAGGGTGAAAGGTGACATTTTTAAGGGGAACAACTTCACTCAAAGGGTGATGCAAGTGTGGAGCAAGCTGCCAACAGAGGTGGTGGATGCAGGTTCGATTGCAACATTCAAGAGAATTGTTGATAGGTGCATGGATGTGAAGGGAATGGAGGGCTATGGGACTAGGCAAAATAACAGTTTATCATGGACTAGATGGGCCAAAGGGCCTGTTTTGTGATGTCGTGCTGCTTGACTGGTAGCTGTGCCACTGTGCTGCCCATTTCACACAGCCCGCTTATGATCGACCACTTGAAACTGAACACAAATATAATTTTGAACTATGTGTATCACGTAGGAATTTGGAGAAACAAGATATTAACTTTTATTGAATATAATGTGTTTAATTGTATAAGGGTGCTGATGCTTTGCAATAGTTCAACTAAGTTAATGTTTTGTTGATGATTTTCATTTGTACTCGATGTCTGAGGCTCTCCCTTAAGTGTCCCAACAATAATCAGCCAGCATTGCACCAAGAGAAGATGTCTGAATGGGAATGCAAAAAATGAATCTTTAGTGACATGTTGCACTTCATGGTGTTATATGCTTGAAGCATGTTGTTAACCAGCTGCATGTATTTTGAAGCTTGGTAGTTGCCAAGAAGATTTTCAACAACATCCGTGAATACCTTCTATGTGATTATACCCGGCCCCACTAGAACTACTTTGAATTGCCTGTCACTGATGACGTGTTTGAATTGTTGACCAACAAAAATGCCTTCCTTAATCTTAGCACAAACACAAAATCTGCTGATGTTGAAAAGCAACTCACAAAATGCTGGGCTGAAACGTCGACTATACTTTTTTCCGTAGATGCTGCCTGGTCTGCTGGGTTCTTCCAGCGTTTTGTGTGTGTTGTTTCCTTAATCTTGGTATCGGGTGCTCTTGGGAAAGTCTACCTCAAGTAGCAAAATCCTTCAGGGAAATGTACAGCCTTTCTAAAATCTGTCCTGCCCTGTAGCATCCACCCTGCCTAAGCATACCTGGACAAGGTAGAAAACTTTTCAGCTTACATTGTGGGCAACATTTTAACTGACTTGAGTTATGACTTGTAATACAAATATAGGCAATTTCAAAAAGTGATGTGTGATAGGGAAATTTCATGGTGACCGTCAGTCTAAAATCCATAAGATACATGCAAAAGTATTCAGGAGGCAAAATCTTCATTGTCCAGTGTAATTATTCTTCCACATCCACCCACTCATTGAAGACGAACTGCTGCTCTGGGGGTCAGGGGTGTCATTGGCCACATCAGCACCTTCAGGTTCCCACTCATTGCGATAACCCTCTCTAATAAACTCATTGCCGTGGCCGAGGCAAGAAAATATTCGTCAGCAGATATTGGTGCCAAGTTCATTGCCATCCGCACATCCACTGATAAAGGTGAATGGGTAAACATTGTCCTTCAGTAAGGAATGAAGGTCCTGCTTCTGTCTTCCTCATATTGCCAGGACTTGAGGACCTGAGTTATTGGCAAAAGTTGAATAGGTTAGCACCCCAATCCCCAGAGCAGAGGAGAATGAAGGGAGATTGTGCTGAAGGATTCTGTGAGAGATCTTTGCCTCGATGATTTCTGTGAGAGATGATAGCCTTAATTAATGGACCACTTTTTAAAAATTTGTTTATAAAAATGTTCGTATTGTCGATCCAACAAAGATTTTCCCAGGTTAAGTAGCCATTTCAAAGTGGTTGCTTAAAGTCCATGTCACTGAAGGTTCTGTGGACACAAATGAGCCCAACTGGGTATGGAGGGTAGATCTCAAACACAAAGCCTTATTCTTGACCCAAAATGCCTCATGGCTACTGGGGCTTGTGTTGTAGAATTCTGCAGCATGAAAATTGGTCATTTGGTGCCACTCATATATGTTGACGAAGTTGTCCTCTTGCAGTAGTCCCATTTGGGCCCTGACCCTCTTAACCTTTTCCCATCCACGTGTCTTTGAGGAACAGATGCGATGGGCCAAATGCCCTAATTCTGCTCCTATGTCGTATAGTCTGTTTGAATGCTTTAGAGAAGTGTAAAGCGATTAAGTTTGGGGGGTTAAACTTGAAGGCAGAGCACAGGGTTCATGGCAGGATTCTGAGACCTTTGAAGGGACAGAGGGAATTTGAGGGCCACGTCCAAGGATCCTTCAAAGTTGCAGTGCAAGTTGACAGGGTGGTTAAGAAGGAGAATGTTGTATTGGCTGTTTATTTGGCGGATTTGGTTCAAGAGCCACAAAGTAATGGTGCAGCTCAATAAAATTCTGGTTAGACTAGATTAAACTCAGAGTATTGTGTTCACTTCTGGTCACCTCATTATCTGAAGGATGTCAAAGCTTTAGAGAGTGTGCAGAAGAGAATTACCAGGATGCTGCCTTAATGGAGAATATGTCTTATGAAGAAAGGTTGATTGAGATGGGGCTTTTCTCTTTGGAAGATGAGAGGTGACTTGATAGAGATGTAGAAGGTGAGAAGCTCAGATTGAGTAGGTAGTGCATGATCATACATTTCCCAACACGGTATTCTACCTACCACTTGCTTGTCCATTCTTCCAATTTGTCTATGCCCTACTGCAATCGCATTGCTTCCTCAGCACTACCTACCCCTCTACTTATCTTCATATCATCCACAAACTTTGCCACAAAGCCATCAATTCCATTATCGAAATCCAAGTATCCTGAAACCTTATCCTTAATAATGACTCCAACAATTTGCCAACCTCAGCAGTTAGGCTAACTGGTTTATAATTTCCTTTTTTTTGCCTTTCTCCCTTAAAAGAGTGGAGTAACATTTGCAATCTTCCAATCCTCTGGGACCATGCTAGATTCAAATGATTCTTGAAAGATCATGACCAATGCATCCGTTATCTCTTCAGCAACCTCTCTCAGGACTCTGGGATGTAGTCCATCTTGTCCAGGTCACTTAACCACCTTAAGACCTTTGAGGTCCCTCGCACTTAGTCCTTTGTAATAGCAATAGCACTCACTGCTTCTCCCTGACCCTCGCGGACCTCTGGCACACTGCTAGTGTCTTCCACAGTGAAGACTGATGCAAAGTACCCATTAAGTTCAACTGCCATTTCTTCGTCCCTCATTACTACCTCACCTGCATCACTTTCCAGTGGTCCAATATTAACACTCATCTCTGTTACTCTTCATATGACTGAAAGAATCTTTTGGTATCCTGCTTCATATTATTAGCTAGTTTGCTGTCATATTTCATCTTTTCACTTGTAGCTTTTTAGTTGCCCTCTGAAAATTTCCCAATCATTCATCTTCCCACTCACTTTTGCTACCTTATTTGCCCTTTCCTTAGCTTTTCTGCAGTCCTTAACTTCCCTTGTCAGCCACAGTTGTCTACCTCTGCCATTACCCCTACCCCTGCTGTAGCTCCAGTTCCCTGACACAGTCTCTAAGGAGCTGCATCTTGATGCACTTGGTGCAGGTGTGGCCATCGGGAAGGCTGATAGTCTCCTGGAAATCCCACATCTGATACCCAGAACAGAACACTGGCCCTGTAGACTTGCACCCTATTATCTCAATAGTTAAATAAGGAATGAACTTGCCTGCTTGCCTTGCCTTCGCCTGTTGGTACAACATTATGGGCCGAGGGGTCTGTACTGTGCTGAACTGCTCCAACACATCATTGGCATGTGTCTATAAGACATAGGAGTAGAATTAGGCCATTTGGCCCATCGAGTCTGCTCTGACATTCCAACATAGCTGATTAGAAACATAGAAAACATAGAAAATAGGTGCAGGAGTAGGCCATTCGGCCCTTCGAGCCTGCACCGCCATTCAGTATGATCATGGCTGATCATCCAACTCAGAACCCTGTACGGCTGTTCCCTCCATACCCCCGATCCCTTTAGCCACAAGGGCCATATCTAACTCCCTCTTAAATATAGCCAATGAACTGGCCTCAACTGTTTCCTGTGGCAGCGAATTCCACAGATTCACCACTCTCTGTGTGAAGAAGTTTCCTTGACTCACCTACTAGAGGAACATCCTCTTCACATCCTCTCTATCCAGGCTTTTCAAATTCAATAGGTTTCAATGAAATCCCCCCTCCCATTATGGGAGTCCTTGTGCACCATTCCCAGAAGATTAGTTTGCAGTATGAGACTGTTGAGGAAGGCAAATGCGATGTTAGCATTCATTTTAAGAGTGCTAGAATATCAAAGCAAGGATGTAATGTTGAGAATTCATAAAGCACTGGTGAGGCCCTGCTTGGAGTATAGTGAGCAGCTTTGGGCCCATTATCTTAGTGTCACGTACCCCGTGACCGGTTAAAGAACCAGCAGAAATCGAAAACACTTTGGAGTCCAGTATTGCTATTTACTAATAATATCTGTTAGTAACTATGCAATACAGTAATATAAATACAGATAAATGAAACAGGTTAGCAATGATTATATATAAGTAAGTGTGGAATATATATATGAAAACCAAGCTTCTTCAAATCTAGGGGTAAATAGTGTTACGATGATGAATAAAGTTCAGTTCGTGGTATTTAGTTGAGTAGTGATGGAGAGAGAGAGATTTGAGTTTTCAGCTGAGCTGGCGCCGTCGATCTTCCCGTTGTCCTTCGAAATCCTTTAGAAGTCACCAACTGTGCACACAGCAAAAAGGGACTGTTTTTCTGTGGTGGAATTATCAACCCAGGCGAGGGTCGGACACACGAATAACGCCCCACTGGTCACACCCTTTTCACACTGCGAGAACGACTGATCGATCCGCCTGATCGATCCTCCAAAACCCACCTTTCTGTGGGCACAACAAAGCTCATTCCGTGTCCAAAACCATTTGTCTGTAGGTCTATCAGCTGACCTCCTATTTATCTCACCACAATGAACATCAGCTGTCCATCAAGCTGCTCCTCCCTTCTCTCTCTGTAAGAACATAGAAGCTGACAGTGTCCTTGCAAAAGTGTAAACATGCTGCAGAGAAATCATAACACCATTACAAAGCAATCCCCGTCTCTCTCTCTCTCTCTCTCTCTCTCTCTCTCACTCACTCACTCACTCACTCACTCACTCACTCACTCACTCACTCACTCACTCACACTCACACACACAAGGTGCCTGTGTTAAATAACTCTGTCTTTCTCTTTTCAAAAGCACAGGTCATAGGGCTACTTCAGGATCCCGTCACACTGAGGAAACGTTACCATTCCAAGTTTTGGGCTGCCAATCCTTAGCCATCAGCTCCCTTACTGAGACACCATCCAGAACTTGCTCCTTCCATCTTACCAAATCCTTCTGATACGCTGGAATGGTTTGCTGGGTTCAGCTTTGTCAGCCGGTTCACAGGCTGGCTTGGTCAGTGCAGCCATGGTCACGTTCTGCTGTTCCAGAGTTACCACTTTCTCAGTTAGGGTGGCCACTCGTTCTGCTGCCCAACACGTCATGTGTCTTTTTCCATAGCATGGTCGTACCCCTTCTCTCCTCCGGATTGGGAAGCTCTAAGGTTTTTAACAGAGTGGATCCATAGTCTGGACGTAAGTACTCCTGCTCCCCATTTCACTTCTCTGGCACGTGGAGGGCAATACATGGGCAATACATTGCCACTGCTCCAAAACCATGGGTGTTGTCCATACACCCGGTTTCCCAGACAGCACCCCACCTCTGGTACGTCCTGTGGTATGTGAAGCATAGCCCCCATTATGCAGACTCCTGCTGATGATGTCAATTGTGCAATGAAAATATTTTAATATTTGTTGCTCTTTTCTGATTCAGCAGCGACAGGTATCCGCAAACAGAGGAAGTACTGTACAGATGTTAAAGGTGAGAGAAAATTACTTAAATTGAGTTACATAAATAATAAAATACAGGAATAAAGAAATAATAATGGTTCAAGCAGTGGAAGGGACAAAGTAATACTTATCAACCAATCACTAAACCATGCTACATAACACACTGTCAGAGGGAACCAAAGATGCTCGACAGCATTTCCTGAGTCTCTGCCTCTCTTTATTTCTCTCTATCTCTATCCTTGTCTCTATCCACAACTCTTAGCACTAGTCATGTCCCAGGCTGAGAGAAAATTCCCCCTTGCCCCTTCTTACATCCTTTCGGATCCCTTCAAAAATCTATCACAACATTTTCCCTCGTACTTTCCCAGACAAACGCGTTTTTCAACATTTTCTGCTGTCAAGGCAATGCACTGGTACTCACAAAAAGCTCTTGGAACCTGGCTGTGAACTGGTTCCTTTGTACTTTCACAACATATTCTCACATCCCAGGCTAACTCCATTTTGTCTTATTGGTGATACACATATTAACATATACTCAAGGAAGGAAACACATTTAAATCTGTCATTACAGATGTATATGTGATAAATAGGTGAATCTGAATCTGATTCTTCCTGGTTGATTATGCAGAGCAGTTGAGCAATGTGCATTTATATGGGCTTAACAACATGTACACTGGACTTTGCAGTCAGAGAACAACATAGTCAAGGGCCAAGGCTGCGTTCACAGTGGTGCTGCTAAACTTGTGCCAAATATGTTGTGAGGGGTGTGACCTATTACAAATAATTGTGATATTGCTGGGGCCCAATGAATGCTCTGTTTTATTTCAGTGTAAGCATGGCTCCAGAAACAAATTCAATTGGGTATCCGACACCTGTGTGTAACACAGTATATGCTAGACAAGCAAATCTCGGGCATTTCTCTGAATTGAAGTATCACCATCACCTGCAAAAGTTAATGCTTTTCCGCAATGCAGGAGACTAATTCTGTCTGGCTTGAAATGGTCGCATGAAGATTGACATGTTGATGAGGAAACATCTAATAACTCAACAAACTCAAGAATGACCTGAGTTCGGCTGCATCAGCTGAAGGTGGTAGTTTGATAATTGCATCGACTTTTCGCTGAGGCCTTGAACTCGAGCACCAATTTGACAGGCCATGTAATGCTTAATATTTGTGGTGTTTCGTACCCCGTAACTGGGTTGCCAAACCAGCAGAAATGGACCACTTAGTTGGAGTCTGGATTACTGGAACTAAGAAAGTTTTATTAAAGAAATAAGCAATACAGTACTCTAATAGTAAAGATATAAATGCAACAGGTTAGCAATGAATAAACACACGTACACAGAACTAGGATAATAGGATCAATCAAGCTCTGTCGCAGTCTAGGGGTAAAATGATCAGTCTCAAGTGACAGAGTTCAGTTCAATTTAGTTCAGTTTGCAGTAATCGCTGTTGTGCCATTGGGGAGAGAGAGAATGAATATGCAAATCGAATTCCAAACCGACCTTCGATATTCCTCGCAGTTAGCTTTCGGGCGAGCCCTTTGTAATGTCTTCCGAGGTCACCGACTGTGACCCCTCTGTTCCAGATACGATCGTTCTTCTGCGGTGAGCCCGGCACCCAGGCAAAGGCGGACACACACACCGGGTTCCTGCCTGACCGCACCTTTCCACCCTGTGCGTCTATGGCTGGTCCCGCGACCAGACCTCCAAAACACTCACCAACTTGTGGGGGCACACCGCTTCCAGGGTCTCGTTACCTCGTGGTGTCGTGTGTGGTCGTGTCTCAGCGAACCTGTCCCTTTTTATCCCCCTGCTGGGGTATCACCTGTCCATCAAACTTCAAACAGTTCAGGGTTCAAAGCAACCGGTCTCTGACAATACTCGGAATTGTGTCTCCTTTTTGTTAATCCCTCTCATCTCTCATTAACATTTCTGAATGTTCCCCCATTGTCCTCTTATCGGCATCGATCTTCTGATAATTTGGTGTGTCGTCACACCCCTATCCTTCAAGGATTTTTACTGGGGTAAAAATTATAGTCACGAATATATTATCAGATACACACAAATATACATGTTTATCAGCTATTTGGCTAATACAGAGAATTTTAAGTTGTCAACACCTGACAGACAGTCAGCAATCACATTTTCTGTTCCTTTTATATGTGTTATTTTAATAATCCTCTAAAACCAGGCTCCAACTTAGCAAACTTCATAGTGGCCGAAAATACTAATGAATTGTGATCAGTGTCACCTCTCAGTGGTTTTCGCCCCAGACACAGATCACAAGGGTCGTCCCATACCAATTTAGCATTCTTTGGCAAGGGCTTAGTAAGAGGGTGGGTAATACCCGCAAAGTTGTTTTTTTTCTGCAAAACTGCGGATAGTACCCCACCATCTTCAAGAACCTTCTCAGGGCTCTCTTGTCTGTCGGGGTGGGGACGTCAGAGATAGCCGGCACCTTAGCTTGCATCGGAGCCAGCTGCCCCCGTCCTACCACAAATCCCAGATAAGTGACTTTTCCGTGGCCGAATTCACTTTTTGCGAGGTTCACTGTCAGGGTGGCTTCAAACAGCTTTTTAAACAGTTCCTCCCACGTGTTACTCCAGACCACTACATCGCCAATATACACTTCTGTATTCTTTAGCCCGTTTGTCACTGAATTAATCATTCTATAGGGGTGTTGCTCACTAGGCTGAACTGATGTGACAACAGCTCCATGTCCCAGCTCTTTGCATTGCCTCGGGACATCTGGACCTACGTGCATGTGCCGGTTAATTAGCCTTATCAATGGCCCGCTTTGTTCGGGGGTTAGGTGAGAGACCTTATCAGCAAAACGGGTCAAAACAATAGACATCTCCCATCTGGTCGGCACCACACTTAACTTTTCAAAATGGGTCCTCCCCTTATCAGGTGGCACACTAGCCTAATTAATTTTCATGATATCACCAGCTAGATCTGTTCTCTGATCGTGGTGGGCTTTTAACATGTTAATAGCCTCTAAATGTGTTAACTCACGTCTGCAATAGTCAATAACATCCTTCCTCCTGTGCAGCCAGTAAAACTCTTTCATGATTCCGCCGACTGTTTTCCTCCCCCAAAATGTCCACCAAGGGGTATCTTGTGGGCCAGGTTAAGAATCTCATCCCCATAAATTTTTGGCACCATCCCCCATTCCTCATCTGCGGGCACGGTACTTGGTCTCCCTTTCTTCCTTAGCACTCCCTCCTCCACACAATAGCCCACTGGCTCCCTTTTTAATTCTGCTTCAGAGAGAGCTGTCTCCGCAAAAACCCTTAGCTCCTCGTCTCGCTCCTGTGCCTGTATAGAGTCCTTCCTGGCTAATGCTAAGTCTGCCTTAGCTCCCTCACTTCCTCCTGTTCCACTACGCTCCTTCTTTTCACTTTCTAACCCCCCCCCCCCGGTTCAAGGCTGGTAAAAACGTCTCCACTAACTCAATATCAGCCTTTGCAGCCTTTCTAGACATACGCCGAGTCACTGTGCAAACGGAATGAACCTGTGAGTCCATGGGCGGGGCTTCAATGCTGGCAGGCTGACTTGTCAATCTCACTGCTGAGAACACATTTCCGCCGGCGTGGTCATTACCGAGTAAGACTTCCACGCCTTTCATCGGTAGTTCGGGCCTCACCCCGATCGTGACCGGTCCAGAGACTAAGTCGCTTTTTAGGTGTATCTGGTGCAAGGGTACTGCCTCAGTCCCTTTCCCAATGCCTTTTATGACCCTGACTTTCTCAGTCTCGGTCTCTGAACTAAAGCCTAACACACCCTTTAATATCAATGACTGACACGCGCCCGTGTCTCTCCAGATCTGTACTGGAACTGGGTTTAACCCCTCCTTCACCGACACTAATCCGGCCGAGATAAACCTCTCGCGCCCTTCCTGAACTTTGGCGGACCTCTTCTCTCCTAGCGGTTTGCTTACCAGCTCAATACAGCCAGTCAGAACCGCCACCTTTCCTTTTCCCGTCGCTTTCTTTGGGGCAAAGCACCTGGACGCAAAGTGTCCGGCTTTCTCACAATTATAACATACGACCCCAGGTGACTTCCTACCAAACTGCTCCCGGTCTTCCTTATCCTTCTCACTAGTCCCCGGCTTACTTTCTGACTTTTCTAGCGGACTCTCCCCACCGTCCTGACTACCCTTCTGGTAGCCTTTACTCGGGGCAAACTTCATGTTATGTGTCAACGTGTACTCATCCGCTGACTTAGCAGTTGCGGCTAAAGTGTCTGCCTCTTTCTCATCTAGGTAGGGTCTCATACCGTCAGGGACACAACCTTTAGAATCAAAGAGAACAGGAAAATTTTTAACTGGGGAAAGGCAAATTATGAGGCTATAAGGCTAGAACTTGCGGGTGTGAATTGGGATGATGTTTTTGCAGGGAAATGTACTATGGACATGTGGTCGATGTTTAGAGATCTCTTGCAGGATGTTGGGGATAAATTTGTCCCGGTGAGGAAGATAAAGAATGGTAGGGTGAAGGAACCATGGGTGACAAGTGAGGTGGAAAATCTAGTCAGGAGGAAGAAGGCAGCATACATGAGGTTTAGGAAGCACGGATCAGATGGATCTATTGAGGAATATAGGGAAGCAAGAAAGGAGCTTAAGAAGGGGCTGAGAAGAGCAAGAAGGGGTCATGAGAAGGCCTTGGCGAGTAGGGTAAAGGAAAACCCCAAGGTATTCTTCAATTATGTGAAGAAAAAAAGGATGACAGGAGTGAAGGTAGGACGGATTAGAGATAAAGGAGGAAAGATGTGCCTGGAGGCTGTGGAAGTGAGCGAGGTCCTCAATGAATACTTCTCTTCGGTATTCACCGATGAGAGGGAACTTGATGATGTTGAGGACAATATGAGTGAGGTTGATGTTCTGGAGCATGCTGATATTACGGGAGAGGAGGTGCTGGAGTTGTTAAAATACATTAGGACAGATAAGTCCCCGGGGCCTGATGGAATATTCCCCAGGCTGCTCCACGAGGTGAGAGAAGAGATTGCTGAGCCTTTGGCTAGGATCTTTATGTCCTCGTTGTCCACGGGAATGGTACCGGAGGATTGGAGGGAGGCGAATGTTGTTCCCTTGTTCAACAAAGGTAGTAGGGATAGTCCGGGTAATTATAGACCAGTGAGCCTTGCGTCTGTGGTGGGAAAGCTGTTGGAAAAGATTCTTAGAGATAGGATCTATAGGCATTTAGAGAATCATGGTCTGATCAGGGACAGTCAGCATGGCTTTGTGAAGGGCAGATCATGTCTAACAAGCCTGATAGAGTTCTTTAAGGAGGTGACCAGGCATATAGATGAGGGTAGTGCAGTGGATGTGATCCATATGGATTATAGTAAGGCATTTGACAAGGTTCCACACGGTAGGCTTATTCAGAAAGTTAGAAGGCATGGGATCCAGGGAAGTTTGGCCAGGTAGATTCAGAATTGGCTTGCCTGCAGAAGGCAGAGAGTGATGGTGGAGGGAGTACATTCAGATTGGAGGATTGTGACTAGTGGTGTCCCACAAGGATCTGTTCTGGGACCTCTACTTTTCGTGATTTTTATTAACGACCTGGATGTGGGGGTAGGAGGGTGGGTTGGCAAGTTTGCAAACGACACAAAGGTTGGTGGTGTTGTAGATAGTGTAGAGGATTGTCAAATATTACAGAGAGACATTGATAGATGCAGAAGTGGGCTGAGAAGTGGCAGATGGAGTTCAACCCGGAGAAGTGTGAGGTGGTACACTTTGGAAGGACAAACTCCAAGGTAGAGTACAAAGTAAATGGCAGGATACTTGGTAGTGTGGAGGAGCAGAGGGATCTCGGGGTACATATCCACAGATCCCTGAAAGTTGCCTCACAGATGGATAGGGTAGTTAAGAAAGCTTATGGGGTGTTAGCTTTCATAAGTCGAAGGTTAGAGTTTAAGAGTCGCGATGTAATGATGCAGCTGTATAAAACTCTGGTTAGGCCACACTTGGAGTATTGTGTCCAGTTCTGGTCACCTCACTATAGGAAGGATGTGGAAGCATTGGAAAGGGTACAGAGGAGATTTACCAGGATGCTGCCTGGTTTAGAAAGTATGGATTATGATCAGAGATTAAGGGAGCTAAGGCTTTACTCTTTGGAGAGAAGGAGGATGAGAGGAGACATGACAGAGGTGTACAAGATAATATGAGGAATAGATAGAGTGGATAGCCAGCGCCTCTTCCCCAGGGCACCAGTGCTCAATACAAGAGGACATGGCTTTAAGGTAAGGGGTGGGAAGTTCAAGGGGGATATTAGAGGAAGGTTTTTTACTCAGAGAGTGGTTGGTGCATGGAATGCACTGCCTGAGTCAGTGGTGGAGGCAGATACATTAGTGAAGTTTAAGAGACTACTAGACAGGTATATGGAGGAATCTAAGGTGGGGGCTTATATGGGAGGCAGGGTTTGAAGGTCGGCACAACATTGTGGGCCAAAGGGCCTGCACTGTGCTGTACTACCCTATGTTCTATGTTTTAAACTGCTCAATCAGGATCAGCTGTAGCAGTCTGTCATGATCCCCCTTTACCCCCTTCGAGGCGCACCAACGCTCACAATATGTCTGCATCTCACGGACAAACTCTAAATACGTGCGGCCCCACTGCTTCCTCGCATTCCGGAACCTCTGCCGGTATGCCTCCGGGACTAACTCATAAATCCTGAGGATGGCCTCCTTCACCACCTCATACCTCTGGGCATCTTCTGCGGACAAAGCCGAGTAAGCTTGTTGGGCTTTTCCTTTAAGTACACTCTGAAGCAAAACAGCCCACTTATCCCTCGGCCAGTCCTGACTTGCAGCAACTTTTTCAAAATAGAGAAAGTACCAATCAACATTGGTCTTGTCAAATGGGGGAACCAGCCTAACTTCCTGGGTCGCCCTGAACCCTCCACCTTGGTTCGGCATGGGCCCCTGCGCTGCCATCATCTTTATCCTTCCCAGCTCAAATTCCCTTTCCCTCTGTTTCTCTTCTCGCTCCAACTGCCTCTCTTGCCGTTCTAACTGCCTGTCTTCGTGTTCTAGCTGCCGTACCCGGAGCTCGTGCTCGAGTCTCAATTTCTCAAGCTGCACCTGTACCGCGTCTCCAGCAGGTTTTCCAATAGATATCACCTCCAGCTCCCCTTGGGGAAACACACCTTTAGACACATAATGCTCTATGATAGCTCTGTGTATCTCCTCTCTCCTCATTGTCGACTTCCCCTTAGCAAGATTCAACGGTTTGGCCACAGCTGCCAATTCTACTTTCCTGGCATCTTCTAATGCCTCCAAGGTCGGCGCCTTTAGAAATTCCTCAATCTCCATTTCTGCTGTTTGCCTTTTCTTTCTTTCGGGAATTTTGACCCAATCAATTTACCCCGTTCCAAATTTAGCGTTCAAAATCACGGACGAGAACCCCACTTATGTTACGTACCCCGTAACTGGGTTGTCAAACCAGCAGAAATGGACCACTTAGTTGGAGTCTGGATTACTGGAATTAAGAAAGTTTTATTAAAGAAATAAGCAATACAGTATTCTAATAGTAAGGATATAAATGCAACAGGTTCGCAATGAATAAACACACATGTACACAGAACTAGGATAATAGGATCAATCAAGCTCTATCGCTGTCCAGGGGTAAAATGATCAGTCTCAAGTGACAGAGTTCAGTTCAATTTAGTTCAGTTCGCAGTAATTACTGTTGTGCCGTTGGGGAGGGAGAGAGAATGAATATGCAAATCGCATTCCAAACCGACCTTCGATATTCCTCGCAGTTAGCTTTCGGGCGAGCCCTTTGTAGTGTCTTCTGAGGTCACCGACTGTGACCCCTCCGTTCCAGATACGATCGTTCTTCTGCGGTGAACCAGGCACCCAGGCAAGGGCGGACACACACACCGGGTTCCTGCCTGACCGCACCTTTCCACCCTGTGCGTCTATGGCTGGTCCCGCGACCAGACCTCCAAAACACTCACCAACTTGTGGGGGCACACTGCTTCCAGGGTCTCGTTACCTCATGGTGTCGTGTGTGGTCGTGTCTCAGCGAACCTGTCCCTTTTTATCCCCCTGCTGGGGTATCGTCTGTCCATCAAACTTCAAACAGTTCAGGGTTCAAAGCAACTGGTCTCTGACAGTACTCGGAACTGTGTCTCCTTTTCATTAATCCCTCTTGTCTCTCATTAACATTTCTGAATATTCCTCCATTGTCCTCTTATCGGCATCAATCTTCTGATAATTTGGTCTGTCGTCACAGTGGAAATTGGCATTTTGCATGCTGACACTGATTCCTTTAGGAATACAGCCTGACCATCACTACAGTGCATAAAATCTGGTGCTGTTTAACCTCCACAATAGCTTTCTGCATGTTAATTGTGAGATATGTTAGGCACTGGATTCAGGCCCATCTGCTATTTAGTCAGTGCAAATTTATCTCTCTGAATCCAATTGCCAGTCAAGATTGCAAAAAAATTGAGTTATGTGTATAAACTTCCATGTAGCAATTTTGTCCCATAGCATCACTGTTTCACTCTGCTTTGGAGTGACTGCAAAAAGAGCAGCCCAATCACAGCTTAACTTGAGATAGAATACCATGTCCCTTCAGACAGCCCAGTTCATGCACAACTGCTTCTTTGGAGAACAAGTTGCGTCTTGTGGAAGGTGTGAGAGGCTTAAACTTCCACATGGATCTTCATGTGAAATCCTTTCAAATCCCATAGACCTGTTTAAGGTCAGAAGCTTATCAAGCCAGTGATCTGTGGTGTGTGTGTGTGTGTATATGTGTGTGTGTATATGTATATATATATACGCGTGCACATGCACTTGTGGTGAAACACCTTCCTTTCTTTCTGAGTTTAATTTGAACTTTTTAATCCAGTTTTGCCCTGTGACACAATTCAGCCCCTTAACTCAAACCAGGCGCAGTATCCATTTATTGCCTCTACAGTTCATTTCTCTGGAAATGAAATTCCTCCACAACAGGAAATCTGGGCCCATAAGTGACAAGCCTATTGGCTACAAGAGAAAAGTAGTCAGCCTCTCCTTAAATATGTGCTCTGGCCTGAGTGACTCAGGTGGCCCAGTGTTCAGCATCGTAGTAACTTTCATGCCAGGTGAATGTAGAAACAAGTTCTATCACTGTTGTGTAGACAGTTAATCATTAATTGTTAACAGTTCATTGTTGGGTTTGATGTCAGTGACATAGTTTGCAGAAACACAACCTTGTGCACTTTTGCACACTTTGTGTGGACATTTGTCTACAACCCCATTGCCTTTACTGATGAAACCTACAGAATATTTGCTGGTGGTTTCCATCACAGCATGAAAATGCTCGTGTCACAAGGCCTTCATTTTCATTTCATGTTTCTGAGAACCTGGAGTTGCTGGTAAAGTGCTGAAGATCCGTTTCAAGGTTCAGCACATGTTGCATCATGGTGCTGTGTGGACTTTATGAACAGCACCTCCCTGGTTTAGAATGGCATACTTGTTCATGGTACCCTTGCAGGCAAATTTCAAGGTTCAAATCCTCTTGAGATAAGCATCAACTATTTGTGCTACGCTTTAGAAACCACAGAAACCATAGAAAAACTACAGAACAGAAACAGGCCTTTTGGCCCTTCTTGGCCGTGCCGAACCATTTTCTGCCTAGTCCCACTGACCTGCACACAGACCATATCCCTCCATACACCTCCCATCCATGTATCTGTCCAATTTATTCTTAAATGTTAAAAAAGAACCCGCATTTACCACCTCGTCTGGCAGCTCATTCCATACTCCCACCACTCTCTGTGTGAAGAAGCTGTCCCTAATGTTCCCTTTAAATTTTTACCCCCTCACCCTTAACCCATGTCCTCTGTTTTTTCTTCCCCCCCATGCCTCAGTGGAAAAAGCCTGCTTGCATTCACTCAATCTATACCCATCATAATTTTATATACCTCTATCAAATCTCCCCTCATTCTTCAACGCTCCAGGGAATAAAGTCCTAACCTATTCAACCTTTCTCTGTAACTGAGTTTCTCAAGTCCCGGCAACATCCTTGTAAACCTTCTCTGCACTCTTTCAACCTTATTTATATCCTTCCTGTAATTTGGTGACCAAAACTGAACAGAATACTCCAGATTCGGCCTCACCAATGCCTTATACAACCTCATCATAACATTCCAGCTCTTATACTCAATACTTTGATTAATAAAGGCCAATGTACCAAAAGCTCTCTTTACGACCCTATCTACCTGTGACGCTACTTTTAGGGAATGTTATATCTGTATTCCCAGATCCCTCTGTTCTACTGCACTTCTCAGTGCCTTACCATTAACCCTGTATGTTCTACCTTGGTTTGTCCTTCCAACATGCAGTACCTCACACTTGTCTGTATTAAACACCATCTACCATTTTTCCAGCTGGTCCAAGTCCCTCTGCAGGCTCTGAAAACCTTCCTCACTGTCTACTACACCTCCAATCTTTGTATCATCAGCAAATTTGCTGATCCAATTTACCACATTATCATCAAGATCATTGATATAGATGATAAATAACAATGGACCCAGCACTGATCCCTGTGGCACACCACTAGTCACAAGCCTCCACTCGGAGAAGCAATTCTCTACTACCACTCTTTGGCTTCTACCATTGAGCCAATGTCTAATCCAATTTACCACCTCTCCATGTATACCTAGCGACTGAATTTTCCTAACTACCCTCCCATGCGGGACCTTGTCAAAGGCCTTACTGAAATCCATGTAGAAAATATACACTGCCTTGCCTTCATCCACTTTCCTGGTAACCTCCTCGAAAAACTCCAATAGATTGGTCAAACATGACCTACCACGCACAAAGCCATGTTGGCTCTCCCTGATAAGTCCCTGTCTTTCCAAATGTTTGTAGATTCTGTCTCTTAGTACTCCCTCCAATAACTTACCCACCACCAACGTTAAACTTACCGGCCTATAATTTCCTGGATTACTTTTCGATCCTTTTTTAAACAACGGAACAACATGAGCCACTCTCTAATCCTCACCCTTAGACAGTGACATTTTAAATATTTCTACCAGGGCCCCTGCAATTTCAACACTCATCTCCTTCAAGGTCTGAGGGAACACCCTGTCAGGTCCCGGGGATTTATCCACTTTAATTTTCCTCAAGACAGCAAGCACCTCCTCCTTTTCAATCTGTACAGTTTCCATGCTCTCACTACTTGTTTCCCTTAATTCCATAGACTTCATGCCAGTTTCCTTAGTAAATACAGACGCAAAAAACCTATTTAAGATCTCCCCCATTTCCTTTGGTTCCACACATAGCCTACCGCTCTGATCTTCAAGAGGACCAATTTTATCCCTTACAATCCTTTTGCTCTTAATATACCTGTAAAAGCTCTTTGGATTATCCTTCACTTTGACTGCCAAGGCAACCTCATGTCTTCATCTGTGGCCACCAGAGGACACGTGTATTGTGTTCAGTGCTTACAGTGGGGGGCTCTCTTCGCAGGGAAAAAAAACAAAATCTGTAGCAACCTCTGCAGCAGTGGTCCCCAACCTCCGGATTGCTCTCCGCAATCGGCAATCCCCTCTGATCTGGGCCGAGGTTTACACGCCCGGCGGCACCACATTGAAATTTTACCTGACCTCCCTGATTTGCAATACTTGTAACTAACTGAAGGACTTCATAAAGTACATCTTGCCGACTGTTTGTGTGAAAAGATCTTAAACTTGCTAGAACTGAGGCTGAATCTGAACATATCAATGCTTTGACTTGTCTGGCTTTCTGCACCCATTGCAACACAACCAATACCGCCAGCATCTCCACTGTAAACACCCCTAACTTATTAGATGTTCTTCTGCTGATTCCAATTTCATTTGCTGGTATAACCACCCCAAACCCTGTCACTCCTGTTTCAGGTTCCTTCACACCATCCGTATAAATGTGAGTATAATCACTATACTTTTCCATCACATGACAGTTAAATGCATTACCAAATCTGTTTTATATCTTCCTTTCCTTTTTACCTCTAACAAATGCCAGTCTATGTCAGGCCATACAAGCTTCCATGGAGCTACAACTGGATAAACTACTGAAGGACTTATCCTTAATTCAAACACTCCACATTCTTTCGCGATATCATTCCCTACCCGACTAAAGGTATCCCTCTGAAACCTCCCATTTTCCCAGCACTCCTGCAACACTCCTTTAGTAGGGTGAGAATCATTGTGCCCCTGCAAGTTAGCCCAGTAGTTTGCCATTAATTGCATCCTTCTTAGTTCCAAAGGCATTACTCCCACTTCTACCAGTAGGGCTGACACTGGTGACGTTTTAAAAGCCCCACTGCGCACTCTCAAGGCCTGAGCCTGAATCACATCCAGTTTCCTTATAAGAGACCTAGCTGCTGACCCATATGCTATATTTCCAAAGTCCAACACAGATCTCACTAAAGCCACATACATTCTCTTCAAAGCTGAACAACTTGCTCCCCATTCCCTACCAGTCAAACATCTCATCACATTTATTGCTTTTTTACATTTCTCCTTAACTTTCCTGATATGGTCTGCCCATGTTAATCGTGAATCAAATATAACTTCCAGAAATTTAAATGGTGCAACCCTTTCTAATTCAACCCCATACATCCTTAACTTCTTCCCTACCTCAACTCTTTTCCTGGTAAAAAATACAGTTTGAGTTTTATCTACTGAAAATCTACATCCCCAATCATAACCCCACTCCACCACTTCATCAATTGCTTCTTGTAGTTTCCTGATTATATGGTCCATGTTCCTGCCTCTTTTCCACAAGGCCCCATCATCCGCAAACAGTGACCTACCTATATCCACTGGTACCTTTGTGAAGACATCATTGATTATAATGATGAAAAGTAACGGGCTAATCACACTAACTTGAGGTGTGCCATTTTCCACTATGTACTGTTTTGATAATTCTGATCCAATCCGAACTTGAATTTTTCTACCAAACAAAAAATCTTTAATGCAATTAAAAACTCTCCCACCAACCCCCATCTTGTGCAGTTTAATTAATAATCCTTCCTTCCACATCATATCATATGCTTTTTCAATGCCAAAAACACTGCAACTACTGACACTTTATTTGCCTGGGCCTTCCTTATTTCAGTCTCTAACCTTATCACTGAGTCCATGGAATTCCTTCCCTTTCTAAAACCACTCTGATAACTTGCCAGCATTCCCCTCTTCTCAAGCTCATACGATAACCTTTCTGTTATCATCCTTTCCATTATCTTACATAAACTTGATGTTAATGCTATTGGTCTGTAGCTAGTGGGTTTTGATGGATCTTTGCCAGACTTCCTTATTGGAATTACTACTGCTTCTTTCCATGCACTTGGTAATCTTCCCTCCTCCCACACTCTGTTATAAAAATGCAGCAACTTCAAGAGCGCTCCTTCTAGATTTTTTAGCATCACAGAGCATATCAAATCTTTCCCTGGAGAGGTTGGTCTCGATCTCTTTATTGCTCTCACCATTTCTGCTAATGTAAATGGATCATCAATTATATCTTCTGTTCCTTCCCTCCTGTTTAACACACCTGGGTGTTGGCTCATTATTCTTTCCCTTCTCCTTCTCCCTTCTTCAGACAAATTTTCTGAACTTGGCCATGATATAAGCCTTATCCCTACTGGAGACTGCAGTTTCCCCCTCAGATATCATTACTGGATATTCCCATTCCCTTCTATCTGCTCCCATCCTCTTAATCATTCCCCATATCTCTCCCACAGGTGTTGTTCTTCCTATCTTGTCGCAAAAACTCCTCCAACTTGCCCTTTTAGCTTGACGTATAGTTCTTCTCACCACTACCTGTGCTTTCTTATATTGAACCAAATGCTGCATATTATGGGTTCTTTAACTAGGCTGAATGCTCTATTTCTGTTTTTTACAGCCTGACAACATTCCTCTGTCCACCCTGGTACCAGTTTCCTATTCATCCTATTTTTACTCCTGGGTATGGCTCCTTCTGCTGCCTTATTAATTGCTGAAGTCGCCTGACTGTTTAATTCATCTATGTTTCCAGAAATATCAATCTTTGTCAACCCTTCTTCACTCAACTTCTGGAACTTACCCCAATCTGCTTTTTCAAACACCCACTTTGGGGTTCCGCCACCTGGCCTTACTTCAACTCTTTCACCCACTGAACATAAAACTGGGTAGTGATCACTGCCTACTGTTGAAGCAGTCCAAACTTCCCAGTTACTAATGCCAGTCAAGGTATTAGACACTAATGTAATATATAACACTGACTCAGTTCCTGTTGTTATATCTATCCTTGTGCCTCCACCATCATTCATACACACCAAATCCCTTTCTTCCATCAAATCTTCAATTACCTTTCCATTTGAATCTGTAATCGGATACCCCCATATTGTGCTATGAGCATTGAAATCTGCACACCACACTACTTTATGTCTGTTTTGTCCTTGTATCTTTAATAGGCTGTCCAAATCCAACCTTTTACATGGATTGTAGTAGTTAATTATAACCACTCCCTCCCCTCGCTCCTACACTTCCACCACTATGTATTCCTGATCATCTCCTTTTTCCAGTATCCTATATGGTATACCTTGCTTAATTAACATAGCACAACCCCCTCCTCCCCCTAGATTTCTATCTTTCCTTATCATTGTATACCCATATACCACAAAGTCTAAAGTTGGTTTCAACCAAGTTTCCTTAATATACACTATGTCCAGTTTTACAACCATTTCTTTAATAAAGTGCTTGAATTCCTGGCTATTGGCCAGTAAGCTCCTTGCATTCCATTGTAAAAGAATCATCATAATTAGTATTAACCAACACATGACACTTCCTGGCTTGACTGATTAGTGAGGTTCTCCCTCACTTCCTCCCATGTCAGTCCTACTGACCCTGAATGGTTTACTGCTGCTTTTACCACCAGTTGAATTTTGTCACTTTTTGACTTTACCTCAGCAGTACTATTAATCACTCCTGCAATGAATGTTACTAGAGCCTTTTTGTCTACATAAATCCTGTCATTTGTTCTTTGTTGCATCTCTTGTATCCCTATTGCTCCCTGTTCATTAGGAGCATTATTCTGTTCTCTTGACATTCTTACAGCTTCTGCATAAGTGATCTTTCTTTTCACTCTTATTTCTTGAATTTTAGTCTCCCGTCTCACAACCTCACACCCACTATATGCAACATTATGAGCTCCTCCACAATTGCAGCATTTTGGTTGAACTCCTGTTCCGCACTTTCCATATTCATGATCACCCCCACATCTAGCACATCTCCTCTACCTTTTACAGTTTTTAGCTATGTGTCCAAACCTTTGACAATTATAGCACCTCAATGGCTTTGGTACATACACCCTTACTGGGTGACTCATGAAACCCAGGAACACCTTCCCTGGCACTCTTTCTTCTTCAAATTCAATCAATACTGATTCACTTTCCTTTTTCACTCCCTCCTTTGTTGTTTTCAGTCTTTGAACATTCATTACTTTCCCTCCTTTGATATTCCTCTTTAACTCCTCCATATTTATACTCATTGGTATCCCCGTGATCACTCCTTTACAACCACTATTTTGTGCTCCCACCCTCCCAGTGTATTCCACCTTGCATTTTCCTATCTCTTTTAGCTCGAGTGCTTTCTCAAGTTGTTCCTCATTCTCACATCTTACCAATAAGTTGCCATCATTAAGGACTTTTGCAAATACTATTTCCCCTGTCTTATTTGCCAGAGTTGTTGTTAGCACAAGTGGGTTAATTTTCTTCATATGTCCCTGGGCCTTCTCATTAAACCTAATTATGACAACACCTCCTCTCTCAGCTTGTTCATCTTCCTCACTTTCAGAGCTTTCTCCACTATCATTTCTTATTCTTTTATTCCCTTTGTCTTGGTTTTTATTCTTCCGACCCCTCACTACCTCCTCATTCCCTTTATTTCTCCCTTCACAATAATCCATCTCTCCCCAGCTGCCTACCTCTGACCCCGAATCCCTATCCCGCTCCTTCTCCACTTTCTTTCTCTCAACCCCCCCTCTCATCTTGGCCACCATTACCGGACTCACATGACCCCCTCCCAGCAATTTCCGTTCCTTCCCCACTCTCTTTCCCTCAACAGGTTCCAAACCACATCCACGCATCAAGCAAAACACAGCCAGCCTTCCAGCCCTCCACCAACCCCTGGCCTTGTTAGTGAGTCCGGAAAACGGAAGTTTCTTTGAAATGGCTCCTCACACAAGTTTGCCAATTACACCACTGGACGAATCACAGCAGGTGATGAGTCGGTGTTCAGGAGTGACACGGGGAATCCGGTGGAGTGGTGTCGCAACAAGTAAATGTGTATACATATGTCATCATATGCAAAGCTGAGATTCATTTTTTTGCCGGGGGCATAGACGGTAAATCCATCACAGGCACATTGGCATAGTGGTTAGCATAACGCTTTACAGTACAGGCGACCCACATTCAAGGAGTATGTACGTTCTCCCCATGACTGTGTGGGTTTCCTCCGGGTGCTTCGGTTTCCACCTACCGTCCAAATATTAACTAGTTAATAGATTAATTGATCATTGTAAAATGTACTATGATTTGGCTAGGATTAAATTGGGGGATTACTGGGTAGCGTGACTCAACAGGCCAGAAGTCCTATTGCACGCTGCATCTCAATAAAATTTAAAAAAAAATTATAACCGTAAAGAATCAATGAAAGACCGCACCAACTTGAGCGTTCAATGTGCAAAAGACAACAAACTGTGCAAGTACGAAAAGAAATAAGTAATAATAATAAATAAATAAGCAACCAATACTGAGAACTTGAGATAAAGAGTCCTTGAAGGTGCTGTGGGAGCATTTCAAAGATGGGGCAAAAGTTATCAATTTTGGTTCAAGAGCCTGATGGTTGATAATTGATCCTCAGCCTGGTGGTGTGAGTCCTGAGGCTTCGGTATCTTCTTCCTGATGGAAACAGCTAGAAGAGTGCAGGATCTGGGTGGTGGGGGTCCCTGATGATGGATGTTGCTTTCCTGCGACAATGCTTCATGTAAATGGCCACCATAGTGGGAAGGACTTACTGGGCTGTATCTACTACTTTTTGAAGGATTTTCTATTTAATGGTATTTGTGTTTCCATACCAGGCTCTGATGCAGTCAGTCAACACTAATGGAAGTTTGTCAAAGTTTTAGATGTCATACGAATCTTTGCAAACTCCTGAGGAAGTAGAGGCGCTGCCGTGCTTTCTTAATAATTGCACGTACATGTTGTGTCCAGAACAGGTCCTTCAAAATAATAACACTGAGGAATTTAAAGTTGCTGACCCTCTCCATCTCTGAGCGTCTGATGAGGACTGGCTCATGGACCTCTGATTTACTCCTCCTGAAGTCAAGGATCCCTTTGGTCTTGCTGACATTGTGTGAGAGGTTGTTGTTCCGGTGCCACTCAGTCAGGTTGTTAATGTCCCTCTTATAGGCTGATACTTCATCACTTCTGATTTAACCTATGGCAGTGATGTCATCAGCAAACTTGAATGTGACATTGGAGCTGTGCTTAGCCACATATTTTACAGTGAGCAGAGTAGAGAGCTGAGCACACAGCATTGTGGTGCACCTGCGCTGATGGGGATCACAAAGGAGATGTTGTTGCCAATCGTACTGACAGGTCTGTAATTGAGGATCCAATTGCACAAGGATGATTCAGTCCAAGGTTTTAAAGATTGATTAGTTTTGAGAGGATGATGATATTAAATGCTGAGCTGTAGTCAATAAAGAACATCCAGGTGTATGCTTCTTTGCTGTCCAGATGTTCCAGGGTTAAGTGGAAAGCCAATGAGATAGAATCTACTGTGGACCTGTTGGTCTGCTAGGCAAACTGGAGTGGATACAATTCACTTCTCAGGCAGGAGTTGACGTGCTTCATCGCCAGCCTCTCAAAACACCTCTTCACTGTGGATGTCAGTGCAACTGCATGACAGTCATTGTGGCAAATTACCACATTCTTCTTAGACACTGGTATAATTGAAGCCTGCTTGAAGCAGACTGCCAAAATGAGAGGGTAAAGATCTCAATGATTACTCCATCCAGTTTATCAGCACAGATCTTTAGCACTTGGCCAGGTCACCATCTGGGCGAAATGCTTTACATGGGTTCACCCTCCTGAAGGCTGTTTGCACGTTGGCCGCAGAGACTGGAATCACAGGATCATCGGGGACTGTGGGAGTCTGTAGTGGTTCCTCCATGTTTTGATGGTCAAAGCAAGCATAGAAGGCATTGAGCTCATTTGGAAGTGAATCCCTGTTGTCACCTATGTCACTTAATTTAACTTTATAAGAGGTATTCAAGCCCTGCCACAACTGTCGAGCATCCTTCACTGATTCAAGTTTTGTCTGGAATTGCAACTTTGCTGGTGAGTTGACTTTCCAGACATTGTACTGTACATGGACCTCTTGCAGCTTTTTTGGTCACCAGACTTGAATGCCTCTGATCTGGCCTTAGCAGATTGTGGATCTTATGGTTCATCCACGGCTTCATTTTGGGGAAGACTTGAATCATTTTGTGGGGAGACACTCGTCTACAACAGTTTTAAAGTCCATGGCAACCATAGTGTATTCATTCAGATCCATAGATGTGTCCTTAAACACTGCCCAGTCCACCGATTCGAAGCAATCATATATCTGCTCCTGTACCTCCAATGACCATCTCTTGCTTGTCCCAATCTCTGGAGTTTTGCTCTTTACTCTCTCCCTGTATGTAGGTAGGAGAAGGACATCCAAGTGATCAGAGTTACCAAAATTTGGTCTGGGCATGGAGTGGCTGGCAGTCCTCATCTTAGTATAGCTGTGCTCTAATCTGCTGGGGCCTCTGGTGCTACAGGTTATATGATGATGATAATCGGGCAGGGTTTTCTTCAAACAAGCCTGGATGAAGTCCCTGACTATGATTTGAAATGCATCGGGATAGACTGTTTCTTGTTTGGAGACGGCATCATGCATTATCTCAAGTGATCACAGAATCACAGCGGGGGAGCAGTGCGAGAGAGTTTCACTGAACTCCCTTCGAAGGGAAGATTTAAACATCTTCAGGATAGGCGTCCCTGGAAGAGTAGTAATCAAATCACAAACAAGAGAAAATCTGGAGTTGCTGGAACAATGAGAACCACATACAAAATGCTGGAGGAACTCAGCAGGCCAGTCAGCATCTATGCAAAAGAGTACAGTCAACGTTTCGGGCCAAAACCCTTCGGCAGGACTTGGTGCATTTTTTAGCCACACAGCCGGTGTGTACAGTCCAGGTGAGATCTTCAGTGATGTGTATACTGAGGAACTTGAAACCACTCACCCTCTCAACTGCAGTCCCATTGATGCTGATCGGGGCGAGCCTGTCTCTGTTCCTCCTGTAATCCACAATCAGATCTCTTGTTTCTTTGGACATTGAGGGAGAGTGGTGCTCTTCAGAATCAGTTTTATTATCACTATCTTATAGGGTAGGAAATTTGTTGATTTGCAATGCAGTGCAAAGACATAAAACTCCACGTAATATACAAAATGTGTAAAGAAAAGGAATAACTAGGCAGTGGTCATGGATCGTTCAAAAATCTGATGATGGGATGGGGGAGTGGGGTGTTGGTGGTGACTGGGATGAAGCTGTTCCTGAATCCAATTGGGGTTGATTTATTCATAGCGACAGCTATCAGCCTGTCATGGCTTCAGGGCTGAGGGTTAGAAGGAGACGACATACGGTTGCACTGAACTTTGGGATAAAGTTTATTGGAGAAATTTCATTGCACCTCCTGCTTCTGCACTCGTTATTTGTTTGTTTGACAGAGAAGATGGCGATGGGTCTTTGCAGAAGATTTAAAATTAGACAGGGGATTGTTTGTTACAGATGGGCAGCATAATGTGGGAATTCCAAAATTAAACTGTGGGAGGAGAAGATCCATAAAAACAAACCCAGGTGCGGAGTATCATGGAGTATGCCTGCTTATCATGAATGAATTCCTCACAGAGTGTCCCCAGCCAGCTTGATTCCATTCAAAGAAAGGCTCTCAGGATGATAGGTGTAGATGAAGCCACAGCTCGTGAGAAGCTAGCCATCAGTAGCTTACACCACAGACGACAGGTTGCTGCAGCTACTGTGCTATACAAAATGCACACCAGCCACAGCCATGCAGACCTTCGCACCATGCTGCCTTCATCCTGAGAGACAGCGCACCACACGATCAAGTTTATCTGTTCCTGCTCATGCATTTTCTATGCCTGATGTGAGAACCTACACACTGGATAGAAGCTTCCTTCACTGTGCTGTCAGAATTTGGAACAGCCTTCCAGATGCTGTGGTTGGAAACATCTGCGATGATGGGGTCCAAGCCTTCAAGAGTCGAGTGCACAAACACCTATCATCTCTGGGAGGGAAGTCACAGGCTTCTTCATAAGCTATCATGAAGGGGACCAGGATGGCAATGCTTGGTTGTTGGTAGGTAGGGTTAATACCTGACTTTCAAGAGCACTTGTGAGTTATGTTCCGGCTGGACTTAGTCCTTAAACTGCTGGAGAACAGTGCGGAAAGAACAGGTGCTGTTTTCTCCCGGTAGGGATTAGTTTTTAGCTCCAAGTGCCCCCGCCACGTTCTGTCACCCTGCAACCTTATCCTTCAATCTCTTTGAATTATGGAGGACAGCATGTGTATAAATGTCCCTCTCCAGCAGACTTCATCATGATCATCATGACTCCAGTATTTCTACTATTCTTTAATGTTTTTAATTGTACACATTTCTGATCTGGCTATTGTTCACGATTGCACTTAATAAAAAAAAAACTGTTTGTGAAAATCTTTTTGAATTTTCCGAACTTCATTTTTCCGTATGACATGGGGGAGGTAATCTGGTCCATGGAGTCTGCGTGGGACCCACATCAAAGACGTTGGATCAATATCCTTGGTTATTTTCACTGGAAACTTTGACCAGGGGAAACCCATCAGTCTGAGCCTGTGCAATTCCCAACAGCCCCAGACTGAGGTCAGGATGGAACCAACATCATTGTTTTGAAGTGGAGAAGCAGCACCATCACTCTTGATAATCTAGAAATTGCAAACAGTTGTCTCCCAGGACTCACCATCCTGTTAGTCACAGTCACTTGGTGAGAAGCTTTTCCAGACATTTTGAGTGGACACAGTTGTGACCAGCACACGTTTGTTCCACTTCAGCAGAGTCCACAGTCAGTTCCACACATGGAGTGGCTTTGGAGAGGGGATTTTCAGCAACTTGACAAAACACTGACTCTCAGATACTTTGCTTGATCTAGTCACAGCCAAGGGACATAGCTCTGGGACAAGGCCCTTGAATCAGCAACACTGGGGTGATACTCAGTAACAGTATGGTGAACCTTTGAACCCCACTGAATGCAGTCATGATCTGCACATTGCTGATCCTTCTTATCAAAAAATTACACCCCCTCAGAACATCGGGCTTCCCTGTTGCGGTTAAATCTGAGCCTTTTGAAAGAAGATGATTCCATGTTGTTTCTTTTTTTTTCTTTTACTTTTTTCATTTTTAAATCTTTTTATTAATTATTACTGAAAATCAACAAAAAATTAAAGTAATCAAATCAACATATCAATATGTACAATAAGAATTAAATTATCAAATAACTGATTAAAGTTAAACAATATATCAATAATTACAAGAAAAAACAAAATATTAAAACTACATTTTTTTTTGAAAAAAATGAGGGGAAAAAAGAACCCCTACAAACTAAAACAAAAAAAAACCCCTAAAAACCCCTACTAACAAAAAGCTGAAAAAAACCATTGAGATTACAACCCTGGAGTTATATGCCAGACAAGCTTCCATAAAGGAAAAACTTCAATCTGCCAACTAAATCCATTTACACAAGAATCAGAAGGGGACCACCTTAATTAACTGAAATCAAATGACAGTAGCGGGCAAAAGAACCCCACCTTTACTCAAAGTCAAATCGAGGATCAAAAGTTGGACTTCTGATTTTCTCCAAACTAAGACATAGCATCACCTGAGAGAACCATTGTATCACAGTGGGAGCAGAAGCATCTTTCCATTTCAATAAAATAGCCCTTCTGACCAATAATGTAACAAATGCAATTACATGTTGGTCTGATATAGAAATACCGTGAATATATTGAGGGATTATATCAAAAAAAACTGTCAACTTATTAGGTTTTAATTTAATTTTCAAAGCTTTAGAAATTGTAGAGAACATAGATTTCCAAAACTGTTTCAACACTGAACATGACCAAAACAATATTGGGGGTATGTTATTGATATGGACAGAGAATTGACTGGCAGACAGGAAGCAAGGAGTGGGAATAAACGGGACCTTTTCAGAATGGCAGGCAGTGACTAGTGGGGTACCGCAAGGCTCAGTGCTGGGACCTCAGTTGTTTACAATATATATTAATGACTTGGACTAGGGAATTAAATGCAGCATCTCCAAGTTTGCGGATGACACGAAGCTGGGCGGCTGTGTTAGCTGTGAGGAGGATGCTAAGAGGATGCAGGGTGACTTGGATAGGTTAAGTGGGTGAGCAAATTCATGGCAGATGCAATTTAATGTGGATAAATGTGAGGTTATCCACTTTGGTGGCAAGAACAGGAAAACAGATTATTATCTGAATGGTAGCTGATTAGGAAAGGAGGAGGTGCAACAAGACCTGGATATCGTAGTACACCAGTCATTGAAAGTGGGCATGCAGGTACAGCAGGCGGTGAAAAAGACAAATGGTATGCTGGCATTTATAGCGAGAGGATTTGAGTACAGGAGCAGGGAGGTACTACTGCAGTTGTACAAGGCCTTGGTGAGACCACACCTGGAGTATTGTGTGCAGTTTTGGTCCCTTAATCTGAGGAAAGACATTCTTGCCATAGAGGGAGTACAAAGAAAGTTCACCAGATTGATTCCTGGGATGGCAGGACTTTCATATGATGAAAGACTGGATCAACTAGGCTTATACTCTCTAGAATTTAGAAGATTGAGGGGGGATCTGATTTGAAACGTATAAAATCCTAAAGGGATTGGACAGGCCAGATGCAGGAAAATTGTCCCCGATGATGGGGAAGCCCAGAACGAGGGATCACAGTTTGAGGATAAAGGGGAAGCCTTTTAGGGCTGAGATGAGGAAAAACTTCTTCACACAGAGAGTGATAAATCTGTTCAATTCTCTGCGACAGGAAACAGTTGAGGCCAGTTCATTGGCTATATTTAAGAGGGAGTTAGATATAGCCCTTGTGGCCAAAAGGATCAGGGGGTATGGAGGGAAGGTAGGTACAGGGTTCTGAGTTGGATGATCAGCCATGATCATACTGAATGGCGGTGCAGGCTCGAAGGGCCGAATAGCCTACTCCTGAACCTATTTTCTATGTTTCT
Organism: Mobula hypostoma; assembly: GCF_963921235.1. Lineage (NCBI taxonomy): Eukaryota > Metazoa > Chordata > Chondrichthyes > Myliobatiformes > Myliobatidae > Mobula > Mobula hypostoma. Next base: position 10,569,532 of record NC_086101.1, on the reverse strand, counting down.
AAAACATATGTGTTAATGTAGCTGTCTCACTTTTACATCTATCACACTGACTATCAACAGATGGAAATACTTTAGACAGTCTCTCCTTTGTCAAATAGTAACGATGTACAATTTTATATTGAATTAGAGAATGACTGGCACAAATCGAAAAAGAGTTAAGCAACTTCAAAATTCGCAACCAATCCTCTGTTATCAAGGTCATGTTAAGCTCTGTTTCTCAATCTTGCTTAATCTTAAGTAAAGGATAATTGTACTGTTGTAATAGTAAATTATAAATTTTCCCAATAAAACCTTTCATTAAAGGATTCATTTTTAAAATAATGTCTAACACGTCAGAATCTTGTATATATGGAAAATTACTTAAATATTCTTGTAAGAAATGTCTGACCTGAAGATACTGAAAAATGTGATTACGAGAGAGAATATTTGGTTCCTAATTTCTCAAAAGACATCCATCGGCCATCTTGAAACAGATCCATGAAGGAATAAATTCCTTTATTCCTCCAAAGAAAAAAGGTAGGATCACTATGTGAAGGTTGAAATAAATAGTTTCGATAAATTAAACTAAGAAGGTGTGGCAACCCATGAACCGGCTCACGAAACAGCGCGCGCAGGCAGAGGGCCGGCCCCAAAAAGGGCGCCCGGCCATCTTTGCCAGCAGGGAGAAAATCCCGCGCGTGGGAAGGGTCTGGGAATATGCATTCCCCACAGCAGTCCCTCCCCAGGGAGGGCGGGAATGGGAGGGCTTTAAAGCAGGCCGCGAAGTTTGAATAAATCGTTTATCGCATCTCCGTGTAGTTATTCTAGCGCTGTGTGTAGTACTGCTACATTTGGTGACCCTGATGGACCAAACAATATTTGGGCCAGAGATGACCAACGCCGCATATGTTCACGCAGTTTCGTTACAACTGCCAAGCTTTTGGCCGCTGAGATTCCGTCTGTGGTTGGAACAGGCAGAAGCACAATTCCACATTCGGCAGATAACCTCGGAGTCCACTCGCTACTACTACGTGCTGAGCTCCCTCGACCAGGAGACAGCTGAGACAACTCCTCCAAGTTGAGGAGTTTATACAGTCGCCCCGGAGAACGGCAAATACACAGCATTCAAAGCCCTGCTCATAAGGTCTTTTGGACTCTCACGGTGCGAACGAGCACGCCGCTTAATGCACCTGGATGGTTTGGGAGACAGGCCGCCATCGGCATTAATGAACGAGATGCTGGCCCTGGCTGAAGGACACAAACCCTGCCTCATGTTTGAGCAGGCGTTCCTAGAGCAACTGCCTGAGGACATACGCCTGCTGCTGTCCGACACAGATTTCAGCGATCCCCAGGAGTTGGCAGCCCGAGCAGATGTGTTGTGGAATGCCAAGAAGGAGAGAGGGGCATCCGTCACACAGATCACCAAGCCGCGTGCCCAACGATAGACCAGACCAGGCCCGGCAGCAGAGCCCAACTAACAATGGTGCTTCTACCACCAGCGGTGGGGCACAGAGGCCCGCCGCTGTGGACCACCCTGCAAATTCCCGGGAAACGCCAGGGCAACCTCCTGTATGTCTGGGACAAGCAGTCGGGACGCTGCTTTTTGGTCGACACCAGAGCAGAAATCAGCGTTTTACCTCCAGCGAATTACGACAACCGCGACAGAGAACTGGGACCCACCCTGAGGACCGCAAATGGCAGCACAATACGAACCTACGGCACCCGCACGGTGCGGCTACAGTTCAGCTCCAGCCGGTTCACGTGGGACTTCACATTGGCCGCCGTGGCCCAACCACTTGTGGGGGCGGATTTTCTGCGAGCCCACTGCCTGCTGGTCGACCTGCAAGGGAAACGACTAGTCCACGCCAAGACTTTTCAAACGTTCTCCCTGGGTGAAGCACAGTTGCCAGCCCCACACCTGGACTCCATCACGCTGTCCGACGATGAATTCACCAGGGTCCTGGCGGATTTCCCATCAGTACTGACACCGCAGTTCACGGCAGCCATGCCCAGACACGGAGTACAGCACCACATCCCGACCCAGGGACCACCCCTCCACGCCCGTGCTCGAAGGCTTCTCCTGGACAAGCTCCGACTGGCGAAGGAGAAGTTCAAGAAGATGGAGGAATTGGGGATCATACGACGGTCCGACAGCCCATGGGCCTCCCCCCTGCACATGGTGCCCAAGGCAACGGGTGGCTGGAGACCATGCTGTGACTACTGCAGACTGAACGAGGCTACAACGCCAGACCGCTACCATGTGCCACACATTCAAGACTTCGCAGCAAACCTACACGGCGCAAGGATCTTTTCCAAGGGAGACCACGTCCGGGGATACCATCAAATCCCTGTACATCCGGACGACATCCCCAAAATAGCACTCATCACCCCGTTTGGACTTTTCGAATTCCTCCGAATGCCGTTTGGTCTAAAGAATGCCACACAGACGTTCCTGCGGCTAATGGATGCGGTGGGACGCGACCTGGACTTTGCATTCATCTATTTGGACAACATCCCCATAGCCAGCAGTAGTCGTCAGGAGCATCTGTCCCACCTCGGCCAGCTCTACTCCCGCCTGAGTGAATTCGGCCTTACAATCAACCCGGCCAAATGCCAGTTCGGACTCGACACCATCAACTTCCTGGGCCACAGGATTACTAAAGACGGGCAACCCCTCTGCCCGCCAAGGTAGACGCGGTCCGCAACTTCCCCTGACCCAACACAATCAAAGGCCTGCAGGAATTCGTGGGTATGGTGAATTTCTACCACCGTTTCCTCCCCTCAGCAGCCCGAACCATGCGACCCCTGTTCACTCTGATGTCAGGTAAGGGCAAGGACATTACCTGGGACGAAGAGGCCGCAGCCGCTTTCGTTAAAACCAAAGAAGCCTTGGCAAACGCCGCGATACTAGTGCACCCCAGAACAGACGTTCCTACTGCCCTCACGGTGGACGCATTCAACACAGCAGTCGGTGGAGTGCTGGAACAACTCATCGAGAGTCGCTGGCAACCCCTGGCGTTCTTCAGCAAACACCTACGACCACCCAAACTCAAATACAGCACTTTCGACCAGGAGCTATTGGCACTATACCTGGAAATCCAGCATTTCAGGAACTTCTTAGAAGGTAGGCCCTTCACCGCGTTCACAGACCACAAACCGCTTACCTTTGCGTTCATGAAGGTGTCCGACCCCTGGTCGTCCCGCCAGTAGCGACATCTGTCCTACATCTCCGAGTACACGACGGACATCCGGCATGTCTCTGGAAAGGACAACGTTGTGGCGGACGCACTATCCAGTCCGACCATACAGGCCCTGTCCCGGGGGTGGACTATGCAGCGCTGGCAGAAGCACAGCAGGCAGACGCTGAGATCCCCAGTTACAGGACTGCAGTCTCCGGTTTGCAGCTCCAAGACCTCCCCGTAGGCCCAGGTGAGAGGACCCTACTATGTGACGTAGCTACTGGCCAACCCCGCCCCGTCGTCCCAGCAGCCTGGCGCCGGCGGGTGTTCGAATCCATTCACAACTTAGCGCACCCCTCCATCAGGACAACTGTCCGGCTGGTCTCCAACAGGTTCGTGTGGCATGGACTTCGTAAGCAGGTCAGTGAATGGGCCAAAACGTGCACGCAGTGCCAAACGGCCAAGGTGCAGCGGCACACCAAGGCTCCACCGCAGCGGTTCGAACCCACCCGCCGGAGGTTCGACCACATCCATGTGGATATCGTGGGGCCCCTGCCAGTGTCGCGAGGAGCGCGGTACCTCCTAACTATGATAGACCGGTTCACCAGATGGCCAGAGGCAGTCCCGCTCACTGACACCACCTCCAAATCCTGCGCCCGAGCACTGATCGCAACCTGGGTAACACGCTTCGGGGTACCGGCCCACATTACCTCCGACAGGGGCGCCCAGTTCACCTCCAGCCTGTGGTCAGCCATGGCCAGCCTTTTAGGATCGCAGCTACACCACACAACTGCCTACCACCCACAGTCGAACGGACTAGTGGAGCGTTTCCACCGTCACCTGAAGTCGGCTTTCATGGCCTGCCTGGAGGGGCCTAACTGGGTGGACGAACTTCCCTGGGTCCTGCTCGGAATCCACACGGCGCCCAAGGAGGATCTACACACCTCGTCGGCCAAGTTGGTGTACGGCGCACCCCTGGTCGTCCCAGGAGAGTTCATACCATCCCCAAGGGGGCAAGAGGAAGAACCCACAGCAGTCCTGGACAGACTACGAGAGAGGCTCGGTAACCGGGCCCCCATACCCACTTCACAGCACGGACAGAGCCCGACCTGCGTACCCAAAGACCTGCAGAACTGTAAGTTTCTTTTTGTACGACGGGGCGGACACCGGGCACCGCTACAGCGGCCCTACGAGGGGCCGTTTAAGGTGATCAGGAACAACGGGTCCACGTTCGTGCTGGACATTGGGGGGAGAGAGGAGGTTTTCATGGTGGACCGACTCAAACCGGCCCATGTGGACTTGGCGCAGCCGGTCCAGGCTCAGGCACTGCGGCGCAGGGGCAGACCTCCCAAACAGAGGCCGATCCAGACTGTGGACATTGGGGGAGGTATCGCCGGTTCTGGGGTGGGGGGGTGGGGTTATGTGGCGACCCATTTTCTAGCACCCATGAACCGGCTCACGAAACAGCGCACGCAGGCAGAGGGCCGGCCCCAAAAAGGGCGCCAGGCCATCTTCACCAGCAGGGGGAAAATCCCGCACGCGGAAAGGGTCTGGGACTATGCATTCCCCACAGCAGTCCCGCCCCAGGGAGGGCGGGAACGGGAGGGCTTTAAAGCAGGCCGCGAAGTTTGAATAAATCTCTTTATCGCAACTCTAACTCAGCGACTCAGTGTGGTTATTCTAGCGCTGTGTGTAGCACACCGCTACAAAGGTTAACTTTTTCAAGATTAAAAAATTACGAAACTGATACCAAATTCGTAATGACAGGTGAATCATAGGATATAAATTTAGATTAGAACTTTTGGCTAGTTGTACAGGCAAAGAGACTGCTAATAACAAAGTTTGGTAAAATTCTTCCACAGCTTTCAATTCCAAATCAACCCAAGGTGGTCGTTCATTTTTATCGGTCCAGTATAACCAAGAACACACATAACCTATATTAACAGCCCAATATTACATTCTTAAATTAAGCAAAGCAAGACCTCCATCCTTTTTTAATTTTTGTAAATGATATTTTCCAATTCTTGGTCTTTTATTATTCCAAACAAAAGATGAAATAATAGAATCAACCTGATCAAAAAACTTAATTAAAAGAAAAGAATATTTTGAAATATATATAAAAATTTTGGTAAAATCATCATTTAAACTGCATGAATTTGGCCAGCTAACAAAAGTGTAAGTGGATTCCATCTAGAATATAGAACATAGAATAGTACAGCACATTACAGGCCCTTCAGCCCACAATGTTGTGCTGACCCTCAAACCCTGCCTCCCATATAATGCCCCCCCCACCTTAAATTCCACTATATACCTGTCTACTAGTCTCTTAAACTTCACGAGTGTATCTCCCTCCACCATTGACTCAGGCAGTGCATTCCACGCACCAACCACTCTCTGAGTAAAAAACCTTCCTCTAATATCGCCCTTAAAGCCATGATCTCTTGTATTGAGCAGTGGTGCCCTGGGGAAGATCCTCCTTCTCTCCAAAGAGTAAAGCCCCAGCTCCCTTAATCTCTGATCATAATGCATACTCTCTAAACCAGGCAGCATCCTGGTAAATCTCCTCTGTACCCTTTCCAATGCTTCCACATCCTTCCTACAGTGAGGCGACCAGAACTGGACACAGTACTCCAAGTGTGGCCTAACCAGAGTTTTATAGAGCTGCATCGTTACATCGCGACTCTTAAACTCTATCCCTCGACTTATGAAAGCTAACACCCCATAAGCTTTCTTAACTACCCTATCTACCTGTGAGGCAACTTTCAGGAATCTGTGGACATGTACCCCTTGATCCCTCTGCTCCTCCATACTTCCAAGTATCCTGCCATTTACTTTGTACTCTGTCTTGGAGTTTGTCCTTCCAAAGTGTACCACCTCACACTTCTCCGGGTTGAACTCCGTCTGCCACTTCTCAGCGCACTTCTGCATCCTATCAATGTCTCTCTGCAAACTTCGACAATCCTCTGCACTATCTACAACACCACCAACCTTTGTGTTGTCTGCAAACTTGCCAACCCACCCTTCTACCCCCACATCCAGGTCGTTAATAAAAATCACGAAAAGTAGAGGTCTCAGAACAGATACTTGTGGGTCACCACTACTCACAACCCTCCAATCCAAATGTGTTCCCTCCACTATGATCCTCTGCTTTCTGCAGGCAAGCCAATTCTGAATCCACCTGGTCAAACTTCCCTGGATCCATTGCCTTCCGACTTTCTGAATAAGCCTACCATGTGGAACTTTGTCAAATGCCTTACTAAAATCCATGTAGTTCATATCCACTGCACAACCCTCATCTATATGCCTGGTCACCTCCTCAAAGAACTCTATCAGGCATGTTAGACATGATCTGCCCTTCACAAAGCCATGCTGACTGTCCCTGATCAGACCATGATTCTCTAAATGGCCCATAGATCCTTTCTCTAAGAATCTTTTCAAACAGGTTTCCCACCACAGATGTAAGGCTCACTGGTCTATAATTACCCGGACTAACCCTACTACCTTTCTTGAACAAGGGGACAATATTCGTCTCCCTCCAATCCTCCGGTACCATTCCCGTGGACAACGAGGACATAAAGATCCTAGCCAGAGGTTCAGTAATCTCTTCCCTTGCCTCATGGAGCAGCCTGGGGAATATTCTGTCAGGCCCCAGGGACTTATCCATCCTAAAGTATTTTAACAACTCCCATAATATCAACATACTCCAGAACATCAACCTCACTCATACTGTCCTCACCGTCATCAAGTTCCCTCTCATTGGTGATAACCGAAGAGAAGTATTCATTGAGGACCTCGCTCACTTCCACAGCCTCCAGGCACATCTTCCCACCTTTATCTCTAATCGGTCGTATCTTCACTCCTGTCATCCTTTTGTTCTTCACATAATTGAAGAAAGCCTTGGGGTTTTCCTTTACTCTACTCGCCAAGGCCTTCTCATTCCCCCTTCTTAAGCTCCTCTCTTGGTACCCTATATTCCTCAATAGACCCATCTGATCCTTAATTCCTAAACCTCATGTATGCTGCCTTCTTCCACCTGACCAGATTCTCTACCTCACTTGTCACCCATGCTTCCTTTACCCTACCATTCTTTATCTTCCTCACCGGGACAAATTTATCTCTAACATCCTGCAAGAGATCCCGAAACATCGACCACATGTCCACAGTACATTTCCCTGAAAAAACATCATCCCAATTCACACCCGCAAGTTCTAGCCTTATAGCCTCATAATTGGCCCTTCCCCAATTAAAAATTTTCCTGTACTCTCTGATTCTATCCATTTCCATGATAATGCTAAAGGCCAGGGAGGGGTGGTCACTGTCCCCCAGATGCTCACCCACTGAGAAATCTGTGACCTGACCTGTTTCTTTACCTAGTACTAGATTAGTATGGCATTCCCCCTGGTTGGCCTGTCCACATACTGTGACAGGAGGCCACCCTGGACACACTTACCAAACTCTGCCCCGTCTAAACCATCGGAACTAATCAGATGCCAATCAATATTAGGGAAGTTAAAGTTACCCATGATAACAACCCTGTTATTTTTGCACCTTTCCAAAATCTGCCTCCCAATCTACTCCTTGGTCTTTCTGCTGTTAGCAGGGGGCCTATAGAATACTCCCAATAAAGTAATTGTTCCCTTCCTGTTCCTGTCTTCCACCCATACTGACTCAAAAGAGGATCCTGCTACATTACCCACCCTTTCTGTAGCTGTAATAGTATCCCTGACCAGTAATGCCAACCCCCTTCACCTTTTCCCCCCTCTCTATCCCTTTTAAAGCACTGAAATCCAGGAATATTGAGAATCCATTCCTGCCCTGGTGCCAGCCAAGTCTCTGTAATGGCCACTACATCATAATTCCATGTATGCATCCAAGCTCTCAGTTCATCACCTTTGTTCCTGATGCTTCTTGCATTGAAGTACACGCACTTTAGCCCTTCTACCTTACTACCCTTTATTCTGTTTCTCTTTCCTCAAAGCCTCTTTGTATGTTAGATCTGGCTTTACTCCATGCACTATACTTGCAGTTCTCGCATGACCTTTATCCTCCTCCACCTCACTATCTGCTCTAACTCACTGGTTCCCTCGTACTTTCCCAAACAAATGTGTTTTTCACCATTTTCTGCTCTCAAGGCAATGCACTGGTGCTCACACGGAGTCCTTGGAACATGGCTGTGAACTGGTTTCCCGACACATTCTCATATCCCAGGCTAACTCCATTTTGTCTTATTTGTGATACACATATTAACATATACTCAAGGAAGGAATCACATTTAAATCTTTCATTACAGATGTATAGGTGATAAGTAGGTGAATCTGAATCCGATTCTTCCTGGTTGATTTTGCACAGCGATTGAGCAATCTGCATTTATATGGCCTTAACAACACGTACATTGGACTTTGGAGTCAGAGAACAACATAGTCAAGGCCCAGGGCTGCGTTCTCACTGCAGCGGGGTTGGTGCTGCTAAACTTGTGCTAAATACATTGTGAGGTGTGTGACCTATTACAAGTAGTCGTGATATTTCTTGACCCTAATGAATGCTCCAGGGCTCCAGAAACAAATGCAGTTGGGTATCCTACACCTGTGTGTAACACAGTATATGCTAGACAAGCAAATCTTGGGCATTTCTCTGAATTGTAGCATCCCAGTCACCTGCAAAAGTTAATGCCTTTTCGCAATGCAGGAGATAAATCCTATCTGGCCTCTGGCCATGTTGACCCCTGAAATGGTTGCATGAAGCTTGACACATTGTGGTAAACCATGTATATATGTTGTCACTGGGTTAACTGTCTGGACGCACCCCTCTGCTGACTGCCCCGTGGCTCCTCCCACAGAATCCTGTATAAAGGGTTTCGCCTTGCCCCTCCCCCTCAGTCCGGGGCAGACACTCACCATAGAGGTTGCATTGTACAGCGAATAATAGCCTTTTGGTACTTCACATAACCTCAGTCTTTTGGAGTTATTGAAGGTGCTTCACACATTGATGAGAAAACATCTAATTATTCAACAGACTCAACAATGACCTGAGTTCAGTTGCATCAACTGAAGGTGGTACTTTGATAATTGCATCGACTTTGCTCTGAGGCCTTGAACTCGAGCATCAGTTTGACAGGCCATGTAATGCTTTAATATTTGTGGAAAGTGGCATTTTGCATGCTGACGCTGATTCCATTAAGACTACAGTCAGACCATCACTACCCCTGGCTGCTCCATACTGAAACCAGGATTTCACAAATGAAGCAAAGAGCATAATTGAGCTGATCCAAAATCTCATCTGTGGTACAGTGCATAACCTCTGGTGTTGATTAACCTCCACAAAAGCTGTGTTAATTGTGAGACATGTCAGTCATTGAATTCAGGCCCATCTGCTATTTAGTCGGGATAAATTCATCTTTTTGAATCCAATTGCCTGTCACGATTGCAAAAAAAATTGAGATATGTGTATGAACTTCCAGGTAGCAATTTTGTCCCATAGCATCACTGTTTCCCCCTGGTTTGGAATGACTGCAAATAGGAGCAGCCCAATCACAGCTTAACTTGATACACAATACCATGTCTCTTCAGACAGCCCAGCTCATGCACAACTGCTTCTTTTGAGATCTGGAGAAGAGTTTGGAAAGTGTGGAAGGTGTGAGAGGCTTGTACTTCCACATGGATCTTCATGTGAAAACCTTTCAATTCCCAAGAACCTGCTTAAGGTCGGAAGCTTATCAAGCCAGTGATCACTGGTGTATGTGTGTGTGTGTGTGTGGTCAAAGACCTTCCTTCCTTTCTGAGTTTAATTTGAAATTTTGAAGCCAGTTTTGCCCTGTGATACAATTCTGCCCCTTAACTACAACCAGGCGTAGCATCCATTTACTGCCATAGAACCATAGAACACTACAGCACAGAAAGAAGGCCATTTGGCCCTTCTAGTCTATGCCAAAACATAATTCTGCTAGTCCCATTGACCTGTATCCAGTCCATAGCCCTCCTGACCTCTCCCATCCATGTACCTATCCAATTTATTTTTAAAACTTAAGAGTGAGCCCGCATTTACCATGTCAGATGGCAGCTCGTTCCACATTCCCACCACTCTCTGAGTGAAGAAGTTCCCCCTGATGTTCCCCCTAAACCTTTCCCCTTTCACCCTAAAGCCATGTCCTCTCATATTTATCTCTCCTAATCTAAGTGGAAAGAGCCTATTCACATTTTCTCTGTCTATACCCCTCATAATTTTGCAAACCTCTATCAAATCTCCCCTCATTCTACTACGCTCCAAGGAATAAAGTCCTAACCTGTTCAATCTTTCCCGTAACTCAACTCAACAGGTGACAAGCAGTGAATGTATGTTGGCTACAAGAGACCAGTGGTCACCCTCTCCTTGTATATGCGCTCTGGCCCGAGTGACACAGATGGCCCAGTATTCAGCGTAGTAGTAACTTTCATGCCAGGTCAATGTAGAAGTAAGTTTTGTCACTGTTGTGTAGACAGTTAATTGTTAACAGTTCATTGTTGGGTTTGATGTCAATCACATGCAGAAGCACAGCCTTGTGCACTTTTACACACTTTGTGCGGACATTTATCCACAACCCCATCGCCTTTACTGGTGAAACCTACAGAACATTTTGCTGGTGGTTTCCAGCACAGCATGAATATGCTCGTGTCACACGGCCTTCATCTTCATTTCATGTTTCTGAGAACCCGGAGTTGCTGGTAAAGTGCAGGAGATCCGTTTCAATGTTCAGCACATGTTGCATCAGGGTGCTGTGTGGACTTTTTGAACAGCACCTCCCTGGTTTAGAATGGCATACTCGCTCCTCGGTGCCCTTGTAGGCAAACTTCAAGGCTGGCTTAAAAGTCAAATCCTCTTGTGACAAGTTTCAGCTATTTGTGCTAAGCTCTGGCCACCAGAGGAGACATGTATTGTGTTCAGTGCTTACAGTGCGGGGCTCTCTTCACTGGAAAAACGAAAATCTGTTGCATCCTGTGCAGGATTGCAATAGGATCAGAAGATGCTGAATCCCTGTGGGTTGAGTTAAGAAACTCCAAGGGTATAAGGACCCCGATGGCAGTTATATACAGGCCTGCAAACTGTAGCTGGGAGGTGGTCCACAGATGACAACAGGAAATAGAAAAGGCATGTCAAAAAGGCAATGTTATGATAGTCATGGGAGATTTTAACATACAGGTCCATTGGGAAAATAAGGTTGGTGATGGATCTCAAGAAAGTGACTTTCTTGGTCGTCTAAGAGATGGCTTTTTAGAGCAGTTTGTTGTTGAGCATGCTAGGGTATCAGTTAGGAAAAAGATTACAGAAGAAGTCATGGTTAGAAGCAATGCATGCAAAATGCTGGAGGAGCTCAGCAGGTCAGGCGGTCTTTACAGAGGGGAGTTAAGAGAATGTAACTTTCCTATCAAGTTACAGGGAAGTTGCTAACATGGTTAGACCATTGGCTAATTGGAAGAAGGCAGCGAGTGGGAATAAAAGGATCCTTGTCTGGTTGGCGGCCAGTAATTGGTGGTGTTTTGCAGGGGTCAGTGTTGGGACCACCTCTTTTTATGCTGTATATAAATGATTTAGATGATAAAATAGATGGCTTTGTTGTCAAGTTTGCAGATGTTACAAAGATTGGTGGAGGGGTAGGTAGTATTGAGGAAACAGGTAGGATGCAGAAGGACTTAGACAGATTAGGAGAATGGGCAAGAAAGTGGCAAATGAATTATAATGTTGGAAAATGCATGGTTACGAACTTTGGTAGTAGAAGTAAATGTGTGGACCATTTTCTAAGCGGGGAGAAAATTGAAAAGCCTGAGATGCAAAAGGACTTGGGAGTCCTTGTGTGGAACACCATAAAGGTTAACTTGCAGGTTAAGTCAGTGGAAGACAAATGCAATGTCAGCATTCATTTCAAGAGGTCCAAATACAAACGCAGGAATGTGATGCGGAGCGTTTATAAGGCACTGGCGATGCCTCACCTTGGGTATTGTGAACAGTTTTGCACTCCTCATCTGAGATGAGATGTACTGGCATTGGAGAGGATCCAGAGGATGTTGACAAGGGTGATTCCAGGAATGAAAGGGTTATCATATGAGACACGTTTGATGACTCTGGGTGTACTCACTGGAATTTAGAAGGATGAGGGGGGATCTCATTGAAACCTTTCGAATGTTGAAAGGCCCAGACAGAGTAAATGTGGAAAGGATATTTCCCATGGTGGGAGAGTTTTGGACAAGAGGGTACAGCCTCAAGATTGAGGGGCATCCATTCATAGAAACATAGAAACATAGAAAATAGGTGCAGGAGTAGGCCATTCGGCCCTTCGAGCCAGAGATGTGGAGAAATTTCTTTAGTCAACGGGTGGTGAAATTGTGGAATTTGTTGCCATGTGCCCCTGTGGAGGCCAGGTCACTGGGTGTATTTAAGGAAGAGATTGATAGGTTCTTGATTGGACATGGCATTTAATGTTACAGGGAGAAGGCCAGGAAATGGAGTTGAGGAGGAGGATAAAAAGGATCAGCCATGATTGAATGGCAGAGCAGAGTCGATGAGCCAAATGGCCTAATTTTGCTCCTATGTCTTCTGGTCTTATTGTTCCTTTTACCAAAATGCATTATTGTACATTTCCTAACATCTGATATTTTTTGCCCATTCTTGCAATTTGTCTAAGTCCCCTGTAACCTTGCTTCCTCAGCACTACCTACCCCTGCACCCATCTTCATATCAACCACAAACTTTGCCTCAAAACCATCAATTCCATTCTAAATCATTGACGAACAAGGTGAAAGGCAGCAGTCCCAATACTGACCCCAAGGAACATCACCAGACACCGGCAGTCAACCAGAAAAGGCCCCTTTTATTCCCACTTGCTGCCTCCTGCCCGTCAGCCATTCCTCTGTCCATGCCAGTATCCTTCCTGTAACACAAGATGATTTTAATCTTGTTATGCAGCCTCACGTGTGGCACCTTATAAAACGCCTTCTGAAAATCCAAATGAATGACATCCCCTTCCTCTACTTTGTCCACCCTGCTTGTTACTTCTTCAAAAATCTCTTAACAGATTTGTCAGGCAAGATTTCCCTTCACAGAAACCATACTGACTTCAACTTATTTTATCATTAGACTCCAGCACTTTCTCTACCACTGAGGTTGGGCTTACTGGAATGTAATTTCCTTTCATTTGCCCTGTTCCATTCTAAATGAGGATGGAGGAGCGGGTAGTGTTGAGGAAACAGAGAGACTTAATTGGTTTAGGGGAATGTGCAAAGAAGCGGCAAATGAAATACAATGTTGAAAGTTGTATGGTCATGCACATTGATGGAAGAAATAAACGAGCAGACTATTATTTAGATGGGGAGAGAATTTAAAAATTCAGAGGTGCAAAGGGACTTGGGAGTACTTGTGCAGGATACCCTAAAGGTTAACCTTTCAGTTGAGTCAGAGGTGAAGAAGGAGAACGCAATGTTGGCATTAATTTCCAAAGGTACAGAATATAAGAGCAGGGATGTGATGTTGAGGCTCTATAAGACATTCGTGAGACCACACTTGGAGTTTTGTGTGCAGTTTTGGGCTCCTTATTTAGATAGATAGATAGACAGATAGATAGATATACTTTATTGATCTCGAGGGAAATTGGGTTTCGTTACAACTGCACCAACCAAGAATCGAGCATAAATATAACAATGCAAAAACCACAAACAATCAAACAACAAAATACAGACTATGCCAGATAGAAAATAAGTCCAGGACCAGCCTATTGGCTCAGGGTGTCAAACCCTCCACGGGAGGAGCTGCTAGGAAGGATATACTGACATTGGAGACTGTTCAGAGAAGATATACGAGAACCAATGAAAGGCTTACCGTATGAGAAGCATCTGGCAGCTCTTGTGTGTGTTCCCCGGATTTCAGGAGAATGAGAGGGTATCTCATAGAAACATTTCGAATGTTAAAAGGCCCGAACAGATTAGATATGGCAAAGTTATTTCACATGTTAAGGGAATCTAGGAGAAGAGGGCACGAATTCAGGATTGAAAGATGTCCATTTAGAACTGAAATGTGGAGAAATTACTTTCGTCAGAGGGTGGTAAATCTGTGGAATTTGCTGCCACGAGCAGCTGTGGAGGCCACTTCATTGGGTGTATTTAAGGCAGAGATAGATAGGTTCTTGATTAGCCAGGCCATCAAAGGGCATGGGGAGAAGGCAGGGGAGTGGGGATGACTAGAAGAATTGGAGAATTAGATCAGCCCATGATTGAATGGTGGAGCAGACTCGATGGGCCAAAAGGCCTACTGCCTCTCCTATATCTTATGGTTTTAAGGTCTTATGGTCTTAAAGGGTGGAGTGACATTTCCACTCTTCCAGTCCTCTGGGACCATGCTAGAATCATGTGAGACTTGAAGGTTCATGACCAATGCATCTGCTATCTCTTCTGCAACCTCTTTCAGGACTCTAGGATGTGCTCCATCTGACCCACGTGACTTATCTACCACAAGAACTTTGAGCTTGCCTGACACTTTTTCCTTTGTAATAGTAATTGCACGCCCTCCTGCCCACTGTCACTCATGCACCTCTGACACACTGCTTGTGTCTTCCACAGTGAAGACAGATGCAAAGTTCCTATTAAGTTCATCTGCCATTTCTTTGTCCCCATTACAACCCCACCGGCATCATTTTCCAGTGAGTGAATATCAACTCTTACCTCTGTTTTACTCTTTATATGGCTGAAAAATACTTCTTGTAACCTTCTTTATATTATTGGCTAGTTTACCCTCATATTTCATCTTTTCCTTCATATAGCTTTTTTCATTGCCTTTTGTAGGATTTTAACAGCTTCCCAATTATCCAACTTCCCACTAACTTTTGCTACCTTATATGCCCTTTCCTTGGCTTTTATGCAGTCCTTAACTTCCTTTGTCAGCCACAGTTGCCTGCCCCTGCCATTTGAGAACTTCTTCCTCCGTGGGACATAACTATCCGGTGCCTTGTGACCTATTCCCAGAAACCTCAGCCATCTCTGCTCTGCTGTCATCCCTGCCTGTATCCTCCTCCAATCCACGTGGGCAATCTCCCCTCTCGTACCTCTGTAATTCCTTTTATTCCATTGTGATACTGATAGATGTGAGTTATGCTTCTCCCTCTCAAACTGCTCTATTAACTGTTTTTTTTAGTAATAGTTCTAATAGCAACCTTGGTCTGCACCCGATCACAGTCATTAAACCTTCTCTCCACTGTACAGGACTTTGCAACTTAAAACTTCCTGTTTTTCCAATTCTGATGGAAGGTCCTTGGTTCAAAATACTGACTCTTGCTTGGCAAATGTTTCCTGGCCTCCTGAATTCTTCAGAAATTTGGTATACACCACAATGTATTTTACTAGAATATAATTTTCCATTTCTGAACAAATGTTGTGTTGCACTGGATAATTTTCTTCTGTTTCCACAATTTTATCCATCATTCTTTGCCATGTATTAAAAGCGCAGAGTGCACTTAACTCTCAAGTTAGTCAATACTTGGTCATTTGTTTAAACTTTGGGAGAATTTCTCCTTGTGTATATCTTATAGAGAAAAAGAAATAAGACGAAAAAATACATGAAGCGCAATTTCCTGACAGTTAAACTCTGCCACCGTTTGCAGCCAACTTTCTCAGTCCCTGAAGTTGCTCAATCACTTGATGAACCTTCGTGAGAAATCTTGTTGCATATGTTGGTCATGACAAACGTTGTGTCACAGGAGGTACAGAGTTAACATTAGAAGGATTGTGAGGGAAGCCGTGGCCTGATGAAGAAACACAGATGCTAACAGCAGAGTTGTTTTCTTAGGACACTGTCAGTTGATCAAAGGAAATCCAGGAAGTTAGCTAGTTACAACTGGGGTAATTACTCATGTACCTCAAACCAAAAGCAACACAGCAGCTCATATAGTATTATTGGTTCGCAGATTAAAGGACTCAGTTGTAATCCTGACCACAAGCCTTGTTTGTGGAATTTACACATTTTCTCTGTGACAGTGCAGGATTGCCCTGCATGCTTAGTTTACTCATGCATCCCATAAACTCTCAGATTGGTTGGCTAATTGGTTGCTGTAAATAGTGTAACGACTTGAGGAAAGTTTGGGGAGCTGATGTGAATATGATTAGAATAAAATGAATGAGGGCAGGATTAATGTCAGTGGATGTTTGATGTTAACACAAATTTTGTGGACCAACTGGCCTGTTTCCATACTGTTTCATTTTGTAAATCAATCAAAGTAAATAAAATATGCTAGTTATAAAAGGATCTAATGCTTTCCCAGCATATATGATGAATAAACTCTTCTTGGACTTCCAGCCGCATACAGGTCTCAATTTTAACCACAGTTTCAATGATAAACTCTGCCACACCACCGACTAGACATTCCCTGGCATCATCCCTGATGAAGATAGCAGAGTTTGTCATTGAAAAGTTGGTTAAAATCGATAGCTGTAACCAGTTGGAAGAGTTTATTCATTATGCTAGTTATGTTTTTATTCTATCTTTTGACTTTTAGACCTTACTCCATATCTGCATTTAAGTTCTAGAATGGAGTAAATAACACTCCAATCATTCTCAACCTGTTTTCCAAAATACCAATTGATGTTCTTCACTAATTATTTATTTTCAAAATGTGGGAATCTCATACCTGGCATCTGTAAGCCCAGCATGACTTGTAACATTGATTGGAATTACATCTCGCTATTATGGAATTGTGGTTTTTATTACTTTGTTTCTATGACCAGATCAATACCTTTTCATGAATAAATGAAGGCATGAGAGAATCGAAGATATAGACAGAGAGGGAGAGAGAAAGAAGATAAGTTTTTAAACAAACCTGTTAAATCACATCACAGTTTTACTCTTTCTTTGGGCACCTTTCAACATGCAGGTAGACTGGAGGAAACAGGCTGGTACTGGACCCCAAGAAAGGGAGTTTGTGGAGTCCCTCCGAGATGGATTCTTAGAACAGCTTGTACTAGAGCCTACCAGAGAGAACACAATTCTAGATTTAGTGTTGTGCTATGAACCGCAGATTTGATCAGGGACCTGGAGGTAAAGGAGCCATTAGGAGGTAGTGACCATAATATGATAAGTTTTAATCTACAATTTGAGAGAGAGAAGGGAAACTCGGAAGTGTCAGTATTACAGTTGAACAAAGGGAACTATGGTGCTATGAGGGAGGAGCTGGCCAAAGTTCAATGGAACAATACCCTAGCAGGGATGACAGTGGAACAGCAATGGCAAGTGTTTCTGGGAATAATGCGGAAGGTGCAGGATCAGTTCGTTCCAAGGAGGAAGAAAGATCCTAAGGGGAATAAGGGGAGGCCGTGGCTGACAAGGGAAGTAATGGACAGTATAAAAATAAAAGAGAAGAAATATAACATAGCAAAGATGAGTAGGAAGCCGGAGGATTGGGAAAGTTTTAAAGAGCAACAGGTAGTAACTAAAAAGGCAATACGCGGAGAGAAAATGAGGCACGAAGGTAAACTAGCCAGGAATATAAAGGAGGATAGTAAAAGCTTCTTTAGGTATGTGAAAAGGAAAAAAAAAATAGTTAAGACCAAAATTGGGCCCTTGAAGACAGAAGCGGGTGAATTTATTATGGGGAACAAGGAAATGGCAGACGAGTTGAACAGGAACTTTGGATCTGTCTTCACTAGAGAAGACACAAACAATCTCCCAGATGTAATAGTGGCCAAAGGACCTAGGATAATGGATGAATTGAAAGAAATTTATATTAGGCAGGAAATGGTGTTGGATAGGCTGTTGGGTCTGAAGGCTGATAAGTCCCTAGGACCTGATGGTCTGCATCCCAGGGTACTTAAGGAGGAGGCTTTAGAAATCAGGGATGCATTGGTAATCATTTTCCAATGTTCTATAGATCCAGGATCAGTTCCTGTGGATTGGAGGGTGACTAATGTTGTCCCTCTCTTCAAGAAGGGAGGAAGAGAGAAAACAGGGAATTATAGACCGGTTAGCCTGACGCCGGTGGTGGGAAAGATGCTGGAGTCAATTATAAAAAGTGAAATTACGGCACATCTGGATAGTAGTAACAGGATTGGTCCGAGTCAGCATGGATTTACGAAGGGGAAATCGTGCTTGACTAATCTTCTGGAAGTTTTTGAGGATGTAACTATGAAAATGGACAAGGGAGAGCCAGTGGATGTAGTGTACCTGGACTTTCAGAAAGCCTTTGATAAAGTCCCACATAGGAGATTACTGGGCAAAATTAGGGCACATGGTATTGGGGGCAGAGTACTGACATGGATTGAAAATTGGCTGGCTGACAGAAAACAAAGAGTAGTGATTAACGGGTCCCTTTCAGAATGGCAGGCGGTGACCAGTGGGGTACTGCAGGGTTCAGTGCTGGGACCGCAGCTCTTTACAATATATATTAATGATTTAGATGAGGGAATTAAAAGTAGCATTAGCAAATTTGCTGATGACACAAAGCTGGGTGGCAGTGTGAAATGTGAGGAGGATGTTATGAGAATGCAGTGTGTCTTGGAGAGGCTGGGTGAGTGGGCAAATGCATGGCAGATGCATTTTAATGTGGATAAATGTGAGGTTATCCACTTTGGTGGTAAGAATGGGAAGGCAGATTATTATCTAAATGGAGTCAAGTTAGGAAAAGGGGAAGCACAACGAGATCTAGGTGTTCTTGTACATCAGTCACTGAAAGCAAGCATGCAAGTACAGCAGGCAGTGAAGAAAGCTAATGGCATGCTGGCCTTCATAACAAGGGGAATTGAGTATAAGAGCAAAGAGGTCCTTCTGCAGCTGTACAGGGCCCTGGTAAGACCACACCTGGAGTACTGTGTGCAGTTTTGGTCTCCAAATTTGAGGAAGGACATTCTTACTATTGAGGAAGTGCAGCGTAGGTTCACAAGGTTAATTCCCAGGATGGCGGGACTGTCATATGTCGAAAGATTGGAGCGACTGGGCTTGTATACTCTGGAATTTAGAAGGCTGAGAGGGGATCTTATTGAAATATATAAGATTATTACAGGATTGGACACGCTGGAGGCAGGAAGCATGTTCCCGCTGATGGGTGAGTCCAGAACCAGAGGCCACAGTTTAAGAATTAGGGGTAGGCCACTTAGAACGGAGCTGAGAAAAAACTTTTTCACCCATAGAATGGTGGATATATGGAATGCTCTGCCCCAGAAGGCTGTGGAGGCCGAGTCTCTGGATGCTTTCAAAAGAGAGATGGATAGAGCTCTTAAAGATAGCGGAATCAAAGGTTATGGAGATAAGGCAGGAACTAGATACTGATAGTGGATGATCAGCCATGATCACAGTGAATAGTGGTGCTGGCTCGAAGGGCCGAATGGCCTTCTCCTGCACCTATTGTCTCTTGTCTATTGTCTTTATTCATGGAGTGAAAACCTGAAATCTGGGATAAAGTGAGTTCCTTATTACCAAAAGTTTCAATTTCTTGCACAGTATCTTAACACAGTTTAATAGCAAAAAAGTATCTGGGGCAAGAGCAGGTCCCCTTTAGGATCAATATGGTGTCTGTTTGGAGCGATGGGAAATGGGCAAAGACTGGTGTAAGGATAAGGACATGAAAGCTGGTGAAGTTAGGGAAGAAAATAATGAAATCCAGGAACCCATCAATATTATGAAGTTTTGGAGTTCCTGAAATGCATAAGGGTGGATTAATCCTTGAACTGTATTTTAGGATGTTATGTGAACCAAGGGAGGAGATGGTAAGGAGCTTTGCAGAGAATTTTGTATCATCCTGAGCTGTGAGTATAACTGATGTAGGGTCTCTATTTACGAAGGACAGCAGAAATAAAAATAAAAAGAGGGCATATAATGTAGCAAATAGAGGGAAGCTAGAGCATTGGGAAGCTTCTGAAAACCAACAGAAGGCAACTAAAAAAATAAATAAGAAGAGAAAAGATGAAATATGAAGTTATGCTAGCTAATAAGATTAAAGAGGAGACGAGAAGATTATTCAGATATATAATGAGTAACAGGGAGGATAGAGTGGGTATTGGACTGCTGGAAAATGAAGCTGGAGAGTCAGTAACAGTGGGGGGAGGGGGTCAAAGAAGAGGCAGACGAGCTCATTAAGTATTTTTGGTCAAAAATCATGTGGAAGGCACTAAGTTTCAGATTCAAGATGTAATTTCCTGTACACAAGTGCAAAATAGTACAAAATAACTTGTCACACCTCGCTATCAGGTGTGGGTGAGCTGCCCGACGAGGGTCACCGGTTGGAAAAAAAAACAGATGGTAAGCAGCAACACACGTGAGTGCAAGGGGTTTTATTTGGTGCCAAGTTAAAAAAAGAACCAAAGCTGCCCAAAAGTTGTGAAGAAAAAAAGTACAGATATTTACAAACAGACAAGTGAAAACAAACGTACAACAATTTACAAATATATGGAGCCTTTCTCCATGATAGACTTTGTCATTAACTTTCCAATAAAACTATTCACCAACCGTCAAATCCAACCTCCAGACCTCTTCAGCAAAGCCAAGCTGAGGGTTTAAAATCTGCCTGCGTAGGGGCAGTGAGTCTGCTCCCACTAATCCAGGCATTATTTTAGGGTGCCCAAAACTATCTCTCGGGTCTTCTGGGACTGTTCTGCGGTCTGCAAATCGATGTGACAGAGTGAGTGGAAAGAAATGAAACCGTTTGGAACGCCCGTGTCTAGAATCCTTACTCTTATGTAGAGCAGACTAACTGAAGGGACTGTTTTGATTAGCCAAGCTAGTGATTGTTTTACTGTTGGGGTGTGTAAATGGTGAACTCCCAACAACTGCAGAATGGGAGGGCAAAGTGTGTGAACTACTGGGGAAACTTGACCAGGGACAGAACGAGGGGAGTGACTAACCGGGCAAAGGGGGAAGGTTAGCAGGGGAATTAGCATTGCCAACCTGTTCAGTCACATAATTGTTACACCAGATCTGAGAAACACAAAAAAAACACAATAAAATAAGAATGCCTTAAATGTAAATATTAAGATTGCTTATGGACAAAGATTGATTGTGTGTCCATGAAGTAACGCTAGGCACAGGAGTGTCTGTGCAAAGACTGACCGACAGGAAATAATCAAATGATGGTTGAGTGTGTGAAGTGGTGGGTTAGTGTGTGGAAGTTGTTGTGTACTTAGTATTTCAGTAATATTTGAAAAATATTGTAAATATTCTGTTTAAGCATACTTTGTTGTTTACACAATGTATTCAACGATTCAAAGTACATTTATTATCAGAGGTTCAAAGGTTCATTTTATTGTCAAATTATGCATGTACAATACAGCTCCGATATTTGTCGACTCCAGATAGCCATTAAATACAGACTACGAGTGTTGATGAAAAAAGCCAACACCGAAGAGCACAAGAAAGAAAAGATCAAAGCTCGCAGATCCCAAACCTCCCCCTCTCCCTGCAGCAAAAACATTACGACAAGAACAATCCCGACCCATCACTCGCAGAAAAGAACAAAGCTCGCAGATCCCAAACCTCCCCCTCTCCCCGCAGCAAAAACACTACGACAAGAACAATCCCCGACCCATCACTCACAGAAAAGAACAGCGACAACAGCACCAAATCCCCAATCCCCCATTACACACAAAAAAATAACAGATCACCCACCTGCCAATCAGACACAACAAAAAAAAACACTGAAAAACTGAAGAAAATCAATTTAAAGTACAGTCCAATAATCATTGAGTTCAGTTTCAAATTCGAAAAGGAGAAGATGAAATCAGGTGTATCGATATTTCAGTGGAACAGGGGAAATTACTTGGGTATGAGAGAGGAACTGGCTCAAATCAATTGGAAAAGTAAGCTAGATGGAGGGACGGTAGAGCAGAATTGGATGAAATTCCTTCAAGAAATAAGGAAAGTGCAGGAAAAATATATTCCAAGTAAAAAGAAAATCATGAATGGAAAAATGGCACAAATGTGGCTACCGAGAGAGGTTAAGGCTAAAATAAAAGCAAAAAAGATGGCGTACGAAGAAGCAAAAATTAGTAGGAAAACTGAGGACTGGACGAATTTTAAAAACTTACAGAAGGAAACTAAAATAGTCATTAGGAAAGAAAAGATGAATTATGAAAGGAAGTTGGCAATTAACATACAAAAGGATACTAAGAGTTTTTTAAATATATGAAGAGTAAAATAGTGACACGGGTAGATATAGGACCGATTGAAAATGATGCTGGAGAAATTATAATGGATAACAAAGAGATGGCAGAGGAGCTGAATGAGTATTTTGCATCAGTCTTCACAGTCTTCACATTAGCAACATACCTGATAGCCAGAGGTCTCAGGGAATAGAATTAGGTACAGTCAAGATTACTAGAGAGAAAGTGCTTGGGAAGCTAAGTGGACTAAGAATAGATAAGTCTCCCGGACCAGATGAGGTGCACCCACGGGTTCTGAAGGAGGTGGCTTTGGAGGTTGTAGAGGCATTGGAAATGATCTTCCAGGAATCAATAGACTCTGGCATGGTTCCGGAGGACTGGAAGGTCGCAAATATAGTTCCGCTGTTTAAGAAAGGAGGGAGGCAGCACAAAGAAAATTACAGACCTATTAGTCTGACATTGGTAGTTGGAAAGTTATTGGAGTCGATCCTCAAGGACGAGGTTATGAAATACCTCGAGGTACATGACAACATAGGCCCAAGCCAGCATGGTTTCATGAAAGGAAGATCCTGCCTCACCAACCTATTGGAATTTTTTGAAGTAATCTCAAATAAGATTGACAAGGGAGAGACTGTGGATGTTGTGTATTTGGATTTTCAAAAGGCCTTCGATAAGGTGCCGCATAAGAGGTTGCTTAATAACATGAGAGCTCATGGAATTACAGGAAAGATATGGGAATGGGTGGAGCATTGGCTGATAGGCAGAAAGCAAAGGCTGGGAATAAAGGGATCCTATTCTGATTGGTTGCCGGTTACTAGTGATGTTCCGCAGGGGTCGGTGTTGGGTCGTTTAATTTTACGATGTATATCAATGATTTAGGTTATGGATTAAATGGTTTTGTGGCTAAGTTTGCGGATGACACCAAGACATTAGCTCTTAACAATGTGCTGACCACCTGGAGGGAAAGGGCACATATGTGTGGATGTTGTTTGTTGATTATAACTCTGCTTTTAATACTGTCATCCCCAGCAAGCTCATCTCCAAACTCCACCAGCTAGGCCTCAGCTCATCACTCTGCAACTGGGTCCTGAATTTCTTGTCAGAGCGTTCCCAGGCAGTGAGACTGGGCCTTCACCTGTCCTCCACTACTATCCTCAACACTGGTACACCACAAGGTTGTGTATTGAGTCCCATACTCTACTCCCTCTTCACTTACGACTGTGTACCTGCATGTAACACCAATACCTTCGTCAAATTTGCAGCTAACACAACAGTGATCGGGTTGATCTCCAACAGAGATGAATCAGCATACAGAGGGGAGGTACAGAACTTAGTGAGCTGGTGCTCAGAGAACAACCTGTCTCTTAATACAGCAAAGACTAAGGAGCTAATTATCAACTTTGGAGAGTCACAGGATAACGAGTACGCTCCAGTTTACATTAACGGAGACACCGTGGACAGAGTGTCCAGTTTCAGGTTTCTGGGAATACACATCTCAGAAGAATTTACATGGTCCACTAACACCACTACAATACTTAAGAAATCACAACAATGGTTGTTTTTCCTCAGGACACTGAAGAAAGCTCTACCTGAGCAGACGCTGGTGACCTTTTACCGCTGCACCATAGTTCCAGTAATATCTATAAACTGTAAATCATTTAATTGCATCTGGAGTATTGTCCATTATTTGGGCGGGGTGGGTACCTCACACAGCATCCACACAAACAACTTACCCAGTTTGGCGGGGCTGAGGCTGTTTCCCTAGACGACAGCGAGCCGAGCGACCCTGAGGGTGGCCGGGGCGGGGGGGGGGGGCTACACTTAAAAATAAACTTTCTTAGTTCGTGTAAAACTACAGATTCAATCTGCAAATTAGCCTTTAGGGAATCCCACACAAAGATTCTCAAGTCACTTTGCACCTAAGTTTTTTGTAGTTTCTCTTCATTTAGAAAATAGTTAGCCCTTTCATTTCTTCTTCCAAAGTGCATGATCATACACTCCCAACACTGTATTCCATCTGCCATTCCTTTACCCACTCTCCTAATCTGTCTAAGTCCTCCTCTACTTCCTCAAAATTACCTCCCCTCCACCTATCTTCATTTCATCTGTAAGCTTTGCAGCAGAGCCATCAATTCCATCATCCAAATCATTGACGTGTAACGTAAAAAGAATCTGTCACAACACAGACCTCTGTGGAGCACCAATGATCACCAGTAGCCACCCAGAAAATGCTCCCTTTATTCTCACTCTTTGCCTCCTTCCAATCAGCCACAGCTTTATCCACACTCATACCTTTCCTGTAATACCAGGGGCTTGTAGCCTGTTCAACAACGTCAAGTGTGGCATCTCATCAAAGGCCTTCCGAAAATCCAAGTACACAACATCAACCAATTCTCCTTTGTCTATCCTACTTCTTATTTAAGACCGTAAGACCATAAGACATAGGAGCAGAATTAGGCCATTCAGCCCATCTAGTCATCTCCACCATTTTATCATGGCTGATCCAGGATCCCATTCAACCCTATACACCTGCCCTCTTACCATGTCCCTTGATGCTCTGACCAATCAGGAATCTATCATCTTCTGCTTTAAATGTACCCACGTTCTTGGCCTCTACAGCAGTCTGTGGCAGAGCATTCCACAGATTCACCACTCTCTGGCTAAAAAAAAACCCTCCTTCCTTCTGTTCTAAAGGGTCACCCCTCAATTTTGAGTCTGTGCCCTCCAGTTCTGGATGCCCCCGCCGTAGGAAACATCCATAGAGAGCATCTTAATATGCTGCGTCTCTGTGTGGTATCTCAGTTGTACAGCAGCTGATAGGAAAGCATTTCAGCGGGTCGTCTCTAGCGCACAGAACGTCATCGGGACACAGCTCCCAGTCCTGGAGGACACCTACAGCTCTCGCTGCCTAAGGAAAGCTACAAGCATCTGTAAGGACAATACACACCCATGCAATCATCTGTTTGAACTTCTTCCATCTGGCAGACGTTATAAGATTTTCTATGCCCGCACTTCCAGACTGAAAAATAGCTTTTCCCCAGAGCTATAATTGCTCTGAACCAATCAATCAAGCATCATCCATAAATTTGTTATATTGCTACTTTACCAGATTTATGGCTGTCGTGCATCTGAGTTGTGCTTTTGTACTGCTGGACATTGCTTGTACTGGCTGGTTACTTGATTTTATTTATTGTTTGTTTATTTTACTTGTTGTTTTACAGTATTGAGTATGAGTTGCCAACTCATTTTCACTGTGTTGGTGCATGACAAATTGTACTATGCAGTGACAATAAGGATATTTCAACTTCAATAGGTGGAGGAGCAGGAAGTGTTGAAGAAACGGAAAGGTTGCAGAGAGACTTGGTCAGTTTAGGAGAGTGGGCAAAGAAATGGCAGATGAGATACAATGTTGAGAAATGTAGGGTTGTACATTGTGGAAGAAGAAATAGTCGGGCAGATTATTATTTAGATGGGGAGAAAATTCAAAAATCGGAAGTGCAAAGGGACTTGGGGGTCCTCGTGCAGGATACCCTAAAGGTTAACCACCAGGTTGGATCGGCAGTAAGGAA
Source organism: Mobula hypostoma (assembly GCF_963921235.1). NCBI lineage: Eukaryota > Metazoa > Chordata > Chondrichthyes > Myliobatiformes > Myliobatidae > Mobula > Mobula hypostoma. The sequence goes on along the minus strand of NC_086101.1, from coordinate 10,543,711 downwards.
AGCGAATGCTATGTTGGCATTCATTTCAAGAGGAATAGTGTATAAGAGTAAGGAGGTGTTGATGAGGCTCTATGGGGCACTGGTGAGACCTCATTTGGAATACTGTGTGCAGTTTTGGGCCCCCTATCTTAGAAAGGATATACTGATGTTGGAGAGAGTTCAGAGAAGATTTACGAGGATGACTCCTGGAATGCAGGGGCTAACATATGAGGAGCATCTGTCGGCTCTTGGACTGTATTCACTAGAGTATAGAAGAATGAGAGGGGATCTCATAGAAACATTTCGAATGTTGAAAGGGTTGGATAGAGTACATGTGGAAGGGCTGTCTCTCTTGGTGGGTGAGTCCAAGACAAGAGGCCACAGTTTTAGAATTAGAGGGTACCCATTTAAAACAGAGATGAGGAGAAATTTTTTTAGCCAGAGGGTCGTGGAATTATGGAATTCGTTGCCACGTACAGCTGTGGAGGCCCGATCATTGAGGGTGTTTAAGGAGGAGATTGATAGGTATCTAATTAGTCGGGGTATCAAAGGATATGGGGAAAAGCCTTAAATTGGAACTAGATGGGAGAATAGTTTAGCTCATGGTGGAGTGGCAGAGCAGACTCTATGGGCCGAATGGCCTACATCTGCTTCTTTGTCTTGTGATCTTGTGGAACTGGGTAGCATAGTCAGAAATGACCAAAATATAACGTAAACCAGAGCTGCTTTTCTCTAGAGGGCCTACAATGTCCATAGCAATACGTTTGAATGGGGTGGATGGGCAAAGGCTGTAGTGAGACTCTGTCCATGTGTCGGATGTGGCAGGTCTTTTGGCACTCATGGTAGAAAGTACAATATTGCTGGGCATCAGCATACATAGATGGCCAATATAATCTGTGGTTTACTCTCAGGTAGGTTTTCTGACCCAAACGACCAGCTCAGGGGATGGTCTGAGCAAGACGTAAAATAAGGGGACTGGAACAGGTGGGTCCTACCAATTGGTTGTCAGGGGTATCCGCCAGATATAAGATGTCATTTTCCATCATGTAGTTATCTTTACAGCTAAAGGAACCCTTGTCATTCTCCCGCTTCACCAGAGTATACAGAGGAGCCAGAGATGGATCTTCTCACTGTATGTTTGTGGAGACCTGCCATTGATCTGTGGTGAGGGTTGTGGTGTTCGGTGGTGGTCAGGTGCACCTAATGCTTTGTCCAGGCGCTGTTCCTGACGTGATTTACATGGCCCTTTCTTACCCCCCTCAAATAGGCTCCACCCACATGGTTTTAAACTCTGAGTTTAAAAAGGCATACGGTGCATTGGCCTTCATCAATCATAGGATTGAGTTTAAGAGCTGAGAGGCAATGTTGCAGCTATATTGGACACTGTTCAGACCCCACTTGGAGTACTGTGCTCAGTTCTGGTTGTCTCACTACAGAAAGGACGTGGAAACCTTAGAAAAGGTGCAGAGGAGATTTACAAGAATGTTGCCTGGATTGGGGAGCATGCCTTATGAGAATAGGTTGAGTGAATGAGGCCTTTTCTCCTTGGAGTGACGGAGGATGAGAGGAGACCTGAGTGAGGTGTACAAGATAATGATAGGCATTGATTGTGTGGATAGTCAGAGGCTTTTTCCCTGGATTGAAGTGGCTAGCACGAGAGGGCGTAGTTTTAAGGTATTTGGAAGTAGGTACAGAGGAGATGTACGCAGAGAGTGGTGAGTGCGTGGAATGGGCTGCCGGCGACAGTGGAGGTCGTGGATACAATAAGAGACTCCTGGATAGGTACATGGAGCTTAGAAAAATAGAGAGCCATGGGTAACCCTAGATAATTTGTAAAGTACATGTTCCGCACAGCATTTTGGGCTGAAGGTCCTGTATTGTGCTATAAGGTTTTCTATGTTTCTGTTCCAAGAATCCATTAGACCCTCTCTCCCCTAAACATTTCATTACGAACCCAGCTTTTCGCTCCTTCATTTCTTTCACAGAACACTCCTTCCCACTCCGTCCTCTGAGCCTCGACACTCACTCTCACTGCAGTGTCTCTCCTCACCTCAACGTAACCTCTCAACCTCAGTCCTTTCCACTCACTCACTCACCAGCCCGGTGAACCCCACTCCTTTGCCAAAAGTCGCCCATCAGGGAGTGAAAGGTCAAATAACTTAAACACATTCCTCCCATTGTCGATTTCTTTCTTCCCCTCTGACTCTCAGATTTCCAGTGTCTCTTTCTCCCCATCTGGGACTGTGGCACATGGGCTTACGATACTGCAGACATTACTGAAATCTGGTCAATGGATGTACAGGACAGGCCGCTCAGTGTTCTGGAGTACAGGTGGGACTGGCATAATAGAAGTGGAGGTGATAGAGGAGGAGGTGTCATGATGTTGATCAGGGGGAGCATCACTGCAGAAATTAGAGAGATATCCCTGGGGTAAAAGGCCAGTCAGATAGGTTATAAGTCGGGACACTCAACTGGTATTTACTATTGAACCCCAAAAGCCAGTGAGAATCAGAGGCATCAGTACGTAGGGAGATTGCAGATAACTGTTGGAATATTCGCATTGTGTTAGAGAGCAGCTTCATCTTCCCTAATATTGATTGTGATAGATATAACGGAGGGATTTGACAGGGTAGAATTTGAAGTTACTGAATGCTTTTGTAAGCAATATTTAGATGCGGACTGGAGAAGTGATCACATCTGATCTTCCCTCAGGAACCGAGGCTGGGCAGGTAGTTACCGTGTCAGTTGGGGGTTGGGGGGGGCGGGTAAGTTGAGATCAGTAATCATTATTCTATTTGTTTCAAGGTAGTTACGGAAATACTTGTGGACTCGTCCTGAATGGGTTATATCAAGCAAATCTCTTCAGCAGTACAATGGATAAAGTGGTAACGTGCAGGAAATCAGGCCAGAGACAGAGGAGACAGAATACCTTTGGTTATGGGGTAACTTGGGAAGAAGGTGATCCCCTTAATGATCAGTGTGGTCATCTCTGTTGGAGCGATGGAAGAGGGGAGAAGTCTGATCCCTCATCTGTGTTTGCTGTGGATGAAGGCATGCAAGCTGGGGAATGCAGGAATGAGAATAGTAATGCCCTGAAGCAGAAGGTGCTGACAGTCTTAAAGCTTTACAAATCCCCTGAGTATGACCTTGTCCACCCTCGAACTTTGTAGAAAAACGGAGAAGAAATTGGTGGGATCCTGGATGAGATACAGAACAGAACAGTACAGTAACAGGCCGTTCAGCATGAAATCCCGGGTAAGATGGTCAACTGGATACCTCACCTCACCTAACTGCAGAAAGGATGTGGGTACTACCGAGAGATTGCAGAGGAGATTTACAAGATGTTGCCTGGACTGGATGGTGTACCGTATGATAATAGGTCGGGTGAACTTGGTCTTTTCTCCTTGGAGCGGTGGAGGATGAGAGATGACCCGATAGAGGTGTATAAAATGATGAGGGGCATTGATCATGTGGATAGCCAGTGTCACAACCACGGATTCGGCAGCGCAATGGATATGGCATTGCGCTTGTGTTATGCACGTGTCAGCTAATTATTACTTCATTGTGATAGTATTTCACTCCATTCATTCCATCGTAGTATTTGCCGAGACTTGAACAGACACAGCAACGCTTCACTGCCTGCATTCGGCCTTCCCTGAGAAACTGGACTGTCGAGTGAACTGGTTCTGAAGACTAGTTGTTCTTTTCAGCCGCAGTTTATGCTTCGTTTACCATTTGAGAGTTTTAGTTAACGACCCTGTTTGGCCTCGTGTTTATTGTTTTATTTTCCCTTTAACACTGTTCGCATTAAAGTGTGTGAAATATCGACTCGCTCCAGTGTCTCCCGCTCCGCACTTGGGCCATGACCGCACCGAGTGACCGAGAAAACCTACCGTTGGTTAGAAATGTTCCCTGCATTTCTAAAGTGAGGTGGGGGCTCAGTGCTGAACCTGGTGCTCCTTTGCCCAGTAAATTGTTCCCACCTTGTGTGGAGAGGCCAAGGACATTTTTTCTCAGGTTATTGGGAGTGGGGTTGGTGAACATTGGTGCCGAGGACAGTGTCGGGGGGGGGGGGGGATGCTCACAGCTTCCGTCAAATGACAGGAGTAACATCTCTCTCTCTTTCTCTCTTTCCCCCACCCCTCACTCCACCACTACCCCACTCCCCCTCCCCCTCTCCATAACCCCTGCCCCTCTCCTCCAGCTTCTCAGCCTCTCGACTCTTCTGCTGAGATGAGAGTGATTCACTGCACTCTGCTGTTCATGAACGGGATTGTCATCTCACTCCAGGGTAATTATCACAAAATCTTGTTTGATTATGTTTCTTTATCTCACAGACACATGGAATCAGAAGATAAAGCGTTTTATATTTAGTAACTTATGAAATTGTTCACACTACTTAATTGCGAAGAATGAACTATCCTTGAAAGTGAGATTATAGATGTATGTAATTACAAAAAAGTTTTCAAGTGCCTCTTATTTGGTTAAAAATTATAAATAGCTGACTTTTGTATGTATTTCTGAGATGGATGAAATGTATGACAGCATAATGTATCACATGCACCACACACACACACACACACACACACACAATTTTGTGGATGCTGGAAATCTGGAGTAACACAGCAAATGCTGGAGGAATTCTGACAGGTCAGGCAGCATCTATGGAGAAGAATTAGAAGTCACTGTTCTGGGCTGAGACCCTTCATCGGGACTCCAGTGGTCCTGGATTCCTACGATTCCTTGCTGGGCCTTTCCCTTTTTACCAGCATTGCATTTGTTGGCTCAGACACACCCTGTATAGGAATTCCTTCCCCAGCAGTGTCTGAATGGCGGAACACCCTCCCCAGCAACACTGGGAGACATTCACCAGAAGTAATGGAGCAGTTCAAGGAAGCAAAACATCAGCTCATCCTCAAGAATAATTGATGTACCAATCTTGTAAATTGAGAAAGTGAAGTCTGGTTTGCATCCAGCAATATTTGTGAGGCCAGGTCATCATTAGGCTCTGTGCCAAGATCATGGCGTATAAATGATATGATATGTGTAAGTGTTAAACAAGCAGTGAACAGCAAGTCAGGAACATCGTGTTCAAACGCCCTTTACTGTAAAATCTGCACATTTTGGGTTCTGTGCACCCGAAAGTCGACCTTCCATCCAAAAGCTTTTCCTCAGTGCACTCTGCCTTTAGAGAACACTGTAGGTTTTTGCAAATAAAAATGGTGAAGGAATTTTGTGTTTAAGAAAAGCTGTAACAACTCCTTTATTATACTCCAAACACTGAACACAAAGTGCGATAAAAAAAACTTTATGTAATTGCATCAGACCAGCCTCTGAGAGTGAAACTCAATGCTGGTTGTTCTGAGTTATGTACATTTGTCCCAATTACATTACCCTACACAGCAACCCCCCCCCCCCCCACACACACACACACTTAATTCACTACAAGCGGCTTTGTGAGCCTGTCTGGAGCTCAGAAAAGCCAACCAGCCGGGGGTCTATGTTCTGTCAGTGCAGCAACAGGGCCGACAGCTTGTCCAGAAGTGGTGTTAACACGCTAATGGTCATGCTCTCCAAATCCTGGTGGGCTGATTTAAGATGTTTTACCAAAATATATTCAGGTTTACTCCTCTTATCTGTGTTGAAAGTCTTCTCTCCCCATTCCAAAATGCAGAACGGGCCATCGTAAGGGGGTGGAAGGGGACGTTGGTGTGTATCATGGCAGATGAAAACCAACAAGGTGGAATGTAGGTCTACGGCCAAGAGCCTTGTAATGTAAGGCATTCTATTTCTCCCTTTCTGATGACATAGCCCAGGAATTGAAGTTTCCTCTCATTTAACATTCTCATTAAAGATCTTTTTGTATGGACAAGTTGGAGTACTGTCTCATTAGTTACCCTATTTCTATATGGTTTTTTCAGCATTTTTCTAAGAAACCATATTTCTGTTGCTTCTAAGTTTCCTTGGAGTTCTGTTGCTATAGTCCATGTTTCGGAAGCATACAGCAAGATTGACTAGATGTAACATTTTATCAGCCTAAGCCTTGTTGTCAAAGAGATGTGTCTGTTGGTAAAAATGGGTTTCATTTTTTGGATGTTGGTTTTGGCTATGGCAATTCTATTTTTTATTTCTACTTCTAGCATCTTGTGATATAAAGCCACCAAGGTAATTAAAGCTGGTCCTTTGTTCAATCTCTTGTTACCGATGTACAATTGGCAGTTGGGAGTATCCTGCTGTTTTGATATTACTATACATCTAGTTTTTTTTACAGTTGATGGTTAAACCAAAATCTGTACTTGTTTGTACTATTTCATCCAGGAGGATTTGTAGGTCTTCTGCAGCACTTGCTATTCGGGTGGTATCGTCTGCATACTTTATATTGTTGATATTAACACCTCCAATTTTTATCCCATCTAGGTCTTCGATTTCTCTGAGACTCATTTCACTATAGATATTAAATAATTCCGTTGAGGCAACGCATCCCTACTGGGTGTTTTTTATAGACCACCCAATAGTAACAGGGACATCGAAGAGCAGAGAGGGAGACAGATCCTGGAACGGTGTAATAATAACAGGGTTGCCGTGGTGTGAGATTTTAATTTCCCCAAATATTGATTGGCATCTCCCTAGAGCAAGGGTGGAGTTTGTTAGGTGTGTTCAGGAAGGTTTCTTAACACAATATGTAGATAAGCCGACAAGAGGAGAGGCTGTACTTGATCTGGTATTGGGAAATTAACCTAGTCAGGTGTCAGATCTCTCAATAGGAGAACATTTTGGAGATAGTGATCACAATTCTGCCTTCTTTACCATAGCTTTGGAGAAGATAGGAACAGACAAGTTAGGAAAGCATTTAATTGGAGTAAGGGGAATTATGAAGCTATCAGGCACAGTAACGCTTCGCTGCCCATCTGCTTTCCGCCTTGCCTGAGAAATTGGACTGTCAAGTCAACTGACTCTGAAGATTAGCAGTATTCCTTTTATATTTAGTTGTTCTTTTCAGCCGTAGTGTAGGTTTCGCTTTCCAATTGAGAGTTTTAGTTAACGGCCCTGTTCAGCTGAGCATTTATTGTTCTCTTTTCCCTTCAACACTGTTCACATTAAAGTCTGTGAACTATCCACCCGCGTCAGTGTTTCGCACTCCGCACTTGGGCCATACCCAAACCGGGTGACAGCAAGTCTCAACAAGCACTGCAACGGAATGAATAGAGTTAAATGCTATCACAATGAATAACAATTAGCTGATGTGTGCATATTCACAAGCACAATTTCCGTATCTACTGCTCCGCCGAATCGATGGCTGTGACAGGAGATTGATGTAGGAGCTCCTGCTGCTGAACAGCTGATCCAGCGCTAAAAGCACACCTGGAGACGAGCCAGGGCTTCTTTGCTGTGTGCCCAGAAACAACATTCCTGACAGGTAAAACCATTCATGCCAGGGCTGGAGGTCTGGTTGGCATCAAGGGATCGTCCCCTCAAATTGAGAGCCAGATATTGTCACCACACTGCATGGGACCATTTGTAGTGGAAATGGCTGTCAGCAAGGTGTCCTATAGATTGCGTCTACCAGCATCACTGAAGATCCACACAGTATTCCATGTTTCCCAGCTCAAGCCGGTTACTACCTCTCTCCTGGTCCCAGTCACCCCACCTCCCTGCCTGGTAGATGGTTCCCTTGTCTATACAGTGCGGCACCTCCTGGCATCTCGCCTGGTACGTGGTAGGGTCCAGCAGCTTGTGGACTGGGAAGGGTATGGCCCAGAAGAACGATGAAGGACATCTTGGACAAGTCACTGATCCGGGACTTCCACCGGACACAGGACTGTGGTGCCTCAGGGGCTGCGCCTAGAGAGGGGGGGCCCTGTCACAACCACGGATTTGGCAGATCAGCAGATATGGCAATTGTGCTTGTGAATATCCACGTGGCAGTTAATTATTATTGCACTGTGATAGCATTTAACTCCGTTCATTCCTTCGCAGTGCTTGTCGAGACTTGGACACAGAACAGCAACACTTTGCTGCCTGTCTGCTTTCCGCCTTGGGCCATATCCAAACCGGGTGACACTTCATCCAGGTCATTTATAAAAATCACAAAGAGGAGGGGTCCCAGAACACATCCCTGCAGAACACCACTGGTCACTGACCTCCATGCAGAAAACAAATCATCTACAACCACCCTTTGCCTTCTGTGGGCAAGCCAATTCTGGATCCACAAAGCAAGGTCTCCTTGGATCCCATGCCTCCTGAGTTTCTGAAGGCGTCCCGCATGGGGAATCTGATCAAATGCCTTACTGAAATCCATATACACTACATCCACTGCTCTACCTTCATCAATGTGTTTTGTAACATCCTCAAAGAATTCATCAGGCTCGTAAGGCACAACCTGTCTTTGACAAAGCCATGCTGACTATCCCTAATTAGATTATATCTCTTCAAACGCTCATAAATCCTGCCTCTCAGGATCTTCTCCAACAACTTGCCCATCACTGGTCAGACTTACTGGTGTATCATTTCCTGGGTTACCTCAACTCCCTTTCTTGAACAAAGGAACAACATTTGCAACCCTCCAATCCTCCGGTACTTCTTCCATCCCTATTGATGTTGCAAAAATCATCGCAAGAGGCTCAGTAATCTCCACCCTCACTTCCCACAGTAGCCTGGGGTATATCTCATCCAGTCCCAGTCACTTACCTAACTTAATACTTTTCAAAAGCTCCAGCACATCCTCTTTCTTAATCTCTAGCTTAGTGGTCACCAACCTTTTTAAGTCCAAGATCCCCTACCTTGGCCTTAGTGAAAGGCAAGATTGACCTACTCAATCGTTTATTCACACGCATGCTCACCGGGCAGAAAAGGCGGGAAGTAAAATCCCACAACCCGGAAACAACCTCTCTTTACAAACAGCTTTCCGTAGCGGGAGTATTGCTATATTACCATTATCTAAATTAGTATTACTTATTTTTATAATGCTCACATTACAACACCTTTGATTCTATGTTTCATTATTTAATTTTATTTCAACATGAAAAATAAATGAATAAAAATTGACTGTTGCACTCAGTGTGATGACTGGGGCTGAATACTTTCTGCTCGTTCCCTGAAATTTGGCTCACAACTACAGACAGCCAGTCTGAGACAGTCTGTGAGGTGTCTGTCAGTAAGACAGCTCCAGTACTTAGATTTCATAATTTTCATCTGTTGCAGCACAGCGCCCTTGCAAACCTCCTGACAGACTGAATATTTTATAGACAGTTTCCATTGTTAGACTGAATGTTGAATCTGCCACGTTTTTCAGGTGTTTTGTATTGGTAAACTGTTACTGAGACACTAGTATAAGTTTCAGAGGTACACAAGGTAATGACACCACTGTTTTGTTGTTTCCCAGTTATTTACATTTGGGGAATGTTGGAATTTACAGTGTTGTAATGTGAGCATTATAAAGATAAGTTAATACAAATTAGGATAATGGTAATATAGCAATACTGCTGCTACAGAAAGCTGTTTGTAAAGAGAGGTTGCTCTTTGTTGAAGGATAAGTTAAACCATCTTTATCTTATAAAGGCAGAAGGTGCATATGTGAGATCTAGAAAACAATGGCTGGAAGAGGGTGAACAAAGTTCAGCTTATTTCTTTCATTTAGAAAAGCAGCGTGCCCAATTCAATTCCATTCATCAGCTTAATATTGATAGTGAGATTACAGAGGACTCTAAAAAATAGCAAAATATTGTTCTGTATTTTATAGTAAACTGTACAGCTCAAAATATTGTGAAGCATCTACACTACATTTCATGAATGATATTAATATTCTTAGGAACCTGTCCAATGATCAGAAAGACCTGTGTGATGCTCTTATTACCTTGGGAGAGGTTAAGGCTACCATTTCAAATTTAAAAAGAACAATAAGTCGCCGGGTGTGGACGGTCTGACTGAAGAATTTATTAGATGTTTTCGAACACCCTCGCTCCCTTTTCACTAAAATTGTTTTTAGAATGTATTGATAAAGAATTTCTTCCCACTTCTTTTAACACAGGGCCCTATTACTTTAATTCCTAAACCAAGAAAAGATAAATTATTTATTGATAATTGGCGTCCTATTTGCCTTCTCAATAGTGATTATAAAATTCTGGCCCAAATCTTTGCTAACAGAATGAAAGCAGTTTTACCATTTACTATTGATGAAACACAGTCAGGTTTCATGAAGAGTCGTCATATCTCTAATATAATGTCAGATTAGTTTTAGATCTTATTGATTATTCTCATCTTGTTCAAAATGATAGTTTTTGTTAGAGTGAGTTTTTTTGGGTAGATGATTTGTTTACACTTAAATGACTTTGGTCACCAGACTTCTATTTGACAAAGTACTGTGGATGGAGTGCACAACAATGCGCTTCCTAAAAAGGTGTGAATACCAGATGCTTCTGCCGCCGTAGTTTGACCTGATGCTGTAGTTTCGAAGACAGTATTATCTATACATTATAAATATTAATTGTCTTCTATGTTAGCACGTAAAATGCCAAATAAATGTATTGTGGATTTTAATTGCATTCTTAAAGGCTGTGGATACCAACCCAGACATGTTGGTGTCGGAAGGAAAGGATGGAGTTAGGTGGGGTGATATTTTGTATGTAGCTTCAATAGGGAGTATTGTCTCTGCATTGTCTATAACTTTTTAAGTAGCGATTGCCTTTTTGTTTAGCATATAAATATCGAGCCCACATTGGGCTAGCAGACCTTTCTCCCGAAAGCGTCTCCGTCCGTAGATGCCTGCTGTACCTTGTTGTGTGGAATAAAGAAGCTGCTTTGTATCTACCAGTGACTCTGTCTCTCCGGTGAGTTCATCCACGCTACAACATCTGGTGTCAGGAGTGGGATACTTCGTGACCCGTCGTGTGGCCAGCGTTTCTAGCAGTCTAAGTTGGTGAGTATTTTTTCTAAAATAACACTCACACTTGGATCTGTTCGGTGGGTGGTGATCGGGAATATGAAGTGTCACGAACGTGGAGAGCTGAGCTGGTAGATATAAAAGTAGTGTGTGCGTGTGCACGTGTGTTTATGTAAGTGAGGAATCTTTGCAAGTTAACTTGGACTGACTTGGACCACCAGTTGCGAAAGGTGGTAACCGACGGTATGGTTCAAGACGCCAGAGTAGGGGCGTGTATACTCGTTCGGGAGCTGCGGTTTAGTGTATGTGTTTGCAAGTGTGATGCAAGGGAATACAGCGGACATCATGAGTTCGGGTAGTCAAAAGTGGCAGATTGTGGAATACATACTCTGCGGTTGTACATATAACATAGAATAGTACAGCACAGTACAGGCCCTTCGGCCCACAATGTTGTGCCGACCCTCAGACCCTGCCTCCCAAATAACCCCCCACCTTAAGTTCCTCCATATACCTGTCTAGTAATCTCTTAAACTTCTCTAGTGTATCTGCCTCCACCACTGACTCAGGCAGTGCATTCCACGCACCAACCACTCTCTGAGTAAAAAACCTTCCTCTAATATCACCCTTGAATTTCCCACCCCTTACCTTAAAGCCATGTCCTCTTGTATTGAGCAGTGGTGCCCCGGGGAAGAGACGCTGGCTATCCACTCTATCTATTCCTCTTATTATCTTGTACATCTCTATCATGTCTCCTCTCATCCTCCTTCTCTCCAAAGAGTAAAGCCCTAAGTATGTACTGTTTAACTGTTACCCGTCTTTTATATATTTTGCGTAGTGTGGGTATTAGTATGCAGATATCTCAGGGAGAGGTTTTACCCAGATAGATCAATTAGAATGGCACCTGTTGAAGTCAGGCAACGTCAGGTTGAGAACCCTGATGATCCCAGCCAGCCTTTGACCTTGATTACGACTATTCATAAGCCCTTCACTCCCGGGGAGAAACAAAGCATTTTGTCCGAGTTGCCCTCACTTAAAATCACCTGTGGGAATTCAGAATTCTGGCGCAAGCTCGAGGAAATGGTTGAAATTCACCAGATGCACCCTAAAGATATACACGTGTTAGTGAAAGTGAAGTGCCGGAGGAATATGTGGGACAGGATAGCCCAGGGGGTGCGGGATGGTACGTGGGCAACTACTGGGAGCGCCAGCAATGAAGAAAGATATCGCTCTTTTAAAGGGGAAGTGAGGCAGCGGCTGGAGGGAGGCGAGAGTAGCTGGGGAACGATAATGGCAGTGATTCAAAAAGCTGACGAGACAGCCATGGATTATGCAGAATGTAAATATCGAGCATATGAAAAGTATTCAGGGTTGGAAAATCCAGGGAAGGATGACCCAGTCTTCCAGAAAATGCTGAAGGAAGACCTGAGCTCAGCCCACCAGGAAGTTTTAGATTTAGGCATAACAGTAGTGTCCACCTACTCTGCGATAGTTTAGTGGGCCAGTGAGATAGACCAAAGAAAAGGCAGGAGAAATCATAAAGTGGGTATAGTGGAGGCAGCTGCTGTGATGTCCCGGAGAGTTTGTTTTGCTTGCCGGCAGCCAGGGCACGTAGCAAAGGACTGCCGGACCAGGTATAAGACAGTGAAGGAGTTGACATGCTACAGCTGTGGCCTATCAGGACAGGGCTGGAGACAGTGTCCAAAAGGGAGGGCGAAAACCCAGGTGAAGGTCATGGCAGACACCCAGTCACTCACCCCATCAGCACCCAGTCTGACTGTTGATCGGATCAAAGGGTGAGTAACAGCGCCTCTTAAGGCAGTAAAGGATATGGCAGCTCCACTGCCAGTGTTGGTGACTCAGCATGTACACAACAGCATTGTTAGGGGGACGGCAATGCAATATGTTAGTGGACACAGGGGCATCGGTGTCGATAACAGACTTACCCTCACCAACAACCGGACAGGACAGTTATATCGGGGGTGTAGGAGGGAAAACAGTAAAAGCAGAAAGAAGCGAGAAGCAAATACTAGAAATCGGGGCAGTGCAGATTCCAGTGTATCTCTGGGTATGTCCAAATAATGAGGGCATGATTCTTGGAATAGACGTCCTAAGGGAAGCAGGAGCTGTTATAGATTCGGGAAAGAGAGAAGTAATATGGACGAGTCAAGGGCAGCAAACGCACACAACCAACAGAATACACAAGCAAGATTGTGAGCAGGTAAAGATAGACACAGTTAAAATAGAGGAGGGTCTGTATAAACCCCCTCAGCAGGACCCTATACAAACTGACACACTGACCGCTGTTCAGAGTATAGCGAAGGAACAAAAACACCAGGGGATACTCACTGCGGCCGTTCCAGAACATAAAGTTCTCCCAGTTCCTCCGAGGGCAGACATTACTGCGAATAAAGCAGCAGGGGAACAAGAGGCAATTGAAATTGCAAGTGTGCAGGAGGAAACGACAGAAGCCAGCTTAGTAAAATTATATGAAGAGGTAGAGGCAGAAGAGACGGAAAAATGGAGGAGAAAGGGAGCAAAGGAGGGACCAGATGGGTGCTGGACACACGGGGAGGAGAGAGCCGCGGTGGCCCCACCCTGTATTAGACAGATACTACTAAAGTTATATCATGGGGTGATGCATCAGGGAAGGCAGAGCATGATCACAACCCTCCGGCAGGACTGGTGGTGGCCAGGGATGGGTGGGGATGTTGAGAAATTCTGCCGCCGTTGTATCATTTGTGCCCAGCATAACCCTGGTAAGGGCAGAAAGCTACAGCTGGCAAATCAGCCTCGGCCAAGGGGACCCTGGAGAAACATCCAGACAGACTTCACAGGGCCCCTGCCAAAAAGCAGGAGGGAAAGCTACTGTCTAGTAATTAAGGATCACTTCACCCGGTGGGTAGACGCTTTCCCAACGAGGGACTGCACCGCCCGCACCGCTGCATGGATCCTAGTTCAGGAAATCCTCCCAAGGTGGGGAACCCCAGTTCAGGTGGATTCAGATCAGGGAGCACATTTCACGGGGAAAGTGATGAAGGGAATGTGCCAACTACTGGGGATTCGACAACGGTTCCACGTACCCTACCACCCCCAGAGATCAGGGATGATAGAAAGGATGAACTGGACAATCAAGAATGCGTTAGCCAAAGCTATCGCTGAGACAGGAAAGACATGGGTGGATGTATTACCAGGAATCCTGATGAGATTGCGCGCAACCCCAAACCACACTTTGGGTCTCAGCCCCTACGAACTATTGATGGGGCGAGCAATGCGACTCCCCTATGGGGTAATTACGGGTTGTGGGGAGCCTGGGGCTTACAGGGATAGAACGACCCAATATGTGAAAGACCTTTGTAATCAACTTAAAGTATTAAAGGACTGAGCGAAACAACAGCAGCGAATCGCTGATCAGAGAGAGCCAGAGGGAAAGGGGATAGTCCTTCCACAGCCCGGCGACCAAGTTATGGTGAGGGTGCTGCCAGAAAGGCCGGGGTTTGCCCCCAGGCGGATAGGACCACAGACGGTACTCTTAACCAATGATATGTGTGTCTGTGTACAGACTCGGCGAGGCAGCCAGTGGAAACACTGGACTCAGGTTAAAGCATACAACTCACCCTCTTGTTGCTCCCACAGACAGAGCGGGGAACCAAGTGTACCCAGTAACCATGTAATTACAGAGAACCTAAGAGAGGAACACCAGCCGGCCATGCCAGACCTGACCACAGCTGATGAAAACATACCCGGAGGGAACGCAAAGGCAGAAAATGCCGAGAGCGTTGCAGAAGACACTGAGAACGTGTTGGAAAACCATGAATAGCCTGCTAAAGTGTGATGATGATGGTACTCTGTAAAGAAGGCTGGTTGCTGAAGGTAGATGATTAATTTTATAGCATAGTATAAAAATGTATTGGGAAATAGATGGGGAGGGATTTTTTGAGTTAAAGCAGAGACGGTAAGTTCCACCACTTCGATGGCATTTCAGACTGCACATGGCATCTGAAAGCAGTCACCCCGAGTCTGAGGAGCTGGGCCCTTTTCAGCAGTTGAGTCAGTGATCGACCGAACAGTTCGGAAGGGGGTGCCACCGGGGAGAGGTCCTTGCAGACATTTACGTAGAGGCCACCCCAACCCCTTCCTGTACATCGATGAGAGAGCCTGTGGGTGCTCATGGAAGGAGAGTTTCAGTGACCAGAGGATAAAGCACTGAAGACAAAGGAATGTGATTAAGCTGCAGTCAGCCTGCGGGGAGCGACAGGCACACGAAAGGAGCCGCTTTTCTAAAGACTTGGAACAGCCTCACTGCTTAATATTTGGTAGGTTGCGATTAGGTAATGCCAGGATAGATAGAGGTACATAAGATTGTGGGGGGGAAGTGGGAGGTGGATTTCAAGACTGGGCATTTTTGCTGCCCTATTTGAGCAGATACTCCTAGGTTGGCCTTTCCTGATACAAATTTAATTTTATCCAGGAGGGTCAATAGGAGGAACTGTTAGAGTGAGTTTTTTGGGTAGATGATTTGTTTACACTTAAATGACTTTGGCCACCAGACTTCTATTTGACAAAGTACTGTAGATGGAGTGCACAACAATGCGCTTCCTAAAACGGTGTGAATACCAGATGCTTCTGGTTTGACCTGATGCTGTAGTTTCGAAGACAGTGTTATCTATACTTTATAAATATTAATTCTCTTCTATGTTAGCATGTAAAATGCCAAATAAATGTATTGTGGATTTTAATTGCATTCTTAAAGGCTGTGGATACCAACCCAGACATGTTGGCGTCGGAAGGAAAGGATGGAGTTAGGTGGGGTGATATTTTGTATGTAGCTTCAATAGGGAGCATTGTCTATAACTTTTCAAGTAGTGATTGCCTTTGTGTTTAGCATATAAATACCGAGCCCACATTGGGCTAGCAGACCTTTCTCCCGAAAGCGTCTCCGTCCGTAGATGCCTGCTGTACCTTGTTGTGTGGAATAAAGAAGCTGCTTTGTATCTACCAGTGACTCTGTCTCTCCGGCTATTTCATCCACGCTACAACAGTTTTATACTGTTTTTAGATTTCTACAAAGATTTTGATACTATTGAGCATCAGTTTATCTTCTCTGCTCCTGGTAAATTTGGATTTAGTCCATTATTTTGTAAGGCTGTTAAGGTTTTGTGCACAAACGCTAATATAGACATCCCACCCTGCAAAAACTCATTTCAGGAAGGTAGCACCATCAATTTGTGGGAAACTCCGGGAACTTCCGGGAGAGGTGGGATGTCTGCAATATAGAGTAGCTCTTTAGCAGCTAGCCAGCTAGTTTAAATAATGTTAACTATGCTAATGAACAAATGACAGCTGTTAAACTCACTTCAACACGTCTTTTACATTTTAACCCACCATGGGCAATAGAAAAGTCACTGTTGCAAACAGTGCAGCGAGCAACACTGTCATTATTTTGACCCCCATTAGGCAGGGGTACACTTTAGTGTAGTCTGGGGTGACGTATGTTTTATATTTTCTTATTTTGGAACACTCTGCCATGGCACGTGCTCGCTCTTGCTCTCTCTTGCTCTCGTGGTCTCTCTCACGCTCTCTCTCTCGCTCTCGTGGTCTCTCTCACGCTCTCTCTCTCGCTTGCTCGCTCTCAAAAAATTGATTTCCGGGACATTGTATATAATTTGCAGGCATCAGGGAGCCACTATTAATTTGTGGGAGACTCCCAGAACTTCCGGCAGAGGTGGGATGTCTGCTAATAGTTCTATAAAGTTGAAGTTGGGGGCTTCACCGAGGTTTGATGTGAATAGCGGGGTGAGACAAGGTCGTCCTATCTCACCTTATTTATTCCTTTTATGTGCTCAGCTGCTCACCTATTCCATCAAGTCTCGTCCTCTGAAAGGCATTTCCTGTGCAAATTCCAATTTTCTGATTAGTCAGGTTGCAGACGATACGACTCTCTTCTTAAACGATGCTTCAGAAATCTCGTTGGCTTTAAACTGTATTTCTGTTTTTTCCAAAGCCTCAGACCTCTGTTTAAATATTCACAAATGTGAATTGTTTCCTCTTAAAGACTGTGCTCAATCTATAATCAATAATATTCCAGTGAAAGACAAAGTTACATATTTGGGTATAACTATTGTTAAAAACGAATACTTAAGGTGTGTGGATAATTTTCAACCTCTTATAGACAAAACCAAAAATAAATTAAACCAGTGGCTTCAAAGGGACTTATCTTTGTAAGACCAGGTTTTGCTTTGTAAAGCAGAAGGTCTTTCCAGGCTTGTATATATAACTCTCCCCTTATACGTCAATTTAAAAAAAATCTGTAAAATGATAGACACCATGTTGTTTAACTTTTTATGGAAAAATAAAGTTCATTATATAAACAATCTGCTCTCATGAATAGTTATGACAAGGGGGTCTAAATTTTCTTGATTTTGAGAGTCTTAATAACACTTCTAAAATTATTTGGATTAAGCAATTTTTACGTAATCCTACTTCTATACGGAATTGTATTCCTTCTTTTGTCTTTTCCCAGGTTGGTGGATTGAAATTTTTTATTTTATGTAATTACAAAATAGACAAAGTTCCTCTCTGTTTATCTCAGTTTCATAAACAGATGCTTTTATCTTGGTCTTTGATTTACAAACACAATTTTTCTCCTTATAGTTACTTTATCTGGAATAACCACAACATAACTTATAAGAATGAATCTTTGTTTCATAAAGATTGGATTGATAATAATATTTTGTTAGTTAAACAGTTATTTATTTCAAGTGGTACTTTATTGAGTTATACTGAGTTTTTAATCCACTTTTGAAGCTCCTGTGACTCCAAAAGAATTTGCTGTTGTTATGGATGCAATTCCCTCTGGTGTAATTATGTTGTTTAGAAATACATCATATTCGGTATTTGAATTACCCAGCTTGGATCCATCCAGTAGAGCTGCAGGAAAGATTTGTTTTCCTTCGTCTTTAAAAAAAAATTATAGAGGTCTTCGAAGTCTGTTTCAAAAAGACATTACTTCTATACCTACGGCTGCTTGTTTTTCAAATAGTCGCTTTTGGAATCTGAGGTGGGGGAGTATTTGGGGCTTATTTAATAAATTTTTATTGAGGAATAAAATTAAAGAAATTTCATTTAAAATTATACAAAGATATTATCCAACCAATGTTTATTTGACAAGTTTAATTCTGATATTGAGACTAACTGTTCTTTTTGTGGTTTATATCCAGAGGATTTAATTCATCTGTTTTGGGATTGTGAATATGTTAAAACATTTCGGGTTTTACTTTTTGCTTTGAAAATGTCTTATTTGGGTTTAATAATAATACCAAATCTCACAGGGATCATTTCTTTATCATGAATCTTTTGTTAATTTACAGCAAATGTTATATCCATAAATTCAAAAACAGCAATAAGAAACTTTCATTGATATTTTTTATGTCAGACTTCAAACTATACGTTAATACTCTGAAAACCTCCCATAACCAGAAAGCTGTAGAGACTGTACAAATTTGTCAACGTTTCCGGTTAAGTAATTTCTGTAAATGTTTCTGTCTTCTGACTCCTTTCAGATATAGTTCCTTCTGTCCAACAGTATTTAGAGTGGATTTTCTTGTTTATTTGTATATTTAAAGTTGACAGTTATATACTTGTTGCTGCTTATGTGTGATTCCCTTTAGCGTATGTTTAGTGTTTTTGTATGTGTTCAATAAAAATATAATTTTAAAAAAAGGTTGCTTCCGGGTTGCAGGGTTTTACTTCCGGTCTGATCGACCGCAGTGCGTAGAAGGAACGGAACTAAAACCCCGCAACCCGGAAACAACTTCTCTTTACAAACAACTTTGAGTACCGGGAGTATTGTTATATTACCATTACCCTAATTAGTATTACTTATTTTTATAATGCTCACATTACAATAGTATTTGTGTATTTATTTTTCATTTTTTTCGCGATCCACCGGGATGAAATTCAGTGTATTGCAGTACCGCTTTCAACCAGAGGGTGGGGATGGCGAGCGGCCCAGAGGTCAGTTTCACGGTGCAGGACCGCCGCCTGCTGCTGGAAACCGGTACTGCAGGAAGCGCCGAAACAAAATGTAATTGCTGGGAACAGGCACAAGAATTTATTGTGTCCGGAATGTGGGCATCGGCAGCAGGAACAACATTCACTGCCCATCGACTGCCCTTGAGAAGGTCAAAATGAGCGACTTCAGCTGACAACATTTTGTAAGTTAACGAGCAGTTACAACATTTTGTTTCTGCCTTACCACCACCCTTACAAAGCGTTCCACGCACTCGCCACTCTCTGTGTAAAAAATCTACCTCTGACGTCCCCCTATACTTTCCTCCAATCTCTTAAAATTATGCTCCCTCTATCAGCTGTTTCTGCCCTGGGAAATACCTCCTATGGCTGACCACCCTGTGTGTGAAAATTCCTGCCATATCTTTTCCTTCTCACTTTATACGATCAGTTCTCGATTCCCCAGTCCGGGGGGAAAATGGGAAAAGGCTTTGAAAAGAAACCTGGTTAGCAGCCGACTTGAATCTGTCTGTCAGAGAGTGAAGAACACATTTACAGCATTTGGTATCGAAGGAAGTCAAGATTACAAATGAGAAGGCAACGGGATAGAATTACAGTGTGTGTTATTAGACCGAACCCACACAAGGAGCTGTAATGATGTAAAACAGGATTTCCCAGTGTGGGTCAAGAATTTGTAGATCCTTCCTCTCCCAGGGATGAGGTCTTTGGAGCTTCTGTTGGTGTCTCTGTAGCTCTGGGATTTTACGGGATGGGGTTGCTTTCCCCCTGCCCAACCCTCCTTCCTTTGTAGCCGGGCTGGGGACTGTCCATGGTGGCTACCTAGGATCTTTCTGTGCATAAGTTGGTCTCAGGTGTAGGCTGCACTACGAGAGCACTTGGTCGACTGCTAAAGCTACCAGAGAAATGAAAGCCGGGCAGCATCACTAAATGTCATCAACAGGTAAAAGCCCAGAAACCAGTCGTGTGGGCCTTAAATGCCACGACATTGAACGCGGAGACTACGTGTTGGTGTGGACATTTAAAAGAAAGAACTGTTTGGAACCTCGATTTGAAGGACCATTTCAGGTTTTGCTGGTCACTAACACAGCCATCAAGGTAAGAGACAAACCGTCATGGATTCACACCTCTCACTGTAAGATGGTGCCTAACCATGGCTGTTGGATTAGATCGTGTCCTTTCCCTGCCACGAACACTTAGGCTGCTGGGTGTGTACGGCTGTCCTGGCACATGTAGAAATGGATGTGTCCTTCACTGAAACAGAGATGAACTGTGACTTTAATTGGTCCGAGCCCTCAGCCCAGGGTATTTCTGGTACAATGACGATGGGACTGAGAAACATAGACCCTCCATCCCCTTATCGGATGGCCAGAATGTCACTGGGGATGGGGATGTAAATTTGGAAACAACCAGTGTTTCAGAGGATGGTATATACATCTGTAAGACAATAACCCCAGGGTAAAAAGGACTTAGTGTTACATAGAAACACAGAAAACCTACGCACAATACAGGCCATTCGGCCCACAAAGCTGTGCCAAACATGTCCTTACCTGAGAACTACCTAGGCTTACCCACAGCCCTCGATTTTCCTCAGCTCCATGTTCCTATCCAGGAGTCTCTTGTCCCTGGGGAATGTAACACTTGCCTCGGGAACCGGTAAAGCAGCACAGGAACTGATTAACATGACATCAGCACTGGAAAAGTTCGTAAATTAAACTGCATATGCTCTCGATCCAAGCCAGTAAGCAATATCTAAATTGTCGTCAGAATTGGTGCCGGTCCATACAGTGGCATTGCAAACCCAAACGGCTTTGGATTTTGCTTTATCCGAGAAAGGAACCATGTGTGCCCGGATTGGACAAGAATGTTGCACTTACAAACGACATGAATCAGGACAGCAGAACTCACTTCACAGATCACATCCTAGAGGCCACCAGGAAGATTAAGGGAATAAGAAACCAATTCCACAATGATAATCCCACAGGAAGCGTGTGGCCATTTTCTTTCCCACCCTCTCCATCTTCCCCTCCCCCCCACACTCCTCCCCAGCTCCCTCCCTTTATTCCAGTCTTCACTTTCCTCTCCGATCAGATTCCATCATCTTTGTCTCCACCACCTCTCCCCTCCCAGCTTCTGACACATTTCCACACTCCACCCCTCCCTCATCCGGATCAGCTGTCAGCTTTTACTCCCCCTTCCTTCCACCTTTCTGTACCGATTCTTTGGCACTTTGTGTGTTACCACCGGTCCCTGTCCCGTTCCCCAAGACTCACCCTGACCTCCCTCTCCCAGTCAGCACCACCACCACTTGTCCCAGTTACCCGGTCAGTCCCGGTGGACTTTAGCACCCGGGGGAGCCGGGGAGCTCAGGACCCGCCGCCCGCGGCTGCTGCTGAATCCGCAGTGTTTCTGTTCCGTTGACAATGCGGTAAACGAGTTAAAATTAATGGATGGATAATTCTCACATCGTGTTTATTTCACTCTCCGCACATTTATATTTACACTGACTTACTCCTGACGCCGGTCCCGGACCCGACCCGTTTACAGACCCGGAGCGGAACCGGAGCAGATTCTCAGCCGCTCGTTTGTATATACAGTCCAGAAGAAAGGATAAAGTTTCCCCGTGAATTTATTCCCATTGAAGGTGTGGAGATGGGACTTGGTCTCCGCGTTGTAAAATGAAACTGTCCCGGACTCGTAACTGAGATAAACTCCCACCCTCCCGGGGATGGGACCGGCAGGGAGACGGGACTCAGGGGAGGTGAGAACCTTCATCTCGTCACCATCCCGCCCGATGATCCAGAATCCGGTCTCCGGACTCGGTGTGACCGATCCCTTCCTCTCCACAGACTCTGCGGCGACTCCCAGACACCACCACCGATTCCCCGTCACCTCCACCTCCCAGTAATGTCTCCCCGATGTGAATCCCTCCGATCCCAGCACACAAGGCCAGTATGTGAACCTCTTCCCGGTGTCAGGGAGATTCCTCCGGGTCCCGGTCCGTCTCACACTCTTCCGATCCTCAGACACCTCGAGCAGCGGATGCGCCGTTTCCACATCCAGGGTGACAGAGACTGGGGGGAGAAGCAGAGAATTAGAGAGTCCCCGGGGATCGGGGGGAGACTCGGGCAGCGCGGCCCCGGGATCGGACCGGGGGAGAGGCCGCTGGGCCTCAGGCGCAGTCCGGTGGCCGACAGGAACCTTTCCCGGGGTTTTACACAAACACAGCGGATGGACAACCAGCATCTTCCCGAGGTTCTTCCACCTGGATGGAGAGCGGAGTTTTCCCGATCAACACACTAAAACTCTGGAGGATCTCAGCGGGTCAAGCAGCGTGTGTGGAGGGAGATAGACAGCCGATGTTTGAGGCCGAAAGCCAGCAACAAAAATGGAAAGAAAGAGGAGGTAGGTGGTGTAAACGGGTGTGAGGAAGGGCTGCGGCAACAACTGGATCCAGATGAGGATGGGGTGAGTGAAAACTGGAGGCATTTAAGGAGGTCAGGGAGGCTGTTCGGCGGAATTCAGTCATCCTGACCAACTTGCTTCAATGAGCTTGTCCCACTTGGATGTATGTATCCATTATTCCTTTAAACTTCCTCTGGCAGCCTCCTCAGCTCCAGGGAAAGTCCCAGCCTCTCCTTGTAAACCAAACCCTCCAGTCCTGGTAATGTCCCTGTAAATCTGTTTTATTCCCTCTCAGTTTCATGACAGCCTTCCTTTTGAAAGGTAACCAGAACTGTACATCTCAGAAATTACCTAGGCTTCCCTGTTTAACTAGAATTTCCCTGTTCTCTTTTTCAATTAAATTTTTAATTACTGAATTCTTTTTGATAGTTTTTTACAGGTATGGTACTCTCGATTATTACTTGGGTGAGTTAAGTCTAATACTCTTTGATGGTACTGTTTTTTTATATGTACAATTTTAATTCGTAGTGCATAAGTTGTCTTTTTTTAATGAACTGTTAATTAAACGGAGCTTATGAAGATATTCAGAAACTGGAAGTTGGGTTTAGAGGTAATTTTTTTTCTGAAGAGCTTTCTGCTGTTCTTTGGTAGCTTTCTTGCTTTGGGATTAGAGAGAGGGGAGGGTTCCCTAGTGCCGACACTATTTATACAACCCTTAGTTATTCTTTCTTACTCAGGACTTTCTTTTGTCCTGATTTTCATGTCTTATACTTTTGCCCCAGAGCTGTCATTTGGATGTTTCTGCCTACTACCCTTGATGTTTTTTTTAAATCACAGTGGTCAGCCCATTGAATCTTATAAACTGGAATGTTAAGGGATTGAACCATTCTGTAAAAAGAAGGAAGGTGTTTTCACATCTTAAGCAGCTCAAAGCTGACATTGCTTTTTTGCAAGAAACACATATTCGTATTTTTGATAACTCTCGCCTTATGTCTAGCTGGGTGGGATAGCACTTCCATTCTGCTTTTCCGGCTAAAGCCAGGGGGGGGATTTCAATCCTTATTAATCAGAATGTTCCCTTTGAGCTTCACAACAAAGTATCGGATACAAATGGTCATTTTATTATTGTCTCTGGGAAACTGTATAATAATAGGGTAGTCTTGGCTAACCTCTATGCTCCCAACTCAAATGATGTGGACTTTTTTGATCGTTTTTTTCTCTTTATTGCCTGACGTGAGTTTATATTCCCTCATATTGGGCGGTGATTTTAACTGTTGGTTTGATCCAGTATTGGATCGATCCTCCTCTGTTCCGAGACTCACAGGTAAATCTGCTTTAGTCAAATTAAAGCAACAGACCAATTATATGCCCAGACCAAAAATCCCAAACTGTATAAGAAGTGAGAAGAACTTCAAAGTAAATTTGACCTCATTTCCACTCAGCCAGTTGAACGCCAACTTCTTGAAAGTAAGAGTCGATTTTATATTCATGGTGATATGTCCGGTAAATTTTTAGTTAACCAACTAAGACGCTCTAAAGCTAAACAACAAATTACAAAAATTTGAATGGGAAGTGGGAACATTACTTTGAATCATTCTGATATTAATGATACATTTAAGAACTATTATTCCTGATTTTATACATCTGAATCTTTAAATGATAGTATCTCTATTGAGCATTTTTTAAACAGTTTTAATATTCTTTCACTCTCCTCTGACTTTAAAGCAAAACTCAATAAGCCATTATCAGTAGAGGAAATATCATCTGCCATCTCTGCATTGCAGTCGGGTAGATCTCCTGGACCTGATGGCTTTTCTGTAGAATTTTATAAATCATTTTCTTCACTGCTTTTGTCTCAATTATTTTTAGTTCTATCTGATTCGTTTAAACATGGCAAATTGCCAGCATCATTTAACGAGGCATGTATCATTCTTTTAGCCAAAAAAGGTAAAGATCTAACAGACTGTTCTTCGTATAGGCCGATTTCTTTGTTAAATGTTGATGTTAAAATTTTGGCTAAAATTTTGGCTTCAGTTTTGACTCATAGATTACAGAACATTGTACCTTCTATTATTTCTGAAGATCAAACTGGTTTTATTAAAAATCGCCTTCCCTTTTTTAATATACAGCACTTATTTAATCTCTTATATTCACCCTCAATTGGGACTCCTGAATGTGTTATTTCTCTTGATGTGGAGAAAGCATTCGATCGTGGGGAATGGAATTACCTTTTTGCAGTTTTAGAAAAATTTGATTTTGGACAAAGTTTTATTACATGGATTAAATTGTTATATTCATGTCCTACCGCTTCTGTTTTGACCAACTCTCAGCAATCCCAGTCTTTCAGCCTTAAACGTGGCACCCATCAAGGATGCCCTCTAAGTCCCTGACTTTTTGATTTGGCTATAGAACCACTGGCGATTGCGTTTCGTAGCTGTGCTGAATTGATGGGGATTTGGAGTGGAGGTGTGGAGCATAAAGTTTCCCTTTATGCCGATGATCTTTTACTTTTTATATCAAACCCGACTACCTCCTTACCCCCAATGTTTTCACTCCTTAATAAATTTAGTCAGCTTTCTGGTTATAAACTTAATTTACACAAGAACGAACTCTTTCCAATCAATAGAGAAGCACTAGCATTAATATTCCATGACCTCCCTTTTAAAGTAGTTAACAGTCAATTCACTTATCTTGGTATTATAGTAACAAGGAACTTTAAGAGTCTTTTTCGAGAAAATTTTACCAATCTTCTAAACTCTACAAAACAGAATCTGACACAGTGGTCACCCTTGTCCATGACTCTTGTAGGTCAAATTAATGTTATTAAAATGTATATCCTTCCTAAATTTTTGTATTTATTTCAATCTTTACCAATTTTTATTTCTAAAGCTTTTTTTGATGCGTTAGATTCTATTATTTCGTCCTATTTATGGAAGGGTAAACGCTTTAGACTCAATAAAGCTCACCTTCAAAAATCTAAAAAGGAAGGGGGTATGGCCTTGCCTAATTTTGTTTATATTATTGGGCAGCCAATATTCCTTGTCTTAGTTTTTGGTCTTTCTTCCATAATCAGTCTGACTGCCCAAAATGGAGTTGAATTCTAGTAAGGATCTTTCCATTTCTGCACTTCTCGGGTCCGGACTTCCCTGTCATTTGCCCAGACTAATTGTAAATCCTCTTATTAGACATACTGTACTCTGAGAATATGGGCTCAGTTCAGAAAATGTAACGACCTTCATGATTTCTCTCTCTCTACCCTATTTTATACAATCATCTTTTCCTACTTTCTATGCGGGATTCAACATTTTATCATTGGTATAGAAAGGGTATTAGGCTTTTTGAAGATCTTTTCATAGGTAATCATTTTGCAACTTTTCAATAACTGTCTGTAAAGTTTAACCTACCTAATGCTCATTTCTTTAGATATCTTCCAATTAGGCATTTCATTAACCCTTTGATATCAAACTTTCCTGAGAAGCCTGAGAAAAACGTTCTGGACCTGTTTCTTTGTATCAATCCATTGGGTAAATATCTGTTATTTGGGATAAGTTAGTGATCTTGAGGTGTGCCCCCTTTGATAAAATTAGAACTGCCAGGGAGCATGATTTAAATATTTCCTTATCTGATGCGGTTTGGGATTCAATTCTGAAGTCAGTTAACTTAACCTCTTCATGTGCTCGCTACTGCCTTTTGCAGTTTAAGGCTGTACACAGGGTTCATATGTCTAAAACTAAATTATCACAGTTTTACCCTGACACTAGTCCCGTTTGTGATAAGTGTAAAGGGGTTGAGGCTTCTCTTATGCATATATACTGGGCCTGTCCTTGTCTAGAGAAATTCAGGAGAGAAGTTTTTTCAACTCTCTCTCATATTCTTAATTGGCACTTAGAACCTAACCCTCTGATTGCTGTTTTTGGCACTTTGGGTGAAGTAGACATGCACTCGAGTCAGACTAAACGTCGAACATTTTCCTTAGCCTCTCTCTTGTTGAGATGGTTAATTCTTCTTAGGAGGAGAGATGCTGCCCCACCCACTCATGGTCAATGGCTGAGTGATATTATGTCCTGCTTAGACCTTGAAAAGATTCATTATTCATTTCTTAATTCGGACATAAAGTTTCATAAGGTGTGGGGACATTTTCTTCAATACTTTCATAACTCCTTTTTAGATGAGGTTTATCCTTTTCTCTTGTACCACACTCCCTTACTTTCTGCTTTTTTTTCCTGTATGTTTTATGGTTTTTTTTGTTGGGAATTACATTATAGTTTTGGTAGTCAGCATTATATTTTCTTTTTTTAATATACATTTACAGCTCTGTGGGGTTGAATGCTCCAATAATTTTTTTTCTATACACAGAAATGGTTGGCCTGGGCTTTTTTTCTAGTGGGACGTTGGGGAGGATACTAATCTTACAAGATTTTATTTTGGGTGCTTTTTCTTTGTTGTTATGAATTATATATTGGACATGTTTTGCACTGTATAAATCTCCATTTTGTTGATGGTTTTTTCCTGTAGCTATATTGTAGAAACGCATAAAAAAATTTAAAAACATAAAAAAAATTACACCCTTGTAAACCATTTCTATGGTTTCCATGTCCTTGACAAAGACTCTGTGAATTTAAATGAACTGAATGACTGAGACCCCACAGCCCTCCGGTGCAGAAAATTCGGAAGATAAACATCCTTTGTATCATATCCAAGCCTTTCCTGCTCTGCCGTCATCCCTGCCAGTGTTCTTTTCCAATGAATTCTGGCCAACTCCTTTCTCCTGCCTCTGTAATTACCTTTACTGCACTGTAATACGGATACCTATGACTTCTGCTTCTCCTTCTCAAATTTCCAGTGTGAATTCGATCATATTATGATCACTTTCCCCTAAGGTTTCTTCTACCTTAACCTTTCTCATCAATTCCAGTTCATTTCACCCATTCGAGAATAGCAGATCCCCTGGTGGACTCAACCACAAGCTGCTCTAAAAGGCCTTCTCTGAGACATTGTAGAAATTCCCTCTCGGAATCCCACACCAACCTGATTTTCCCAATTTACCCAAATATTGAAATCCCCCCTTGTATCATTGCCCTTTCGGCATGCACCTTCTATCCCCTGTTGTAGCTTGCAGACCACAAACTACTGTTTGGGGTTTGTATACAACTCCCATCAGGGTCTTTTTACCCTTGCCATTCCAAAGCTCTGTCCACAATTATTCAACACCTTCCGATCTGATGTCCCCTCCTTCTAATGATTTGATTTCATATTTTATTACCAACAGAGCCACGCAGCCCCCTCTGCCTTCCTACCTGTTCTTTTGATTCAATGTGCATCCTTGGACATTAAGGTCACAGATATAATCTTATTTCAGCCTCGATCAGTGAAGCCTACAGCATGATACTTGCCAATCTGTAACTCTGCTACAAGTTCATCTACCTTATTCTGTATACTGCGCACGTTCAAATATAACACCTTGAATCCTGTATTCAACCTTTCAGATTGTGCCCACTTTTTACATTACAACTCACCCTGTTGACTGCACTTTTCCCCTATTATCAGCCTCTCTTTGCCAGGAGTCTCACTACACACTGCCTCTGTTTGTAAACCAACTACCTCATCCTCAGCACGATCTCTCCGGTTCCCATCCCCCTCCCAAATTAGTTTAATATGCCACTCTCCAGGCATATGGCACCACTACTGTGACAAATGAGGAGACAAAGATAAGCGCCAATGACACAGAAATCTCTTCCCTCACTTCCCATAGTAACCTGTGGTATAGACTGTGGTCTTATCCATCCTAATACTTTACTAAACAACCAGCACATCCTCTTTCTGAATGTCGACATGTTCTAGCATATCAGCCTGTTTTGTGCTGTTCTCAGAAAAATCATTGTCTCTCTCTCAGTAGTTAATACTAAAGCAAAGTCTTTATTAAAGACCTTTCCAACCTCCTCTGACTCCAGGCATGTTTCCACTTCTGTCCCTGATCAGTCCTTCCTCACTCTAGTTATCCTCCTGTTCTTCACAATGTGTACAATGCCTTGGGGTTTTCCTTAATCCTACTCACCAAGGCCTTCTCGTGTCTTCTAACTCTCCCCAGTCCAGTTTTCAGCTCCTTCCTGGCTACGTTCTAACTCTCTGGAGCCCTGTCGATCTTTGCTTCCCAAAACTGGAATTAAATTTCCTGCTTCCTCTTGACCTGATGTTCTATATGTCTTGTCAACCATGGTTTCTTCACCCTCCCACCATTTCACTGTCTCCATGGGACAAACCTGTACATGAACCCATGCAAGTGTTCCCTAAACAAACACCATCTCTACATTGTGCATTTCCCACAGAACCACCACTCCCAGTTGACAATCCCAAGCTCCCACCTAATAGCGTCATAACTCACCATCCTCCAGTTACACTGGCTGCTCAAATCCCTGTCCAAGGCTATGGGAAAAGTGAGGGAGTTGTGGTCACCGTCTCCAAAAAGGTCACCACTGAGTGATCTGTCACCTGTCCTCGTTCATTGCCCAGTGCAATTGATTGTAAGTGATTTTATACTTCCTTATATTGTCTGGGATTTCCCATCTGTAAGAGGACTGGATGTGACTGAGTTTGTCAACCGTGTTCAGGAAACGTTCCTACATCAATATATAGAGGTTGCAACTGAAGAGTGTGTGATAGGGAAAGAGACAAGGCAGGCGACAGAAGTGTGTCGAGGGGAACACTTTTGATCAAGTGATCATAATTCCATGAGAGTCAAGATAATTATGGAGGATAGTTCTCATCCTATGCTCTCTAGTTCTAGTCTCACTCAACCTCAGTGAAAACGTCTGCGTGCATTTACCCTATCTATACCCCTCATAGTTGTGTACACTTCTGTCAAATTTCCCCTCATTCTTCTACACTCAGTGGAATAAAGTCCTAACATATTTAACCCTGCCCGATAACTCAGGTAGGTCCTCAAGCCCAGTCAACAGCTGTGCAAGTTTTCTCTGGACTCGTTTTCAATCGTATTGATCTTTCCTGTAGGTGGGTGACCAGAACTGCAGATAATACTCCAGACTTGGCCTCACCAATGTTTTCGACATTACATTGCAACTCTTGAACTCAATTTATGATTTATGAAGGCCAATGTGCCAAAACTCTCTTTACAACCTGTGACAACTTTCAAAGAATTAAGGATCTGTATTCCTAGATCCTTCTGTTCCTCACTGTCCGACCCCTCACCCTGCAAGTCCTACCCTGGTTTGTCCTTCCAAAGTGCAACACCTCACACTCGTCTGCATGAAATTTCATGTGTCATTTTTCAGCCCATGGTTCCAGTTGGTTCATCCTGCTGAAAGCTTTGATAGCCTTCCTCCCTGTCCATCAGACCCAGAATCTTGGTGTCATCTGAAAATTTGCTGTTGCAGTTTATCACATTATCATCCAGATCGGTGATACAGAAGACAAACAATAATGGACCTCCCACCGATCCCAGCAGTACTCCACTAGTCACAGGGCAGCAGTCAGAGAGGCAATCATTTACTACCTCTCACTGGCTTCTCCTGTGAAGCAAATATCAAATCCAATTTGCTACCTCATGCTAAATGGCAAGTGACTGAACCATCCTGAATAAACTCCCAAGCGGCATCTTGTAAAAGGCCTTGTTAAAGTCCATGTCAACATCATCCACTGTCTTGCCTTCAACAACCTTACTGGTAACTTCCTCGAAAGACTCTGTAAGATTGATTAGACATGAGCTATCACAGACAAAGTCATGCAGACTATCCCTAATCAGTCATTGTCCACCAAAGTAGAAACATAGAAACATAGAAAATAGGTGCAGGAGTAGGCCATTCGGCCCTTCGAGCCTGCACCGCCATTTATTATGATCATGGCTGATCATCCAACTCAGAACCCCGCCCCAGCCTTCCCTCCATACCCCCTGATCCCCTGTAGCCACAAGGGCCATATCTAACTCTCTCTTAAACATAGCCAATGAACTGGCCTCAACAGTTTCCTGTGGCAGAGAATTCCACAGATTCACCACTCTCTGTGTGAAGAAGTTTTTCCTAATCTTGGTCCTAAAAGGCTTCCCCTCTATCCTCAAACTGTGGCCCCTCGTTCTGGACTTCCCCAACATCGGGAACAATCTTCCTGCATCTAGCCTGTCCAATCCCTTTAGGATTTTATACGTTTCAATCAGATCCCCCCTCAATCTTCTAAATTCCAACGAGTACAAGCCCAGTTCAACCAGTCTTTATACTGAAATTTTCTGTCCCTTAGGTTGACTTGCCCACTACCCATGGCAGACTCAGCTGCCTACAATTTTCTGGTTTATTCTTAGAGCCTTTCTTGAACGACGGAACAACATTAACTCTCCTCCAATCCTCTGGCACCTCCCTTGTGGCTGAGGATGCTTTAAATACTTCTGTTAGCATCCCTGCAATTTCTGCACTAACATCCCACATGGTCTGAAGGGGGACTTTGTCAAGCCCTGGGCGTTTATTCACCCTAATTCAGCGACCACATCCTCCTCTGTCAGCTCCATACGGTCCATGATCTCCCTGCTGTTTTGCCTCACTTGTAGGGACTCTGTCCATCTCCTGAGTAAATACAGATGTAAAAAATCCATTTAAGATTTCCTCCATCTCTTTAGGCTCCATGCACAGATATCACACTGATCTTCAAGTGGGTCAGTTTTGTCCTGTGCTACTCCTTTGTTCTTCACATATCTGTAGAAGTCCTTGGGATTGTTTTTCACCTTGTCTGCTGGAGCAACTTCATGGCTTATTTTAGCCTCCTGATTTCCTCTCAAGTGTTTGCTTGCATTTCTGATACTCAAGTACCTCATTTGTTCCGTGCTGCCTGATCCTTCTTCCTCTTCTGAACCAGAGCCTAATTTGCCCACAAAAAACAAGGTTTCCTAAACTCTTAGCCTTGCCTTTTATTCATACAGGAACATACAAATTCTGTACTCTCAAAATTTTGAAGGCAAAATTTACCAAGCACACCTTTGAGTGAGAACAACCTGTCCCAATTCACACTTGCCAGACCCTCAGTTCCACCCATATAGCCTAAGTAGACGAGCCCTCCAGTCTGTCCTGTCTGAGAACTGCAGTAACATTTTTCCCTGCCAGTAATACCAGCTTTCCCCCTTTAATCTCTTGTGCTGTGTCATATTTGCCAGTTTCACTCCCATGTTTAAAAACATGTCTAAAACAATGGAACCGGGAACACTGAGCTGCTGGTCCTGCCCCTCCTCCAGCCAATGGCTACAATGTCATAATTCCACGTGCTGATTCACGCTTTCAGCTCACCCGCCTTACGTACAATACTTCTTGCATTGAAATGGATGCAACTCAGAACATTCTTCCCACCATACTCAACCTTTCAACTGCTGTCTTTGTATGTAGTGTTAATAGCATCTTTTCCCACAACCACTCCATATCTGCTCTGGCACTTTGGTTCCCATCCCCCTGCAAGACTAGTTTACACCACTCCACCCCACCCTCACCAATCCAGAGCAGTACCAGCAAATCTTCCCACTTGCAAACAAAACATACGAACTGTTATATTCTACGCTTCGACCTATGAATGCAATCATGCCACATGACTTTTTCCACCTTTGTGAGAACACATCACCCTGAACTCCTTCAACCTCCGGAATACCTCCCATTACACCGGGACTGATTCATTTTCAAAAAGCTGTTTATACTAAACCTCTCAGTCTAGTAACACAAGATCTTACCTTCATGGCCACGTATCCTCTTCCACTCTGAAAACAGAAAGAACAGACCTGACTGAAGAAATCTCTCAGGAATTTCGTGTGCAATTAATTTCACATGAAACAGCTTTAAATACATAATTCATTCATTCATTCAGGTGCCTTGCCATTCGGCATGGGCGATCATGTCTCTCCATCCATCACGGTCCCTGACCCTCCGAATTGTAGTTGTTGCCTCCCCTGTTTCTAACCATGAGGTTATTCCATCTATCATTTTCATTCTCTGTCTGCCTCTGCTTCTTTTTCCTTCCAGCTTTCCAGTTGTAACTAAATGTTCCAATGTCTCTCTTCACATGATGTGTCCAAAGAATTTTGATTGCTGTTTTCTGATTTTTTTAAGTAATGTAAGTTTTGTTTTTGTTCTCTGTAGAACTTCTTCATTGGTTATCCTGTCGGTAGATGATATGCATAGCATTCTTCTACAAATACATAATAGCAGCTCCTAATTCTGCATCACCACTTGTAGGTCAGAAGTTAAATGTTTATCATCAAGGACCATATCAGTAACTTTCCCAAACGGAGATCCCCAAAGTGTCAGTCTCCACCATGACCATTTCCCATGGCGTAGTGACATCGGCGCTGGACTGCGGGGTGGAGGTTCTGAAGTTCAAACCCAGTTGGCTCCCCCCAGCACGCTTTCCATCCATGCGGGGTTAAGAGCTGGTGATCTCTTTGGAAAAATAAACTCACCCGGCAGAAGGCAATGGCAAACCACTGCTGTAACTTGCCTAGTATGCGAATTCCAACTACGTCAGAACGGCGTGAGAGGAAGTCGTCCGCTACCCGGAGAAGTTCTGGATGCGACCTACATTATTATTCTGGGGTGGAAGATCCAAAAGCCTGAAAGCAGTCTAAAAGACAGCTTCTACCCTGCTCTTATAAGACTATTGAATCATTTCCTAGTACAATAAGATGCACTCTTGATCTCACAATCTACCTCAATATTGTCTTGCTCCTTATCATTTACCTACACTGAACTTGCTCTGGAGCTGGTACACTTTTCTCTGCATGTTATTATTTTACCTTGTTCTATCAATGCACTGTGTCATTAATTAATCTGTACGAACAGCATGCAAGACAAATTTCTGGTGCTTGTTACAGTAATAAACCAATTCCAATTCAATTCAATTTCCATCCATGCAGTTGAACAGAAAATCCTGAACAAATTTACACGTCAGTCCATCTCAGGGGTAAAGCTCATCTGCCGGACGGCTGAAGCTGAGAATGTGGATCATAAAAAGAATTCAGCCCTGAGATCCACTGATGGTAAATGATTGTCACTGCAGAATTCAGCCACATCCATGTTAAAGTTTAGACCTGCTGATGGAAACTTGCTGACAGAATTTGGGAGGAAATAGTCGCTCACTTATTTACACAACTTCCTGAAAATATGGATGGTGAAGGTTGGAGATCCTGCTGTAGATCACTGGCAAAGGAGGCTTTGCTGTCTGATGAGCCAGGACCCCTGGACTTAACCAAGTCCAATATCATCTTTCTTTCTTTCTTTATTTATTTATATACATACAAACATTGACTTCTCTAACTTCCGCTAATGTCCCACCTCCCCCTGATACCCCATCCGTTATTTATTTTTATATACACATTCTTTCTCTCTCTCTCCTTTTTCTCCTTCTGTCCCTCTGACTATACCCCTTGCCCATCCTCTGGGACCCCCCACTTGTCTTTCTCCCTGGGCCTCCTGTCCCATGATCCTCTCATATCCCTTTTGCCAATCACCTGTCCAGCTCTTGGCTCCATCCCTCCCCCTCCTGTCTTCTCCTATCATTTTGGATCTCCCCCTCCCCCTTCCACTTTCAAATCCCTTACTAACTCTTCCTTCAGTTAGTCCTGACGAAGGGTCTCGGCCCGAAACGTCGACTGTACCTCTTCCTACAGATGCTGCCTGGCCTGCTGCGTTCACCAGCAACTTTGATGTGTGTTGCTCCACTATCACCTTGTCTGGGAGTGGACGGTGATGCAGTAATTGCCTCCCAGTGCAGGGAAAGTTTACCAATCCCAACACCAATGGGAGAAATTCTCAGAGTGTGAGAGCTGTAGAATTGGCTCGAGCTTTTGCTGCCGCACGGAGAAAGGATCCTGTCGGATTCAAACAGAATGTTGGTGGAGGGTTCACTGATCCAAGTACACGAACTCCTGAACCAATTCCTATCCCTCGCTTTCCTCAACAGGAAATGTCTGATGTTTGAGAGAGGGGGAGGGAGATGGGGAGAGAGGAGGGTGGGAGAGAGGGGTGGGAGAGAGAGAGAGGGATGAGGGTGTTCAGAGTGGAGGAGGAGGGGTGAGGGGTGGGGGAGAGCGAGAGGGTGAGAGAGGCCGAGATGGAAGGAGAGTGGAGATGGGGGTGGGTGGAGAGTGAGAGTGGATGAGAGGAAGTGAAAGAGAGTCAGTGAGAGAGAGTGTGTCTGAGGGACAGAGCAGGAGAGAGCAGGGGAGGGGGAGGGGATGGAAGGGGAGGGAGGAGGGAGAGGGGATAGGGGGAGGAGGAAGGGGTAGTGGGGTCAGAGGGTGGGGGAAGTAAAAAGTGGGAGAGTGAGAGAGAGGAGGGTGGAAAGAGAGTTGGGAGGGGGTGAGGGGGAGGGGAGGAAGGGGAAGAGGTGGGAGGGAGGGGAAGAGGGGAGACAGTGGAGGGACAGAGGTGTAGAGGTGAGAGAGATGGGGAGAGAGGTGAGGGTGAGGTGAAAAGAGGGGAGAGAGAAAGAGTGTAGGAGGGAGAGACGGCAAGGGGGGAGAGAGAAAGGAGGGATAGTGGGGGAGAGAAGGGGGAGTTTCAGAGAGGGGAGGGAGGGGGAAGGGTGAGAGAGCGAGTGCTGAGGAAGTGGAGAGGAGAGTGAGAAGGGCAGGAGACAGAAGAAGGTACAGAGAGGTGTGGGGGTGGAGTTCTGACAGTGAGAGAGGTGAGGGAGAGAGGTGAGGGGGGAGAGGTGAGGGAGAGAGGTGAGGGGGAGAGGTGTGGGGGAGAGGTGTGGGGGAGAGGTGTGGGGGAGAGGTGTGGGGGAGAGGTGTGGGGGAGAGGTGTGGGGAAAGAGGTGAGGGGGAGGTGAGGGGGGAGAGGTGTGGGGAAAGAGGTGAGGGGGAGGTGAGGGGGGAGAGGTGAGGGGGGAGAGGTAAGGGGGAGGTGTGGGGGGAGAGGTGAGGGGGGAGAGGTAAGGGGGAGGTGTGGGGGGAGAGGTGAGGGGGGAAGAGGTGTGGGGGGAGAGGTCAGGGGAGAGAGGTGGAGAGAGTTGGGGGGACAGGGAGAGTGGAGGGGCAGTAAAAAGTGGGAGAGGGAGAGAGCAGAGGAAGGAGGAGAGGGAGATGTGGGGGAGAGTCTTGAGAGAGGGGTGTGAGAAGGGCAGGAGACAGAAGAAGGTACAGAGAGGTGTAGGGGTGGAGTTCTGACAGTGAGAGAGGTGAGGGGGGAGAGGTGTGGGGGGGGAGGTGTGGGGGGGGAGGTGTGGGGGGGAGGTGTGGGGGGAGAGGTGTGGGGGGGGAGGTGAGGGGGGAGAGGTGTGGGGGGAGAGGTGAGGGGGGAGAGGTGAGGGGGGAGAGGTGAGGGGGAGAGGTGAGGGGGGAGAGGTGTGGGGGGAGAGGTGAGGGGGGAGAGGTGAGGGGGGAGAGGTGTGGTGAAAGAGGTAAGGGGGAGGTGTGGGGGAGAGGTGAGGGGGGAGAGGTGAGGGGGGAGAGGTGAGGGGGGAGAGGTGTGGTGAAAGAGGTGTGGGGGGGAGGTGTGGGGGAGAGGTGAGGGGGGAGAGGTGTGGGGGGAGAGGTGAGGGGGGAGAGGTGAGGGGGGAGAGGTGTGGGGAAAGAGGTGTGGGGGGGAGGTGTGGGGGGAGAGGTGTGGGGGGGGAGGTGAGGGGGGAGAGGTGTGGGGGGAGAGGTGTGGGGGGAGAGGTGTGGGGGGAGAGGTGTGGGGGGGAGGTGTGGGGGGAGAGGTGAGGGGGGAGAGGTGAGGGGGGAGAGGTGTGGGGGGAGAGGTGTGGGGGGAGAGGTGTGGGGGGAGAGGTGTGGGGGGAGAGGTGAGGGGGGAGAGGTGAGGGGGGAGAGGTGAGGGGGAGAGGTGTGGGGGGAGAGGTGAGGGGGGAGAGGTGTGGGGGGAGAGGTGAGGGGGGAGAGGTGAGGGGGGAGAGGTGTGGGGGGAGGTGTGGGGGGAGAGGTGTGGGGGGAGAGGTGAGGGGGGAGAGGTGTGGGGGAGAGGTGTGGGGGGAGAGGTGAAGGGGGAGAGGTGAGGGGGAGAGGTGAAGGGGGGAGGTGTGGGGGGAGAGGTGAGGGGGGAGAGGTGTGGGGGGAGAGGTGTGGGGGGAGAGGTGTGGGGGGAGAGGTGTGGGGGGAGAGGTGAGGGGGAGAGGTGAGGGGGGAGAGGTGAGGGGGGAGAGGTGTGGGGGGAGAGGTGGGGGGGAGAGGTGAGGGGGGGAGGTGTGGGGGAGAGGTGTGGGGGAGAGGTGTGGGGAAAGAGGTGAGGGGGAGGTGTGGGGGAGAGGTGGGGGGAGAGGTGTGGGGAAAGAGGTGAGGGGGAGGTGAGGGGGGAGAGGTGTGGGGAAAGAGGGAGGGGGAGGTGAGGTGAGGGGGGAGAGGTAAGGGGGAGGTGTGGGGGGAGAGGTGTGGGGGGAGAGGTGAGGGGGGAAGAGG
The DNA here is from genome assembly GCF_963921235.1 of Mobula hypostoma. NCBI lineage: Eukaryota > Metazoa > Chordata > Chondrichthyes > Myliobatiformes > Myliobatidae > Mobula > Mobula hypostoma. The sequence goes on along the minus strand of NC_086101.1, from coordinate 10,507,049 downwards.
TGTGGGGGGAGAGGTCAGGGGAGAGAGGTGGAGAGAGTTGGGGGGACAGGGAGAGTGGAGGGGCAGTAAAAAGTGGGAGAGGGAGAGAGCAGAGGAAGGAGGAGAGGGAGATGTGGGGGAGAGTCTTGAGAGAGGGGTGTGAGAAGGGCAGGAGACAGAAGAAGGTACAGAGAGGTGTGGGGGTGGAGTTCTGACAGTGAGAGAGGTGAGGGGGAGAGGTGAGGGGGGAGAGGTGTGGGGGGGGAGGTGTGGGGGGGGAGGTGTGGGGGGAGAGGTGTGGGGGGGGAGGTGAGGGGGGAGAGGTGTGGGGGGAGAGGTGAGGGGGGAGAGGTGAGGGGGGAGAGGTGAGGGGGGAGAGGTGAGGGGGAGAGGTGAGGGGGGAGAGGTGTGGGGGGAGAGGTGAGGGGGGAGAGGTGAGGGGGGAGAGGTGTGGTGAAAGAGGTAAGCGGGAGGTGAGGGGGAGATGTGAGGGGGGAGAGGTGAGGGGGGAGAGGTGTGGTGAAAGAGGTGTGGGGGGGAGGTGTGGGGGAGAGGTGAGGGGGGAGAGCTGTGGGGGGAGAGGTGAGGGGGGAGAGGTGAGGGGGGAGAGGTGTGGTGAAAGAGGTGTGGGGGGGAGGTGTGGGGGGAGAGGTGTGGGGGGGGAGGTGAGGGGGGAGAGGTGTGGGGGGAGAGGTGTGGGGGGAGAGGTGTGGGGGGAGAGGTGTGGGGGGGAGGTGTGGGAGGAGAGGTGAGGGGGGAGAGGTGAGGGGGGAGAGGTGTGGGGGTAGAGGTGTGGGGGGAGAGGTGTGGGGGGAGAGGTGTGGGGGGAGAGGTGAGGGGGGAGAGGTGAGGGGGGAGAGGTGTGGTGAAAGAGGTAAGGGGGAGGTGTGGGGGAGAGGTGAGGGGGGAGAGGTGAGGGGGGAGAGGTGTGGTGAAAGAGGTGTGGGGGGGAGGTGTGGGGGAGAGGTGAGGGGGAGAGGTGTGGGGGGAGAGGTGAGGGGGGAGAGGTGAGGGGGGAGAGGTGTGGTGAAAGAGGTGTGGGGGGGAGGTGTGGGGGGAGAGGTGTGGGGGGGGAGGTGAGGGGGGAGAGGTGTGGGGGGAGAGGTGTGGGGGGAGAGGTGTGGGGGGAGAGGTGTGGGGGGGAGGTGTGGGGGGAGAGGTGAGGGGGGAGAGGTGAGGGGGGAGAGGTGTGGGGGTAGAGGTGTGGGGGGAGAGGTGTGGGGGGAGAGGTGAGGGGGGAGAGGTGAGGGGGGAGAGGTGAGGGGGAGAGGTGTGGGGGGAGAGGTGTGGGGGGAGAGGTGTGGGGGGAGAGGTGTGGGGGGAGAGGTGAGGGGGGAGAGGTGAGGGGGGGGAGGTGTGGTGAAAGAGGTAAGGGGGAGGTGTGGGGGGAGAGGTGAGAGGGGAGAGGTGTGGGGGGAGAGGTGAGGGGGGGAGGTGTGGTGAAAGAGGTAAGGGGGAGGTGTGGGGGGAGAGGTGAGGGGGGAGAGGTGTGGGGGGAGAGGTGAGGGGGGAGAGGTGAGGGGGGAGAGGTGTGGGGGGAGAGGTGAGGGGGGAGAGGTGAGGGGGGAGAGGTGTGGGGGGAGAGGTGAGGGGGGAGAGGTGAGGGGGGAGGTGTGGGGGAGAGGTGAGGGGGGGAGGTGTGGGGGGAGAGGTGAGGGGGGAGAGGTGTGGGGGGAGAGGTGGGGGGAGAGGTGAGGGGGGAGAGGTGTGGGGGGAGAGGTGTGGGGGGAGAGGTGTGGGGGGAGAGGTGAGGGGGGAGAGGTGTGGGGGGAGAGGTGTGGGGGGAGAGGTGTGGGGGAGGTGTGGTGAAAGAGGTAAGGGGGAGGTGAGGGGGGAGAGGTGAGGGGGGAGAGGTGTGGGGGGGGAGAGGTGGGGGGAGGTGTGGGGGGAGAGGTGTGGGGGGAGAGGTGTGGGGGGAGAGGTGTGGGGGAGAGGTGTGGGGGAGAGGTGGGGGAGAGGTGAGGGGGGAGAGGTGTGGGGGGAGAGGTGAGGGGGAGAGGTGTGGGGGGAGAGGTGTGGGGGGAGAGGTGTGGGGGAGGTGTGGGGGGAGAGGTGAGGGGGGAGGTGTGGGGGAGAGGTGAGGGGGGAGAGGTGAGGGGGGAGAGGTGTGGGGGGAGAGGTGTGGGGGGAGAGGTGTGGGGGGAGAGGTGAGGGGGGAGAGGTGAGGGGGGAGAGGTGTGGGGGGGAGGTGTGGTGAAAGAGGTAAGGGGAAGGTGTGGGGGGAGAGGTGAGGAGTGAGAGGTGTGGGGGGAGAGGTGTGGGGGGAGAGGTGTGGGGGGAGAGGTGTGGGGGGAGAGGTGAGGGGGGAGAGGTGTGGGGGGAGAGGTGTGGGGGGAGAGGTGTGGGGGGAGAGGTGTGGGGGAGGTGTGGTGAAAGAGGTAAGGGGGAGGTGTGGGGGGAGAGGTGAGGGGGAGGTGAGGGGGGAGAGGTGTGGGGGGAGAGGTGTGGGGGGAGAGGTGTGGGGGGAGAGGGTGGGGGGAGAGGTGTGGGGGGAGAGGTGTGGGGGAGGTGTGGTGAAAGAGGTGTGGGGGGAGAGGTGAGGGGGGAGGTGAGGGGGGGAGGTGTGGGGGGAGAGGTGTGGGGGGAGAGGTGTGGGGGGAGAGGTGTGGGGGGAGAGGTGTGGGGGGAGAGGTGTGGGGGGAGAGGTAAGGGGGAGGTGTGGGGGGAGAGGTGTGGGGGGAGAGGTAAGGGGGAGGTGTGGGGGGGAGGTGTGCGGGAGAGGTGTGGGGGGGAGGTGTGGGGGGAGAGGTGAGGGGGGAGAGGTGAGGGGGGAGAGGTGTGGGGGGAGAGGTGAGGGGGGAGAGGTGTGGGGGGAGAGGTGTGGGGGGAGAGGTGTGGGGGGAGAGGTGTGGGGGGAGAGGTGTGGGGGGAGAGGTAAGGGGGAGGTGTGGGGGGAGAGGTGTGGGGGGAGAGGTAAGGGGGAGGTGTGGGGGGAGGTGTGGGGGGAGAGGTGTGGGGGGAGAGCTGTGGGGGGAGAGGTGTGGGGGAGAGGTGTGGGGGAGAGGTGTGGGGGGAGAGGTGTGGGGGGAGAGGTGTGGGGGGGAGGTGTGGGGGGAGAGGTGTGGGGGGAGAGGTGTGGGGGGAGAGGTGTGGGGGGAGAGGTGTGGGGGGAGAGGTGTGGGGGGAGAGGTGTGGGGGGAGAGGTGAGGGGGAGAGGTGTGGGGGGAGAGGTGTGGGGGGAGAGGTGTGGGGGGAGAGGTGTGGGGGGAGAGGTGTGGGGGGAGAGGTGTGGGGGGAGAGGTGTGGGGGGAGAGGTGTGGGGGGAGGTGGGGGGAGAGGTGAGGGGGAGAGGTGTGGGGGGAGGTGAGGGGGGAGAGGTGAGGGGGGAGAGTTGTGGGGGGAGGTGAGGGGGGAGAGGTGAGGGGGGAGAGGTGTGGGGGGAGGTGAGGGGGGGAGGTGAGGGGGGGAGGTGAGGGGGGGAGGTGAGGGGGGGAGGTGAGGGGGGAGAGGTGAGGGGGGAGAGGTGTGGGGGGAGAGGTGTGGGGGAGGTGTGGTGAAAGAGGTAAGGGGGAGGTGTGGGGGGAGAGGTGTGGGGGGAGAGGTGTGGGGGGAGAGGTGTGGGGGGAGAGGTGTGGGGGAGAGGTGTGGGGGGGAGGTGTGGGGGGAGAGGTGTGGGGGGAGAGGTGTGGGGGGAGAGGTAAGGGGGAGGTGTGGGGGGAGAGGTGAGGGGGGAGAGGTGTGGGGGGAGAGGTGAGGGGGAGAGGTGTGGGGGAGAGGTGAGGGGGGAGAGGTGTGGGGGGAGGGTGAGGGGGAGAGGTGTGGTGAAAGAGGTAAGGGGGAGGTGAGGGGGGAGAGGTGTGGGGGGAGAGGTGAGGGGGGAGAGGTGAAGGGGAGAGGTGAGGGGGGAGGTGTGGGGGAGAGGTGAGGGGGGAGAGGTAAGGGGGAGGTGTGGGGGGAGAGGTGAGGGGGGAGAGGTGTGGGGGGAGAGGTGAGGGGGAGAGGTGTGGGGGAGAGGTGAGGGGGGAGAGGTGTGGGGGGAGAGGTGAGGGGGAGAGGTGAGGGGGAGAGGTGAAGGGGGGAGAGGTGAAGGGGGAGAGGTGAAGGGGGAGAGGTGAGGGGGGAGAGGTGAAGGGGGAGAGGTGAAGGGGGAGAGGTGAGGGGGGAGGTGTGGGGGAGAGGAGAGGGGGGAGAGGTGAGGGGGGAGAGGTGTGGGGGAGAGGTGTGGTGAAAGAGGTAAGGGAGAGGTGTGGGGGGAGAGGTGTGGTGAAAGAGGTGAGGGGGAGAGGTGAGGGGGGAGAGGTGTGGGGGGAGAGGTGAGGGGGGAGAGGTGTGGGGGGAGAGGTGTGGGGGAGAGGTGTGGTGAAAGAGGTAAGGGAGAGGTGTGGGGGGAGAGGTGTGGGGGGAGAGGTGGGGGGAGAGGTGAGGGGGGAGAGGTGAGGGGGGAGAGGTGTGGGGGGAGAGGTGAGGGGGAGAGGTGTGGGGGAGAGGTGTGGTGAAAGAGGTAAGGGGGAGGTGTGGGGGGAGAGTTGAGGGGGGAGAGGTGTGGGGGGAGAGGTGTGGGGGGAGAGGTGTGGGGGGAGAGGTGAGGGGGGAGAGGTGAGGGGGGAGAGTTGAGGGGGGAGAGGTGTGGGGGGAGAGGTGAGGGGGGAGAGGTGAGGGGGAGAGGTGAGGGGGAGAGGTGTGGGGGGAGAGGTGAGGGGGGAGAGGTGTGGGGGAGAGGTGTGGTGAAAGAGGTAAGGGGGAGGTGTGGGGGGAGAGTTGAGTGGGGAGAGGTGTGGGGGGAGAGGTGTGGGGGGAGAGGTGTGGGGGGAGAGGTGAGGGGGGAGAGGTGTGGGGGGGAGGTGTGGGGGGAGAGGTGTGGGGGGAGAGGTGTGGGGGGAGAGGTGGGGGGAGGGGGAGAGGTGTGGGGGGAGAGGTGTGGGGGGAGAGGTGTGGTGAAATAGGTAAGGGGGAGGTGTGGGGGGAGAGGTGAGGGGGAGAGATGTGGGGGAGAGGTGTGGGGGGAGAGGTGAGGGGGGAGAGGTGTGGGGGGAGAGGTGTGGTGAAAGAGGTAGGAGGGGGGGGAGGTGTGGGGGGAGAGGTGAGGGGGGAGAGGTGTGGGGGGAGAGGTGAGGGGAGAGAGGTGTGGGGGAGAGGTGTGGGGGGAGAGGTGTGGGGGGAGAGGTGTGGGGGGAGAGGTGTGGGGGAGAGGTGTGGGGGGAGAGGTGTGGGGGGAGAGGTGTGGGGGGAGAGGTGTGGGGGAGAGGTGTGGTGAAAGAGGTAAGGGTGAGGTGTGGGGGGAGAGGTGGGGGGAGAGGTGTGGGGGGAGAGGTGAGGGGGGAGAGGTGAGGGGGAGGTGGGGGAGAGGTGGGGGGAGAGGTGGGGGAGGGGGGGGAGGTGTGGGGGAGACGTGTGGGGGAGAGGTGAGGGGGGAGAGGTGAGGGGGGAGAGGTGTGGGGGGAGAGGTGTGGGGGGAGAGGTGTGGGGGGAGAGGTGTGGGGGAGGGGAGGGGGAGAGGTGTGGGGGGAGAGGTGGGGGAGAGGTGGGGGGGAGAGGTGTGGGGGGAGAGGTGTGGGGGGAGAGGTGAGGGGGGAGAGGTGAGGGGGGAGAGGTGGGGGAGAGGTGTGGGGGGAGAGGTGTGGTGAAAGAGGTAAGGGGGAGGTGTGGGGGAGAGGTGTGGGGGGAGAGGTGTGGGGGGAGAGGTGAGGGGGGAGAGGTGGGGGGGTGTGGGGGGAGAGGTGGGGGAGGTGAGGGGGAGAGGTGTGGTGAAAGAGGTAAGGGGGAGGTGTGGGGGGAGAGGTGTGGGGGGAGAGGTGAGGGGGGGGAGGTGAGGTGGGGGGGAGGTGAGGGGGGGAGGTGAGGGGGGAGAGGTGTGGGGGGAGAGGGTGAGGTGGGGGGAGAGGTGTGGGGGAGGTGTGGTGAAAGAGGTAAGGGGGAGGGTGGGGGGAGAGGTGTGGGGGGAGAGGTGTGGGGGGAGAGGTGTGGGGGGAGAGGTGTGGGGGGAGAGGTGTGGGGGGAGAGGTGTGGGGGAGAGGTGTGGGGGGAGAGGTGTGGGGGGAGAGGTGGGGGGAGAGGTGTGGGGGGAGAGGTAAGGGGGGAGGTGTGGGGGGAGAGGTGAGGGGGGAGAGGTGTGGGGGGAGAGGTGAGGGGGAGAGGTGTGGGGGAGAGGTGAGGGGGGAGAGGTGTGGGGGGAGGGTGAGGGGGAGAGGTGTGGTGAAAGAGGTAAGGGGGAGGTGAGGGGGGAGAGGTGTGGGGGGAGAGGTGAGGGGGGAGAGGTGAAGGGGGAGAGGTGAGGGGGGAGGTGTGGGGGAGAGGTGAGGGGGAGAGGTAAGGGGGAGGTGTGGGGGGAGAGGTGAGGGGGGAGAGGTGTGGGGGGAGAGGTGAGGGGGAGAGGTGTGGGGGAGAGGTGAGGGGGAGAGGTGTGGGGGGAGAGGTGAGGGGGAGAGGTGGGGGGGAGAGGTGGGGGGAGAGGTGGGGAGGGTGGGGGGAGAGGTGTGGGGGAGAGGTGAGGGGGGAGAGGTGTGGGGGAGAGGTGTGGGGGGAGAGGTGTGGGGGGAGAGGTGTGGGGGGAGAGGTGTGGGGGAGAGGTGTGGGGGGAGAGGGTGGGGGAGAGGTGTGGGGGAGAGGTGGGGGGGAGAGGTGAGGGGGGAGAGGTAGGGGGGAGAGGTGTGGGGAAAGAGGTGAGGGGGAGAGTGTGGGGGGAGAGGTGTGGGAGAGGTGGGAGAGGGTGGGGGAGAGGTGTGGGGGAGAGGTGTGGGGGGAGAGGTGGGGGGAGAGGTGTGGGGGGAGAGGTGTGGGGGGAGAGGTGGGGGGGAGAGGTGTGGGAGAGGGGGGGAGGTGTGGGGGGGGGAGAGGTGTGGGGGGAGAGGTGAGGGGGAGAGGTGGGGGAGAGTGGGGGGAGAGGTGGGTGGGGGGAGGTGTGGGGGGAGGTGGGGGGGAGAGGTGGGGGGGAGAGGTGTGGGGGGAGAGGTGGGGGGAGAGGTGTGGGGGGAGAGGTGTGGGGGGAGAGGTGTGGGGGGAGAGGTGTGGGGGGAGAGGTGAGGGGGAGAGGTGTGGGGGGAGAGGTGTGGGGGGAGAGGTGTGGTGAAAAGGTAAGGGGGAGGTGTGGGGGGAGAGGTGAGGGGGAGAGGTGTGGGGGGAGAGGTGTGGGGGGAGAGGTGGAGAGGGGGGGAGAGGTGTGGGGGGAGAGGTGTGGGGAAAGGGGGAGGGGGGAGAGGTGTGGGGGGAGAGGTGTGGGGGAGAGGTGTGGTGTAGGGGGGGAGGTGTGGGGGGAGAGGTGAGGGGGAGAGGGTGAGGGGGAGGGGGGGGGGAGGTGTGGGGGGAGAGGTGGGGGGGGGAGGTGTGGGAGAGAGGTGTGGGGGGAGAGGTGTGGGGGAGAGGTGTGGGGAGAGGTGGGGGGGGGGTGGGGGGAGAGGTGTGTGGGGGGAGAGGTGGGGGGAGGGTGAGGGGGAGAGGTGGGGGGAGAGGTGTGGGGGGAGAGGTGGGGGGAGAGGTGTGGGGGAGAGGTGTGGGGGAGAGGTGGGGGAGAGGTGTGGGGGGAGAGGTGTGGGGGGAGAGGTGTGGGGGAGAGGTGTGGTGAAAGAGGTAACGGTGAGGTGTGGGGGGAGAGGTGAGGTGGGAGAGGTGTGGGGGGAGAGGTGAGGGGGAGAGGTGAGGGGGGAGAGGTGAGGGGGAGGTGTGGGGGGAGAGGTGGGGGGAGAGGTGTGGGGGAGAGGTGTGGGGGAGAGGTGGGGGGAGAGGGGGGGGGAGAGGTGTGGGGGGGGTGGGGGGGAGAGGTGTGGGGGGAGAGGTGTGGGGGGAGAGGTGAGGGGGGAGAGGTGAGGGGGGAGAGGTGAGGGGGAGAGGTGTGGGGGGAGAGGTGTGGGGGGAGAGGTGTGGGGGGAGAGGTGGGGGAGAGGTGTGGGGGGAGAGGTGAGGGGGGAGAGGTGTGGGGGAGAGGTGTGGGGGGAGAGGTGTGGTGAAAGAGGTAAGGGGGAGGTGTGGGGGGGAGGTGTGGGGGGAGAGGTGTGGGGGGAGAGGTGAGGGGGAGAGGTGTGGGGGGAGAGGTGTGGGGGGAGAGGTGTGGGGGAGAGGTGTGGGGGAGAGGTGTGGGGGGAGAGGTGTGGGGGGAGAGGTGTGGGGGGAGAGGTGTGGGGGGAGAGGTGTGGGGGGAGAGGTGTGGGGGGAGGAGAGGGGGAGGTGTGGGGGGAGGTGTGGGGGGAGAGGTGTGGGGGGAGAGGTGAGGGGGGAGAGGTGAGGGGGGACAGGTGTGGGGGGAGAGGTGTGGAGGGAGAGGTGAGGGGGGAGAGGTGGGGGGGAGAGGTGTGGGGGGAGAGGTGTGGGGGGAGATGTGAGGGGGGAGAGGTGTGGGGGGAGAGGTGTGGGGGGAGAGGTGAGGGGGAGAGGTGTGGGGGGAGAGGTGTGGGGGGAGAGGTGTGGTGAAAGAGGTAAGGGGGAGGTGTGGGGGGAGAGGTGAGGGGGAGAGGTGAGGGGGAGAGGTGAGGGGGGAGAGGTGTGGGGGGAGAGGTGAGGGGGGAGAGGTGTGGGGGGAGAGGTGAGGGGGAGGTGTGGGGGGAGAGGTGAGGGGGAGAGGTGAGGGGGAGAGGTGAGGGGGGAGAGGTGTGGGGGGAGAGGTGAGGGGGGAGAGGTGTGGGGGGAGAGGTGAGGGGGGAGAGGTGAGGGGGGAGAGGTGTGGGGGGAGAGGTGTGGGGGGAGAGGTGTGGGGGAGAGGTGTGGTGAAAGAGGTAAGGGTGAGGTGTGGGGGGAGAGGTGAGGGGGGAGAGGTGTGGGGGGAGAGGTGAGGGGGGAGAGGTGAGGGGGGAGAGGTGAGGGGGAGGTGTGGGGGGAGAGGTGAGGGGGGAGAGGTGAGGGGGGAGAGGTGAGGGGGGAGAGGTGTGGGGGAGAGGTGAGGGGGGAGAGGTGTGGGGGGAGAGGTGTGGGGGGAGAGGTGTGGGGGGAGAGGTGAGGGGGAGGTGTGGGGGAGAGGTGAGGGGGGAGAGGTGTGGGGGGAGGGTGAGGGGGAGAGGTGTGGTGAAAGAGGTAAGGGGGAGGTGAGGGGGGAGAGGTGTGGGGGGAGAGGTGAGGGGGGAGAGGTGAAGGGGGAGAGGTGAGGGGGGAGGTGTGGGGGAGAGGTGAGGGGGGAGAGGTAAGGGGGAGGTGTGGGGGGAGAGGTGAGGGGGGAGAGGTGTGGGGGGAGAGGTGAGGGGGAGAGGTGTGGGGGAGAGGTGAGGGGGGAGAGGTGTGGGGGGAGAGGTGAGGGGGAGAGGTGAGGGGGGAGAGGTGAAGGGGGGAGAGGTGAAGGGGGGAGAGGTGAGGGGGGAGAGGTGAAGGGGGAGAGGTGTAGGGGGAGAGGTGAGGGGGGAGGTGTGGGGGAGAGGAGAGGGGGGAGAGGTGAGGGGGGAGAGGTGTGGGGGAGAGGTGTGGTGAAAGAGGTAAGCGAGAGGTGTGGGGGGAGAGGTGTGGTGAAAGAGGTGAGGGGGGAGAGGTGAGGGGGGAGAGGTGTGGGGGGAGAGGTGAGGGGGGAGAGGTGTGGGGGGAGAGGTGTGGGGGAGAGGTGTGGTGAAAGAGGTAAGGGAGAGGTGTGGGGGGAGAGGTGTGGGGGGAGAGGTGTGGGGGGAGAGGTGTGGGGGGAGAGGTGAGGGGGGAGAGGTGAGGGGGGAGAGGTGTGGGGGGAGAGGTGAGGGGGGAGAGGTGTGGGGGAGAGGTGTGGTGAAAGAGGTAAGGGGGAGGTGTGGGGGGAGAGTTGAGGGGGGAGAGGTGTGGGGGGAGAGGTGTGGGGGGAGAGGTGAGGGGGGAGAGGTGAGGGGGGAGAGGTGAGGGGGGAGAGGTGTGGGGGGAGAGGTGAGGGGGGAGAGGTGAGGGGGCAGAGGTGTGGGGGGAGAGGTGTGGGGGAGAGGTGTGGTGAAAGAGGTAAGGGAGAGGTGTGGGGGGAGAGGTGTGGGGGGAGAGGTGTGGGGGGAGAGGTGTGGGGGGAGAGGTGTGGGGGGAGAGGGTGGGGGGAGGGGGGAGAGGTGAGGGGGGAGAGGTGTGGGGGGAGAGGTGAGGGGGGAGAGGTGTGGGGGAGAGGTGTGGTGAAAGAGGTAAGGGGGAGGTGTGGGGGGAGAGGTGAGGGGGGAGAGGTGTGGGGGGAGAGGTGTGGGGGGAGAGGTGAGGGGGGAGAGGTGTGGGGGGAGAGGTGTGGGGGGAGAGGTGTGGGGGGAGAGGTGTGGGGGGAGAGGTGTGGGGGGAGAGGTGTGGGGGGAGAGGTGTGGGGGGAGAGGTGTGGTGAAATAGGTAAGGGGGAGGTGTGGGGGGAGAGGTGAGGGGGAGAGGTGTGGGGGGAGAGGTGTGGGGGGAGAGGTGAGGGGGGAGAGGTGTGGGGGGAGAGGTGTGGTGAAAGAGGTAAGGGGGAGGTGTGGGGGGAGAGGTGAGGGGGAGAGGTGTGGGGGGAGAGGTGAGGGGAGAGAGGTGTGGGGGAGAGGTGTGGGGGGAGAGGTGTGGGGGGAGAGGTGTGGGGGGAGAGGTGTGGGGGAGAGGTGTGGGGGAGAGGTGTGGGGGGAGAGGTGTGGGGGGAGAGGTGTGGGGGGAGAGGTGTGGGGGAGAGGTGTGGTGAAAGAGGTAAGGGTGAGGTGTGGGGGGAGAGGTGAGGGGGGAGAGGTGTGGGGGGAGAGGTGAGGGGGGAGAGGTGAGGGGGGAGAGGTGAGGGGGGAGAGGTGAGGGGGAGGTGTGGGGGGAGAGGTGAGGGGGGAGAGGTGTGGGGGAGAGGTGTGGGGGAGAGGTGAGGGGGGAGAGGTAGGGGGGAGAGGTGTGGGGGGAGAGGTGTGGGGGAGAGGTGGGGGGAGAGGTGAGGGGGAGAGGTAGGGGGGAGAGGTGTGGGGGGAGAGGTGTGGGGGGAGAGGTGTGGGGGGAGAGGTGTGGGGGAGAGGTGTGGGGGGAGAGGTGAAAGAGGGGGGAGGTGTGGGGGGAGGTGTGGGGGGAGAGGTGGGGGGAGAGGTGGGGGGAGAGGTGTGGGGGGAGAGGTGTGGGGGGAGAGGTGTGGGGGAGAGGTGTGGGGGGAGAGGGTGGGGGGAGAGGTGTGGGGCGAGAGGTGTGGGGGGAGAGGTAAGGGGGAGGTGGTGGGGGGGAGGTGTGGGGGGAGAGGTGTGGGGGGAGAGGTGAGGGGGGAGAGGTGTGGGGGGAGAGGTGTGGGGGGAGAGGTGTGGGGGAGAGGTGGGGGGGAGAGGTGTGGGGGGAGAGGTGTGGGGGGAGAGGTGTGGTGGGAGAGGTAAGGGGGAGGTGTGGGGGGGAGGTGTGGGGGGAGAGGTGTGGGGGGAGAGGTGAGGGGGAGAGGTGAGGGGGAGAGGTGAGGGGGGACAGGTGTGGGGGGAGAGGTGTGGAGGGAGAGGTGAGGGGGGAGAGGTGAGGGGGGAGAGGTGTGGGGGGAGAGGTGTGGTGAAAGAGGTAAGGGGGAGGTGTGGGGGGAGAGGTGAGGGGGGAGAGGTGTGGGGGGAGAGGTGAGGGGGGAGAGGTGTGGGGGGAGAGGTGTGGGGGGAGAGGTGTGGGGGGAGAGGTGTGGGGGAGAGGTGTGGTGAAAGAGGTAAGGGGGAGGTGTGGGGGGAGAGGTGAGGGGGAGAGGTGAGGGGGGAGAGGTGAGGGGGGAGAGGTGAGGGGGGAGAGGTGAGGGGGAGGTGTGGGGGGAGAGGTGAGGGGGGAGAGGTGAGGGGGGAGAGGTGAGGGGGGAGAGGTGTGGGGGAGAGGTGTGGGGGAGAGGTGAGGGGGGAGAGGTGTGGGGGGAGAGGTGTGGGGGGAGAGGTGAGGGGGAGGTGAGGGGGGAGAGGTGTGGGGGGAGAGGTGTGGGGGGAGAGGTGTGGGGGAGAGGTGTGGGGGAGGTGTGGTGAAAGAGGTGTGGGGGGAGAGGTGAGGGGGGGGAGGTGTGGGGGGAGAGGTGTGGGGGGAGAGGTGTGGGGGAGGTGTGGTGAAAGAGGTAAGGTGGAGGTGTGGGGGGAGAGGTGTGGGGGGGGAGGTGTGGGGGAGAGGTGTGGGGGAGAGGTGTGGGGGGGAGGTGTGGGGGGGAGGAGTTGGGGGAGAGGTGTGGGGGGAGAGGTGAGGGGGGAGAGGTGAGGGGGGAGAGGTGTGGGGGGAGAGGTGTGGGGGGAGAGGTGTGGGGGGAGAGGTGTGGGGGGAGAGGTGTGGGGGGAGAGGTGTGGGGGGAGAGGTAAGGGGGAGGTGTGGGGGGAGAGGTGTGGGGGGAGAGGTAGGGGGGAGGTGTGGGGGGGAGGTGTGGGGGGAGAGGTGTGGGGGGAGAGGTGTGGGGGGAGAGGTGTGGTGAGAGGTAAGGGGGAGGTGTGGGGGGAGAGGTGTGGGGGGAGAGCTGTGGGGGGAGAGGTGTGGGGGAGAGGTGTGGGGGGAGAGGTGTGGGGGGAGAGGTGTGGGGGGAGAGGTGTGGGGGGAGGTGTGGGGGGAGAGGTGTGGGGGGAGAGGTGTGGGGGGAGAGGTGTGGGGGGAGAGGTGAGGGGGAGAGGTGTGGGGGGAGAGGTGTGGGGGGAGAGGTGAGGGGGAGAGGTGTGGGGGGAGAGGTGTGGGGGGAGAGGTGAGGGGGGAGAGGTGTGGGGGGAGAGGTGAGGGGGGAGAGGTGTGGGGGGAGAGGTGTGGGGGGAGAGGTGTGGAGGGAGAGGTGTGGGGGGAGGTGAGGGTGGAGAGGTGAGGGGGAGAGGTGAGGGGGGAGAGGTGTGGGGGGAGGTGAGGGGGGAGAGGTGAGGGGGGAGAGTTGTGGGGGGAGGTGAGGGGGGAGAGGTGAGGGGGGAGAGGTGTGGGGGGAGGTGAGGGGGGGAGGTGAGGGGGGAGAGGTGAGGGGGGAGAGGTGTGGGGGAGGTGTGGTGAAAGAGGTAAGGGGGAGGTGTGGGGGGAGAGGTGTGGGGGGAGAGGTGAGGGGGGAGAGGTGTGGGGGAGAGGTGTGGGGGAGAGGTGTGGGGGGGGAGGTGTGGGGGGAGAGGTGAGGGGGGAGAGGTGAGGGGGGAGAGGTGTGGGGGGAGAGGTGAGGGGGGAGAGGTGTGGGGGGAGAGGTGAGGGGGGAGAGGTGAGGGGGGAGAGGTGAGGGGGGAGAGGTGAGGGGGGAGAGGTGAGGGGGGAGAGGTGTGGTGAAAGAGGTAAGGGGGAGGTGTGGGGGGAGAGGTGTGGGGGGAGAGGTAAGGGGGAGGTGTGGGGGGAGAGGTGTGGGGGGAGAGGTTTGGGGGGAGAGGTGAGGGGGGAGAGGTGTGGGGGGAGAGGTGAGGGGGGAGAGGTGTGGGGGGAGAGGTAAGGGGGAGGTGTGGGGGGAGAGGTGAGGGGGAGAGGTGTGGGGGGAGAGGTGAGGGGGAGAGGTGTGGGGGAGAGGTGAGGGGGGAGAGGTGTGGGGGGAGAGGTGAGGGGGAGAGGTGTGGTGAAAGAGGTAAGGGGGAGGTGAGGGGGGAGAGGTGTGGGGGGAGAGGTGAGGGGGGAGAGGTGAAGGGGGAGAGGTGAGGGGGGAGGTGTGGGGGAGAGGTGAGGGGGGAGAGGTAAGGGGGAGGTGAAGGGGGAGGTGTGGGGGGAGAGGTGAGGGGGGAGAGGTGTGGGGGGAGAGCTGAGGGGGAGAGGTGTGGGGGAGAGGTGAGGGGGGAGAGGTGTGGGGGGAGAGGTGAGGGGGAGAGGTGAGGGGGGAGAGGTGAGGGGGGAGAGGTGAAGGGGGGAGAGGTGAAGGGGGAGAGGTGAGGGGGGAGAGGTGAAGGGGGAGAGGTGAGGAGGGAGGTGTGGGGGAGAGGTGAGGGGGGAGAGGTGAGGGGGGAGAGGTGTGGGGGAGAGGTGTGGTGAAAGAGGTAAGGGAGAGGTGTGGGGGGAGAGGTGTGGTGAAAGAGGTGAGGGGGGAGAGGTGAGGGGGGAGAGGTGTGGGGGGAGAGGTGAGGGGGGAGAGGTGAGGGGGGAGAGGTGTGGGGGGAGAGGTGTGGGGGAGAGGTGTGGTGAAAGAGGTAAGGGAGAGGTGTGGGGGGAGAGGTGTGGGGGGAGAGGTGAGGGGGGAGAGGTGAGGGGGGAGAGGTGTGGGGGGAGAGGTGTGGGGGGAGAGGTGAGGGGGGAGAGGTGAGGGGGGAGAGGTGTGGGGGAGAGGTGTGGTGAAAAAGGTAAGGGGGAGGTGTGGGGGGAGAGTTGAGGGGGGAGAGGTGTGGGGGGAGAGGTGTGGGGGGAGAGGTGAGGGGGGAGAGGTGAGGGGGGAGAGGTGAGGGGGGAGAGTTGTGGGGGGAGAGGTGAGGGGGGAGAGGTGAGGGGGGAGAGGTGAGGGGGGAGAGGTGTGGGGGGAGAGGTGTGGGGGAGAGGTGTGGTGAAAGAGGTAAGGGAGAGGTGTGGGGGGAGAGATGTGGGGGGAGAGGTGTGGGGGGAGAGGTGAGGGGGGAGAGGTGAGGGGGGAGAGGTGTGGGGGGAGAGGTGAGGGGGGAGAGGTGTGGGGGAGAGGTGTGGTGAAAGAGGTAAGGGGGAGGTGTGGGGGGAGAGTTGAGGGGGGAGAGGTGTGGGGGGAGAGGTGTGGGGGGAGAGGTGTGGGGGGAGAGGTGAGGGGGGAGAGGTGAGGGGGGAGAGGTGAGGGGGGAGAGGTGAGGGGGAGAGGTGTGGGGGGAGAGGTGTGGGGGGAGAGGTGAGGGGGGAGAGGTGTGGGGGGAGAGGTGTGGGGGGAGAGGTGTGGTGAAAGAGGTAAGGGGGAGGTGTAGGGGGAGAGGTGAGGGGGGAGAGGTGTGGGGGGAGAGGTGTGGGGGGAGAGGTGAGGGGGGAGAGGTGTGGGGGGAGAGGTGTGGTGAAAGAGGTAAGGGGGAGGTGTGGGGGGAGAGGTGAGGGGGGAGAGGTGTGGGGGGAGAGGTGAGGGGAGAGAGGTGTGGGGGAGAGGTGTGGGGGAGAGGTGTGGGGGGAGAGGTGTGGGGGGAGAGGTGTGGGGGAGAGGTGTGGGGGGAGTGGGTGTGGGGGGAGAGGTGTGGGGGGAGAGGTGTGGGGGGAGAGGTGTGGGGGAGAGGTGTGGTGAAAGAGGTAAGGGTGAGGTGTGGGGGGAGAGGTGAGGGGGGAGAGGTGAGGGGGGAGAGGTGAGGGGGAGGTGTGGGGGAGAGGTGTGGGGGAGAGGTGAGGGGGGAGAGGTGAGGGGGGAGAGGTGTGGGGGGAGAGGTGTGGGGGGAGAGGTGTGGGGGGAGAGGTGTGGGGGGAGAGGTGAGGGGGAGAGGTGAGGGGGGAGAGGTGAGGGGGGAGAGGTGAGGGGGGAGAGGTGTGGGGGGAGAGGTGTGGGGGGAGAGGTGTGGGGGGAGAGGTGTGGGGGGAGAGGTGTGGGGGGAGAGGTGTGGGGGAGAGGTGTGGGGGGAGAGGTGTGGTGAAAGAGGTAAGGGGGAGGTGTGGGGGGGAGGTGTGGGGGAAGAGGTGTGGGGGGAGAGAGGAGAGGGGGGAGAGGTGTGGGGGGAGAGGTGTGGGGGGAGAGGTGTGGGGGGAGAGGTGTGGGGGGAGAGGTGTGGGGGGAGAGGTGTGGGGGGAGAGGTGTGGGGGGAGAGGTGAGGGGGGAGAGGTGAGGGGGGACAGGTGTGGGGGGAGAGGTGTGGGGGGAGAGGTGTGGGGGAGAGGTGAGGGGGGAGAGGTGAGGGGGGAGAGGTGTGGGGGGAGAGGTGTGGGGGGAGAGGTGTGGGGGGAGATGTGAGGGGGGAGAGGTGTGGGGGGAGAGGTGTGGGGGGAGAGGTGAGGGGGGAGAGGTGTGGGGGGAGAGGTGTGGGGGGAGAGGTGTGGTGAAAGAGGTAAGGGGGAGGTGTGGGGGGAGAGGTGAGGGGGAGAGGTGAGGGGGAGAGGTGAGGGGGAGAGGTGAGGGGGGAGAGGTGTGGGGGGAGAGGTGAGGGGGGAGAGGTGTGGGGGGAGAGGTGAGGGGGAGGTGTGGGGGGAGAGGTGAGGGGGAGAGGTGAGGGGGAGAGGTGAGGGGGGAGAGGTGTGGGGGGAGAGGTGAGGGGGGAGAGGTGAGGGGGGATAGGTGTGGGGGGAGAGGTGAGGGGGAGGTGTGGGGGGAGAGGTGAAGGGGGGAGAGGTGTGGGGGGAGAGGTGTGGGGGGAGAGGTGTGGGGGGAGAGGTGTGGGGGAGAGGTGTGGTGAAAGAGGTAAGGGGGAGGTGCGGGGGGAGAGGTGAGGGGGGAGAGGTGAGGGGGGAGAGGTGAGGGGGGAGAGGTGAGGGGGAGGTGTGGGGGGAGAGGTGAGGGGGGAGAGGTGAGGGGGGAGAGGTGAGGGGGGAGAGGTGTGGGGGAGAGGTGTGGGGGGAGAGGTGTGGGGGGAGAGGTGTGGTGAAAGAGGTGAGGGGGAGGTGTGGGGGAGAGGTGTGGGGGGAGAGGTGTGGGGGGAGAGGTGTGGGGGGAGAGGTGTGGGGGGAGAGGTGAGGGGGGAGAGGTGAGGGGGGAGATGTGTGGGGGAGAGGTGAGGGGGGAGAGGTGAGGGAGGAGAGGTGAGGGGGGGAGGTGTGGTGAAAGAGGTAAGGGGGAGGTGTGGGGGGAGAGGTGAGGGGGGAGAGGTGAGGGGGGAGAGGTGTGGGGGGAGAGGTGAGGGGGAAGAGGTGTGGGGAGAGAGGTGTGGGGGGAGAGGTGTGGTGAAAGAGGTAAGGGGGAGGTGTGGGGGGAGAGGTGAGGGGGGAGAGGTGTGGGGGGAGAGGTGTGGGGGAGAGGTGTGGTGAAAGAGGTAAGGGGGAGGTGCGGGGGGAGAGGTGAGGGGGGAGAGGTGAGGGGGGAGAGGTGAGGGGGGAGAGGTGAGGGGGAGGTGTGGGGGGAGAGGTGAGGGGGGAGAGGTGAGGGGGGAGAGGTGAGGGGGGAGAGGTGTGGGGGGAGAGGTGTGGGGGGAGAGGTGTGGTGAAAGAGGTGAGGGGGAGGTGTGGGGGAGAGGTGTGGGGGGAGAGGTGTGGGGGGAGAGGTGAGGGGGGAGAGGTGAGGGGGGAGAGGTGTGGGGAGAGAGGTGAGGGGGGAGAGGTGAGGGGGGAGAGGTGAGGGGGGGGAGGTGTGGTGAAAGAGGTAAGGGGGAGGTGTGGGGGGAGAGGTGAGGGGGGAGAGGTGAGGGGGGAGAGGTGTGGGGGGAGAGGTGAGGGGGAAGAGGTGTGGGGAGAGAGGTGTGGGGGGAGAGGTGTGGTGAAAGAGGTAAGGGGGAGGTGTGGGGGGAGAGGTGGGGGGGAGAGGTGTGGGGGAGAGGTGAGGGGGGAGAGGTGAGGGGGGAGAGGTGTGGGGAGAGAGGTGAGGGGGGAGAGGTGTGGTGAAAGAGGTAAGGGGGAGGTGTGGGGGGAGAGGTGAGGGGGGAGAGGTGTGGGGGGAGAGGTGAGGGGGGAGAGGTGTGGGGGGAGAGGTGAGGGGGGAGAGGTGAGGGGGAGGTGAGGGGGGAGAGGTGTGGGGGGAGAGGTGAGGGGGGAGAGGTGTGGGGAGAGAGGTGAGGGGGGAGAGGTGTGGTGAAAGTGGTAAGGGGGAGGTGTGGGGGGAGAGGTGAGGGGGGAGAGGTGTGGGGGGAGAGGTGAGGGGGGAGAGGTGAGGGGGGAGAGGTGTGGGGAGAGAGGTGAGGGGGGAGAGGTGTGGTGAAAGAGGTAAGGGGGAGGTGTGGGGGGAGAGGTGAGGGGGGAGAGGTGTGGGGGGAGAGGTGAGGGCGGAGAGGTGGGGGGGGCGAGGTGAGGGGGAGGTGTGGGGGGAGGTGAGGGGGGAGAGGTGTGGGGGGAGAGGTGAGGGGGGAGAGGTGTGGGGGGTGAGGTGTGGGGGAGAGGTGTGGGGGGAGAGGTGTGGGGGGAGAGGTGTGGGGGGAGAGGTGTGGTGAGAGAGGTGAGGGGGGAGAGGTGTGGGGGGAGAGGTGTGGGGGGAGAGGTGTGGTGAAAGAGGTGAGGGGGAGGTGTTGGGGGAGAGGTGTGGGGGAGAGGTGTGGGGGGAGAGGTGTGGGGGGAGAGGTGTGGGGGGAGAGGTGTGGGGGGAGAGGTGAGGGGGGAGAGGTGTGGGGGAGAGGTGAGGGGGGAGAGGTGAGGGGGGGGAGGTGTGGTGAAAGAGGTAAGGGGGAGGTGTGGGGGGAGAGGTGTGGGGGGAGAGGTGAGGGGGGAGAGGTGAGGGGGGAGAGGTGTGGGGGGAGGGGTGAGGGGGGAGAGGTGTGGGGAGAGAGGTGAGGGGGGAGAGGTGTGGTGAAAGAGGTAAGGGGGAGGTGTGGGGGGAGAGGTGAGGGGGGAGAGGTGTGGGGGGAGAGGTGAGGGGGGAGAGGTGTGGGGAGAGAGGTGAGGGGGGAGAGGTGTGGTGAAAGAGGTAAGGGGGAGGTGTGGGGGGAGAGGTGAGGGGGGAGAGGTGTGGGGGGAGAGGTGAGGGGGGAGAGGTGAGGGGGGAGAGGTGTGGGGGGAGAGGTGAGGGGGAGGTGAGGGGGAAGAGGTGTGGGGGGAGAGGTGAGGGGGGAGAGGTGTGGGGAGAGAGGTGAGGGGGGAGAGGTGTGGTGAAAGTGGTAAGGGGGAGGTGTGGGGGGAGAGGTGAGGGGGAGAGGTGTGGGGGAGAGGTGTGGGGGGAGAGGTGAGGGGGGAGATGTGTGGGGGGAGAGGTGTGGGGGGAGAGGTGTGGGGGGAGAGGGGTGGGGGGGGATGTGAGGGGGGAGAGGTGTGGGGGAGAGGTGTGGGGGGAGAGGTGAGGGGGGAGAGGTGAGGGGGGAGAGGTGTGGGGGGAGAGGTGTGGGGGGAGAGGTGTGGGGGAGAGGTGTGGGGGGAGAGGTGAGGGGGGAGAGGTGTGGGGGGAGAGGTGTGGGGGGAGAGGTGTGGGGGAGAGGTGAGGGGGGGAGGTGTGGGGGGGGAGGTGTGGGGGAGAGGTGAGGGGGGAGAGGTGTGGTGAAAGAGGTAAGGGGGAGGTGTGGGGGGAGAGGTGAGGGGGGAGAGGTGAGGGGGAGAGGTGTGGGGGGAGAGGTGTGGGGGGAGAGGTGTGGCGGGAGAGGTGTGGGGGGAGAGGTGTGGGGGGAGAGGTGAGGGGGAGAGGTGAGGGGGAGAGGTGAGGGGGAGAGGTGTGGGGGGAGAGGTGAGGGGGGAGAGGTGTGGGGGGAGAGGTGAGGGGGGAGAGGTGTGGGGGGAGTGGTGAGGGGGGAGAGGTGTGGGGGGAGAGGTGAGGGGGAGAGGTGAGGGGGAGAGGTGAGGGGGAGAGGTGAGGGGGGAGAGGTGTGGGGGGAGAGGTGTGGGGGGAGAGGTGTGGGGGGAGAGGTGAGGGGGGAGAGGTGTGGGGGGAGAGATGAGGGGGGAGAGGTGTGGGGGGAGAGGTGAGGGGGGAGAGGTGTGGGGGGAGAGGTGAGGGGGAGAGGTGAGGGGGAGAGGTGAGGGGGGAGAGGTGTGGGGGGAGAGGTGTGGGGGGAGAGGTGAGGGGGAGGTGTGGGGGGAGGTGTGGGGGGAGAGGTGTGGGGGGAGAGGTGTGGGGAGAGGTGTGGGGGGAGAGGTGAGGGGGGAGAGGTGAGGGGGGAGAGGTGAGGGGGGAGAGGTGTGGGGGAGAGGTGTGGTGAAAGAGGTAATGGAGAGGTGTGGGGGGAGAGGTGAGGGGGGAGTGGTGTGGGGGGAGAGGTGAGGGGGGAGAGGTGTGGTGAAAGAGGTAAGGGAGAGGTGTGGGGGGAGAGGTGTGGGGGGAGAGGTGTGGGGGGAGAGGTGAGGGGGGAGAGGTGTGGGGGGAGAGGTGAGGGGGGAGAGGTGTGGGGGAGAGGTGTGGTGAAAGAGGTAAGGGAGAGGTGTGGGGGGAGAGGTGTGGTGAAAGAGGTAAGGGAGAGGTGAGGGGGGAGAGGTGAGGGGGGAGAGGTGAGGGGGGAGAGGTGAGGGGGGGGAGGTGTGGGGGGAGAGGTGTGGGGGGAGAGGTGAGTGGGGAGAGGTGTGGGGGGAGAGGTGAGGGGGGAGAGGTGTGGGGGGAGAGGTGAGGGGGAGAGGTGTGGTGAAAGAGGTAAGGGGGAGGTGAGGGGGGAGAGGTGAAGGGGGAGAGGTGAGGGGGGAGAGGTGAAGGGGGAGAGGTGAGGGGGGAGAGGTGAGGGGGGAGAGGTGAGGGGGGAGAGGTGTGGGGGAGGTGTGGGGGGAGAGGTGTGGGGGGAGAGGTGTGGTGAAAGAGGTAAGGGGGAGGTGTGGGGGGAGAGGTGTTGGGGGAGAGGTGAGGGGGGAGAGGTGTGGGGGGAGAGGTGTGGGGGAGAGTTGTGGTGAAAGAGGTAAGGGGGAGGTGTGGGGGGAAAGGTGAGGGGGGAGAGGTGAGGGGGGAGAGGTGAGGGGGGAGAGGTGAGGGGGGAGAGGTGTGGGGGGAGAGGTGTGGGGGGAGAGGTGTGCGGGGAGAGGTGAGGGGGGAGAGGTGTGGGGGGAGAGGTGTGGTGAAAGAGGTAAGGGGGAGGTCTGGGGGGAGAGGTGAGGGGGGAGAGGTGTGGGGGGAGAGGTGTGGCGGAGAGGTGAGGGGGGAGAGGTGTGGGGAAAGAGGTAAGGGGGAGGTGTGGGGGGAGAGGTGAGGGGGGAGAGGTGAGGGGGGAGAGGTGAGGGGGGAGAGGTGTGGGGGGAAGAGGTGTGGGGGGAGAGGTCAGGGGAGAGAGGTGGAGAGAGTTGGGGGGACAGGGAGAGTGGAGGGGCAGTAAAAAGTGGGAGAGGGAGAGAGCAGAGGAAGGAGGAGAGGGAGATGTGGGGGAGAGTCTTGAGAGAGGGGTGTGAGAAGGGAAGAGACTGCGGAGCGAGGGGTTGTGGAGAGATGATAGAGAATGGGGAGGGAGAGTGGAGGGAAGTAGGAGTGGAAGGGAAGTGGAATGCTCGAGTGGGGGCAGAGAGGGGAATGTTGAGGGGGGAAAGGGAGAGACAGAAAGATGGGAGGGGAGAGGGAGAGTTCGTGGGGATAGAGAGAGGGGAGGGGGAGAGAATTTGGGAGGAGAGATTGGGGAGAAAGAGGGGAGGGCAGAGAGAGGGTGGGTGAGGGACAGAGAGAGAGGTGGGAGGGTCAGGGAAGAGCAGGGATAGTGGAGAAAGAGAAGTGGGTAGAGACGGGGAGAGGCTGTAAAGAATGGCGGAAAAGCAGAGAGGGGATGGGGAGAGAATGGCTAGAGGTTTGGGAGAGAGGGGGAGGAGGAGAGAGAGAGAGAAGGGACAGAAGAGAGGGGAGAGAGAGATGGGGAGATAAGAGAGGAGGAAAGGGAGGAGTGGGAAGAGGGGTGTGGGGGGAGGGGGTAGAGAGAGGGTGGTGATGTAGGGAGAGCGCAGGGGTTGGAGAGAGGAGTTGGGGAGAGGAGTTGGAAAGAGGGGTTTGGAGAGAGGGGTTTGGAGAGGGGATTGGAGAGGGGGGGGTTGGAGAGGGAGAGTTGGAGAGAGGGGATTGGAGGGAGGATTGGAGAGAGGGGTTTGGGGGGGGTTGGAGAGGAGGGGGAGTTGGAGGGGAGGGTTGGAGAGATGGGGTTTGGAGAGAGAGGTTTGAGAGGGGATTGGAGGGATTGGGGGGGTTGGAGAGAGGGGGTTAGAGTGAGGGGATTGGAGAGAGGGGGTTGGAGAGAGGGGGGTTCGAGGGAGGTGGGGTTGGAGAGAGGTGGTTGGAGAGAGGGGGTTGGAGAGAGGGGGGTTGGAGGGAGGTAGGGTTCGAGAGAAGGGGTTGGAGAGAGGTGGTTCGAGAGAGGGTTTGGAGAGGGGGATCGAGAGAGGGGTTTGGAGAGAGGGTTTTGGAGAGAGGTTTTGGAGAGAGGGTTTGGAGAGGGGGATGGAGAGAGAGGGGTTGGAGATAGAGGGGTTTGAGAGAGGTGGGGTTCGAGATAGGGGGTTGGAGAGAGGTGTTGGAGAGTGGGGTTTGGAGAGGGGGGTTTGGAGAGGGGGTTGGAGAGAGGGGTTTGGAGAGAGTGGTTTGGAGAATGGGGGTTGGAGGGGGGTTGGAGACGGGTTTGGAGAGAGGAGTTGGAGAGAGGGTTGGAGAGGGGGTTGGAGAGAGGGGGTAGAGAGAGAGGGGAGAGGGGATTGGAGATAGGGGTTTGGAGAGAGGGGTTTGGAGAGGGGGTTGGAGAGGGGGTTGGAGAGGGGGTTGGAGAGGGGGTTGGAGAGGGGGTTGGAGAGGGGTTTGGAGAGGGGTTTGGAGAGGGTGGTTTGGAGGGGGGGGTTAGAGACGGGTTTGGAGAGAGGAGTTGGAGAGGAGGTTGGAGAGAGGGGTTTGGAGAGTGGGGGATGGAGAGAGAGGGGGATAGAGAGAGAGGGGTTTGGAGAAGGGGTTGGAGAGAGGGGTTTGGAGAGAGGGGTTGGAGAGAGGGGTTTGGAGAGAGGGGTTTGGAGAGAGGGGATTGGAGGGGGGGTGGGAGACAGTGGGTTAGAGAGAGGGGGTTGGAGAGAGGGGGGTTCGAAGGAGGTGGGGTTCGAGAGAAGGGGTTGGAGAGAGGTGGTTGGAGACAGATGGTTGGAGAGAGGGGTTTGGAGAGGGGATTGGAGAGAGGGTTGGAGAGAGGGTTGGAGAGAGGGTTGGAGAGAGGGTTGGAGAGAGGGGTTTGGAGAGAGGAGTTTGGAGAGAGGGGTTTGGAGAGAGGAGTTTGGAGAGGGGGTTGGAGAGAGGGGTTTGGAGGGGGGGGTTGGAGAGAGGGAGTTGGAGAGAGGGGGTTGGAGAGAGGGGGTTGGAGAGAGGGGGTTGGAGAGAAGGGTAGGAGAGAAGGGTTTGAAGAGGGGATTTGAGAGAGTGGTTGGAGAGCGGTTTGGAGAGAGGGGTTTGAGAGGGGATTGGAGAGAGGGGTTTGGAGAGGGGATTGGAGGGGGGGGTTGGAGAGAGGGAGTTGGAGAGAGGGGGTTGGAGAGAGGGAGATGGAGAGAGGGAGATGGAGAGAGGGGGTTGGAGAGAGGGGATTGGAGAGGTGGGGTTTGGAGAGGGGGGGTTGGAGAGGTGTTTGGAGAGGGGTTTGGAGAGGGGGTTTGGAGAGAGGGGTTGGAGAGGGCTTTGGAGAGAGAGGTTTGAGAGGGGATTGGAGAGGAGGTGGGGTTGGAGAGATGGGGTTTGCAGAGGGAGAGTTGGAGAGAGTGGTTTGAGAGGGGATTGGAGGGGGGATTGGAGAGAGGGGTTTGGAGAGGGGGGGTTGGAGAGAGGGGTTTGGAGAGATGGGTTGGAGAGGGCTTTGGAGAGAGAGGTTTGAGAGGGGATTGGAGCGGGGATTGGAGGGATGGGGGGGTTGGAGAGAGGGGGTTGGAGAGAGGGGGTTCGAGTGAGGGGATTGGAGAGAGGGGGTTGGAGAGAGGGGTGTTCGAGGGAGGTGGGGTTCGAGAGAAGGGGTTGGAGAGAGGGGATTGGAGAGAGGGGGTTGGAGAGAGGGATTTGGAGAGGGGGTTCGAGAGGGGGGTTTGGAGAGAGTGGTTTGGAGAGAGTGGTTTGGAGAACGGGGGTTGTAGGGGGGGTTGGAGACAGGGGTTTGGAGAGAGGAGTTGGAGAGAGGGTTGGAGAGGGGGTTGGAGAGAAGGGGTAGAGAGAGAGGGGAGAGGGGATTGGAGAGGGGGGTTTGGAGAGAGGGGTTTGGAGAGGGGTTTGGAGAGGGGGTTGGAGAGGGGTGTGGAAAGGGGGTTTGGAGAGAGGGGGGGTCGAGGGAGGTGGGGTTCGAGAGAAGGGGTTGGAGAGAGGTGGTTGGAGAGAGGGGGTTGGAGAGAGGGGTTTGGAGAGAAGGGGTTGGAGGGGGGGGTTGGAGAGAGAGAGTTGGAGAGAGGGGGTTGGAGAGAGGGGGTTGGAGAGAGGGGTTTGGAGAGAGGGGTTGGAGAGGGCTTTGGAGAGAGAGGTTTGAGAGGGGATTGGAGAGGAGGTGGGGTTGGAGAGATGGGGTTTGGAGAGGGAGAGTTGGAGAGAGGGGTTTGAGAGGGGATTGGAGGGGGGATTGGAGAGAGGGGTTTGGAGAGGGGATGGGGGTTGGAGAGAAGGGATGGTTGGAGAGGAGGGAGGGTTGGAGGGGGTTTGGAGAGGGGGGGTTGGGTTTGGAGAGATGGGTTGGAGAGGGCTTTGGAGAGAGAGGTTTGAGAGGGGATTGGAGCAGGGATTGGAGGGATTGGGGGGGTTGGAGAGAGGGGGTTAGAGTGAGGGGATTTCAGAGAGAGGGTTGGAGCGAGGGGGTTGGAGAGAGGGGGGTTCGAGGGAGGTGGGGTTCGAGAGAAGGGGTTGGAGAGAGGGAATTGGAGAGAGGGGATTGGAGAGAGGGGGTTGGAGAGAGGGGTTTGGAGAGAGGGGTTTGGAGAGAGGGGTTTGGAGAGGGGGTTGGAGAGGGGTTGGAAAGGGGTTGAAGAGGGGTTGGAGAGGGGGGGTTGGAGAGAGGGGTTGAAGAGAGTGGTTTGGAGAACGGGGGTTGGAGGGGGGGTTGGAGACAGGGGTTTGGAGAGAGGAGTTGGAGAGAGGGTTGGAGAGGGGGTTGGAGAGAAGGGGTAGAGAGAGGGGAGAGGGGATTGGAGAGAGGGGTTTGGAGAGGGGTTTGGAGAGGGGTGTGGAGAGGTGGGGGTTAGAGGGGATTGGAGAGAGGAGTTGGAGAGGAGGTTGGAGAGAGGGGTTTGGAGAGAGTGGTTTGGAGAATGGGGGTTGGAGGGGGGTTGGAGACGGGTTTGGAGAGAGGAGTTGGAGAGAGGGTTGGAGAGGGGGTTGGAGAGAGGGGGTAGAGAGAGAGGGGAGAGGGGATTGGAGATAGGGGTTTGGAGAGAGGGGTTTGGAGAGGGGGTTGGAGAGGGGGTTGGAGAGGGGGTTGGAGAGGGGGTTGGAGAGGGGTTTGGAGAGGGGTTTGGAGAGGGTGGTTTGGAGGGGGGGGTTAGAGACGGGTTTGGAGAGAGGAGTTGGAGAGGAGGTTGGAGAGAGGGGTTTGGAGAGTGGGGGATGGAGAGAGAGGGGGATAGAGAGAGAGGGGTTTGGAGAAGGGGTTGGAGAGAGGGGTTTGGAGAGAGGGGTTGGAGAGAGGGGTTTGGAGAGAGGGGTTTGGAGAGAGGGGATTGGAGGGGGGGTGGGAGACAGTGGGTTAGAGAGAGGGGGTTGGAGAGAGGGGGGTTCGAAGGAGGTGGGGTTCGAGAGAAGGGGTTGGAGAGAGGTGGTTGGAGACAGATGGTTGGAGAGAGGGGTTTGGAGAGGGGATTGGAGAGAGGGTTGGAGAGAGGGTTGGAGAGAGGGTTGGAGAGAGGGTTGGAGAGAGGGGTTTGGAGAGAGGAGTTTGGAGAGAGGGGTTTGGAGAGAGGAGTTTGGAGAGAGGGGGTTGGAGAGAGGGGTTTGGAGGGGGGGGTTGGAGAGAGGGAGTTGGAGAGAGGGGGTTGGAGAGAGGGGGTTGGAGAGAGGGAGTTGGAGAGAAGGGTAGGAGAGAAGGGTTTGAAGAGGGGATTTGAGAGAGTGGTTGGAGAGCGGTTTGGAGAGAGGGGTTTGAGAGGGGATTGGAGAGAGGGGTTTGGAGAGGGGATTGGAGGGGGGGGTTGGAGAGAGGGAGTTGGAGAGAGGGGGTTGGAGAGAGGGAGATGGAGAGAGGGAGATGGAGAGAGGGGGTTGGAGAGAGGGGATTGGAGAGGTGGGGTTTGGAGAGGGGGGGTTGGAGAGGTGTTTGGAGAGGGGTTAGGAGAGGGGTTTGGAGAGGGGGTTTGGAGAGAGGGGTTGGAGAGGGCTTTGGAGAGAGAGGTTTGAGAGGGGATTGGAGAGGAGGTGGGGTTGGAGAGATGGGGTTTGCAGAGGGAGAGTTGGAGAGAGTGGTTTGAGAGGGGATTGGAGGGGGGATTGGAGAGAGGGGTTTGGAGAGGGGGGGTTGGAGAGAGGGGTTTGGAGAGATGGGTTGGAGAGGGCTTTGGAGAGAGAGGTTTGAGAGGGGATTGGAGCGGGGATTGGAGGGATGGGGGGGTTGGAGAGAGGGGGTTGGAGAGAGGGGGTTGGAGAGAGGGGGTTCGAGTGAGGGGATTGGAGAGAGGGGGTTGGAGAGAGGGGGGTTCGAGGGAGGTGGGGTTCGAGAGAAGGGGTTGGAGAGAGGGGATTGGAGAGAGGGGGTTGGAGAGAGGGATTTGGAGAGGGGGTTCGAGAGGGGGGTTTGGAGAGAGTGGTTTGGAGAGAGTGGTTTGGAGAACGGGGGTTGTAGGGGGGGTTGGAGACAGGGGTTTGGAGAGAGGAGTTGGAGAGAGGGTTGGAGAGGGGGTTGGAGAGAAGGGGTAGAGAGAGAGGGGAGAGGGGATTGGAGAGGGGGGTTTGGAGAGAGGGGTTTGGAGAGGGGTTTGCAGAGGGGGTTGGAGAGGGGTGTGGAAAGGGGGTTTGG
Source organism: Mobula hypostoma (assembly GCF_963921235.1). Taxonomy (NCBI): domain Eukaryota; kingdom Metazoa; phylum Chordata; class Chondrichthyes; order Myliobatiformes; family Myliobatidae; genus Mobula; species Mobula hypostoma. Next base: position 10,481,040 of record NC_086101.1, on the reverse strand, counting down.
AGAGAGGGGGGGTCGAGGGAGGTGGGGTTCGAGAGAAGGGGTTGGAGAGAGGTGGTTGGAGAGAGGGGGTTGGAGAGAGGGGTTTGGAGAGAAGGGGTTGGAGGGGGGGGTTGGAGAGAGAGAGTTGGAGAGAGGGGGTTGGAGAGAGGGGGTTGGAGAGAGGGGTTTGGAGAGAGGGGTTGGAGAGGGCTTTGGAGAGAGAGGTTTGAGAGGGGATTGGAGAGGAGGTGGGGTTGGAGAGATGGGGTTTGGAGAGGGAGAGTTGGAGAGAGGGGTTTGAGAGGGGATTGGAGGGGGGATTGGAGAGAGGGGTTTGGAGAGGGGATGGGGGTTGGAGAGAAGGGATGGTTGGAGAGGAGGGAGGGTTGGAGGGGGTTTGGAGAGGGGGGGTTGGGTTTGGAGAGATGGGTTGGAGAGGGCTTTGGAGAGAGAGGTTTGAGAGGGGATTGGAGCAGGGATTGGAGGGATTGGGGGGGTTGGAGAGAGGGGGTTAGAGTGAGGGGATTTCAGAGAGAGGGTTGGAGCGAGGGGGTTGGAGAGAGGGGGGTTCGAGGGAGGTGGGGTTCGAGAGAAGGGGTTGGAGAGAGGGAATTGGAGAGAGGGGATTGGAGAGAGGGGGTTGGAGAGAGGGGTTTGGAGAGGGGGGTTTGGAGAGAGGGGTTTGGAGAGGGGGTTGGAGAGGGGTTGGAAAGGGGTTGAAGAGGGGTTGGAGAGGGGGGGTTGGAGAGAGGGGTTGAAGAGAGTGGTTTGGAGAACGGGGGTTGGAGGGGGGGTTGGAGACAGGGGTTTGGAGAGAGGAGTTGGAGAGAGGGTTGGAGAGGGGGTTGGAGAGAAGGGGTAGAGAGAGGGGAGAGGGGATTGGAGAGAGGGGTTTGGAGAGGGGTTTGGAGAGGGGTGTGGAGAGGTGGGGGTTAGAGGGGATTGGAGAGAGGAGTTGGAGAGGAGGTTGGAGAGAGGGGTTTGGAGAGTGGGGTATAGAGGGGGGATGGAGAGAGAGGGGGATAGAGAGAGAGAGGTTTGGAGAGGGGGTTGGAGAGAGGGGTTTGGAGAGAGGGGTTTGGAGAGGAGTTTGGAGAGAGAGGTTTGGAGAGGGGTTTGGAGAGGGGGTTGGAGAGGGGGTTGGAGAGGGGGTTGGAGAGAGGGCTTGGAGAGAGGGGTTTGGAGAGGGGTTTGGAGAGAAGAGGTTGGAGAGAAGGGGTTGGAGAGAAGGGGTTGGAGAGAGGGAATGGAGAGAGGTGTTGGAGAGGGGGTTTTTGGAGAGAGGGTTGGAGAGAGAGGTTTGGAGAGAGGGGGTTGGAGAGAAGGGTAGGAGAGAAGGGTTTGAAGAGGGGATTGGAGAGAGTGGTTGGAGAGGGGTTTGGAGAGAGGGGTTTGAGAGGGGTTTGGAGGGGGGGGTTGGAGAGAGGGGGGTTGGAGGGAGGTGGGGTTCGAGAGAAGGGGTTGGAGAGAGGTGGTTGGAGAGAGGGGGTTGGAGAGAGGGGGTTGGAGAGAGGGGGTTGGAGAGAGGGGGTTGGAGAGGGGGGTTGGAGAGGGGGGGATGGAGGGGGATGGAGAGAGAGGGGTTTGGAGAGAGGGGTTTGGAGAGGGGTTTGGAGAGAAGGGGTTGGAGAGAGGTGGGTTTCGAGATAGGGGGTTAGAGAGAGGTGTTGGAGAGAGGGTTTTGGAAAGAAGGGGTTCGAGAGAGGGGATGGAGAGAGGTGTTGGAGAGGGGGTTTTTGGAGATAGGGTTGGAGAGAGGGGTTTGGATAGGGGATTGGAGAGGAGGGGGGGTTGGAGAGAGGGAGTTGGAGAGAGGGGTTTGGAGAGAAGGGGTTGGAGAGAGGGGGTTGGAGAGAGGGGGTTGGAGAGAGGTGGTTGGAGAGGAGGTTGGAGAGGGGGTTGGAGAGGGGGTTGGAGAGAGGGGTTTGGATAGAGGGGTTTGGATAGAGGGGTTTGGATAGAGGGGTTTGGAGAGAGGGGTTTGGAGAGAGGGGTTGGAGAGAGGGGTTGGAGAGAGGGGTTTGGAGAGAGGGGATTGGAGGGGGGGTGGGAGAGAGTGGGTTAGAGAGCGGGGGTTGGAGAGAGAGGGGGTTGGAGAGAGGGGGGTTCGAGGAAGGTGGGGTTCGAGAGAAGGGGTTGGAGAGAGGTGGTTGGAGAGAGGGGGTTGGAGAGAGGGGGTTGGAGAGAGGGGGTTGGAGAGAGGGGGTTGGAGAGAGGGTTGGAGAGAGGGGTTTGGAGAGAGGAGTTTGGAGAGAGGGGGTTGGAGATTGGGGGGTGGAGAGGGGGATGCAGAGAGGGGTTGGAGAGAGGTGTTGGAGAGAGGGGTTTGGAGAGGAGGTGGAGTTGGAGAGAGGTGGTTGGAGATAGGGGGTTGGAGAGATGGGGTTTGGAGAGGGGGTTGGAGAGGGGTTTGGAGAGAGGGGTTGGAGAGGGGGGTTGGAGATGGGGGTTGGAGATGGGGGTTGGAGATGGGGGTTGGAGATGGGGGTTGGAGAGAGGGGTTTGGAGAGGGGATTGGAGAGGGGGTTGGAGAGAGGGGGTTGGAGAGCGTGGATTGGAGAGAGAGGGGTTTGAGAGGAGGGGGTTGGAGAGGGGGGGTTGGAGGGGGGGGTTGGAGAGGGGGGGTTGGAGAGTGGGGGTTGGAGAGACGGGTTTGGAGAGGGGTTTGTAATGGGTGATGGAGAGGGTTGGAGAGAAGGGTTTGGAGAGAGTGGTCTGGAGAGGTGGGGTTGGAGTCAGGGGTTTGGAGAGAGGGTTGGAGAGAGGGGTTTGGAGAGTGGGGGGTGGAGAGGGGGATGGAGAGAGAGGGGTTTGATAGAGGTGGGGTTCGAGATAGGGGGTTGGAGAGAGGGTTTTGGAAAGAAGGGGTTGGAGAGAGGGGTTGGAGAGGGGGGTTTGGAGAGGGGGGGTTGGAGTGAGGGGTTTGGAGAGGGGTTTGGAGAGAGGGGTTGGAGAGAGGGGTTTGGAGAGGGGATTGGAGAGCAGGGTGTGTTGGAGAGAGGGGGTTGGAGAGGAGGGGTTGGAGATGGTGGGTTGGAGAGAGGGGTTTGGAGAGGGGGTTGGAGAGAGGGTATGAGAGGGGGTTGGAGGGGGGTGTTGAAGAGAGTGGTTGGAGAGAGGTGGTTGGAGAGAGGGGATTGGAGAGGGGGGTTTGGAGAGCGGGGGTTGGAGAGCGGGGTTTGGAGAGAGGGGTTGGAGAGGGCTTTGGAGAGAGAGGTTTGAGAGGGGATTGGAGAGGAGGTGTGGTTGGAGAGATGGGGTTTGGAGAGGGAGAGTTGGAGAGAGGGGTTTGAGAGGGGATTGGAGGGGGGATTGGAGAGAGGGGTTTGGAGAGGGGATGGGGGGTTGGAGAGAAGGGATGGTTGGAGAGGAGGGAGGGTTGGAGGGGGTTTGGAGAGGGGGGGTTGGAGAGGGGTTTGGAGAGATGGGTTGGAGAGGGCTTTGGAGAGAGAGGTTTGAGAGGGGATTGGAGCAGGGATTGGAGGGATTGGGGGGGTTGGAGAGAGGGGGTTAGAGTGAGGGGATTTCAGAGAGAGGGTTGGAGCGAGGGGGTTGGAGAGAGGGGGGTTCGAGGGAGGTGGGGTTCGAGAGAAGGGGTTGGAGAGAGGGGATTGGAGAGAGGGGATTGGAGAGAGGGGTTTGGAGAGAGGGGTTTGGAGAGAGGGGTTTGGAGTGGGGGGTTTGGAGAGAGGGGTTTGGAGAGGGGGTTGGAGAGGGGTTGGAAAGGGGTTGAAGAGGGGTTGGAGAGGGGGGGTTGGAGAGAGGGGTTGGAGAGAGTGGTTTGGAGAACGGGGGTTGGAGGGGGGGTTGGAGACAGGGGTTTGGAGAGAGGAGTTGGAGAGAGGGTTGGAGAGGGGGTTGGAGAGAAGGGGTAGAGAGAGAGGGGAGAGGGGGTTGGAGAGGGGGTTGGAGAGAGGGGTTTGGATAGAGGGGTTTGGATAGAGGGGTTTGGAGAGAGGGGTTTGGAGAGAGGGGTTTGGAGAGAGGGGTTGGAGAGAGGGGTTGGAGAGAGGGGTTTGGAGAGAGGGGATTGGAGGGGGGGTGGGAGAGAGTGGGTTAGAGAGCGGGGGTTGGAGAGAGAGGGGGTTGGAGAGAGGGGGGTTCGAGGAAGGTGGGGTTCGAGAGAAGGGGTTGGAGAGAGGTAGTTGGAGAGAGGGGGTTGGAGAGAGGGGGTTGGAGAGAGGGGGTTGGAGAGAGGGTTGGAGAGAGGGTTGGAGAGAGGGGTTTGGAGAGAGGAGTTTGGAGAGAGGGGGTTGGAGATTGGGGGGTGGAGAGGGGGATGCAGAGAGGGGTTGGAGAGAGGTGTTGGAGAGAGGGGTTTGGAGAGGAGGTGGAGTTGGAGAGAGGTGGTTGGAGATAGGGGGTTGGAGAGATGGGGTTTGGAGAGGGGGTTGGAGAGGGGTTTGGAGAGAGGGGTTGGAGAGGGGGGTTGGAGATGGGGGTTGGAGATGGGGGTTGGAGATGGGGGTTGGAGAGAGGGGTTTGGAGAGGGGATTGGAGAGGGGGTTGGAGAGAGGGGGTTGGAGAGCGTGGATTGGAGAGAGAGGGGTTTGAGAGGAGGGGGTTGGAGAGGGGGGGTTGGAGGGGGGGGTTGGAGAGGGGGGGTTGGAGAGTGGGGGTTGGAGAGACGGGTTTGGAGAGGGGTTTGTAATGGGTGATGGAGAGGGTTGGAGAGAAGGGTTTGGAGAGAGTGGTCTGGAGAGGTGGGGTTGGAGTCAGGGGTTTGGAGAGGGGTTTGGAGAGAGGGGTTGGAGAGAGGGGTTTGGAGAGGGGATTGGAGAGCAGGGTGTGTTGGAGAGAGGGGGTTGGAGAGGAGGGGTTGGAGATGGTGGGTTGGAGAGAGGGGTTTGGAGAGGGGGTTGGAGAGAGGGTATGAGAGGGGGTTGGAGGGGGGTGTTGAAGAGAGTGGTTGGAGAGAGGTGGTTGGAGAGAGGGGATTGGAGATGGGGGTTTGGAGAGAGGGGGTTGGAGAGAGGGGTTTGGAGAGAGGGGTTGGAGAGGGCTTTGGAGAGAGAGGTTTGAGAGGGGATTGGAGAGGAGGTGTGGTTGGAGAGATGGGGTTTGGAGAGGGAGAGTTGGAGAGAGGGGTTTGAGAGGGGATTGGAGGGGGGATTGGAGAGAGGGGTTTGGAGAGGGGATGGGGGGTTGGAGAGAAGGGATGGTTGGAGAGGAGGGAGGGTTGGAGGGGGTTTGGAGAGGGGGGGTTGGAGAGGGGTTTGGAGAGATGGGTTGGAGAGGGCTTTGGAGAGAGAGGTTTGAGAGGGGATTGGAGCAGGGATTGGAGGGATTGGGGGGGTTGGAGAGAGGGGGTTAGAGTGAGGGGATTTCAGAGAGAGGGTTGGAGCGAGGGGGTTGGAGAGAGGGGGGTTCGAGGGAGGTGGGGTTCGAGAGAAGGGGTTGGAGAGAGGGGATTGGAGAGAGGGGATTGGAGAGAGGGGTTTGGAGAGAGGGGTTTGGAGAGAGGGGTTTGGAGTGGGGGGTTTGGAGAGAGGGGTTTGGAGAGGGGGTTGGAGAGGGGTTGGAAAGGGGTTGAAGAGGGGTTGGAGAGGGGGGGTTGGAGAGAGGGGTTGGAGAGAGTGGTTTGGAGAACGGGGGTTGGAGGGGGGGTTGGAGACAGGGGTTTGGAGAGAGGAGTTGGAGAGAGGGTTGGAGAGGGGGTTGGAGAGAAGGGGTAGAGAGAGAGGGGAGAGGGGATTGGAGAGAGGGGTTTGGAGAGGGGTTTGGAGAGGGGTTTGGAGAGGGGTTTGGAGAGAGGGTTTTGGAGAGGGGGTTGGAGAGGGGTGTGGAGAGGTGGGGGTTAGAGGGGATTGGAGAGAGGAGTTGGAGAGGAGGTTTTTGGAGATAGGGTTGGAGAGAGGGGTTTGGATAGGGGATTGGAGAGGAGGGGGGGTTGGAGAGAGGGAGTTGGAGAGAGGGGTTTGGAGAGAGGGGGTTGGAGAGAGGGGGTTGGAGAGAGGTGGTTGGAGAGGGGGTTGGAGAGATGGGGTTTGGAGAGGGGGGTTGGAGAGGTGTTTGGAGAGGGGTTAGGAGACGGGTTTGGAGAGAGGGGTTTGGATAGAGGGGTTTGGAGAGAGGGGTTGGAGAGAGGGGTTGGAGAGAGGGGTTTGGAGAGAGGGAATTGGAGGGGGGGTGGGAGAGAGTGGGTTAGAGAGCGGGGGTTGGAGAGAGAGGGGGTTGGAGAGAGGGGGGTTCGAGGAAGGTGGGGTTCGAGAGAAGGGGTTGGAGAGAGGTGGTTGGAGAGAGGGTTGGAGAGAGGGGTTTGGAGAGAGGAGTTTGGAGAGAGGGGGTTGGAGATTGGGGGGTGGAGAGGGGGATGCAGAGAGGGGTTTGGAGAGAGGGTTTTGGAGAGAGGTTTTGGAGAGAGGGTTTGGAGAGGGGGATGGAGAGAGAGGGGTTGGAGATAGAGGGGTTTGAGAGAGGTGGGGTTCGAGATAGGGGGTTGGAGAGAGGTGTTGGAGAGTGGGGTTTGGAGAGGGGGGTTTGGAGAGGGGGTTGGAGAGGGGTTGGAGAGAGGGGTTTGGAGAGAGTGGTTTGGAGAATGGGGGTTGGAGGGGGGTTGGAGACGGGTTTGGAGAGAGGAGTTGGAGAGAGGGTTGGAGAGGGGGTTGGAGAGAGGGGGTAGAGAGAGAGGGGAGAGGGGATTGGAGATAGGGGTTTGGAGAGAGGGGTTTGGAGAGGGGGTTGGAGAGGGGGTTGGAGAGGGGGTTGGAGAGGGGGTTGGAGAGGGGTTTGGAGAGGGGTTTGGAGAGGGGTTTGGAGAGGGTGGTTTGGAGGGGGGGGTTAGAGACGGGTTTGGAGAGAGGAGTTGGAGAGGAGGTTGGAGAGAGGGGTTTGGAGAGTGGGGGATGGAGAGAGAGGGGGATAGAGAGAGAGGGGTTTGGAGAAGGGGTTGGAGAGAGTGGTTTGGAGAGAGGGGTTTGGAGAGAGGGGTTGGAGAGAGGGGTTTGGAGAGAGGGGATTGGAGGGGGGGTGGGAGACAGTGGGTTAGAGAGAGGGGGTTGGAGAGAGGGGGGTTCGAAGGAGGTGGGGTTCGAGAGAAGGGGTTGGAGAGAGGTGGTTGGAGACAGATGGTTGGAGAGAGGGGTTTGGAGAGGGGATTGGAGAGAGGGTTGGAGAGAGGGTTGGAGAGAGGGTTGGAGAGAGGGGTTTGGAGAGAGGAGTTTGGAGAGAGGGGTTTGGAGAGAGGAGTTTGGAGAGAGGGGGTTGGAGAGAGGGGTTTGGAGGGGGGGGTTGGAGAGAGGGAGTTGGAGAGAGGGGGTTGGAGAGAGGGGGTTGGAGAGAGGGGGTTGGAGAGAGGGAGTTGGAGAGAAGGGTAGGAGAGAAGGGTTTGAAGAGGGGATTTGAGAGAGTGGTTGGAGAGCGGTTTGGAGAGAGGGGTTTGAGAGGGGATTGGAGAGAGGGGTTTGGAGAGGGGATTGGAGGGGGGGGTTGGAGAGAGGGAGTTGGAGAGAGGGGGTTGGAGAGAGGGAGATGGAGAGAGGGAGATGGAGAGAGGGGGTTGGAGAGAGGGGATTGGAGAGGTGGGGTTTGGAGAGGGGGGGTTGGAGAGGTGTTTGGAGAGGGGTTAGGAGAGGGGTTTGGAGAGGGGGTTTGGAGAGAGGGGTTGGAGAGGGCTTTGGAGAGAGAGGTTTGAGAGGGGATTGGAGAGGAGGTGGGGTTGGAGAGATGGGGTTTGCAGAGGGAGAGTTGGAGAGAGTGGTTTGAGAGGGGATTGGAGGGGGGATTGGAGAGAGCGGTTTGGAGAGGGGGGGTTGGAGAGAGGGGTTTGGAGAGATGGGTTGGAGAGGGCTTTGGAGAGAGAGGTTTGAGAGGGGATTGGAGCGGGGATTGGAGGGATGGGGGGGTTGGAGAGAGGGGGTTGGAGAGAGGGGGTTCGAGTGAGGGGATTGGAGAGAGGGGGTTGGAGAGAGGGGGGTTCGAGGGAGGTGGGGTTCGAGAGAAGGGGTTGGAGAGAGGGGATTGGAGAGAGGGGGTTGGAGAGAGGGATTTGGAGAGGGGGTTCGAGAGGGGGGTTTGGAGAGAGTGGTTTGGAGAGAGTGGTTTGGAGAACGGGGGTTGTAGGGGGGGTTGGAGACAGGGGTTTGGAGAGAGGAGTTGGAGAGAGGGTTGGAGAGGGGGTTGGAGAGAAGGGGTAGAGAGAGAGGGGAGAGGGGATTGGAGAGGGGGGTTTGGAGAGAGGGGTTTGGAGAGGGGTTTGGAGAGGGGGTTGGAGAGGGGTGTGGAAAGGGGGTTTGGAGAGAGGGGGGGTCGAGGGAGGTGGGGTTCGAGAGAAGGGGTTGGAGAGAGGTGGTTGGAGAGAGGGGGTTGGAGAGAGGGGTTTGGAGAGAAGGGGTTGGAGAGGGGGGGGTTGGAGAGAGAGAGTTGGAGAGAGGGGGTTGGAGAGAGGGGTTTGGAGAGAGGGGTTGGAGAGGGCTTTGGAGAGAGAGGTTTGAGAGGGGATTGGAGAGGAGGTGGGGTTGGAGAGATGGGGTTTGGAGAGGGAGAGTTGGAGAGAGGGGTTTGAGAGGGGATTGGAGGGGGGATTGGAGAGAGGGGTTTGGAGAGGGGATGGGGGTTGGAGAGAAGGGATGGTTGGAGAGGAGGGAGGGTTGGAGGGGGTTTGGAGAGGGGGGGTTGGGTTTGGAGAGATGGGTTGGAGAGGGCTTTGGAGAGAGAGGTTTGAGAGGGGATTGGAGCAGGGATTGGAGGGATTGGGGGGGTTGGAGAGAGGGGGTTAGAGTGAGGGGATTTCAGAGAGAGGGTTGGAGCGAGGGGGTTGGAGAGAGGGGGGTTCGAGGGAGGTGGGGTTCGAGAGAAGGTGTTGGAGAGAGGGAATTGGAGAGAAGGGATTGGAGAGAGGGGGTTGGAGAGAGGGGTTTGGAGAGGGGGGTTTGGAGAGAGGGGTTTGGAGAGGGGGTTGGAGAGGGGTTGGAAAGGGGTTGAAGAGGGGTTGGAGAGGGGGGGTTGGAGAGAGGGGTTGAAGAGAGTGGTTTGGAGAACGGGGGTTGGAGGGGGGGTTGGAGACAGGGGTTTGGAGAGAGGAGTTGGAGAGAGGGTTGGAGAGGGGGTTGGAGAGAAGGGGTAGAGAGAGGGGAGAGGGGATTGGAGAGAGGGGTTTGGAGAGGGGTTTGGAGAGGGGTGTGGAGAGGTGGGGGTTAGAGGGGATTGGAGAGAGGAGTTGGAGAGGAGGTTGGAGAGAGGGGTTTGGAGAGTGGGGTATAGAGGGGGGATGGAGAGAGAGGGGGATAGAGAGAGAGAGGTTTGGAGAGGGGGTTGGAGAGAGGGGTTTGGAGAGAGGGGTTTGGAGAGGGGGTTGGAGAGGGGTTGGAAAGGGGTTGAAGAGGGGTTGGAGAGGGGGGGTTGGAGAGAGGGGTTGAAGAGAGTGGTTTGGAGAACGGGGGTTGGAGGGGGGGTTGGAGACAGGGGTTTGGAGAGAGGAGTTGGAGAGAGGGTTGGAGAGGGGGTTGGAGAGAAGGGGTAGAGAGAGGGGAGAGGGGATTGGAGAGAGGGGTTTGGAGAGGGGTTTGGAGAGGGGTGTGGAGAGGTGGGGGTTAGAGGGGATTGGAGAGAGGAGTTAGAGAGGAGGTTGGAGAGAGGGGTTTGGAGAGTGGGGTATAGAGGGGGGATGGAGAGAGAGGGGGATAGAGAGAGAGAGGTTTGGAGAGGGGGTTGGAGAGAGGGGTTTGGAGAGAGGGGTTTGGAGAGGAGTTTGGAGAGAGAGGTTTGGAGAGGGGTTTGGAGAGGGGGTTGGAGAGGGGGTTGGAGAGAGGGCTTGGAGAGAGGGGTTTGGAGAGGGGTTTGGAGAGAAGAGGTTGGAGAGAAGGGGTTGGAGAGAAGGGGTTGGAGAGAAGGGGTTGGAGAGAGGGAATGGAGAGAGGTGTTGGAGAGGGGGTTTTTGGAGAGAGGGTTGGAGAGAGAGGTTTGGAGAGAGGGGGTTGGAGAGAAGGGTAGGAGAGAAGGGTTTGAAGAGGGGATTGGAGAGAGTGGTTGGAGAGGGGTTTGGAGAGAGGGGTTTGAGAGGGGTTTGGAGGGGGGGGGTTGGAGAGAGGGGGGTTGGAGGGAGGTGGGGTTCGAGAGAAGGGGTTGGAGAGAGGTGGTTGGAGAGAGGGGGTTGGAGAGAGGGGGTTGGAGAGAGGGGGTTGGAGAGAGGGGGTGGAGAGAGGGGGTTGGAGAGGGGGGTTGGAGAGGGGGGGATGGAGGGGGATGGAGAGAGAGGGGTTTGGAGAGAGGGGTTTGGAGAGGGGTTTGGAGAGAAGGGGTTGGAGAGAGGTGGGTTTCGAGATAGGGGGTTAGAGAGAGGTGTTGGAGAGAGGGTTTTGGAAAGAAGGGGTTCGAGAGAGGGGATGGAGAGAGGTGTTGGAGAGGGGGTTTTTGGAGATAGGGTTGGAGAGAGGGGTTTGGATAGGGGATTGGAGAGGAGGGGGGGTTGGAGAGAGGGAGTTGGAGAGAGGGGTTTGGAGAGAAGGGGTTGGAGAGAGGGGGTTGGAGAGAGGTGGTTGGAGAGGAGGTTGGAGAGGGGGTTGGAGAGATGGGGTTTGGAGAGGGGGGTTGGAGAGGGGTTTGGATAGAGGGGTTTGGATAGAGGGGCTTGGAGAGAGGGGTTTGGAGAGAGGGGTTGGAGAGAGGGGTTGGAGAGAGGGGTTTGGAGAGAGGGGATTGGAGGGGGGGTGGGAGAGAGTGGGTTAGAGAGCGGGGGTTGGAGAGAGAGGGGGTTGGAGAGAGGGGGGTTCGAGGAAGGTGGGGTTCGAGAGAAGGGGTTGGAGAGAGGTGGTTGGAGAGAGGGGGTTGGAGAGAGGGGGTTGGAGAGAGGGTTGGAGAGAGGGTTGGAGAGAGGGTTGGAGAGAGGGGTTTGGAGAGAGGAGTTTGGAGAGAGGGGGTTGGAGATTGGGGGGTGGAGAGGGGGATGCAGAGAGGGGTTGGAGAGAGGTGTTGGAGAGAGGGGTTTGGAGAGGAGGTGGGGTTGGAGAGAGGTGGTTGGAGATAGGGGGTTGGAGAGATGGGGTTTGGAGAGTGGTTTGGAGAGAGGGGTTGGAGAGGGGGGTTGGAGAGGGGGGTTGGAGATGGGGGTTGGAGAGAGGGGTTTGGAGAGGGGATTGGAGAGGGGGTTGGAGAGAGGGGGTTGGAGAGCGTGGATTGGAGAGAGAGGGGTTTGAGAGGAGGGGGTTGGAGAGGGGGGGTTGGAGGGGGGGGTTGGAGAGGGGGGGTTGGAGAGGGGGGGTTGGAGAGTGGGGGTTGGAGAGACGGGTTTGGAGAGGGGTTTGTAATGGGTGATGGAGAGGGTTGGAGAGAAGGGTTTGGAGAGAGTGGTCTGGAGAGGTGGGGTTGGAAAGAGGGTTGGAGAGAGGGGTTTGGAGAGTGGGGGGTGGAGAGGGGGATGGAGAGAGAGGGGTTTGATAGAGGTTGGGTTCGAGATAGGGGGTTGGAGAGAGGGTTTTGGAAAGAAGGGGTTGGAGAGAGGGGTTGGAGAGGGGGGTTTGGAGAGGGGGGGTTGGAGTGAGGGGTTTGGAGAGGGGTTTGGAGAGAGGGGTTGGAGAGAGGGGTTTGGAGAGAGGGGTTTGGAGAGGGGGTTGGAGAGAGGGTAGGAGAGGGGGTTGGAGGGGGGTGTTGAAGAGAGTGGTTGGAGAGAGGTGGTTGGAGAGAGGGGATTGGAGATGGGGGTTTGGAGAGAGGGGGTTGGAGAGAGGGGTTTGGAGAGAGGGGTTGGAGAGAGAGGTTTGAGAGGGGATTGGAGAGGAGGTGTGGTTGGAGAGATGGGGTTTGGAGAGGGAGAGTTGGAGAGAGGGGTTTGAGAGGGGATTGGAGGGGGGATTGGAGAGAGGGGTTTGGAGAGGGGATGGGGGGTTGGAGAGAAGGGATGGTTGGAGAGGAGGGAGGGTTGGAGGGGGTTTGGAGAGGGGGGGTTGGAGAGGGGTTTGGAGAGATGGGTTGGAGAGGGCTTTGGAGAGAGAGGTTTGAGAGGGGATTGGAGCAGGGATTGGAGGGATTGGGGGGGTTGGAGAGAGGGGGTTAGAGTGAGGGGATTTCAGAGAGAGGGTTGGAGCGAGGGGGTTGGAGAGAGGGGGGTTCGAGGGAGGTGGGGTTCGAGAGAAGGGGTTGGAGAGAGGGGATTGGAGAGAGGGGATTGGAGAGAGGGGTTTGGAGAGAGGGGTTTGGAGAGGGGGGTTTGGAGAGAGGGGTTTGGAGAGGGGGTTGGAGAGGGGTTGGAAAGGGGTTGAAGAGGGGTTGGAGAGGGGGGGTTGGAGAGAGGGGTTGGAGAGAGTGGTTTGGAGAACGGGGGTTGGAGGGGGGGTTGGAGACAGGGGTTTGGAGAGAGGAGTTGGAGAGAGGGTTGGAGAGGGGGTTGGAGAGAAGGGGTAGAGAGAGAGGGGAGAGGGGATTGGAGAGAGGGGTTTGGAGAGGGGTTTGGAGAGGGGTTTGGAGAGAGGGTTTTGGAGAGGGGGTTGGAGAGGGGTGTGGAGAGGTGGGGGTTAGAGGGGATTGGAGAGAGGAGTTGGAGAGGAGGTTTTTGGAGATAGGGTTGGAGAGAGGGGTTTGGATAGGGGATTGGAGAGGAGGGGGGGTTGGAGAGAGGGAGTTGGAGAGAGGGGTTTGGAGAGAAGGGGTTGGAGAGAGGGGGTTGGAGAGAGGTGGTTGGAGAGGGGGTTGGAGAGATGGGGTTTGGAGAGGGGGGTTGGAGAGGTGTTTGGAGAGGGGTTAGGAGAGGGGTTTGGAGAGAGGGGTTTGGATAGAGGGGTTTGGAGAGAGGGGTTGGAGAGAGGGGTTGGAGAGAGGGGTTTGGAGAGAGGGAATTGGAGGGGGGGTGGGAGAGAGTGGGTTAGAGAGCGGGGGTTGGAGAGAGAGGGGGTTGGAGAGAGGGGGGTTCGAGGAAGGTGGGGTTCGAGAGAAGGGGTTGGAGAGAGGTGGTTGGAGAGAGGGTTGGAGAGAGGGGTTTGGATAGAGGAGTTTGGAGAGAGGGGGTTGGAGATTGGGGGGTGGAGAGGGGGATGCAGAGAGGGGTTGGAGAGAGGGGTTTGGCGAGGAGGTGGGGTTGGAGAGAGGTGGTTGGAGATAGGGGGTTGGAGAGATGGGGTTTGGAGAGGGGGTTGGAGAGGGGTTTGGAGAGAGGGGTTGGAGAGGGGGGTTGGAGAGGGGGGTTGGAGATGGGGGTTGGAGATGGGGGTTGGAGATGGGGGTTGGAGATGGGGGTTGGAGAGAGGGGTTTGGAGAGGGGATTGGAGAGGGGATTGGAGAGGGGGTTGGAGAGAGCGGGTTGGGGGGGTTGGAGAGAGGGGGTTGGAGAGCGTGGATTGGAGAGAGAGGGGTTCGAGAGGAGGGCGTTGGAGAGGGGGGGTTGGAGAGGGGGGTTTGGAGAGTGGGGGTTGGAGAGACGGGTTTGGAGAGGGGTTTGTAATGGGTGATGGAGAGGGTTGGAGAGAAGGGTTTGGAGAGAGTGGTCTGGAGAGGTGGGGTTGGAGTCAGGGGTTTGGAGAGAGGGTTGGAGAGAGGGGTTTGGAGAGTGGGGGGTGGAGAGGGGGATGGAGAGAGAGGGGTTTGAGAGAGGTGGGGTTCGAGATAGGGGGTTGGAGAGAGGGTTTTGGAAAGAAGGGGTTGGAGAGAGGGGTTGGAGAGATGGGGTTTGGAGAGGGGGGGTTGGAGTGAGGGGTTTGGAGAGGGGTTTGGAGAGAGGGGTTGGAGAGAGGGGTTTGGAGAGGGGATTGGAGAGCAGGGTGTGTTGGAGAGAGGGGGTTGGAGAGGAGGGGTTGGAGATGGTGGGTTGGAGAGAGGGGTTTGGAGAGGGGGTTGGAGAGAGGGTAGGAGAGGGGGTTGGAGGGGGGTGTTGAAGAGAGTGGTTGGAGAGAGGTGATTGGAGAGAGGGGGTTGGAGAGAGGAGATTCGAGAGAGGGGGTTGGAGAGTGGGGGTTGGAGAGAGGAGGTTGGAGAGAGGGGGTTGGAGAGAGGAGGTTGGAGAGAGGGGCTTGGAGAGAGGTGGTTGGAGAGGGGGTGGAGAGAGAGGGTGGAGAGAGGGGTTGGAGAGAGGGGGTTGGATAGAGGTGTTTGGAGAGAGGAGTTGGAGAGAGGGTTGGAGAGAGGGGTTGGACAGAGGGGTTGGAGAGAGGGGGTTGGAGAGAGGGGGTTGGAGAGAGGAGGTTGGAGAGAGGGGGTTGTTAGAGAGGGGGTTGGAGAGAGGGGCTTGGAGAGAGGAGGTTGGAGAGAGGGGGTTGGAGAGAGGGGGTTGGAGAGAGGAGGTTGGAGAGAGGGGCTTGGAGAGAGGTGGTTGGAGAGGGGGTGGAGAGAGAGGGTGGAGAGAGGGGTTGGAGAGAGGGGGTTGGATAGAGGTGTTTGGAGAGAGGAGTTGGAGAGAGGGTTGGAGAGAGGGGTTTGGAGAGTGGGGGTGGAGAGAGGGGTTGGACAGAGGGGTTGGAGAGAGGGGGTTGGAGGGAGGGGGTTGGAGAGAGGAGGTTGGAGAGAGGGGGTTGGAGAGAGGGGGTTGGAGAGAGGGGCTTGGAGAGAGGGGATGGAGAGAGGGGGTGGAGAGAGGGGTTGGAGAGAGGGGGTGGAGAGAGGGGGTGGAGAGAGGGGGTGGAGAGAGGGGGTGGAGAGAGGGGGTGGAGAGAGGGGGTGGAGAGAGGGGTTGGAGAGAGGGGTTGGAGAGAGGAGTTGGAGAGAGGGTTGGAGAGAGTGGTTTGGAGAGTGGGGGGTGGAGAGGGGGATGGAGAGAGAGGGGTTTGGATAGGGGGTTGGAAAGAGGGGTTTGGAGAGGGGGGGTTGGAGACGGGTTTGGAGAGAGGAGTTGGAGAGAGGGTTGGAGAGAGGGGTTTGGAGAGTGGGGGGTGGAGAGAGGGGTTGGACAGAGGGGTTGGAGAGAGGAGGTTGGAGGGGGGGTTGGAGAGGGGGGGTTGGAGGGGGGGGTTGGGGGGGGTTGGAGGGGGGGTTGGAGATGCGGGGTTGGTGAGAGGGGTTTGGAGAGAGGGGATTGGAGATAGGGGGGTTGGAGAGAGAGGGGGTTGGAGAGAGGGTGTTGGAGAGGTGGTTGGAGAGGGGGTTGGAGAGAGGGGTTGGAGAGAGGGGTTGGAGAGAGGGGTTGGAGAGAGGGGTTGGAGAGAGGGGTTGGAGAGAGGGGTTGGAGAGAGGGTTGGAGAGAGTGGTTTGGAGAGTCGGGGGTGGAGAGGGGGATGGAGAGAGAGGGGTTTGGATAGGGGGTTGGAAAGAGGGGTTTGGAGAGGGGGGATTGGAGACGGGTTTGGAGAGTGGAGTTGGAGAGAGGGTTGGAGAGAGGGGTTTGGAGAGTGGGGGGTGGAGAGAGGGGTTGTACAGAGGGGTTGGAGAGAGGAGGTTGGAGAGGGGGGGTTGGAGAGGGGGGGTTGGAGGGGGGGTTGGAGAGGCGGGGTTGGAGAGAGGGGTTTGGAGAGAGGGGTTTGGAGAGGGGGTTTGTAGAGAGTGGTTTGGAGGGGGTGGTTGGAGGGGGGTTGGGGGGGTTGGAGAGAGGAGTTTTGAGGGAGGGGTTGGAGAGGGGTTTGGACAGAAGGGTTTGGAGAGAGTTGTCTGGAGAGTTGGGGGTGGAGAGGGGGATTCGAGAGAGCGGGGTTCGAGAGAGGTGGTGTTCGAGATAGGGGGTTGGAGAGAGAGGTTTGGAGAGAAGGGTTTGGAGAGGGGGTTGGAGAGAGGCGTTGGAGAGAGGGGGTTGGATAGAGGGGTTTGGAGAGGGGGTTGGAGAGAGGGGTTTGGAGAGTGGGGGTGGAGAGAGGGGTTGGACAGAGGGGTTGGAGAGAGGGGGTTGGAGAGAGGGGGTTGGAGAGAGGGGCTTGGAGAGAGGGGCTTGGAGAGAGGGGGTGGAGAGAGGGGGTGGAGAGAGGGGGTGGAGAGAGGGGGTGGAGAGAGGGGTTGGAGAGAGGGGGTGGAGAGAGGGGGTGGAGAGAGGGGTTGGAGAGAGGGGTTGGAGAGAGGGGTTGGAGAGAGGGGTTGGAGAGAGGGGTTGGAGAGAGGGGTTGGAGAGAGGAGTTGGAGAGAGGGTTGGAGAGAGTGGTTTGGAGAGTGGGGGGTGGAGAGGGGGATGGAGAGAGAGGGGTTTGGATAGGGGGTTGGAAAGAGGGGTTTGGAGAGGGGGGGTTGGAGACGGGTTTGGAGAGAGGAGTTGGAGAGAGGGTTGAAGAGAGGGGTTTGGAGAGTGGGGGGTGGAGAGAGGGGTTGGACAGAGGGGTTGGAGAGAGGAGGTTGGAGGGGGGGTTGGAGAGGGGGGGTTGGAGGGGGGGTTGGAGATGCGGGGTTGGTGAGAGGGGTTTGGAGAGAGGGGATTGGAGATAGGGGGGTTGGAGAGGGGGTTGGAGAGAGAGGGGGTTGGAGAGAGAGGGGGTTGGAGAGAGGGTGTTGGAGAGGTGGTTGGAGAGGGGGTTGGAGAGAGGGGTTGGAGAGAGGGGTTGGAGAGAGGGGTTGGAGAGAGGGGTTGGAGAGAGGGGTTGGAGAGAGGGGTTGGAGAGAGGGGTTGGAGAGAGGGTTGGAGAGAGGGTTGGAGAGAGGGTTGGAGAGAGTGGTTTGGAGAGTGGGGGGTGGAGAGGGGGATGGAGAGAGAGGGGTTTGGATAGGGGGTTGGAAAGAGGGGTTTGGAGAGGGGGGGTTGGAGACGGGTTTGGAGAGTGGAGTTGGAGAGAGGGTTGGAGAGAGGGGTTTGGAGAGTGGGGGGTGGAGAGAGGGGTTGTACAGAGGGGTTGGAGAGAGGAGGTTGGAGAGGGGGGGTTGGAGAGGGGGGGTTGGAGGGGGGGTTGGAGAGGCGGGGTTGGAGAGAGGGGTTTGGAGAGGGGGTTTGTAGAGAGTGGTTTGGAGGGGGTGGTTGGAGGGGGGTTGGGGGGGGTTGGAGAGAGGAGTTTTGAGGGAGGGGTTGGAGAGGGGTTTGGACAGAAGGGTTTGGAGAGAGTTGTCTGGAGAGTTGGGGGTGGAGATGGGGATTCGAGAGAGCGGGGTTCGAGAGAGGTGGTGTTCGAGATAGGGGGTTGGAGAGAGAGGTTTGGAGAGAAGGGTTTGGAGAGGGGGTTGGAGAGAGGCGTTGGAGAGAGGGGGTTGGATAGAGGGGTTTGGAGAGGGGGTTGGAGAGAGGGGTTTGGAGAGAGGAGTTGGAGAGAGAGTTGGAGAGAGGGGTTTGGAGAGTGGGGGGTGGAGAGAGGGGTTGGACAGAGGGGTTGGAGAGAGGGGGTTGGAGAGAGGGGGTTGGAGAGAGGGGGTTGGAGAGAGGGGGTTGGAGAGAGGGGTTGGAGAGAGGGGTTTGGAGAACGGGGGTTGGAGGGGGGGTTGGAGACAGAGGTTTGGAGAGAGGAGTTGGAGAGAGGGTTGGAGAGGGGGTTGGAGAGAAGGGGTAGAGAGAGAGGGGAGAGGGGATTGGAGAGGGGTTTGGAGAGGGGTTTGGAGAGAGGGTTTTGGAGAGGGGGTTGGAGAGGGGTGTGGAGAGGTGGGGGTTAGAGGGGATTGGAGAGAGGAGTTGGAGAGGAGGTTGGAGAGAGGGGTTTGGAGAGAGGAGTTTGGAGAGAGGGGGTTGGAGAGAAGGGTAGGAGAGAAGGGTTTGAAGAGCGGATTGGAGAGAGTGGTTGGAGAGGGGTTTGGAGAGAGGGGTTTGAGAGGGGTTTGGAGAGGGGGGGTTGGAGAGAGGGGGGTTCGAGGGAGGTGGGGTTCGAGAGAAGGGGTTGGAGAGAGGTGGTTGGAGAGAGGGGGTTGGAGAGGGGGGGTTGGAGAGGGGGGGATGGAGGGGATGGAGAGAGAGGGGTTTGGAGAGAGGAGTTGGAGAGAGAGTTGGAGAGAGGGGTTTGGAGAGTGGGGGGTGGAGAGAGGGGTTGGACAGAGGGGTTGGAGAGAGGGGGTTGGAGAGAGGGGGTTGGAGAGAGGAGGTTGGAGAGAGGGGGTTGGAGAGAGGGGTTGGAGAGAGTGGTTTGGAGAACGGGGGTTGGAGGGGGGGTTGGAGACAGAGGTTTGGAGAGAGGAGTTGGAGAGAGGGTTGGAGAGGGGGTTGGAGAGAAGGGGTAGAGAGAGAGGGGAGAGGGGATTGGAGAGGGGTTTGGAGAGGGGTTTGGAGAGAGGGTTTTGGAGAGGGGGTTGGAGAGGGGTGTGGAGAGGTGGGGGTTAGAGGGGATTGGAGAGAGGAGTTGGAGAGGAGGTTGGAGAGAGGGGTTTGGAGAGTGGGGTATAGAGGGGGGATGGAGAGAGAGGGGGATAGAGAGAGGGGGATAGAGAGAGGGGTTTGGAGAGGGGGTTGGAGAGAGGGGTTTGGAGAGAGGGGTTTGGAGAGGGGTTTGGAGAGGGGAGTTTGGAGAGAGGGGTTTGGAGATGGGGTTGGAGAGAGGGCTTGGAGAGGTGTTGGAGAGAGGGGTTTGGAGAGGGGTTTGGAGAGAAGAGGTTGGAGAGAAGGGGTTGGAGAGAAGGGGTTGGAGAGAGGGAATGGAGAGAGGTGTTGGAGAGAGGGTTTTTGGAGAGAGGGTTGGAGAGAGAGGTTTGGAGAGAGGAGTTTGGAGAGAGGGGGTTGGAGAGAAGGGTAGGAGAGAAGGGTTTGAAGAGCGGATTGGAGAGAGTGGTTGGAGAGGGGTTTGGAGAGAGGGGTGTGAGAGGGGTTTGGAGAGGGGGGGTTGGAGAGAGGGGGGTTCGAGGGAGGTGGGGTTCGAGAGAAGGGGTTGGAGAGAGGTGGTTGGAGAGAGGGGGTTGGAGAGGGGGGGTTGGAGAGGGGGGGATGGAGGGGATGGAGAGAGAGGGGTTTGGAGAGAGGAGTTGGAGAGAGAGTTGGAGAGAGGGGTTTGGAGAGTGGGGGGTGGAGAGAGGGGTTGGACAGAGGGGTTGGAGAGAGGGGGTTGGAGAGAGGGGGTTGGAGAGAGGAGGTTGGAGAGAGGGGGTTGGAGAGAGGGGGTTGGAGAGAGGGGTTGGAGAGAGTGGTTTGAGAACGGGGGTTGGAGGGGGGGTTGGAGACAGAGGTTTGGAGAGAGGAGTTGGAGAGAGGGTTGGAGAGGGGGTTGGAGAGAAGGGGTAGAGAGAGAGGGGAGAGGGGATTGGAGAGGGGTTTGGAGAGGGGTTTGGAGAGAGGGTTTTGGAGAGGGGGTTGGAGAGGGGTGTGGAGAGGTGGGGGTTAGAGGGGATTGGAGAGAGGAGTTGGAGAGGAGGTTGGAGAGAGGGGTTTGGAGAGTGGGGTATAGAGGGGGGATGGAGAGAGAGGGGGATAGAGAGAGAGGGGTTTGGAGAGGGGGTTGGAGAGAGGGGTTTGGAGAGAGGGGTTTGGAGAGGGGTGTTTGGAGAGAGGGGTTTGGAGAGGGGGTTGGAGAGAGGTGTTGGAGAGAGGGGTTTGGAGAGGGGTTTGGAGAGAAGAGGTTGGAGCGAAGGGGTTGGAGAGAAGGGGTTGGAGAGAGGGAATGGAGAGAGGTGTTGGAGAGGGGGTTTTTGGAGAGAGGGTTGGAGAGAGAGGTTTGGAGAGAGGAGTTTGGAGAGAGGGGGTTGGAGAGAAGGGTAGGAGAGAAGGGTTTGAAGAGCGGATTGGAGAGAGTGGTTGGAGAGGGGTTTGGAGAGAGGGGTTTGAGAGGGGTTTGGAGAGGGGGTGTTGGAGAGGAGGGGATGGAGAGAGAGGGGTTTGGAGAGAGGGCTTGGAGAGAGGGGTTTGGAGAGGGGTTTGGAGAGAAGGGGTTGGAGAGAGGTGGGGTTTGAGATAGGGGGTTAGAGATAGGTGTTGGAGAGAGGGTTTTGGAAAGAAGGGGTTGGAGAGAGGGGATGGAGAGAGGTTTTGGAGAGGGGGTTTTTGGAGATAGGGTTGGAGAGAGGGGTTTGGATAGGGGATTGGAGAGGAGGGGGGGGTTGGAGTTGGAGAGAGGGGTTTGGAGAGAAGGGGTTGGAGAGAGGGGGTTGGAGAGAGGGGGTTGGAGAGATGGGGTTTGGAGAGAGGGGGTTGGAGAGAGGGGGTTGGAGAGAGGGGTTTGGAGAGAGGAGTTTGGAGAGAGGGGGTTGGAGATTGGGGGGTGGAGAGGGGGATGGAGAGAGGGGTTGGAGAGAGGTGTTGGAGAGGGGTTTGGAGAGGAGGTGGGGTTGGAGAGAGGTGGTTGGAGATAGGGGGTTGGAGAGATGGGGTTTGGAGAGGGGGTTGGAGGGGGTTTGGAGAGAGGGGTTGGAGAGAGGGGTTGGAGAGGGGGGTTGGAGAGGGGGGTTGGAGAGGGGGGTTGGAGAGGGGGGTTGGAGAGGGGGGTTGGAGAGGGGGGTTGGAGAGGGGGGTTGGAGAGGGGGGTTGGAGAGAGGGGGTTGGAGAGAGCGGGTTGGGGGGGTTGGAGAGCGTGGATTGGAGAGAGAGGGGTTGGAGAGGAGGGGGTTGGAGAGGGGGGGTTGGAGTGGGGGTTGGATAGGGGGGGTTGGAGAGTGGGGGTTGGAGAGACGGGTTTGCAGAGGGGTTTGTAATGGGTGATGGAGAGGGTTGGAGAGAAGGGTTTGGAGAGAGTGGTCTGGAGAGGTGGGGTTGGAGTCAGGGGTTTGGAGAGAGGGTTTGGAGAGTGGGGGGTGGAGAGGGGGATGGAGAGAGAGGTGTTTGAGAGAGGTGGGGTTCGAGATAGGGGGTTGGAGAGAGGGTTTTGGAAAGAAGGGGTTGGAGAGAGGGGTTGGAGAGAGGTGTTGGAGAGGGGGGTTTGGAGAGAGGGGTTGGAGAGATGGGGTTTGGAGAGGGGTTGTTGGAGTGAGGGGTTTGGAGAGGGGTTAGGAGAGGGGTTTGGAGAGAGGGGTTGGAGAGAGGGGTTTGGAGAGGGGATTGGAGAGGAGGGTGTGTTGGAGAGAGGGGGTTGGAGAGGAGGGGTTGGAGAGAGGGGCTTGGAGAGAGGGGGTTGGAGAGAGGGGGTGGAGAGAGGATGTTGGAGAGAGGGGGTTGGAGAGGGGTTCGAGAGAGGGGGTTGGAGAGAGGGGGTTGGAGAGAGGAGGTTGGAGAGAGGGGCTTGGATAGAGGGGTTTGGAGAGAGGAGGTTGGAGAGAGGGGCTTGGAGAGAGGTGGTTGGAGAGAGGGGGTGGAGAGGGGGTGGAGAGGGGTTGGAGAGAGGGGTTGGATAGAGGGGTTTGGAGAGAGGAGGTTGGAGAGAGGGGCTTGGAGAGAGGGTTGGAGAGAGGAGGTTGGAGAGAGGGGGTTGGAGAGAGGAGGTTGGAGAGAGGGGTTGGAGAGAGGGGGTTGGATAGAGGGGTTTGGAGAGGGGGTTGGAGAGAGGGGTTTGCTGGGGGGGTTGGAGGGGGGGGTTGGAGACGGGTTTGGAGAGAGGAGTTGGAGAGAGGGTTGGAGAGAGGGGTTTGGAGAGTGGGGGGTGGAGAGAGGGGTTGGACAGAGTGGTTGGAGAGAGGGGTTGGAGAGAGGGGTTGGAGAGCGGGGATTGGAGAGAGGGGATTGGAGATAAGGGGGTTGGAGAGGCGGGGTTGGAGAGAGGGGGGTTGGAGAGGGGTTTGGAGAGAGGGATTTGGAGAGGGGGGGTTTGGAGAGTGGGTGTTGGAGGGGGTGTTGGAGGGGGGGATTGAATGGGGTTTTGGAGAGTAGGGGTTGGAGGGGGGATTGGAGAGGGGAGTTGGAGAGGGTGTTTGGAGAGGGGGGTTGGAGAGGGGGGTTTGGAGAGGGGGGTTGGAGAGGGGGGTTTGGAGAGGGGGGTTTGGAGAGGGGGGTTTGGAGAGAGGTGGTTGGAGAGAGGGGTTTGGAGAGAGTTGTTTGGAGAGGGGGTGTTGGAGAGTGGGGGTTGGAGGGGGGATTGAATGGGGTTTTGGAGAGTGGGGGTTGGAGTGGGGTTGGAATGGGGATTGAAGGGGGGGGTTTGGAGAGGGGGGTTTGGATAGTGGGGTTTGGAGAGAGTTGATTGGAGAGGGGGGTTGGAGAGTGGGGGGTGGAGAGGTGGATGGAGAGAGGGGGGTTCGAGAGTGGGGGTTGGAGGGGGTGTTGGAGGGGGGGTTGGAGAGGGGGGGGTTAGAGGGGGGGTTGGAGAGAGAGGTTTGTGGAGAGAAGTTTGGAGAGAGGGTGTTTGGAGGGGGTTAGAGGGGAGGTTAGAGAGGGGTTTTATCGAGAGGGGTGTTGGAGAGTGAGGTGGGGTTAGAGAGAGGGAGGGCTGGAGAGAAGGGGTTTAGAGGAGGAGTGATGGGGATGGGATGAGGGGGAGAAGGCAGTAGAGGGGAGGGCTGGAGGGGGAGTGTTAGACAGAGGGTGGAGAGAGGGGTTTAGAGGGAGGGAGTTAGAGAGGGGAGAATTGGAGTGGGAGCTAGAGGGACGGGGTTTGGAGTGAGGGTGATCAGAGCAGGGTCTGATGGGGAGGGGTTGGGCGAGGGGGTAAGGGGGAAACGGAGGCTGGAGAGAGAGTTAAGAGAGGGGGGAGTTAAAGAGAGGTGGAGTTAGATAGAGGGGGTTAGAGAGCAGGGAGGAGTTAGAGAGGGTGGTTAGAGAGAGCGATTAGAGGGGTGTTTAGAGAGGAGGAGTTAGAGGGGGAATTAGGGGGCGTTAGGGAGGGAGTTGGGTGGGATAGAGAGATGGTGGGAATTAGAGAGGGGGTAGTTAGAAATGGGAGAGTTAGAGCAGGGGACAAAAGAGTGAGGAGTTAGAGAAAGGAGGAGTTAGAGAGCCGAGGTAGAGAGAGAGGTAGAACGGGTGCAAACGAGGGATTAAAGAGTGGGCAGGAGTGTTAGGAGGGAGATAAGGGGTGACTGGTAAGGGCATCGAGTGAGGGGTGAGAGAGGGGTTAAAGTGAGCGGTTAGAAAGAGTGGTCAGAGATAAAGGGGTGTAAAGAGAGAGGCGGTTTGAGGGTTAGAGGAAGCACGAGTGAAGTGAGACGGGGTGTGATCGAGAGGAGAAGGAGTGTGGGGGAGGAGCGGGGGAGGTGGGGGATGGGGAAGAGTGCGGGGGCAGAGGGAGGGTGGAGAGGGGGAGAGGGAGTGGGTCAAGGGTGAGGGCGAGGGGGAATGCAAGTGGGAAAGGGGGAAGGGAGTGAGAAGGGGTAGTGTGGGAGGGGGAGGGGTGGGAGAGAGGAAGAAGGTGGGGGAGAGGGTGTGCGGGAGGGAGGGAGTGGTGGGGAGAGAGGACGAGGGGTGGGGGTAGTCTGGGAGAGAGAGAGTGTGGGGAAATAGGGGATTTGAGTGATCTAGTTGGGGTGCAAGGTGGGAGAGAGAACGGGAGGGGAGGGAATGAAAGGTAGAGAGGAGGGAGAGAGTGGATGGAAAGGGAGAAAGGTGGAGAGAGAGGGAGAGAGGGGAAGACTGGGGAAAGAAGGGGTATGAGAGGGTGAGAATGGGGCATGGGAGAGAGTGGTGATGAGGAGAGAGGTGAGGGGGTTAGAGAGGTGAAGGGTGAAGTGGGTTAAAGGAGGTGAGGGATTGGGGAAATGGGAGGAGTTGGGGGTGAAGGGTTAACGGAAGAGAGGAGTGGGAAGGGGTAAAGAAGAAGGGATAGGTGGGAGAGGGCT
Source organism: Mobula hypostoma (assembly GCF_963921235.1). Classification (NCBI taxonomy): domain Eukaryota; kingdom Metazoa; phylum Chordata; class Chondrichthyes; order Myliobatiformes; family Myliobatidae; genus Mobula; species Mobula hypostoma. Next base: position 10,457,694 of record NC_086101.1, on the reverse strand, counting down.
GAGGTGAGGGAAACACTGGGGAGGTGAGGTTGAGGAGGGGAGGGGCAGGGTGAGAGGGAAAGGGGAAGGGGGAGTGGGAAGGGAATAAAGCAAAAAGGGTTGGTGAAGGAAACTGGGAGAGGTGAGAGGGAGTGCGGAAGGTGAGGGGGAGTGAGGGAGGTGAGGAGGAGTGAGGGAGGTGAGGAGGAGTGAGGGAAGTGAGAGGGGAGTGTTGGTGAGGGGGAGTGTTGGAGGTGAGGGGGCAGTGAGGGAGGTGAGGTTGAGTGGGGGAATTGACGGGGATGTGAGTGAGGTGATGGGGAGTGTGGGTGAGGGGGAATGGGATGAGAGGGGGAGGGAGGAAGGAGAGAGGGAGGAACAGGGAGGTGAGGGGAAGTGAGGGAGGTGAGAAGTGAAAGGTCAGTGGAGGTGAGAGGTGTTGGGAAGTGAGGGGGGAGTGTGGGAGGTGAGGGGGAGTGTGCTAGGTGAGGGTGATGAGGGAGATAATGGAGGTGAGGGGGAGTGTGTGAACTGATGGGGGAGTGTGGGAGGTGAGGAGAATTGAGGGGAGATGAAGGGGAGTGTGGGAGGTGAGGGAGAGTGTGGGAGATGAGGGAGAGTGTGGGAGGTGAGGGAGAGTGTGGGAGGTGAGGGAGAGTGGGAGAGTGTTGGAGGTGATGGGCGAGTGTTGGAGGTGATGAGCGAGTGAGGGAGGTGAGGAGGCAGTGAGGGAGGTGAGGGGGAGCGAGGGAGGTGAGGTTAAGAGAGGGGAGAGTGGGGAAGTGAGTTGGAGTGGGGGAATTGACGGAGATGTGAGTGAAGTGAGGGGGTGTGTGGGAGGTGAGGGGAATGAGGGAGGAGAGGGAGAGTGAGGGAGGTGAGGCAAGTGAAAGAGGTGAGGGGAAGAGAGAGAGGTGAGGGGAAGTGAGAGATGCGAGGGGGAGTGTTGGAGGTGAGTGGGGAGTGCTGGAGGTGAGGGGGAGTGTTGGAGCTGAGGGCGAGTGTGGGAGGTGAGAGGGAGAGTGGGAGGTGAGAGGGAGAGTGGGAGGTGAGAGGGAGAGTGGGAGGTTGAGGAGGGAGTGTGGGTGAGGGGGAGTGCTGGAGGTGAGGGAGAGTGTAGGTGAGGGGCAGTGTGATGTGAGGGAGAGTGTGGGAGGTGAGGGAGAGTATTGGATGTGATGGGGAGTGAGGGAGGTGAGGTTAAGTGAGGGGAGAGTGGGGAGGTGAGGTAGAGTGGGGGAATTGACGGCGATGTGAGTGAGGTGAGGGGGAGTGTGGGAGGTGAGGGGGAATGGGAGGAGAGGGGGAATGGGAGGAGAGGGGGAATGGGAGGAGAGAGGGAGTGAGGGAGGATCAGGGAACTGAGGGAGGTGAGGGGAAGTGATGGAGGTGAGGAGACGTGAAAGAGGTGAGGGGAGGTGAGAGAGGTGTTGGGAAGTGAGGGGCAGTGTGGGAGGTGAGGGGGAGTGTGGGAGGTGAGGGGGAGTGTGGGAGGTGAGGAGGGAGTGTGGGAGGTGAGGGGGAGTGTAGGTGAGGGGCAGTGTGATGTGAGGGAGAGTGTGGGAGGTGAGGGTGAGTAAGGGAGGTAAGGGGGGGTATGGGAGGTGAAGGGCAGTGTTGGAGGTGAGGGGGAGTGATGGAGTTGAGGGGGAGTGTTGGAGGTGAGGGGGTGCGTGTGAACTGATGGGAGAGTGTGGGAGGTGAGGGTGAGTGGGAGGTGAGGGGAATTGAGGGGAGTGTGGGATGTGAGGGATAGTGTGGGAGAGTATTGGAGGTGAGGGGGGAGCGAGGGAGGTGAGGTTAAGTGAGGGGAGAGTGGGGAGGTGAGGTAGAGTGGGGGAATTGACGGCGATGTGAGTGAGGTGAGGGGGAGTGTGGGAGGTGAGGGGAAGTGAGAGAGGCGAGGGGGAGTGTTGGAGCTGAGTGGGGAATGCTGGAGGTGAGGGGGAAGTGTTGGAGGTGAGTGGCGAGTGCTGGAGGTGAGGGGGAAGTGTTGCAGGTGAGGGGGAGTGTGGGAGCTGAGGGCGAGTGCTGGAGGTGAGGGGGGAGTGCTGGAGGTGAGGGGGAGTGCTGGAGATGAGGGGGGAGTGCTGGAGGTGAGGGGGAGTGTGGGAGGTGAGGGGGAGCGAGGGAGGTGAGGTTAAGAGAGGGGAGAGTGGGGAAGTGAGTTGGAGTGGGGGAATTGACGGAGATGTGAGTGAAGTGAGGGGGAGTGTGGGAGGTGAGGGGAATGAGGGAGGAGAGGGAGAGTGAGGGAGGTGAGGCAAGTGAAAGAGGTGAGGGGAAGAGAGAGAGGTAAGGGGAAGTGAGAGACGCGAGGGGGAGTGTTGGAGGTGAGTGGGGAGTGCTGGAGGTGAGGGGGAGTGTTGGAGCTGAGGGCGAGTGTGGGAGGTGAGAGGGAGAGTGGGAGGTGAGAGGGAGAGTGGGAGGTGAGGAGGGAGTGTGGGAGGTGAGGGGGAGTGCTGGAGGTGAGGGGGAGTGTAGGTGAGGGGCAGTGTGATGTGAGGGAGAGTATTGGATGTGATGGGGAGTGAGGGAGGTGAAGTTAAGTGAGGGGAGAGTGGGGAGGTGAGGTAGAGTGGGGGAATTGACGGCGATGTGAGTGAGGTGAGGGGGAGTGTGGGAGGTGAGGGGGAATGGGAGGAGAGAGGGAGTGAGGGAGGATCAGGGAACTGAGGGAGGTGAGGGGAAGTGATGGAGGTGAGGAGACGTGAAAGAGGTGAGGGGAGGTGAGAGAGGTGTTGGGAAGTGAGGGGCAGTGTGGGAGGTGAGGGGGAGTGTGGGAGGTGAGGGGGAGTGTGGGAGGTGAGGGGGAGTGTGGGAGGTGAGGGGGAGTGTGGGAGGTGAGGGTGAGTAAGGGAGGTAAGGGGGAGTATGGGAGGTGAAGGGCAGTGTTGGAGGTGAGGGGGAGTGATGGAGTTGAGGGGGAGTGTTGGAGGTGAGGGGGTGCGTGTGAACTGATGGGAGAGTGTGGGAGGTGAGGGTGAGTGGGAGGTGAGGGGAATTGAGGGGAGATGAAGGGGAGTGTGGGATGTGAGGGAGAGTGTGGGAGAGTATTGGAGGTGAGGGGGGAGCGAGGGAGGTGAGGTTAAGTGAGGGGAGAGTGGGGAGGTGAGGTGGAGTGGGGGAATTGACGGGGATGTGAGTGAGGTGAGGGGGAGTGTGGGAGGTGAGGGGAAGTGAGAGAGGCGAGGGGGAGTGTTGGAGCTGAGTGGGGAAGTGTTGGAGGTGAGTGGCGAGTGCTGGAGGTGAGGGGGAAGTGTTGCAGGTGAGGGGGAGTGTGGAAGCTGAGGGCGAGTGCTGGAGGTGAGGGGGGAGTGCTGGAGGTGAGGGGGAGTGCTGGAGATGAGGGGGGAGTGCTGGAGGTGAGGGGGAGTGTGGGAGGTGAGTGAGTGTGGGAGGTGAGGGGGAGTGCTGGAGATGAGGGGGAGTGTGGGTGAGTGGGTGCGGGACGTGAGGTTGAGAGGGAGGTGAGGGGAATTGAGGGGAGATGAGGGGGAGTGTGTGATGTGAGGGAGAGGGGAGGTGAGGGAGACTATTGGAGATGCGGAGTGAGGGAGGTGAGGGGGCAGTGAGGGAGGCGAGGGAGGTGAGGGGGAGCGAGGGAGATGAGGTTAAGTGAGGGGAGAGTGGGGAGGTGAGGTGGAGTGGGGGGATTGACGGGGATTTGAGAGAGGAAATGGGGAGTGTGGGAGGTGAGGGGGAATGGGATGAGAGGGGGAGGGAGGAAGGAGAGAGGGAGGAGCAGGGAAGTGAGGGAGGTGAGGGGAAGTGAGGGAGGTGAGAAGTGAAAGAGGTGAGGGGAGGTGAGAGTGGTGTTGTGAAGTGAGGGGGGAGTGTGGGAGGTGAGGGGGAGTGTGGGAGGTGAGGGTGAGTGAGGGAGGTAATGGAGGTGAGGGGGAGTGTGTGAACTGATGGAGTGTGGGAGGTGAGGGTGAGTGGGATGTGAGGAGAATTGAGGGGAGATGAAGGGGAGTGTGGGAGGTGAGGGAGAGTGTTGCAGGTGATGGGCAAGTGAGGGAGGTGAGGGGGACCGAGGAAGGTGAGGTTAAGTGAGCGGAGAGTGGGGAGGTGAGGTGGAGTGGGGGGATTGACGGGGATGTGAGAGAGGAAATGGGGAGTGTGGGAGGTGAGGGGGAATGGGATGAGAGGGGGAGGGAGGAAGGAGAGAGGGAGGAGCAGGGAAGTGAGGGAGGTGAGGGGAAGTGAGGGAGGTGAGAAGGAAAGAGGTGAGGGGAGGTGAGAGTGGTGTTGTGAAGTGAGGGGGGAGTGTGGGAGGTGAGGGGGAGTGTGGGAGGTGAGGGTGAGTGAGGGAGGTAATGGAGGTGAGGGGGAGTGTGTGAACTGATGGAGTGTGGGAGGTGAGGGTGAGTGGGATGTGAGGAGAATTGAGGGGAGATGAAGGGGAGTGTGGGAGGTGAGGGAGAGTGTTGCAGGTGATGGGCAAGTGAGGGAGGTGAGGGGGCAGTGAGGGAGGTGAGGTTAAGTGAGGGGAGAGGGGGGAGGTGAGGTGGAGTGAGGGAATTGACGGGGATATGAGTGAGGTGAGGGGGAGTGTGGGAGATGAGGGGGGATGAGGGAGGAGAGGGAGCTGAGGGGAAGTGAAAGAGGTGAGGGGAAGTGAGAGAGGTGAGTGGAAGTGAGGGAGGCGAGGGGGAGTGTTGGAGGTGAGTGGGAGTATTGTAGGTGAGTGGGGAGTGCTGGAGGTGAGGGGGAAGTGTTGCAGGTGAGGGGGAGTGTGGGAGCTGAGGGCGAGTGCTGGAGGTGAGGAGTGAGTGTGGGAGGTGAGGAGTGAGTGTGGGACGTGAGAAGGGAGTGTGGGAGGTGAGGGGGAGTGGGAGGTGAGGTTGAGAGGGAGGTGAGGGGAATTGAGGGGAGATGAGGGGGAGTGTGTGATGTGAGGGAGAGTGTGTGAGGTGAGGGAGAGTATTGGAGGTGATGTGGAGTGAGGGAGGTGAGTGGGCAGTGAGGGAGGTGAGGGGGAGCGAGGGAGGTGAGGTTAAGTGAGAGGAGAGTGGGGAGGTGAGGTTAAGTGAGAGGAGAGTGGGGAGGTGAGGTGGAGTGGGGGAATTGACGGGGATGTGAGAGAGGTGATGGGGAGTGTGGGAGGTGAGGGGGAATGGGAGGAGAGGGGGAGGGAGGGAGGAGAGAGGGAGGAGCAGGGAAGTGAGGGAGGTGAGAAGTGAAAGAGGTGAGGGGAGGTGAAAGAGGTGTTGGGAAGTGAGGGGGGAGTGTGGGAGGTGAGGGGGAATGTGGGAGGTGAGGGAGAGTGTTGGAGGTGATGGGCAGTGAGGGAGGTGAGGGGGAGCGAGGAAGGTGAGGTTAAGTGAGCGGAGAGTGGGGAGGTGAGGTGGAGTGGGGGAATTGACGGAGATGTGAGTGAGGTGATGGGGAGTGTGGGAGGTGAGGGGGAATGGGATGAGAGGGGGAGGGAGGAAGGAGAGAGGGAGGAGCAGGGAGGTGAGGGGAAGTGAGGGAGGTGAGAAGTGAAAGGTGAGGGGAGGTGAGAGAGGTGTTGGGAAGTGAGGGGGGGAGTGTGGGAGGTGAGGGGGAGTGTGGGAGGTGAGGGTGATGAGGGAGATAATGGAGGTGAGGGGGAGTGTGTGAACTGATGGGGGAATGTGGGAGGTGAGAATTGAGGGGAGATGAAGGGGAGTGTGGGAGGTGAGGGAGAGTGTGGGAGGTGAGGGAGAGTGTGGGAGGTGAGGGAGAGTGTGGGAGGGGAGGGAGAGTATGGGAGGTGAGGGAGAGTGTTGGAGGTGATGGGCGAGTGTTGGAGGTGATGGGCGAGTGAGGGAGGTGAGGGTGCAGTGAGGGAGGTGAGGGGGAGCGAGGGAGGTGAGGTTAAGTGAGGGGAGAGTGGGGAAGTGAGTTGGAGTGGGGGAATTGACGGGGATATGAGTGAAGTGAGGGGGAGCGAGGGAGGTGAGGGGAATGAGGGAGGAGAGGGAGAGTGAGGTGGTGAGGGGAAGTGAGAGAGGTGAGGGTATGTGAGTGAGGTGAGGGAGTGTGTGGGAGGTGAGGGAGAGTGTTGGATGTGATGGGGAGTGAGGGAGGTGAGGGGGCAGTGAGGGAGGTGAGGGGGAGTGAAGGAGGTGAGGTTAAGTGAGGGGAGAGTGGGGAGGTGAGGTGGAGTGGGGGAATTGACGGGGATGTGAGTGAGGTGAGGGGGAGTGTGGGAGGTGAGGGGAATGAGAGAGGAGAGGGTGAGTGAAGGAGGTGAGGGAAAGTGAGAGAGGCGAGGGGAAGTGAGAGAGGCGAGGGGGAGTGTTGGAGGTGAGTGGGAGTGTTGGAGGTGAGTGGGGAGTGTTAGAGGTGAGGGGGAGAGTGGGAGGTGAGGGGGGAGTGTGGGAGGTGAGTGGGAGTGTGGGAGGTGAGAGGGAGTGTGGGAGGTGAGGAGGGAGTGTGGGAGGTGAGAGGGAGTGCTGGAGGTGAGGGGGAGTGCGGGAGATGAGGTTCAGAGGGAGCTGAGAGGAATTGAGGGGAGATGAGGGGGAGTGTGAGATGTGAGGGAGAGTGTGGGAGGTGAGGGAGAGTATTGGAGGTGAGGGGGAGTAAGGGGGAAGTGAGGGAGGTGAGGGAGAGTGAGGGAGGTGAGGGGGAGTGAGGGAGGTGAGGGGGAGTGAGGGAGGTGAGGTTAAGTGAGAGGAGAGTGGGGAGGTGAGGTGGAGTGGGGGAATTGACGGGGATGTGAGTGAGGTGAGGGAGAGTGTGGGAGGTGAGGGGGAGTGTGGGAGGTGAGGGTGAATGGGAGGAGATGTGTAGGGAGGGAGGAGAGAGGAAGTGAGGGAGGAGCAGGGAAGAGTGGGATGTGAGGGGAAGTGAGGGAGGTGAGGAGAAATGAAAGAGGTGAGGGGAGGTGAGGGATGTTTTGGGAAGTGAGGGGGGAGTGTGCGAGGTGAGGGGGAGTATGGGAGGTGAGGGTGAGTGAGGGAGGTGAGGGTGAGTGAGGGAGGTAAGGGGGAGTGTGGGAGGTGAGGTGCAGTGTGGGAGGTGAGGTGCAGTGTTGGAGGTGAGGGGGAGTGTTGGAGGTGAGGTGGAGTGTTGGAGGTGAGGGGGAGTGTTGGAGGTGAGGGGGAGTGTTGGAGGTGAGGGGGAGTGTTGTAGGTGAGGGGGAGTGTGTGAAGTGATGGGGGAGTGTAGGAGGTGTGGGTGAGTGGGAGGTGAGGGGAATTGAGGGGAGATGAAGGGGAGTGTGGGATGTGAGGGGGAGTGTGGGAGGTGAGGGAGAGTATTGGAAGTGAGGGGAGAGTAAGGGGGCAGTGAGGGAGGTGAGGGGGAGTGAGGGAGGTGAGGTTAAGTGAGGGGAGAGTGGGGAGGTGAGGTGGAGTGGGGGAATTGACGGGGATGTGAGTGAGGTGAGGGGAATGAGGGAGGAGAGGGAGAGTGAGGTGGAGTGTTGGAGGTGATGGGCAGTGAGGGAGGTGACGGGGAGTGAGGGAGGTGAGGTTAATTGAGGGGAGAGTGGGGAGGTGAGGGGAATGAGGGAGGAGAGGGAGAGTGAGGGAGGTGAGTGGAAGTAAAAGAGGTGAGGGGAAGTGAGAGAGGTGAGAGAGGCGAGGTGAGTGGGAGTGTTGGAGGTGAGTGGGGAGTGCTGGAGGTGAGGGGGAAGGGTTGCAGGTGAGGGTGAGTGTGGGAGGTGAGGGAGAGTGGGGGAGGTGAGGGAGAGTGGGGGAGGTGAGGGGGAGTGGGGGAGTTGAGGGGGTGTATGGTAGGTGACGGGAAGTGGGGGAGGTGAGGGGGAGTGGGGGAGTTGAGAGGGTGTATGGGAGGTGAGGGGAAGTGGGGGAGGTGTGGGGGAGTGGGGAGGAGACGGGGTGTATGTGAGGTGGAGGGGAGTGGGGGAGGTGAGGGTGAGTGGGGGATGTGAGGTGGTATGGAGGGAGGTGAGGTGGAGTGGAGGGAGTTGATGGGGAGTGGGGGAGGTGAGGGGCAGTGGGGGAGGTGAAGGTGAGTGGGGGAGGTGAGGGGGTGTGGGGGAGGGGAGGGGGTGTATGGGAGCTGAGGGCGAGTGGGGGAGGTGAGGGGCTGGATGTGAGGTGAGGGTGAGTGGGTGAGGGGTGTATGGGAGGTGAGGGGGAGTGGGGGAGGGGGTGTATGGGAGCTGAGGGCGAGTTGGGGAGGTGAGGGGCTGGATGTGAGGTGAGGGTGAGTGGGTGAGGGGGTGTATGGGAGGTGAAGGGGAGTGGGGGAGGTGAGGGGGTGTGGGGAAGGTGAAGGGGAGTGGGGTAGGCGAGGGGGAGTGGAGTTGAGGGTGTATATGGGAGGTGAGGGGGAGTGGGGGAGGTGGGAGGGAGTGGGGGAGTTTGGGAGGTGAGGGGGAGTGGGGGAGGTGAGGGGGAGTAGGGGAGGTGAGGGGGACTGGGGGAGGTGTGGGGGAGATGAGGGGGAGTGGGGGTGGTGAGGGGGAGTGGGGGAGGTGAGGGTGTGTATGTGAGGTGAAGGGGAGTGGGGGAGGTGAGGTAGAGTGGGGGAGGTGAGGGGGACTGGGGGAGGTGAGGGTGTGTATGTGAGGTGAAGGTGAGTGGGGGAGGTGAGGTAGAGTGGGGAGGTGAAGGGGAGTGGGGGAGATGGGGGGTGTATGGGAGGTGAAGGGGAGTGGGGGAGGTGAGGGGCTGTCGGGGAGGTGATGGGAGTGGGGTAGGTGAGGGGGAGTGGAGGAGTTGAGGGTGTATATGGGAGGTGAGGGGGAGTGGGGGAGGTGGGAGGGAGTGGGGGAGTTTGGAAGGTGAGGGGGAGTGGTGGAGGTGAGGGGGTGTGGGGGAGGTGAGGGGGACTGGGGGAGGTGTGGGGGAGATGAGGGGGAGTGGGGGTGGTGAAGGGGAGTTGGGGAGGTGAGGGGGAGTGGGGGAGGTGAGGGTGTGTATGTGAGGTGAAGGTGAGTGGGGGAGGTGAGGGGAAGTGGGGGAGGTGAGGAGGAGTGGGGGAGGTGAGGTAGAGTGGGGGAGGTGAAGGGGAGTGGAGGAGGTGAGGTAGAGTGGGGGAGGTGAAGGGGAGTGGAGGAGGTGAGGGGTGTGGGGGAGGTCGGGGGTGTGGGGGAAGGTGAGGGGTGTGGGGGAGTTCGGGGGTGTGGGGGAAGGTGAGGGGGTGTGGGGGAGTTCGGGGTGTGGGGAAAGGTGAGGGGGTGTGTGGGAGGTCGGGGGTGTTTGGGAAGCTGAGGGGTTGTGGGGGAAGGTGAGGGAAGGTGGGGGAGGTTGGGGGTGTTTGGGAAGCTGAGGGGTTGTGGGGGAAGGTGAGGGAAGGTGGGGGAGGTTGGGGTGTTTGGGAAGCTGAGGGGGTGTGGGGGAAGGTGAGGGGATGTGGGGGAAGGTGAGGGGTTGTGGGGGAAGGTGAGGGGGTGTGGGGGAGGTTGGAGGTGTGGGGAAGGTGAGGGGGTGTGGGGGAGGTCGGAGGTGTGGGGAAGGTGAGGGGGTGTGGGGGAGGTCGGAGGTGTGGGGAAGGTGAGGGGGTGTGGGGGAAGGTGAGGGGGTTTGGGGGAGGTCGGGGGTGTGGGGGAAGGTGAGGGGGTTTGGGGGATGTCGGGGGTGTGGGGGAAGGTGAGGGGGTGTGGGGAAGGTGAAGGGGTGTGGGGAAGGTGAGGGGGTGTGGGGGAAGGTGAGGGGGTGTGGGGGAGGTCGGAGGTGTGGGGGAAGGTGAGGGAGTTTGGGGGAGGTCGGGGGTGTGGGGGAAGGTGAGTGGGTTTGGGGGAGGTCAGGGGTGTGGGGGAAGGTGAGGGGGTGTGGGGGAGGTCGGAGGTGTGGGGGAAGGTGAGGGGGTGTGGGGGAAGGTGAGGGAGTGTGGGGGAGGTCGGGAAGCTGAGGGGGTGTGGGGGAAGGTGAGGGAGTGTGGGGGAGGTCGGGGGTGTGCGGGAGGTCGGTGGTGTGGGGGAAGGTGAGGGGATGTGGGGGAAGGTGAGAGGTTGTGGGGGAAGGTGAGGGAGTGTGGGGGAAGCTGAGGGAGTGTGGGGGAAGGTGAGGGAGTGTGGGGGAAGGTGAGGGGATGTGGGGGAAGGTGAGAGGTTGTGGGGGAAGGTGAGGGGGTGTGGGGGAAGGTGAGGGGATGTGGGGGAAGGTGAGAGGTTGTGGGGGAAGGTGAGGGGGTGTGGGGGAAGGTGAGGGGATGTGGGGGAAGGTGAGAGGTTGTGGGGGAAGGTGAAGGGGTGTGGGGGAAGGTGAGGGGTTGTGGGGGAAGGTGAGGGGGTTTGGGGAAGGTGAGGAGCTGTGGGGGAGGTCGGTGGTGTGGGGGAAGGTGAGGGGCTGTGGGGGAGGTCGGTGGTGTGGGGGAAGGTGAGGGGGTGTGGGGGAGGTCGGGGTGTGCGGGAGGTCGGTGGTGTGGGGGAAGGTGAGGGGGTGTGGGGGAGGTCGGTGGTGTGGGCGGAGGTGAGGGGTGTGGGGGAGGTCGGGGTGTGCGGGAGGTCGGTGGTGTGGGGGAAGGTGAGGGGGTGTGGGGGAGGTCGGGGGTGTGTGGGAGGTGAAGGTGTAGTGGGGGAATGTTAGGGGGTGTGGGGGAAAGTGAGGGGGTGTGGGGGAGGTGAGTTTGTGTGAGATGTATTATTCGGACCTGTCGGGCTGCAGAACACGGGTGCAGCAACATAATATTCCAGCCTGCGTCAGAGTGGTGATTGATGTTCAGTGCAGAAATACAAACCCAGTTCTAGGAAGCTGCCACCATGTTCTCGAGGTTGGGGTGAAGCACCCAAAGCACAAGGGTTTGGAAAATTCCACCCACAGCATTTCATTCACATGACAAGGATTAGTTCACACAACAAGCAACGGGTGGAAGAAATCAGTGACCAGCATCTTGTGGGCGGGGGGGCGTGCATTTTGGGGGAGTGAAGTGAAATTTTGACATTTCCTGCATCATCTTTATGCAGGTTTTCAAATGAAAACATACAGTCTTAATGCAGCTTTACTCTATGAAAAATACCTTTCTTCACCAACCTTCTCTCCCCCCGACAGATTATGTTTAACCCGCTGCGCCCAGAGAAGATTGCTCACTCCAAATTTGAAGTCTCTTTTATTATTTTAAGGAGCCTTGCTTGTAAACTACAGGGAATTTGTTTATTATTCTTAATTTATAAATCTCTAAACAGAGCTATGTCATGAAGGATTTAAATAATTCATCCCAACAGAAGAAAATATTGATTTTATTAAATAAAATGGCTAATTCTTGTAGTTTCTGAATATTTCAATATTGAACTCTTACCAGATTCTACGATGAATTTCTGAAGTTCCAGCTCTGAAAAGACAGACCAGTGGTATATTAGAACAAGTTTTCAGGACAATGATTTCGCTTCGGAAGCTGGAGATCTGAAAGAATGGGGAACACTCAGAGGGTCAGGCAGCTGCGGAGAGGATCATCAAACTCATGGTTGACTGTCTCCCATCAGAGGCAAAAAAAATGCTGAAGTGGTGTCAGATGTCAGACAGAAGAGCCAAGTGAGGAAATACACCATGGGTCTATGGTAGGCTCAAGGATTAAATGACGACACATAAACCATTACCAGCAGTTGCTTTAAGAAAACATGAACACTGTGATCATGGTTTGAAGTGGTTACACTCAGTGTTGAATTTGAAATGCTGTGAGCTACTAGCTGTCTCTGGTGCTCACAGTGACCTCTTCTACATTTGTGAGACCCGATGTAGACCGGGGGACTGTCTTGTCGACACCATCACTCCACCTGCATCAAGCAGGATTTCCCAGTGGCCAACCATTTTATACTGATCCCCATTCCCATTCCGACATATTGAGCCTCCTCTCCTGGCACAATGAGGCCACTCTCATGTTGGAGAAGCAACACCCGATATTAGTTTCCAACCTGATGGCATGAATATCAACTTCTCCCCCCACCCAACTTCTCTCTGTTTCCATTTCCCATTCTGACTCCCTCCTTACCCACCTCTTCTCCTAACCTGCCTATCACCTCCCTCTGATGCCCTCCCTCCACTATTGTTTCTCTTCCCCCTTCTGACCCCTTCTAGATAGACAGATAATTTACTGATTCCAAAGGAAATTACAGATATTAGAATAAAAAATGTTACCTCAAACCGTCTAACAGAAGGGGGTCATCACTTTCCCGGCTAGAGTTTGACTCATTATCGAGCCTGATGGCTGAGGGTAAGAATGACCCCATGTAGCCATTTTTAGACCAGCGCAGTTGTCTTAGTGTATTACTAAAAGTGTTCCTCTGTTCAGTCAAGGTGGCATGCAGAGGATGAGAAACATTGCCCATATTTTCTGTCGGGTCCTTTTTATAGCCTCCAGTGTGTACAGTTTGACTCCTTTTACAGAGCCAGCCTTTCTAATCGGTTTATTGAGCCTGTTGGCATCACCAGTGCCGATGCCATTGCCCCAGCACACCACCACATTGAAGATTGTACTGGTGACAACAGGCTGGTAGAACATGTGAAAGATAGGCCTGCAGACTCGAAATGACTTCAGTTTCCTCAGGAAGGAGAGGCATCTCTGGGCCTTCTTGTACACAGCTTCAGTGTTGGTGCTCCACTAAAGTCTGTCATCCAGATGCACCCCCAGGTACTTGTAGGTCCTCACCACATCCACGTCCTCACCATCAATAGTAACAGGGAGCAGTGCAGGATCAGTCTATCACCATCTCCTTTGCCTTACTGATGTTGAGCTGAAGATGATTCAGCTTGCACCATTTGACAAAGTCCAATACCAGAAGACAGATGAGCAGATTAGGCCATTCAGCCCATCGAGTCTGCTGCACCATCCAGGATGGCTGATCACGGATCCCACTCAACCCCATGCACCTGCTACTCCCCAAATCCTTTGATGCCCTGACCAATCAGGAAATGATCACCTTCTGCTTTAAATATACCCATGGACTTGGCCTCCACCACAGTCTGTGGCAGAGCATTCCACAGATTCACTACTCTCTGGCTAAAAAAAAAAATTCCTCCTTACCTCTGTTCTAAAAGGTCACCCCTCAATTTTGAGGCTGTGCCCTCTAGTTCTGGATATCTCCACCACAGGAAACCGACCCCTGATGAATACCACTAGTCACTGGCAGCCAACCAGAAAAAGCCCCTTTCATTCCCACTCACTGCCTCCTGCCTTCCACCAATTCCTCTATCCATGCCAGTATAATTCCTGTAAAATCCACAGGATTTTATTTGCTATGCAGCCTTGTGTGGCACCTTATCAAATGCCTTCTGAAAATCCAAGTAAATCACATCCACTGCCTCTCCTTTGTCCACACGACTTGTTACTTCCTCAAAGAACTCTAACAGATTGGTCAGGCAAGATTTCCCATTACAGAAACCATGCTGACTTTGACATATTTTATCATTAGTCTACAAGTACCCCATAACCTCATCCTTAACAGATTTCAACAGTTTAGCAACCATGAGGTTAGGCTAACTGGCCTATAATTTCCTTTCTTTTGCCTTCCTCCCTTCTTGAAGAGTGGAGTGACATCTGCAAATTCCAGTCCTCCAGACCCATGCCAGAAGTCCTCCACCAGGGTCCTGTATTCATCCTCCCAACCTCCCAACCTCCCTTTATACACTATTGCTAAGTTATCAGATAATTTTCTACAGATAACATAACTCAGTGTTGTATCTAAAGTCTGAGGTATACAGGGTAAACAGGAAGGGAGCCAATACCGTTGCCTGTGGGGCCCCAGTGCTGCTTATAGCCATGTCTGACACACATCTGTGAAGCCACACAAACTGCGGTCTGCCAGTCAGGTAGTCCATTGTCCAGGATACAATGGAAGTGCCAAGCTGCATTGAATGGAGCTTTCCCCCAGCAATGAGGGCTGTATGGCATCCTTACAGTGCTTCTCCCCTAACATGCCTATCACCTCCCTCTGATGCCTTCCCTCTTCTCTTCTTCCTTTCTTTCCAAATCTTCTTTATTATTATTCTCCAAAATTAACAAGAGTACATCAAAGTAGGCAACACTTACAATGTCTCAAGAGAAAAAACATTCTTTTAAAGATTGAGAAAAAATTGGTGACAAAAACAAAAGAAAAAAAAACCTACTGAGCAAGGAAAACTGACAAAAAAAGACATTAGGTGTTCAACCCCGGAGCCATGCATCATACAAAAAGCTTCTAAAGATAAACATCAAACCGCTAGCAAGAGAAAAAAAGTACCAAAAATTTACAATTAGATTGTGGAGGAAATCTATCAATTAACTCAAGTGATAGTAGCAAGTAAATGAACCCCATCTTTTCTCAAAATCAAACATAGGTTCAAAAGTTCGACTTCTAATTTTCTCCAAACTAAGACATAGCATCACTTGAGAGAACCATTGTGACAAAATGGGAGCTGATGTATCCTTCCACTTCAACAAAATGGCCCTCCTGGCTATCAATGCAACAAATGCAATAACATGCTTGTCAGACAAAGAGATATAGTGGATATTTTGAGGAATTATTCCAAAGAGCACAGTTAATTTGTTAGGTTCTCTTCTCTTTTTCCATTCCCCATTCTGACTTCCCTCTTACTGCTTCTCCTCCCTTGCCTATCAGCTCCCTCCTTCTTCTCACTCTCCCCTGATCCATTCTCCTCTCCAATTAAGATTCCTTCTGCTTCAGAACTACTTTTTCAGTCCATCATCTCCCATCTTCACAATTCAATTCTCTCCCTCATCCACCAATCTTTTCCCTCACCTGCCTTCACCTACCAGCCTCTGGATTGTACTCCTTCCCCTCCACCCATGTTCTTGCTGGCTTCTTTGCCCTTCCTTTCCATTCAAGGGTCTTGGTCTGAGACGTTGACTGTTTATTTCTTTCCACAGATGCTGAGTTTCTCCAGCACTTTTGTGCTTTCCTACTAAAAAGATGACGTTCTGTTCTTCAGCCCCTGGTCAGCCTCTTTAGACCATTATAGGACACTGTGAGTGGAGAGCTCACAGGGATACGATATGCAATGAAAATGCATATTTTAAAATTTTGTTTGTGCTGTTAAACAGTTATCATACAAACTGTGCCCAGTCTCACCACTGAAGAGGAACCTAAATATCGGGAACCAAGTTACAGGAAGTACAAGTGAATCAGTGACCAGTTGAACCTCCTGGCACTTCATCATGCAGACACAGGAGATGCAACATCGGGCAGTTTTCTTCCTTACTTCCCATCTCTATGGCTACAAGTATTCTTTCCAGAGACAACGTTCACTGCTGGAATGTCAGAGCCTGCTGGGAAATATGGATTTTACATGATTTCTCCAGCAAATGCTCTGGCTTTCATGGAAATTTCAGAGGGAAACTGGGAGATTTCCACTGGATTTCCAGCCCAGTACTTCGCAATATTGCAGAAACGTACCTTTTATGCGTCTGTTTTGTTTCACATTCCAATAAATCACAGTGGAGTTTGCAGCAATTACAACACAAATGGTGACGACCAGTGGCAGGACCCATTCAGGAACAGCAAGGAAGAGATCATCTGTAGAATAAAGATCAGTGAATGAGACAATGAAAAAATCTGCAATGCACCCCAGCGGAATTAGTTCAGTAAAACTCCATGAGGTGGAAAGTCCACAACTGCCCAAGCAGCCTCCTCCTGTAATGTCAATAGGTGTTCACTGGAAGAACCAGAAATGGCTGCAATGGACTGTTATAATGGAGGCTCTGAGACTTCATCACTGTCACTGATGTTTAATTGTAGAGATATACAGCACAGAAACAGGTCCATCAGCCCAACTGGTCCATGATGACCAACATGCTCCATCCAAACTAGTCCCATTTGCCAGTGTTTAGCCCAGATCCTTCTCAACCTTCCTTGTCCATGTGCCTGACAAATTGTCTCTTCAAATTGTTTATTGTCATATGTACGTCCATGAAGGCACCAGCTGAAAGAAATCACACACTTGCAGCAACATCACAGGCTATATAGCGTCACAGAGGAAGGTGTTGAATCATCATGGACAAAGCTGAGGAACTGCAAGGGTAAAAAGACACTGATGGGAGTTGTATACAGACCCCAAAACAGTAGTAAGGATATGGCCTACAAATTACAGTGGGAGAAAGAAAATGCATGTCAAAAGGGCAATATTACAATAGTCATGTGGGACTTCAATATGCAGGTAGGTTGAGAAAATCAGGCTTGTGCTGGATTCCTGCAGGAGGAATTTCTAGAAAGCCTATGAAATAGCTTTTCAGAGTAGCTCGTTGAGCTCAAATGAGAATCAGATATTCTGGATTGGGTGTCGTGCAATGAACCAGAGTTGATTGGAGAGCTTAAGGTAAAAGAACCCTTAGGGGTTGATCACTGAAATTTGAGAAGGAAAAACTCAAGTCAGATGTATCAGTATTACAGTGGAGTAAAGGGAATTACAGAGGCATGAAAGAGGAGTTGGCCAGCATTGATTGGAAAAGAACACTGGCAGGGATGACAGTAGTCAGCAATGCCTGTAATTTCTGGAAGCAATTCTTAGGCACGGGATATGTACATCCCAAAGAGAAAGAGGTTTTCTAAAGGAAAGATGACACAACTGTGGCTAACATGAGAAGTCAAAGCCAACATAAAAGCCAAAGAGAGAGCATATAATAGAGCAAAAGTTACTGGGAAATCAAAAGATTGAGAAGCTTCTAAAAACCAACAGAAGGCAACTAAGAAAGTCACTAAGAAGGGAAAGATGGAATACAACAGTGAGCAAGCCAATAATATTAAAGTGGATATCAAAAGTTTCTTCAGATATATAAAGTGTAAAAGAGAGGCAAGTGTGGATATCGGACCACTCAAAAATGATGCCAGAGAGGTCGTCATGGGGGACAACAAAATGGCAGATGAACTGAAGAAGTATTTTGCATCAGTCTTCACTGTGGAAGACTCTAGCAGTATGGTGGAAGTTCCAGGTGTCAGGGGTCATGTGGGTGAAGTTACCATAACAGGAGAGAAAGTTCTTGGGAAACTGAAAGGACTGAAGGTAGATAAGTCACTGGACCAGATAGTGTATACCTTGGAGATCTGAAAGGGGTGGCTGAAGAGATCATGGAGGCATTAATAATGATATTTCAAGAATCACTAGATTCTACAATGGGTCCAGAAGACTGGAAAATTGCAAATGTTACTCCACCCTTAAGAAGGGAGAGAGGCAGAAGAAAGGAAACTATAGGCCAGGTAGTCTGACCGCAGTGGTTGGGAAGATTATGGTTGATTTTTAAGGATGAGATCTCAGGTACTTTGAGGCAAATGATATAATAGGCCATAGTCGGCATGATTTTCTCAAGGGAAAATCTTTCCTCATAAATCTGTTGGAATTCTTTGAATAAACAAGCTGTATAGAAAATGGAGAATTAGTTGAGGTTGTGTACTTGGATTTTCAGAAGGCCTTTGACAGGGTGCCACACATGAGGTGCTTAACAAGCTATGAGCCCATGTTATTACAAGAAAGATTCTAATATGGATAAAGGAGTGGCTGACTGGCAGGAGGCAAAGAGTGGGAAGAAAGGGGGTCTTTTCTGGTTGTCTGGTGGTGACTAGTGGTGTTCCACAGAGGTCTGTGTTGGGACTGATTCTTTTTACATTATATGCCAATGATTTTGATGATGGAAATGATGGCTCTGTTGCAAAGTTTGCAGATGATATGAAGATAGGTAGAGGGGTGGGTAGTTTTGAGAAAGTAGAGTGGCTACAGAAACACTGACAGATTAGGAGAATGGGCAAAAAAATGGCAGATGGAGTACAGTGCCGAGCAGTGTATGGTCATTCATTTGGTAGAATAAATGAAAGGGTTGACTATTTTCTAAATGGAGAGAAAATACAAAAAAAAAACTGAGACACAATGGGACTAGGGAGTTTTCGTGCAGGATTCCCTAAAGGTTAATTTGCAGGTTGAGTCTGTGGTGAGGAAGTCAAATGCAATGTGCTTTTTCAAGAGGACAGGAATATAAAAGCAAGAATATGATGTTCAGACTTTATAAAGCAGTGATCAGACCTCATGTGGAGTATTGTGAGCTGTTTTGGGCCCTCATTCTTAGAAAGGATGTGCTGATACTGCAGAGGGTTCAAAAGAGTTTCACGAAAATAATTCCAGGATTGAATAGCTTGTCATACGAAGAGCGTTTGATGGTTCAGTGCCTGTATTCACTAGAATTCAGAAGAATGAGGGGTGACCTCAATGAAACCAATCGAATGGTGAAAGGCTTGATAGAGTGGATATGGAGAGGATGCTTCCTATATTGGGAGTGTCTAAGACCAGAGGACACAGTCTCAGTATAGAGAGGTGTCCTTTTAGAACAGTGATGTGGAGGAATTTTCTGAGCCAGTGAGTGGTGAATGTGTGGAATTCTTTGCCACAGGCAGTTGTGGACGGCAAGTCTTTATGTGTATTTAGGGCAGACATTGATAGACTCTTGATTGGTCAGGCATGAAGGGAGAAGGCAGGAGATTGGGACCAAGAGGAAAATTGGATCAGCCATGATGAAATAGCAGAGCAGACTCATTGGGCCAAATGGCCGAATTCTGCTCCTATATCTTATGGTCTAATGGTCTCTCGATACTCTAACCCAGTGAGAAAAGACTGTGAATTCATCCTCTCTATGCCCCTCATGATTTTATACATTTCCATAAGATCACTGGTTCCTGGTGTTATAACCAGGGCAGTTGGTGGAGATAAGCTCCCACTACCTATTTAATATTCCCAATAGACTGCATCTCAAATAGTCCCTGACAATCAAGTCCACCTCCTGCCCTTCCAGTGTGGCTCAGCTACTAAGTATGGTGGAACCATTTCTACTGACAGGAAAAGGGGCAAAAGCAGGTACTGGCAGCTTAAAACTCATCACTTTGAGTTGATGGGGCTCGTCAGCTGTGGTTAGCAGATCATCTAGCAGATGGAAAATCCTAACCTCAATCCTCCGCTGCCTTGTGGCTATACCCAGTCATGGGGATGGCTTTGGGAGTAAACCCTGAGGAAAAAACCCGGAGTTAGAGTCCTGCAACTCCACTGATGCCAAACTGTATTGGTTTCTGCTGTTCCTTTTGATATGTCGGCTGTTTGGAGAGGGGGAGCCTGCTGCATGAACAACAGATTGTTCTCCATATCAAACTGCTCTGACTTGTGTACCAGTTTATATAATCATGTAAACAGCTCAGATGCAATATCCATGTTTGACCCCAACCAATGGAAGAGCCTCATAAGATCAGCTCTCAGACTCATATGCTCCAAGGAATAATGTCCTAGACTGTGCAACCTCTTCCCATAACTCAGTTTCTCAAGTCCTGGCAAAATCGGCAAGATCCTTGTAAATATTTCTGCATTCTTTCCAATAGCAGGGTGTTGAAAACAGAACAGGCCAGTGTGCTAAAAGCTCACTTTATCAACCTGTGCAGATGTGACTCCAGTTTCTGGGAACCAAATACTTGGACTCCAAGTTCCATCTATCCTCCAACATTCCTCTGGACCCTATTGTTCACCTTGTACGACCGCCCTTGATTTGACTTTCCAAAACGCAATAGCTAGCGCTTATCAGAATCAAGTTCTTTCTGTTATTCATCAGCTCACTTATTCAGCAGATACATATCCTTCTGTAATTTTTGGTAATCTTTTTCTCTGTCCACCATATCCCAATTACAGCTGGAGAGCAAAGATTTTGCTTCCTGAATACTTCTGGGTGTATCTTGTGGATTTTGAGTCATTGATCATGAAATCCACCATGAAATTTCCCTATCATGTACATTTTCTTGAAATCATCTGTATTTGTATTTCAATTCATAATTCATCAGAGTAATTGATGCCAAAATTAAGGAAGGCATTTTTGATGGGCCACAAATAAAACAGATCATCAATGACAATTTGAACTTCTAGTGGGACCGGAGAAAATCACATGGAAGGCATCCAAGGATGTTGTTGAAAAGCTTTTTAGCAACTACAGAGCACCAAACTACATGCAGCTTGTTGACAACATGAGTCAAGCATACAAAACCATGAAGTGAAACATGTCACTAAAGATTCATTTTCTGCCTTCCCATTTAGAATGCTTCCCTGCAAATCTTGGTGCTGTCAGTGATGAGTATGGTGAAAGGCTTTACAAGGATATTGCGGTCATGGAGAAATGGTATCAGGGCAACTGGAACCCGTCAATGCTAGCTGACTCTTGTTGGACACTTAAGTAAGAAGCCTGAGACACTGAATACAAATGAAAATCATCAACAATATTTTTTTAGCATAGTTGAACTTTTGCAAAGTGTCAGCACCGTTATGCAATTAAATGCATATTTTCGTGTCATCTGCAAACTTACTAACAATTTCTTGTTAATTCCCATGAAAAGCAACAATAGGCTGAGCACTGTAACGTAGAAAAGGTGGATGAGCTCAGGGTATGGATCAACAACCAGAATTATGAAAATAAAAACAAAAAACCATAAGACATAGGAGCAGAATAAGGCCACTTGGTCCATCAACCCTGCTCTGCCATTCAATCATGGCTGATACTTTTCTCCCCTCAATTCCATTCCTCGGCCATCTCCCCATAACCTTTGATGCCGTGTCAAATCAAGAACCTATCATCTGGCAAGTGTGGATTGGGAAATGTTTTCTGGCAAGTGGAGGAAAGTGGAGGCTTTCAGAACCAAATTTTGAGAGTTAAAACATGATGTTAAAACATTAAAACATGTACTTGCCCATCAGAATAAAAGGTAAAGATAGCAGGTGTATGGAACCTTAGTTTTCGAGAGATATTGAGGCCCTGGTTAAGAATTAAAAGGAGCTGCATAGCAGGTATAAGCAGGAAGAAACATATGAGGTGCTTATGAAGGATACTAAATGCAAGAAAACACTTAAGAAATAAATCAGAAAGGCTAAAAGAAAGCAGGAAGTTGCTCCAGCAGACAACATGAAGGAGAAGTCCACAGATCAGTTGTGTTAAAGGACCGCTTCGGACAAAATTGGTCCTCTGGAAGATCAGAATGTTAGGTAATCCGTGTGTGGAAACAAAACACACGGCAGAAATCTTAAATGAATTCTTTGCTTCTGTATTTACTCAGGAGACGGATGCAGAGTCTTTAGAAGTAAGGCAAAGCAGCATCAACTTCATGGACCATGTACAGATTACAGAGGAGGAGGTGTTTGTACCCTGACACAAATCAGGGTGGATAAATTCCTCAGGCCTAACAACGTGTTCCCTCAGACCCTCCAAGAGGTGTGCAGAAATTGCTGGGGTCCCAGCAGAGATATTTAAACCATCCTTTGCAAAAGAAGCGTTACCAGAAGATTGGAGAAAAGCCAAAGTTGTTCTGTTGTTTAAAACAGGCTCTGAACACAAACAAGGAAATTATAGACTGGTGAGTCGACATTGGTTGTGGGAAAGTTATTGGCAGATATTGTAAGGGACCAGATATATAAGTACAGTGCCTATAAAAAGTATTTAGCCCCCCTTGGAAGATATTATATTTTATTGTTTTATAGCATTGAATCAGAGTTGATTTAATTTGACATATTTTGACACTGATCAACAGGAGAAGACTCTTCTGTGTCAACGTGAAAGTAGATCACTACAAAATGTTCAAAGTTAATTACAAATATAAAACACAGAATAATTGATTGCATAAGTATTCAGCCCCTTTCATATGACACACCAAATCATTACTGGTACATCAAATTGGCTTTAGAAGTTACGTAATTAGTTAAATGGAAATCTGCTTTTGGAGACCTGTGTGCAGTCAAGGTGTTTCGACGGACTGCAGTAAAAATACACCTGTATCTGGGACCAGCTGCTGGTGTCAGTATCCTGGCAAAACTACACCATGAAGACAAAAGAACACTCCAAGCAACTCTGCAAAAAGGTTATTGAAAAACACAAGTCAGGAGATCGATACAAGAACATTTCCAAGTCACTGAATATCCCTTGGAGTCCAGTTAAGTCAATTATCAAGAAATGGAAAGAATATGGCACTGCTGTAAATCTGCCGTCCTCAATGTTGCAAAAACAAAGGAGCTGGTTTTGGTCTACAGGAGGAATGGAGACAGGCTGGCTCCTATTGACATCAATGGATCTGGGATTGTGAGGGCGAACAGCTTTAAGTTCCTCGGCATGCACATCACCGAGGAGCTCACGTAGTCTGTACTTTCCGGCTGTGTGGTGAAAAAAGCAAAACAGCGCATCTTTTACCTCAGATGGTTGAATAAGTTTGGTATGGGCCCCCAAATCCTAAAAATTTTCTACAGCGGCACAATTGAGAGCATCCTGACTGGCTGCATCACTGCCTGGTATGGGAACTGTACTTCCCTCAATCACAGGGCTCTGCAGAGAGTGTTGTGGACAGCCCAGAGCATCTGTAGAGGTGATCTTCCCACTATTCAGGATATTTACAAAGGCAGATGTGTAAAAAGAGCCTGAAGGATCATTGGGGACCCGAATCACACCAACCACAAGCTGTTCCAGCTGCTACCATCGGGGAAACTGTACTGCTGCCAAAAAGCCAGGACCAACAGGCTCCGGGACAGCTTCTTCCACCCGGCTATCAGACTGCTTAATTCATGCTAATACAATTGTATTTCTGTTATAATGACTGTCCTGTTGTACATACGATTTATTATAAATTAATATAAAATTGCACATTGCACATTCATTCGGAGACGTAACATAAAGATTTTTAGTCCTCATGAAGGATGTAAGTAATAAATTCAATTAAATTCAAGTCAGTTCAAAAACTCAATGACCGTGCAAGAAGAGGACGAGTGAGCGAGGCCACCAAGACACCGATGACAACTCTGGAGGAGTTACAAGCTTCAGTGGCTGAGACGGGAGAGACTGCGCATACAACTACTGTTGCCCCGGTGCTTCACCAGTCGTAGCTTTATGGGACAGTAGAAAATTGAAAACAACTGTTGAAAAAAACTCACATGAAATCTTGTCTAGAGTTTGCCGGAAGGCATGTGAGAGAACCTGAATTCAGCTGGAAGAAGGTGCTATGGTCTGATCAAAGCAAAGTTGAGCTTTTTGGCCATCAGACTAAACACACCATCCCTACCGTGAAGCATGGTGGTGCCTACATCATGCTGTGGGGATGTTTCACTGCAGCAGGCCCTGAAAGGCTTGTGAAGGTAGAGGGTAAAATGAATGCAGCAAAATACAGGGAAATCCTGGAGGAAAATCTGATGCAGTCTGCAACAGAACTGTGACTTGAGAGAAGATTTGTTTTCCACCAAGATAATGACCACAGGCATAAAGCCAAAGCCACACAGGAATAGCTTAAAAACAAAGTGAATGCCCTCAAGTGGCCAAGTCAGAGTCTGGACCACAAACGAGGATTTGTGGCTGGACTTGAAAATGGTTGTTCACTCACAATCACCACACATTCTGACAGAGCTTGAGCAGTTTTGAAGGGGGAGAGTAATTGTGCAATCAATTATTTTGCAATAATTGAATTTTTTTTTTGATTATGAGAACACTCAGTACTCTTTTATTGTCATTTAGAAACGCATACATGCATTAAGAAATGATGCAATGTTTCTCCAGAGTGATATCACAGAAAACAGGACAAACCAAAGACTAACACTGACAGAATCACATAATTATAACATATAGTTACAGCAGTGCAAAGTAATACCATGATTTGATGAAGAACAAACCATGGGCACAGTAAATAAAGTCTCAATAGTCCCCGAGTCGATCGACTTCCGAGTCCCTGATAGCAGGCAGCAAAAGGGAGAAACTCCCTGCCATAAACCTCCACGCACCGTCAACTTGCCAATACCTTGGAAGCAGCTGACCACAGCCGACACTGAGTCCATCCGTCTGAAAACTCTGAGCCTCCAACCAGCCTCTCCGATACAGCCTCCCGAGCACCATCCTCTGCCGAGCACCTTTGGTCTCGCCCCGGTTGCTGAAACACACAAAGCCGAGAATTCTAGGGCCTTCTGCTCCGGAAATTCTGGTTACCACGCAGTAGCAGCGGCAGCGAAGCGGGCATTTCAGAAGTTTTCCAGATCTTCCTCCGTGCTCTCACGTCCATCTCCATCAAATCAGAATTGTGCACAGTCCCCTACTTGACATGTAACAGATATTCATCACCAAAGTGGCCGTGCCACTTTAGACCAATTTGAAGAAATTTGTCTTCACTTTACATGAAAGAGCCTTTGTTGTTGATCAGTGTCGAAAAAGCTAAATGAAATCCACTGAGATTCAATGTTGTAAAACAATAAAACATGAAAACTTCAAAGGAGGGTGTGAATACTTTTTATAGACGCTGTATTTGGATAGACATAGACCAATGAAAGATAGAATGGCTTCATTTGTGGTCAGGTATGTCTAACAGGGGAGGGGAGGCGAAGATGGCGGTGTGACGCAGCGCGCACGGCTGCTCTGAAATAATATCATATTTGTAAGTAGGTACCGTGCACAATCCTGATTTGATGGAGACAGACATGAGATGCACGGAGGAACATCTGGAGAAACGTCTGACATGCCCACTTCGCTGCCACTGCTACTGTGAGATCGAGAATCTCCAGAGGGGAAGACCCCGAGTCCTCGACTTTGCCTATTGCCTGTTGTTGGGGCCAGGGTCGAAGCGCTCGGCAGAGATGGTGCTCGGTGCTCGGTGTCGGAGGGCTGGTCGGAGGCTCGAAGTTTTCGGACGGACTCGAGTCAGCTGTGGTCGGGTGCTTCCAGGGTGCTGCATCGGCAAGTTTGCAGCGCTGGAAGCTCATGGCAGGGAGAGTTTTTCTTCCTTCTACCATCTGCGTGAGATGATGGGACCTTCGAGAGACTTTGAGATTTTTTTTACCGTGCCCATGGTTTGTTCTTTATCAAATTACAGTATTGCTTTGCACTGTTGTAACTATATGGTATAATTGTGTGGTTTTTGTCAGTTTTTCAGTCTCAGTTTGTCTTGTGTTTCTGTGATATCATTCTGGAGGAACATTGTATCATTTCTTAATGCATGCATTACTAAATGACAATAAAAGAGGACTGCGTGTCCTCATAAACTAAAAATCTAAATCTAATCTAACCAATCTTATTGAGTTGTTCAAGGAAAATTGATGAAAGCAAGGCAGTTGATGTTGTCCACGTGGACTTTAGTAAGACATTTGACAAGGTCCCACATGAAAGGCTAGTCAGGATGGTTCAGTCGCTTGGCATTCAGGATGAGGTAGTAAATTGGATGAGACATTGGCTTTACGGGAGAAGGCAGAGAGTGGTAGTAGAGGGTTGCCTCTCTGACTGGAGGCCTGTGACTAGTGGTTTGCCACCGGATCGGTGCTGGGTCCTTTGCTGTTTGCCATCTCTAGTATATCAATCATCTGGATGATAATGTGGTGAACTGGATGAGCCAATTTGCGTATCACATTCAGATTGGGAGAGTATTGGACTGTGAGGAAGGCTATCATGACTTGCAGGGGGATTTGCATCAGCTGGGAAAATCGGCTGGAAAATGGCAAAGGGAATTTATTGCAGGGAAGTATGTTTTGCACTTCAGTAGGATCAACCAGGGTTGGTCTACACAGTGGACAGAAAGACATTGAGGAGTGTGGCAGAACAAAGGAATCTGGGAATACAGGTACATAATTTGTTGAAAGTTGTGTCACAGGTAGATAGAGCCGTAAAGAAAGCTTCTGCAACACTGGCCTTCATGCATCAATGTATTCAGTACAGGAGATGAGATGTTATGTTGAAGATGTTTAAGGTGTTGGTGAGGCTTAATTTGGAATGTTGTGTGCATTTTGGACACCTACTTGCAGAAAAGATGTAAACACGTTTGAAAGAGTACAGAGAAAATTCACAAGGATATTGCCACATCTGGAGGACCCGAATTATGAGGAAAGATTGAATAGGTTATGACTGCATTCTTTAGAACACAGAAGATTGAGATGAGATTTGATTGAGGTGTACAAATTATGAGGGGTATAGACAAAGTAAATGCAGGTGTGCTTTTTCCAAAGGTTGGGTGGGACTACAACCAAATGTCATGGGTTCAGGATGAAAGGTGAGAGGTTTAAGGAGAACATGAGGGGAAACTTCTACATTCAGATGGTCGTGAGATTTTGGAATGAGCAGCCAACACAAGTGGTGCATGCCATCACAATTTCAATGTTTAAGAAAAGTTTGGACATGTATGGTAGGGATACAGAGGGCTATTGTCCCAGTGCAGGTTGATGGGAGAAGGCAATTTAAATATTTTTAGCATGCACTAGATGGGCCAAGGACCTGCTTCTGTGCTGTACTTCTCTATGACTCTATAATGTAGAGGAGCAAATTTGTAGGCAGATTGCAGACTGTTGCAAGAAACAAAACAGTGGGTGCTTTGTGGGATAGTGGGTGATTTTAACTTTCCACATATTGACTGGGACTCCCATACTGTAAAACAGCTGGATGGGAAAAAGTTTGTCAAATATGCTGAAGAAAGTTTCCTTAATCCCTCTGTGGAAGTCCAAAAGAGAGTGTGTGTTTGATACTTGATCTGCTATTAGGGAATGAGACAGGACAGGTGACAGAAGTTTCTGTAGGGGAATACTTTGCATCTTGTTCAAAATGCCATTTGTCTCGAAGTGATTATGGAAAAGGACAGATCTGGTACAAACTGGAGAAAGGCCAATTTTGATGGTATCGAAAAGGATCTGGCAAGTGCGGATTGTGACAGAGTGTTTCTTGCAAATGTGTACTTGTTAAGTGAGAGGCTTTCAAAAGGGGAGCTTTGAGAGTCCAGAGATTGTATGTTCCTGCAGAATAAGAGGCAGGGATAATCAGTTCAGGGAGCATGATTTTTAACAGGTATTGAGGTCCTAATTGAGAAAAAGAAGGAGGTACATAACAGTTAGAGTCAGGCAGGAACAAATGAGGTATTTGAGGAGTGAAAGAAATGCAAGAAGACAATCAGGAGGGCTAAAAGAAGACACATGGAAGATCAGAGTGGTATCCACGCATGGAGCTGACAGAAACGTGGGAAATTTTAAATGGATTTTTGTATCAGTATTTACTCGAGAGAGAGACAGGATCTATTGACGTGAGGCTGGGCAGTAACGGTGTAATGGACCCTATAGAGATTACGGAGGAGGAGGTGTTGCTGTCTTGAAGCAAATTAGGGTGGATAAATCACAGGACCTGACATGATCTTCTGTCAGGACTTCTGGGGTTGAGTATGGAGTGAGTCGGTGTGTGTGAGTGTGGCTCCCTATTTTTATTGAAAATCTACCTGTTTATCTTTGCCATATGCTTGAGATAACTGAATATTTACCATTGTGAACAACGCGGGACGTAGCTGGACATTGAAATGGCAAATAGAATATACCTTCGAGGTAAAACTGGAGAAAAAGATAGCGAAGCCTCGAGCAAGAAGGCTGATGTTACAGTAATGGCGCCGTTGCACGCTGCTGGACCCGGACCCAGCCCTGCGCTACCCGAGGACTTGGAGAGGCTTTGTTTAGTGCTTATTACTGACATGACGCAAGCAGCGCATTCTGCCCTATAAAGAGAACTTGAAGATGCTTTATCACCGAGTCGCACGACGAACGCATTCGTGGGGTTGAAGACGGCCTGAATGATTACAGTGACCGACTGGTGAGCGCCGAAGCCGCCATTGCAGCGTTGCCGAGCGAAAACGCATTTCTGAAGGGAAAGCTAGATGACCTCGAGAATCGGTCACGGAGATCCAATTTGAGAGTGGTCGGCATTCCTGAAAATTTGGAAGGTTCGGACCCTGTTAAATTTATGACTGAGTTTTTTGACGAAGTGCTGGGGACAAATTTTTTCCCAAGTCCTCTCGTACTTCCGCGTGCTCACCGAGTCGGACATAAACCATCCGGTGTCTCTGGAGCCAAGCAAACGAGACCAAGAACGTTCCTGGTTTGCTTTCACTCCTTTCAAGATAAGCAACGCATCATCAACAGGCGGAAGCAGGAGCTGTATTTCCGCGGACACCGCCTGTTTTTTTATGAAGATTTTAGTGCGGAGCTGGGTAAAAAACGAGCAGCTTTCAAGGAGGTGAAATCCCTGCTTTACGGGAAAGGGGTCAGGTTTGGCCTCTTGTATCCTGCCCAGCTCTGGGTCATGCATGAAGGTAAAAAGCATTATTTCGATACACCAGAGGCGCCAAAGAGTTTTACCATTCACGCTGGGGAGAAGAAGAACGAGAAGAGCAATGACCTTTTTTTTTAGGTTATTCGTGCAGCATGGAAGGGGCCTCATGCCGAGGCAAACTGTTAATTTTCACAATCCACTTCTTTGTTTATTTTTTTCCAGTTTAATTTGTGGAACACGATCGGGTCAAATTGGTATGCTGCCAAAACTGATTAACAAAAACTTTCAACCAGCAAAATGTAAATATTTGGGATTTGTATCTCGGGCGTTGAAGTTGCCTAGTTTTTTTTGTTTTTAATGCTTAGTTTGGCCTGTGTCATCTTTAGCCTATATGTTATATTAAAGGTAGTATAAGTGATAGGATAAATTTTAAGGAGGGGAGCCACCCTACATTAGATTGAAAGTTTGGCCGTATGGGGAATGCCTTGGAAGTTTTTTGTTGGGTAATGCCTGTGATCATCCTCAATTGGGGGGGGTAGATCTAGGTTTCAGGGGTAAAAAGGAAAAAAAAAAGATGTTCTCTCAAACCCTGTGGGAGGCTAATGCAGAAATTGCAGGGGCCCCAGCTGAGATATTTTAAACATCTTTAGCCACGGGTGAGGTGCCAGAGGATTGGAGAATAGCTAATGTTGTTCTGCTGTTTAAGAATAAGCCAGAAATTACAGGCATATGAGCCTGACGTCAGCACTGGGAAAGTTTTTGGGAAATGTTCTATGGGACCAGATATAAAAGTATTTGAATAGACAGTGACTGATTTGGGACAGCTAACACGGCTTTGTGTGTGATAAATTTGTTTAACCTATCTCATAGAGATTTTGAGGAATTTACAAAGAAAGTTGATGAAGGCAAGGCAGTGGATGTTGTCTACATGCACCTTCACAAGGCCTTTGAGAAGGTCCTGCATGGTAGTTTGGTCAAGAAGGTTCAGTCGCTTGTCTTTCAAGATTGCAAGAGACTTTGATTTCTCGTTTGAAGTCAGAGAGCATTGTAGGTGGCTACCTCTCTGGAGGCCTGTGACTCGTGGTCTGCTGCAGAGATTGATGCTGGGTACATTGTGGTTTGTCATCCATATCAACAAATGGATGATAATGTGGTAAACTGTATCATCAAATTTAGGAATGGTATCAGGATTGGGGGTTACTGCACAGTTGTGAAGGCGATCAGAGCTTACAGCAGATCTGGAAGACGTGGAAAAATAGGATGTAAAATGGCAGATGCAGTTTAGTACAGACAAGTGTGAGGTGTTGCACTTCAGTGGAACCAACCAGGGTTGGTGTTACACAGTGAGTGGTTGGGCACTGAGGAATGCAGTAGAACAGAGGGATCTAGGAATTCTAGGAGTCCATAATTCTTTGAAAGTGCTGCTTCAAGTAGATAGGGCCATAAAGAAAACGTTTTGGTATATTGGCCTTCATACATCAATGTATTGAGTACAAGAGTGGGATGTTGGGTAGAAATTGACTAAGATGTTTCTGCAGACAGTGTTGGGTCCGGTTTCGATCACCTGCCTATGGGAAAGATGTAAATCAGATTGAAAGAGTGCAGAGTAAGTTTGCAAGGAAGTTACTGAAACTTGAGCAACTGTGTTATGGGGCGAGATTGAATTGCCTTGAGTTTCATTCTCTGGAATGTAGATGATTGAGGGGGGATTTTACAGAGGTATACAAAATTATGTGGGGTTTTCCCACACTGATCATTGAGCCAGGAATTCTACTCTGATTGTATTAGCCTGGGCCAACTTATAGAAGTTTCAAGTAGTAATCTAGATGATTATTTTTATGGATCTTCTTTTTAAATTGGACCATACCTGCGACATCAACAAAACTTTCATCTTGGGCATAGCAATGTCAATAGTTCACAGCTAGGTCAATGCAGCAGATGCTAATGCTTTGGAAATGTTTGGTAATGCTAATATTTTTGGAAATGTTCCAAGTTGTATGCACTCAGATGGAATTGATGTTTCACCTGAGTATCAAAGGATTGAAAATATCTGCGTTGATGTCCAACCCAAATGGACAAGCTGTGGATTCAATTGGCCTTTAATGGTGTGCCAGATTTAAAAGGTGCATAAACAGCAAAATAGTCACTAAAAGTTGACTTTGTTTATAAACAAGGGACAATCTTCAACAGGGATAAGATCTTGGCAATGACATTATGGAGACAAACTATTTTTGGTAGCTAGTTTTTCAGGAGAAATTAGATCACCTTTCCCCTTCACCGATCAAACATAATTTACAAACCTGATATTGTAATAATTGCCATATGTTCTGTTTTCAAACGTTGACTCCTGATAATACACTTCAGTTTGCCTGATGATTGACTCGTTACTCCAACACTGCTCTCAACATTTACAAGACCCGAGTCTTTGTGGTACTTTGTCTCAGCCTCTGTTAATGCATTCCCATCCCCACTGATCCACTGGATCTCTGGTTCAGGATACCATCCACTGGATTTACACACAAGCTGGATTCCCGCTCCATGGTATCCCTTCATCTGAATCCGAGGTTCGCTCCCCAAACCTGCAGTTAATGACAGATGGAGAAATAATAGTCATTTGGAAAAATGCAACATGAATTCATGAAGCATAAGTATTAAATCTGCTTGCGATCATGTTTATTGATTTCTAACCTTTTCTAGTTCATCAGCTTGAGACATTAACTGCTTTTCTCTCCACAGATGCTGCCTGATGAAACACGCAAGTATTTGAAAGCTGAATTCAGACAGGAAGTTTCAGGAATATAAAGAAAGCCAGAAAGAACACAAGTTACAGAACCTGGTCCTCTGTACCTCCCTCTGCAATTGGATCCTCGACTTGCTAACTGGAAGACCACAACCTGTGTGGATTAGTGATAATATCTCCTCCTCGCTGACGATCAATACTGGTGTACCTCAGGAGTGTGTGCTTAGCCCACTGCTCTACTCTCTCTATACCCATGACTGGGTGGCTAGGCATAGCTCAAATCCCATCCATAAATTTGCTGATGATACACATTGTTGGTAGAATCTCAGCTGGAGCTGAGAGGGCGTACAGGAGTGAGATATGCCAACTATTGGAATGGTGTCCCAGTAACAACATTACACTCAACGTCAGTAAGACAAAAGAGCTGATTGTCGACTTCAGGAAGGAACACATACCAATCCTCATTGAGGATTCAGAAATGGAGAGAGTGAATAGTTTCAAGTTCCTGGGTGTCAAGATCTCTGAGGATCTCTCCTGGTCCCAACATATCGAGGCAGTTATAAAGAAGGCAAGACAGCAACTATATGACATTAGGAGTTTGAAGAGATTTGGTACGTGAACAAAAACACTCAAAAACTTCTGTAGATGTACGGTGGAGAGCATTCTGACAGGCTGCATCATTGTGTGGTATGGCGGGGGGGGTGGAGGTGTTGGGGAGGAGGTTACTGACAGGACCGAAAGAAGCTGCAGAAGGTTGTAAATTTAATTGGCTCCATCTTGGGTACGAGTCTACAAAGTACCCAGGAAGTACATCTTCAAGGAGCGGTGTCTCAGAAAGGAAGTGTCCATTATTAAGGACTTCTAGCACCCAGGGCAGGCCCTTTTCTCACTGTTACCATCAGACAGGAGGTACAGAAGCCTGAAGGCATACACTCAGCGATTCAGGAACAGCTTCTTCCCCTCT
The DNA here is from genome assembly GCF_963921235.1 of Mobula hypostoma. Classification (NCBI taxonomy): domain Eukaryota; kingdom Metazoa; phylum Chordata; class Chondrichthyes; order Myliobatiformes; family Myliobatidae; genus Mobula; species Mobula hypostoma. The sequence goes on along the minus strand of NC_086101.1, from coordinate 10,426,102 downwards.
GCCATATGAATCCTAAATGGACATTGAACCCATGAACACTAACTCACTTTTTTAATATAAACTATTTCTGTTTTTTGAATGATTTTTCATCTATTCAATGTACGTATATTTTAATTGATTGATTTATTTATTATTTTTTCCTCTTCTTCTATATTATGTATTGAATTGAACTGCTGCTGCTCAGTTAACAAAGTTCACGACACATGCCGATAATAATAAACCTGATTCTGTTTCCGATCTGTACAAAGTTCAAAGTAAATTTTATTGTCAGAGTACATAAATAAGCTCCGAGTTTCATTTTCCTTCGGACATACTCAGCAAACCTACAGAATTGTAGCTGTAACAGGATCAATGAAAAATCCAGTAAAGTGCAGAAGACAACAAACTGCAAATGTAAAATTATATAAATAGCAATAAATAATATTAAATAACAAAAACAATCAAAGGAAAGATCATTGGTTGTAGGAACATCTCAATGGATGGGCAGGTGAGTGTAGTTATCCCCTCTTGTTCAAGAGTCTGAAGGTTGAGGGCTTGTAACTGTTCTTGAACCTGGTGGTGTGAGTCCTGAGGCTTTGTACCTTCTGCCTGATGGCAGCAGTGAGAAAAGAGCCTGGCCTGGGCGGTGGGGGTCTCTGATGATGGATGCTGCTGTAAAATGATGGTGTTTCATGTCGATGCCCTCAATGGTTAGGAGGGCTTTACCCGTGATATACTGGGTGAAATCCACTACCTTTTGCAGGATTTTCTGTTCAAAGGCATTGGTGTTCACACATCAGACCGTGTTGCTGCCAGTCAGTACACTTTCTGCCACACAATTATAGACTTCTGTCAACATTTTTATGCATTCTATTCAATATATGTAATTGATTTACTTGTTTATTTATTATGATGTTTTATTTTATTTATTTTTTTCTCTCTCTGCTAGATTATGTATTGCATTGAACTGCTGCTGCTGCTGAGTTAACAAATTTCACGTCACATGCCGGTGATAATAAACCTGATTCTGATTCTGATTCTGATGTCATGCTGAATCTCTGCAGGCTCCTCAGGAACTAGAGGCACTGCCATACTTTCTCCACAATTACACTGACATGCTGGGTCCAGGACAGGTCCTGCGGAATAGTAACACCCAGGAATTTAAAGTTGCTAACCCTCTCACCTCTGACCCACCAATGAGGACTGGCTCATGGACCTCTGCTTTCCCTCGTCTGAAGTCTGCTATCAGTTCCTTGGTCTTGGTGACATTGAGTGAGAGGTTGTTGTTGTGACACCACTCAGGCAAATTTTCAATTTCCCTCTGTATGCTGATTCATCACAACCAGTAACTGAGAGAGGCAAGAGAGGAAATTTCTGGGGTTTTCTGGGATTTCTGGCATTTTGACAAAACTTTTTTCTCAGTCTTGCCCACAGAAGACAGAGGGTATTGGTGGAATGCTGAAGAATTGGAGATAGCGAATGTTGTTCCATATTTCAAGATGGGAAAAAAGGAATAATCTAGGAGTGATAGCCCATGGATCTTACATCAGTGATGGAGAAGCTATTGGAGAGTATTCTCTGGGATTGGATTTGCTCGCATTTGGATGGCTTTGTGTGGAGTAGGGTATGCCTTGCAAATTTGATTGAGGTTTTTGAGGAGGTGAAGAAGGTGATTTATAACAGTGGAGCAGTGGATGTTGACTACATGGGCTTTAGTAAGGAAACTGAACAGCCTCTCATGGTGGGTTGATCACGATGATTAAGATTGAGGTGAATGTGGAGGGTGAGTGCCGGCTGCCTGTCTTTTAATCGCTCACTGCCGGACAGGGAAAAGCCTGTCGCCTTGCCTGGAGAGTGTTACCCAAGTTTTCTGAGTTTCGGACGTGGACTTGGACTAGACTTCTTTTTTCAGTCCTATAGCTTTTTAATATTGTGATTTTTGCCTGATCTTGCCCATTCTTTTTTGCAGAGAGGGGGATTTGAGGGTTGATGTGCCTGTTCCCATTTTATTCTTTTTTGTGTGGGAGAAGGGATTTGGAGGTTGATCTGCTTGTCATGTTCTTTTTTGCTTCTTTTGTGTGGGGAGGGGGGATTTGGGGTTTGAAGATCATGTCACCCTTCTTTTCTTTCATGGCTTCACGGTTAATGGGAGAACAAGAATTTCAGAGTGTGAACTTTAATAGTAAATGAACCTTTGGACATTCAGAGATGCACAGGATCCATGGGGAACTGTACACACAGTATATGTACAATATATAAGTGACTGAGACAAAGTTGTAGATAGGTGGGTTGGCAACTTTGCAGACAACGTGAGTATTGTTTGAATTAAACTGTGGGTAGTGAAGAAAGTTGTTAAAGGATACAACTATAGGACATAGATCATTTGGAAATCTGAGCAGACAAATGGCAAATAGAGTTTCATCTCAACAAGTGAGATGTTGCACTTCGGAAGGCCAAGTTTAAGTGGAAAGGATAAAGTTATTGGCATTGATGTACAGAGGATTTTTGGGTCCAAGTCCAATCTTCCTCATAGTGGCAATGCAAATAGATCGTGTGGCAAAAAAAGATGTGTATGAAATGCCTGCCTTCATCACCAGGGGCATACAGTACAGGAGTCAGGAAGTCATGATACAGCTCTATAAAACTTAATAAGATCTGTACTTCTGGCTGTGTGGCTTATGGATCAGCTTCACATTCAACTTTAACATGTTTGGATGTGATACAAGCACAGGTTTTAAGATTATGTTGTGGTGTGATCATGTCATCCCCTGTTTTAGATTTACTGGTTGAAATGGGAAAATTACCATAACAGTTGTGTAGGTTGAAGTTATTGTTAACACACTGGATTAATTTAGAAACACAGAAAACCTACAGCACAATACAGGCCCTTCGGCCCACAAAGTTGTTCCAAACATGTCCCTACCCTAGAAATTAGTAGGCTTACATTTAGCCCTCTATTTTCCTAAGCTCAGTGTACCTATCCAAAAGTCTGTTAAAAGACCCTATAGTATCCACCTCCACCACCTTTGCTGGCAGCCCATTCCACGCACTCACCACTCTGAGTAAAAAACTTACCCCTGATTTCTCCTCTGTACCTACTCCCCAGCACCGTAAGCCTGTGTCCTCTTGTGGCAACCATTTCAGCCCTGGGAAAAAAACATCTGACTACCCACACGACGAATACCTCTCATCATCTTATACACCTCTATCAGGTCACCTCTCATCCTCCGTCGGTCCAAGGAGAAAAGACCGAGTTACGTCAATCTATTCTCATAAGGCATGCTCCCCAATCCAGGCAACATCCTTGTAAATCTCCTCTGCACCCTTTCTATGGTTTCACATCATTCCTGTAGTGAGGTGACCAAAAGTGAGCACAATACTCCAAGTGGGGTCTGACCAGGGTCCTATATAGCTGTGACATTACCTCTTGGCTCATAAATTCAATTCCACGATTGATGAAGGCCAATACACCATATGCCTTCTTAACCACAGAATCAACCTGTGCAGCTGCTTTGAGCGTCCTATGGACTCGAACCCCAAGATCCCTCTGATCCTCCACACTGCCAAGAGTCTTACCATTAATACCATATTCTGCCATCATATTTGACCTGCCAAAATGAACCACTTCACACTTATCTGGGTTGAACTCCATCTGCCACTTCTCAGCCCAGTTTTGCATCCTATCAATGTCCTGCTGTAACCTCTGACAGCCCTCCACACTATCCACAACACCTCCAACCTTAGTGTCATCAGCAAACTTACTAACCTATCCCTCCACTTCCTCATCCAGGTAATTTATAAAAATCATGAAGAGTAAGGATCCCAGAACAGACCCCTGAGGTACTCTACTGATGACCAACCTCCATGCAGAATATGATCCATCTACAACCACTCTTTGCCTTCTGTGGGCAAGTCATTTCTCGATCCACAAAGCAATGTCCGCATGCCTCCTTACTTTCTCAATAAGCTTTGCATGGGGTACTTTATCAAATGCTTTGCTGAAATCCATATACACTACATCTACTGCTCTTCCTTCATCAATGTGATTAGTCACATCCTCAGAATATTCAATCAGGCAGTTGACAAAGCCATGTTGACTATTCCTAATCATATTATACATCTCCAAATGTTCATTCTGCCTCTCAGCATCTTCTCCATCAACTTACCAACCACTGAAGTAAGACTCACTGGTCTATAATTTCCTGGGCTTTCTCTACTCCCTTTCTTGAATAAGGGAACAACATTCGCAAACCTCCAATCCTCTGGAACCTCTCCCATCCCTATTGATGATGCAAAGATCATCGCCAGAGGCTCAGCAATCTCCTCCCTCACCTCCCACAGTAGCCTGGGGTACATCTCATCCGATCCCGGCAACTTATCCAACTTGATGCTTTCCAAAAGCTCCAGCACATCCTCTTTCTTAATACTTACATGCTCAAGCTTTTCAATCTGCTGCAATTCGTCACTATTATCACCAAGATCCTTTTCCACAGTGAATACTGAAGTAAAGTATTCATTAAATACCTCTGCTATTTCCTCCGGTTCCATACACACTTTCCCACAGTCACATTTGATAGGTTCTGTTCTTTCACGTCTTATTCTCCTGCTCTTCACAGACTTGTAGAATGCTGTGGGGTTTTCTTAATCATGCCTGCCAAGGCCTTCTCATGGTCCCTTCTGGCTCTCCTAATTTCCTTCTTAAGCTCTTTCCTGTTGGTCTTATAATCTTCTAGATCTCTGATATTACCTAGCTCTCTGAACCTTTTGTAAGCGTTTCTTTTCTTTTTGACCAGATTCATTACAGCCTTTGTACACCATGGATCCTGTACCCTCCCATAACTTCCCTGTCTAATTGGGATGTACATACGCAGAACTTCACACAAATATTTCCTGAAGATTTGCCACATATCTTCCACACTTTTCCTTGTGTGCAGAGATCTGAAGGATTATTCAATATGGACTGTTCCTTTAAAAAGGAGAGAGAGCGTGCAACTGTACAACACAAACAACTTGTTACTGAGAGGGAGAGAGGCAAAGACTGCTTACAGTTTGTCTGGGATTTCTGCAAGGACACTGCCAGCTTCTGAGTTCCTACAGAAGAGAAGGGAGGAGCTACGTGATGGACAGCTGGTGTTCAGCATGCTGAGATAAATACAAGGTCAGCTGGTTGTTACACACACATAGTTTTGGATACTGAATAAGCTTTGTTGTGTGCCCACAGAAAGGTGGGTTTTTGGAGGATCGATCAGTGGCTCTCGCAGTGTGAAAAAGAGATGACCGTTGGGAAGTTATTAGTTTTGTCAACCCTCGCCTGGGTTGATAGCTCCACCACAGAAGACGGTCCCCTTGTTGTGGTCATATTCGGTGGGTGCTAAGGGATTTCGGAGGACAACGGATAAGCGACGGCAACAGCTTACCTGAAGAATTAAACACCTCTCCCTGTCTCCATCACTACTCAACTCAATACCACGAACTGAACTGAACTTTACCCATCATCGTAAGACTGTATCCATTTACTTCCTAAGCTTGGCTTTTATATACTTCCACCTATATATATACATAATCATTGCTAACCTGTTTGATAGATCTGAATTTATATTACTCTGTTGTGTAGTTACTAACAAATGAGCACCAGTTAACAGCAATACCAGACTATAAGGTGTTTTCCATTTCTGATGGTTCTTTAACCCGTTATGGGGTACATAACACTTGAGAACATCTGTTTCCAATTTCCTGCCTGATAGCCTCATAATTCCCCTTACCCCAGTTAAATGCTTTTCTAACTTGTCTGTTCCTATCTCTCTCCGATGCTATCGTAAAGGAGATAGAATTGTGATCACTATCTCCAAAATGCTCTCCCACTGAGACATCTGACATGTGACCAGGTTCATTTCCCAAAACCAAATCAAGTACAGTCTCTCCTCTTGTAGGGTCATCTGCATATTGTGTCAAGAAACCTTCCTGAACACACTTAACACACTCCACCCCATCTAAACCCCTTGCTCTCGGGAGATGCAAATCTATATTTGGGAAATTAAAATCTCCCATCATGACAACTCTGTTATTATTACACTTTTCCAGGATCTGTTACCCTTTCTGCTCCTTGATATTCCTGTTACTATTGGGTGGCCTATAAAAACACCCAGTAAAGTTATTGACCCCTTCCTGTTCCTAATCTCCACCCACAGAGACTCCGTAGACAATCCCTTCATGGCATTCTGCTTTTCTGCAGCCGTGACACTATCTCTGATCAACAGTGCCACGTCCCCATCTCTTTTGCCTCCCTCCCTGTCCTTTCCAAAGCATCTAAAACCTGGTACCTGAAGTAACCATTCCTGTCCCTTAGCCATCCAAGTCTCTGTAATGGCCACCACATCATATCTCCAAGTACTGATCCACGCTCTAAGCTCATCCACTTTGTTCACAACACTCCTTGCGTTAAAATAGATACATCTCAAACCTTCGGTCTGAGCGTGTCCCTTCTCTAGCATCTGCCTATCCTCCCTCACACTCTTTCTCCTGTCTTTTTCTATTTGAGAGCAGAGGAATGATCACCCTATTAAAATTGTGCTGGAAGACTGTTGAGAACATCACAAGAAGAGTGTTTTTAGTTCTGGGTGGCTGGGTTCTTGTCACGCTAGGAATAGGTTTGTTGTATTACGCAATATGTCCCACTGTACCTTTCTTGGTAACCCCGCCTTGATTTTTTCCAATGGCTTTATTAGGTAACATGATTTAATGAAACCCAAGGATCCTGATATGCCTGAGAGTCTGTTGGTTCATCAATATGTTAAGGAAAATTATTGTGATATGTTCACCATTTTTACTGATGGATCAAAAGATAATCTAACAGGGAATTCTGGTGTGGCTGTTTTTGTGCCTGAATTACAGGGAACAATAAAGAAACATCTCTCTAACCATTTATCTGTATATACAGTACAATCAGTAGCCATCATTTTGGGCTGAGAGTGGGTGGAGGAAATTTATCCTCGCCAAGTTATAATTTGTACAGATTCTTTTTCTTAAAACAGCTTATTCCAGCAGTAGGTCACAGTTACTGCTGGAAGCTCTTCAAACGTTATTTCATATTCAAGGCATTGGTCTACATGTCTTCTGCTTATGGGTCCCTGCACACAGAGGTGTTGAGGGGAATGAGGGGATTGATTGTTTGGCCAAAAAAGCTGTTAAAATTTCATCTGTGGATATCGACCTTCCACTTAGCAAATCAGAAGCTAAGGGGTTGATGGGGTTAAGAATTAGGGGATTATGGCAAGACATGGGATAATGGGCATAAGTTATAAATACAGAACACACAACACTGTTGGATTGATGGGAGAAAGGGGTAAAACAAGAAGGGAAGGAATTATATTGACTTGACTTAGAATTGGGCATACTATGCTTAATTCTTCCGTGTATCTTGTTAGAAAACATCACTCTGGGATGTGTAGGTTTTATCATTATGAAACAGTTAACATATTCTTTCACAATGTGAAGCATATAAGGTTGAAAGAAAGCAAATTCAGGCTGCACTACCAGCTTCAGGGGTTGATAATTTTCATTTAAAAACCTTACTAAGTTATGGAATTGAATTGAATTTAATTCACAATATTTTCTTTCATTATTTACAAACAATAGGGCTCTTTGGGGTAATTTAGTTCTCATTTGATAAAGAACTAAGGGGTTTTATTTCCCAACTGTCTACACCACACACAAGTCCAGTTGGCGGCCGGAATGCACCTTTAAGTTGGATTGCCAACTGCCATTAAAGTCAGAAGAAGAAGAAGAAGGTCTATAAAACTTTGTCTCGGCAGTACTTGGAATTTGATGTGCAATTCTGCCTGCCCCATTCCAGGAAGGATATAGTGTCTTTGGAGAGGATTTGGAAGAGGTGTACCAGGCCGCTGCCTGGAGTAGAAGGTATGAGCTACAAGGAGAGGAGAGAGATATGCCAAGGACGCAGCCGAGAAGACTAGTATGCCTTCAAGGTGCCGGATTTTCATGGCTCTGGAAGCGGGCGGACTTGAAGTTGGTGCTGCCACCTGGTACGTTGTGGGAGATGGAAGATCGAAAGCAGTGAGCTGGCTGCGTCTGCCCAGAGACCCAAGTTCTTTGGGCACAGAGCTCAGAAAAAGCGATGCAACAGACTTTTAATACTATAAATCGGCGAGTTGTTTTGTTATATCTCCCCCCCTCGCTGTGAAATGGGGACATCTCTTTTTTTCCTTATTCAGGAGAGGGAGAACCTGTGGTGTGTTGAATACCGGGTGAACAAGTAGTCTGTGGGGTACTGCATGTTTGTGTCTTTATTGATACTTCGCTGCACGCTTGAGTGCCCGGTGGGGTTGCTGATGCTTCTTTGCTGATGGGAGAGGGGGATGATAACTTCTTTGCTGCTGCTTATGCGTGGGAGGGGAGCTGGGGGGTCTTTGGGATTCTAACATTTAACTGTCATTCATTCTTTGGGGCACTCCTCTGTATTTGTGGATGTTTGTGAAGAAAAAGAATTTCATGATGTATATTGTATACATTTCTTTGACATAAAATGTACCTATTGCCTGGATTGGAAGGTATGAGCTATAACGAGAGGTTAGACAAACTTGGATTGCTTTCTCTGGAGGATCATAGGCTGGAGGGTCGCCTGACAGAGGTTTAAAAAGTTATGAGAGGCATAGATAAGGAAGGCAGTCAGAATCTTGTCCTCTCAGTAGAAACGTCAAATAGTGAGAGCAAAAAGTTTAAAGGGATATGCAGGGCATTATTTTTTTTTAACACAGAGAGCAGCATGTGACTGAAACAGGCTGCTAGGTAGAGTGTTGGAAGCAGTTATGACAGTGGCATCCAAGAGACTTTCAGATAGACATATGAATGTGCAGGGAATGAAAGGATGTGGATCATGTACAGGTGGAAGGGATTAGCTTAATTCGGCATAGACATTGAGAGTAAAAAAAAAACTCATTCCTAGTCTGTACTATTCCATGTTTTCAAAAGCATTGATATACAGAGCAATCTTATGGTGCAAGTTCATAGCACCCTGAAAGTGGCAACACAGGTAAATAGGGTGATAAAGGTGCTTACAGCACCGTTGCCTTCACCCGTTGGGACGTCGATCAGAAAAGCCTGGAAGTCATGTTGCAGCAGCACAAAACTTTAGTCAGGTCACAACTGGAATATTCTGTGTTCCACATTACAGAAGGTATGTGGGGGCAGTGGAGGAGAGAGTGCAGAACTGGTTTAACAGAATGTTGTCTTAGAGTTTTAACTGCAGCACAAAGACAAATAAATTGTTTCCTCTGGAGTGTTGGAGGCCGACGGGCATCCTGATTGAAGTACAGTGTTTTAAATATGATAGGCATACATAGGCTAGCTAGTCAGAGCTTTCTCCTCCAGTGGAAATCTCTAGTATGAGAGGACATAGTATTAGGGCGAAGGAGGAAATTGTCTGGAATGTGTCACAAGGTAACTGAGAGGAGTGGGTACAAATGAAATGTCTAAAATATATTCAGACAGGAAAAAGAACAAGCAGGGAATGGGGGGATATGAGTCACATGCAGTTACATGGAATTAGTTGTATTAGGTATTTTAACTCCTAAATAAGTAAAATAGTCAGTAATCACTCTGAATGGAGAAAATCTATAAATGGGAACCTGCATATTTAAATGACTATTTTACTTATTTGGGAGTTAAAATGACTAAGAGACATCAGGATTTATTCAAGTTCAACCTTTTACCGTTAATTAGTCAGTTTAAACAACTGATTACGAAGTGGTCCCCATTGTCTCTATCACTGATTGGTCAAATTAACGCAATTAAAATGACTATTTTACCTAAATTCTTACATTTATTCCAAGTGATACCAATTTTTATTCCTAAATCCTTTTTTGATACTATCCATTCTAAAATTTCCTCTTATGGAAGGAGCAGAAGATGGCGCAGCCGTTTCGAATGAATATCGTATTTCTGAAGTAGGATGCCGTGCACAATCCGGATTTGATGGGGACAGCCGTGAGAAGCACAGAGGAACATCTGGAGAAACTTCTGAAATGCCTGCTTCGCTGCCGCTACTACTGTGCGATCGAGAATCTCCAAAGATGAAGGCCCCAAATCCTCAGCTTTGCGTATCGCCTGTTGCTGGGGCCGGGTCGAAGCGCTCGGCAGAGATGATGCTCGGTGCTCAGTGTTGAAGAGGTGGTCGGAGGCTTGGAGTTTTCGGACGGACTCGGAGTCAGACTGTGGTCGGATGCTTCCAGGATGCTGCATCGGCAAGTTGGCAGCGCTGGAGGTTCACCGTCTGTGTGAGATGATGGGACTTTCGAGAGACTTTCAGACTTTTACTGTGCCATGGTCTGTTCTTATCAAATTACTGTATTGCTTTACACTGTTGTAACTATGTGTTATAATTATGTGGTTTTTGTTAGATCTTAAGTCGGTTTGTCATGTGTTTTCGTGATATCATTCTGGAAAAACATTGTATCATTTCTTAATGCATGCATTACTAACTGACAATAAAAGGGGACTGCGTGTCCTCATAATCTAATCTAATCTAATCTAATAATATATGGCAGAAGAAAAATCCCAGATTAAGTAAAAAAATATTTACAGAAGTCCAAGAAAGATGGTGGTTTAGCACTGCCTAATCGAAGATTCTATTATTGGGCAATTAATATTTGATATTTAATATTTTGGACACAAGATTGGAATATAATTCCAAGTCCACATTGGGTAAACCTTGAAGGCTACTCTGTACAAGGGTTCTCTTTGGCTTCCATTTTAGGAACTTCACTTCCTTTTGTATTATCTAAATTGAATAAACAAATGGTTAATCCAATAAGTCAACATACATTACGAATATGGTTTCAATTTCGTAATTTTTTTGGTTTGAACAAATTTATATTATCAAGCCCTATTATATCTAATTTTTTTTCAACCCTCGGTTATGGACCAAGCCTTTTTGATATGGAAAACGAAAGGTATAACATGTTTTTGTGACTTATTTCAGGATAACTGTTTCATGTCTTTTGAACCGTTATCTCAGAAACTTGATTTGCCGAGATCCCATTTTTTTAGATATTTACAAATAAGAAATTTTTTAAATACCATGCTGCCTATCTTCCCAACCTCATACCCTACTGATATCATCGATAAAATTTTAGGTTTAATTCCTCTTCAGAAGGGATTAATAGCATCTATCTATGATATAATTATGAAATTACAGCCAGGTATATCTGATAAAATTAAAAATGAATGGGAAAGGGACCTTCAACTTTGCCTACCTATAGAGAAATGGGATAATATTTTTCAATTAGTCAGTACTTCCTCTATACGTGCTAAACATACACTAATACAATTTAAAGTAGTGAATAGGGCCCATATGTCTAAAGATAAATTAGCCCATTTTTGTTCCTCTATAAACCCTATTTGTGACAGATGTCACTCTGAGGTGGCTTCTTTAACTCATATGTTTTGGACCTGTCCTCTTTTGGAAAAATTTTGGAAAGATATTTTTGATATTATCTCAACAGTTCTGTGTTTTGATTTACAACCCCATCCTATTACGGCAATTTTTGGATTGCCAATGGTAGAACATAGATTTTTATCCTCTTCAGCCTGTTGGATGATTGCGTTTGTTACTTTAATGGCCAGAAGATCCAGTTTCTTGAACTGAAAGGAGACCAATCCTCCTACTACATTTCAATGGTTTTCCCAAACTATATTATGTTTAAATTTAGAAAAAATTAGAAGTGACATTTTTGATCCTTCAGTTAACCTTGAAGAGACTTGTAAAGCCTTTATTCAACATTTTCATATGATGTAATTTGACCTTTCTGAATCCTTCTTGTTAACTTAAAATATATGAATAGAGGAGTGGAGTTGACGACATTATTGAATGTGTTTGATTTAAGATAATGGTGTAGCCTTGTTTTGCTCCGTTTGCTTTTTTGTGTTTAGTATTTAGTTTTTTTTGTTTTATTGGGGGGGGCGGGTTTCTTTGTATTCTTTTCTTTTTATTTCTTTTTTCTCTATGATTAATTACATCATGAGTTTTGAAGTCTATTATACCTGTGTTATCGGAAATCTTTTTATGAATATGCTTATTAACAATAAGATTATTCCAATCTCTCTGTATCAACATCGTTATTCTGTTTATAACTTTGGAAAATTAATAAAAAGATGCAAAAGGAAAGAAAGGCATTTTGGTTGGCACTGATGTTGTTGGCCAAGGAGCCTGTTCTGTGCCCTTCATCTCAACATTCAACCAAATTCACTGAGCTCCCTCCGCAGTGTGAATCTCTAGTCAGCCTGTTTACAGACTGTGCACCAATCCATCCTGGACACACCGAACAAATTCCATCTCATCTAATCCTCTTGCATGAAGCAGGTGCCAATCAATGTTAAGCAAATTAAAGTTCACATGACAACAACCCTGCTATGTTTGCACCTTTTAAAAGTCTGCCTCCTGATCTGTTCCCCAGTGTCTTTGTTGCTTTTTGGAGGGTCTATAGAATGCTCCGAATAGAGGGATTGCTCCCTTCCTGTTCCAAACCTCCCCCTTGTTTTCTGTGCTCAGTGTCAGATGTGGCAGGTCCTGGAGACTCCCAGCCTCCCGGACGGCCACATCTGCACCAGGTGCGTCGAGCTGCAGCTCCTTAGGGACCACATTAGGGAACTGAGGATGCAGCTCGATGACCTTCGTCTGATCAGGGAGAGTGAGGAAGTGATAGAGAGGAGCTATAGGCAAGTAGTCACCCCAGGGCTTGGGGAGACAGATAAGTGGGTAACAGTCAGGAGAGGGAAGGGCAAGAAGCAGATGCTAGAGAGTACCCCAGTGGCTGTCTGCCTTCACAATAAGTACTCCTGCTTGAGTACTGTTGGGGTGAATGGCCTACCTGGGGGAAGCAACAGAGTCTGGCCCTGTGGCTCAGAAGGATAGGGAAAGGAAGAGGATGGCAGCAGTGATAGGGGACTCTATAATTAGGGGGTCAAACAGGTGATTCTGTTGATGCAGGAAAGAAACATGATTGTAGTTTGCCAGCAACACACATCAAAGTTGCTGGTGAATGCAGCAGGCCAGGCAGCATCTCTAGGAAGAGGTACAGTCAACGTTTCAGGCCGAGACCCTTCGTGAGGACTAACTGAAGGAAGAATGAGTAAGCGATTGTAGTTTGCCTCCCAGGTGCCAAGATACCGGAAGTTTCTCATCGTGTTCACAATATCCTGAAGTAGGAAGGAGAACAGCCAGAGGTCATGGTACATATTGATGTCAACAACATAGGTAGGAAAAGGGAGGAGGTCCTGGAAACAGACCACAGGGAGTTAGGAAGGAAGTTGAGAAGCAGGACCTCAAAGGTAGTAATCTCGGGATTACTGTCTGTGCCACGTGACAGTGAGTACAGGAATGGAATGAAGTGGAGGATAAATGCATGGCTGAGGGATTGGAGCAGGGGGCAGGGATTCAGACTTCTGGATCATTGGGACCTCTTTTGGGGCAGGTGTGATCTGCACAAAAAGGACGGGTTGCACTTGAAACCGAGGGGGACCAATATCCTGGCAGAGAGGTTTGCTAAGGCTATTGGGGAGAGTTTAAACTAGAATTGCTGGGTAACGGAGTAACTGAAGTAACGGAGGAAAGAGAGGTTGGCTCACAAATAGAGAAAGCTTGGAGACAGTGCGAGAGGGAGGATAGGCAGGTGATAGAGAAGGGATGCGCTCAGACCGATGGTTTGAGTTGTGTCTATTTTAATGCCAGGAGTAATATGAACAAAGCGGATGAGCTTAGAGCGTGGATCAGCACTTGGAGCTATGGTGTTGTGGCCATTATAGAGACTTGGATGGTGCAGGGGCAGGAATGGCTACTTCAAGTGCCAGGCTTTAGATGTTTCAGAAAGGACAGGGAGGAAGGCAAAAGAGGTGGGGGCATGGCACTGTTGATCAGAGATAGTGTCACGGCTGCAGAAAAGGAGGAAGACATGGAGGAGTTGTCTATGGGGTCTCTGTGGGTGGACGTTAGGAACAGGATGGGTTTAAAAACTCTACTGCGTGTTTTTATAGACCACCCAATTGTAACAGGGCCATCGAGGAGCAGATAGGGAGACAGATTCTGGAAAGGTGTAACAATAACAGGATTGTTGTGGTGGAAGATTTTTATTTCCCAGATATTGAGTGGCCCCCTCGAGTGAGGGGTTTAGATGGGGTGGAGTTTGTTAGGTGTGTTCTGGCAAGTTTTTGACACATTATGTAGATAAGTCGACAAGAGGAGAAGCTATACTTGACCTGGTATTGGGAAATGAACCTGGTCAGGTGCCATGTCTCTCAGTGGGAGAGCATTTTGGAGATAGTGTTCACAATTCTATCTCCTTTACCACAGCATTGGAGAGGGATAGGAATAGACAAGTTGGGGAAACAGTTAATTGGAGTAAGGTGAAATATAAGGCTATCAGGCAGGAACTTGGAAGTATAAATTGGAAACAGATGTTCTCAGGGAAACATACGGAAGAAATGGGGCAAATATTCGGGGATATTTACATGGAGTTCAGCATAGTTACATTTCAATGAGACAGGGAAAGGATGGTAGGCTGTTGTAAATCTAGTCAAGAAGAAAAGAAGAGCTTACAAAAGGTTTTAAAAACAAGGTAATGATAGAGATCTATAAGATTATAAGGTGAGCAGGAAGGAGCTTAAGAATGAAATTAAGCCAGAAGGGGCCATGAGAAGGCCTTGGCGGACAGGATTAAGAAATACCCCAGTCATTCTACAATATGTCAAGAGCAAGAGGATAAGATGTGAGAGAATAGGACCAATCAAGTGTGACAGTGGAAAAGTGTATATGGAACCACAGGAGATAGCAGAGGTACTTAATGAATACGTTACTTCAGTATTCACTATGGAAAACGATCTTGGCACTTGCAAGGGGATGTGCTGGAGTATTTGGAAAGCATCAAATTAGATAAGTCACAGAGACCGGACGGGATATACCCCAGGCTACTGTGGGAAGCGAGGGAGGAGACTGCTGAGCCTTTGGCGAAGATCTTTGCATCATCAATGAGGACAGGAGAGGTTCCAGAGGATTGGAAGGTTGCAGATGATGTTCCCTTATTCAAGAAAGGAAGTAGAGATAGCCCAGGAAATTATAGACCAGTGAGTCTTACTTCAGTGGTTGTTAAACTGATGGAGAAGATCTTGAGAGGCAGGATTTATGAACATTTGGAGAGGCATAATATGATTAGGAATTGTCAGCATGGCTTTGTCAAAGGCAGGTCATGTCTTACGAGCCTGACTGAATTTTTTGAGGATGTGACTAAGCACATTGATGAAGGTGGAACTGCAGGTGTAGTGTATAAGGATTTTAGCAAGGCATTTGATAAGGTACCCCATGCAAGGCTTATTGAGAAAGTAAGGAGGAATGGGATCCAAGTGGACATTGCTTTGTGAATCCAGAATTGGCTTGCCCACAGAAGGCGAAGAGTGGTTGTAGATGGGTCATATTCTGCATGGAGGTCGATGACCAGTGGTGTGCCTCAGGGATCTATTTTGGGACCACTACTCTTCGTGATTTTTATAAATGACCTGGATGTGGAAGTGGAGGGATGGGTTAGTATATTTGCTGATGACACAAAGATTGGGCATGTTGTGGATAGTGTGGAAGGCTGTCAAAGGTTACACCGGGACATCAATTGGATACAAACCTGGGCTGAGAAGTGGCAGATGGAGTTCAACCAAGATAAGTGTGAGGTGGTTCATTTTGGTAGGTCAAATATGATGGCAGAATATCATATTAATGGTAAGACTCTTGGCCGTGTGGAGGATCAGAGGGATTTTGGGGTCCGAGTCCACTGGACACTCAAAGCTGCTGCGCAGGTTGACTCTGTGGTTAAGGCGGCATATGGTGTATTGGCCTTCATCAACTGTGGGATTGAGTTTAAGAGCCGAGAGGTAATGTTACAGCTTTATAGGACCCTGGTCAGACCCCACTTGGAGTACTGCTCAGTTCTAGTGACCTCACTACAGGAAGGATGTGGAAACTATAGAAAAGGTGCAGAGGAGATTTATCAATACGTTGCCTGTATTGGGGAGCAGGCCTTAGGTTGAGTGAACTCAGTCTTTTGTCCTTGGAGCAACGGAGGATGAGAGGTGACCTGATAGAGGTGTATAAGATGATGAGAGGCATCGATCATGTGGATAGTCAGAGCCTTTCTCCCAGGACTAAATTGGCGAACACGAGAGGGCACAATTTAGCTTGGAAGTAGGTATGGAGGAGATGTTAGGGGTAAGTTATTTTATGCAGAGAGTGGTGAGTGCGAGGAATGGGCTGCCGGCAACGGTTGTGGAGGTGGATACGATAGGTTCTTTTAAGAGACTCTTGGATAGGTACATGGAACTTTGAAAATTAGAGGGCTATGGGGAACCCTAGGTAATTTCTAAAGTAAGCACATGTTGGGTACTGCACTATGGGCCTAAGGGTCTGTATTGTGCTGTAGGTTTTCTATGTTTCTATGTTTGTACCTATTTTAGAACCCCCAACCCTTTAGAATCCAAGTGTAGTCCAGCAGGTCCAAGGGACTGATCTACCTTCAGACCTTTCATGTTCCCAAAGCACCTTCTCCCTTGTAATGACAATTTCGTTCACTTCTGTCCCCAACAGTCTCAAACATCCAGCATATTGCTGGGGTCTTCCACAGAGAAAACTGATGCAAGATCCTTGTTCAGTTCATCCATCATTTCTCTTTCCCTCAATAATCCCTCTCCAGAGTCATTATACAGCAGGTCGATATCTACTCTCACTTCTCTATTACTCTTTATATATGGTAGTAGAGTGTTGCCTCTTTGACTGGAGTCCTGTGACTAGCGGAGTGCCAGAGGGATCAGTGCTGGGTACGTTGTTGTTTGTCATCTCTGTCAATGATCTAGATGATAATGTGGTTATCCGGATCAGCAAATTTGCAGATGACACAAAAACTGGGGGTGTCGTGGACAATGAGGAAAACTATCATGATTTGTAGCTGGATCTGGACCAGCTGAAAAATGAAATGAAATATGGTCTGTGGTACTTAATACATGCATGTGCAAAGTGTTGCTCTTCATAGGACCAACCAGGATAGGTCTTACACAGTGAATGATAGGACATTGAAGAGTGCGGTAGAACAATGGAATCTGGGAATACAGGTCAATAATTTGTTGGTACAGACACCCACTTACAGGAAAGATGTAAATAAGTTTGAAAGAGTACAGAGAAAATTTTCGAGAATGTTGCCGGGTCTGAGGGATCTGAGTTACAAGGAAAAATTGAATAGGTTAGGACTTTAATCCTTAGAACGCAAAAGATTCAGAGGAGATTTGACAGTGGGATACAATATTATGAGGGGGTAAATTCCAGCAGTCTTTTTCCATTGAGGTTGGGTGAGACCACAACCAGAGTTCATGAGTAAAGGGTGAAAGGTGAAATGTTTAATGGGCTCATGGGGGCAAACTTCTTCACTCAGAGGTTCGTGAGAGTGTGGAACAAGCTGCCAACACAAGCAGAGCATGCAAGGTCGATTTCAATGTTGAAGAGAAGTTTGGTTCGGTACTGTACATGGTTGGCAGGGGGGTGGAGGGCCATTGTCCCAGTGCAAGTCGATGGGGGTAGGCAATTTAAATGGTCCAGCATGGACTACATGGGTCAGAGGGCTTGTGTTGGACTTCTCTATGTCTGTGTGACTAAGGTTTGAGAAGAAACTGAAGAGTTGTGAACAAAGCCTGGTCCTTCATGCAAACCAGACTCTTCCACTGATTCTGTCCACACTTCCCACTGGGTTGGGAAAGCAGCCGATAGAATCACAGACCCCACCCACCCTTGTCATTCTCTCTTTTCCCCTCTCCCATTGAGCAGAAGATACAAAGCCCCAAGAACATGAACCACCAGACTCGAGGACAGTTTCTATGCCATGGTTATCAAACTCCTGAATGGACATCTCACACACTGAGATATGAACACTTGTAGCCCCAGTCTAACTCAATGCAGCCCTCACATCTTATTGCTTAATTGTGTAATTGCTTGCACTGTAATTTCTCTGCAACAATAACACTATATTCCACATTATTTTCTTTTTACTACCTCAATATACTTGTGAATGAAATGATCTATCTGGGTGGCATGCAAAACAAAAGCTTCCCACTATACCTTGGTACAAATGGCAATAATACTCACTGTGAACATGCAGTTCAACTGTAGATTGTTTGAAGTCAGTTCTGTCTTCAACTGAACATGTATATTGCCCTTCATTGTCTGGCCTTACGTTCTTTATTCTGAGGGAAATATTTCCTTTGGTAATTTCATCTTTAAACAGTTCTGTCCTTCCTCTGTAATCCTGGTGTTGGGCGAGGGGGTCATCTTGTCCATGTCTGTACACGTGGATGGGTGAGCTGAGACCTGATTTCAGCCACTGCACTGTCGTATTGCTGGCAGAGGTTGGTGGGAGCATCACACAATCCAGTACGACATCTTCACCTGCAATTGCTACAAAAGGCTCATCGGGTACAAGTAGGATAAAATCACCTGGAGAGAAATAATTGATAAGATAAAGAACACATGTTGAATATTGATGAGGAACTTGTTACCCAATATACAGTTCAAACTACAACACAACCAGGACGGTGAACTCAAATGAAAAAAAAAATCTCAGCATGTCTTACAATTTTGATAACATACCACCAAATTGAAATGGGTAAGTTAGTCACTGGTTTTGACACAAGTTTGAATGACAACATCGAACCTGCCTCAACCACTTCTGCTGGAAGCTCGTTCCACACAGCTACCACTCTCTGAGTAAAGAAGTTCCCTCTCATGTTACCCCTAAACTTTTGTCCTTTAAATCTCAACTCATGTCCTCTTGTTTGAATCTCCCCCACTCTCAATGGAAAAAGCCTATCCACGTCAACTCTATCTATCCCCCTCATAATTTTAAATACCTCTATTAAGTCCCCCCCTCAACCTTCTACGTTCTGAAGAATAAAGACCCAACTTGTTCAAACTTTCTCTGTAACTTAGGTGATAAATCCCAGGTAACATTCTAGTAAACCTTCTCTGTACTCTCTCTATTTTGTTGACATCTTTCCTATAATTTGGTGACCAAAACTGTACACTAGAGGTCGCCAACCCATCAATCTTTCAGACTTTCCCAGTAGATCCCGAAGAAAAATCAAAAATAAATACACAAATACTGTTGTAATGTGAGCATTATAAAAGTAAGTAATACTAATTAGGATAATGGTAATATAGCAATATTTTTGCTAAAAAGCTGTTTGTAAAGAGAGATTGTTTCCGGGTTGCGGAGGTTTAGTTCTGTTCTTTCTGCCCAGTGCGCATGTGTGTAGCTCCGCCGCCACGCACTGCGTTTTCAGCGTAGCCTGTGCTGCATCAAAGTGACCAATCAGATTAGATAAGAGTACAGACTGTCGCAAACATCAATATACGGCAGTGTCCCCGACCTCCGGGCCGTGAAGCAGGCAGGGGTGCAGCGGTGGTCGGGATGCACACAGCACATTTTTAAGAAAAAAGCCAAAATAAACAAACTAATTAATTAGGTTCTGTCCGGCACGTAAAGGTCGGCTCAGACCAGAGGCGACGCAATCACCAATCGCTCGTGATATCCTGATAGCATGGCGGAGGCTCCACGAAAGAAGGCGAAAAAATACAAATTCCATCCAGAATGGGAAGAGGAATTTCTATTTACCTTGGTGAAAGACAAGTGTGTATGTATGTTGTGCCACCAAACACAAGCACTGACTAAAAGAGGGAATCTGGAGCGGCACCACAGCACCAACCACCAGAAATTTAAAGACACCTACCCCCCAAAGAGCGCAATTCGTGCCTGGAAAGTTGAGCTGAAATCGGGGTTGAAGTCCCAGCAATCGTTTTTCCCAAAACATCCTGCTCAAAATAAGGCTGATATTGAAGCATCATTTCGTGTAAGTCACCTTTTGGCTAAACACAAGAAGCCTTTTACAGATGGTGATTTATTCAAGGAAGCAATGGTCATTACCGCAGAGACTGTTTTTAATGACTTTAAAAACAAAAAGGGCATCACAACCGCAATACATAATATACCAGTTGGCCCTGCAACAGTGACAAGGAGGGTAGAGTCACCGTCAGAGGACGTGAATATTTTTCACTACAGTTCGACGAATCCCTGGATGTAATGCAAACAGCTCAGCTTGTTGTATTTGTCAGAATGGCTTTCCAGGATTTTACTACAAAGGAGGACGTCCTCACTCTTTTGCAATTAAAGGAAAGAACGAGAGGTGAGGATATTTACAATGAGTTTAAAAAAATGTCCATGAAAATGACATCCCCATTCATAAACTGGTGGCAATTACTACTGATGGGACCGAGCAATGCGTAGTGTGTTTTATAGCACTAAAAGTCAGTGCCTACTTCGGGTCAACATCTATCTGAAATTGTATTTTCACAGATGAAAATTATTAAATCTAAGTACAGGAGCTGACTTACTGACAGACACCTCTCTAGGATTGCCAACTTTCTCATTCCCAAATAATGGACAAAATTAGCAGTCAAATCTCGGGATATTTGTGTTTATCCCGAGAAAGACTACCATGACCATGAAGCCTTGTGCGGGCACCTGTGTGCGCATGTGCGTATGTGCCGATTTCTTCTCTTTACCCCACCAATCGGTTTTGGCTTAATTTTCATTATTTCTTTATATAGGCTGTGTATTTATCATATCATTCCTGCTTTTACTATATATTAGTGTTATTTTAGGTTTTATGTGTTATTTGGTATGATTTGGTAGGTTATTTTTTTGGGTCAGGGAACGCTCAAAATTTTGTTCCATATAAATTAATGGTAATTGCTT
This sequence comes from Mobula hypostoma, assembly GCF_963921235.1. Classification (NCBI taxonomy): domain Eukaryota; kingdom Metazoa; phylum Chordata; class Chondrichthyes; order Myliobatiformes; family Myliobatidae; genus Mobula; species Mobula hypostoma. Next base: position 10,405,277 of record NC_086101.1, on the reverse strand, counting down.
CTTCGGCATAAAGCATTTTGGCACGAAAGGTTTCATAGGAACGTTCTACCTTAGTGGGGGAAATACGGGACAGCTGGCAACCCTACACCTCACAGACTGTCTCAGACTGGCTGTCTGTAGTTATGAGCCAAATTTCAGGGAACAAGCAGAAAGTATTCGGCCCCAGTCATCACACTGAGTGCAATAGTCAATTTTTATTCATTTATTTTTCATGTTGAAATAAAATTAAATAATGAAACTTAGAATTAAAGGTGTGAAGTATTGTAATATTCTTAAAGAAAGACAGCTATGGCCTGTTTGATATGCTAGTTACAGTGTTTTCTTGTTTGAATTAATTTGAAAGTTTGACAAAAGTATTTTGTGTAATTCAAATACAATTCGCCCAAATAAAAGGCCTCAAACTGGAAGTACAATCCGAGCTGTTTTTTCTCTAAACGATTTAGTAGGTAGATCTTGCCTTTCACTGAGGTCGAGGTAGGGGATCTTGGGCTTAAAAAGCCTGGTGACCAGAACTGTACACAACACTCCAAATTTGGCCTCACCAATGCCTTGTACAATTTTAACATTACATCCCAACTCCTATACTCAATGCTCTGATATAAAGGCCAGCATACCAAAAGCTTCCTTCACCACCCTATCCACATGAGATTCCACCTTCAGGGAACTATGCTCCATTATTCCTAGATCCCTCTGTTCTACTGCATTCTTCAATGCCCTACCATTTACCATGTATGTCCTATTTTGATTAGTCCTACCAAACTGTAGCACCTCACATTTATCAGCATTAAACTACATCTGCCATCTTTCAGCACACTCCTCTAACTGGCCTAAATCTCTCTACAAGCTTTGAAAACCTACTTCATTATCCACAACTCCACCTACCTTAGTATCATCTGCATACTTACTCATCCAATTTACCACCCCATCATCCAGATCATTAATGTATATGACAAATAATATTGGACCCAGTACAGATCCCTGAGGCACACCACTAGTCACCAGCCTCCAATCTGACAAACACTTATCCACCACCCCTCTCTGGCGTCTCCCATCCAGCCACTGCTGAATCCATTTTACTACTTCAATATTAATACCCAATGACTGAACCTTCCTAACTAATCTTCCATGTGGAACCTTGTCAAAGGCCTTACTGAAGTCCATATAGACAATATCCACCGCTTTACCCTCGTCAACATTCCTAGTAACCTCTTCAAAAAATTCCATAATATTTTTCAAACATGACCTTCCATGTACAAATCCATGTTGACTGTTCCTAATCAGACCCTGTCTATCCAGATAATTATATATACCATCTCTAAGAATACTTTCTATCAATTTACCCACCACTGACGTCAAACTCACAGGCCAATAATTGTTAGGTTTACTCTTAGAACCCTTTTTAAACAAATACATACCATCAAATAGTATGGAGGAACAAAGGGATCTGGGGGTACATGTCCACAGATCCCTGAAAGTTGCCTCACAGGTAGATAGGGAGGTAAAGAAAGCTTATGGAGTGTTAGATTTCATAAGTCGAGGGATAGAGTTTAAGAGTCACGAGATAATGATGCAGCTCTATAAAACTCTGGTTAGGCCACATTTGGAGTACCATGTCCAGTTCTGGTCGCCTCACTATAGGAAGGATGTGGAAGCATTGGAAAGGGTACGGAGGAGATTTACCAGGATGCTGCCTGGTTTAGAGAGTATGCATTATGATCAGAGATTAAGGGAGCTAGTGCTTTACTCTTTGGAGAGAAGCAGGATGAGAGGAGACATGATAGAGGTATACAAGATATTAAGAGGAATAGATAGAGTGGACAGCCAGTGCCTCTTCCCCAGGGCACCACTGCTCAATAGAAGAGGACATGGCTTTAAGGTAAGGGGTGGGAAGTTCAAGCGGGATATTAGAGGAAGGTTTTTTTCACTCAGAGAGTGGTTGGTGCATGGAATACTGGTTCTGCCCCTGCATCTACCCCACCCTCCCAACCATCAAAATAGTTTGGCATCCCACAGAGCGCCAGGGTGGAAAATAACATCCCACAGCTACCCCACCACAACCCACTCAACAAGCATGAAGAAAGGGATGGTTTAGGTCGGAGGGTGGGTAATGGTGTGGGTGGGACTCAGCACGGAAATCTGTATGTGAAATCCAACATAGTCATAGTCATACTTTATTGATCCCGGGGGAAATTGGTTTTCGTTACAGTTGCACCATAAATAATAAATAGTAATAGAACCATAATTAGTTAAATAGTAATATGTAAATTATGCCAGTAAATTATGAAATAATCCAGGACCAGCCTATCGGCTCAGGGTGTCTCACCCTCCAAGGGAGGAGTTGTAAAGTTTGATGGTCACAGGCAGGATTGACTTCCTATGACGCTCTGTGCTGCATCTTGGTGGAACGAGCCTCTGGCTGAATGTACTCCTCTGCCCACCCAGTACATTATGTAGTGGATGGGAGACATTGACCAAGATGGCATGCAACTTAGACCGCATCCTCTTTTCAGACACCACTGTGAGAGAGTCCAGTTCCATCCCCATAACATCACTGGCCTTACGGATGAGTTTGTTGATTCTGTTGGTGTCTGCTACCCTCAGCCTGCTGCCCCAGCACACAACAGCAAACATGATCGCACTGGTCACCACAGACTCGTAGAACATCCTCAGCATCGTCCGGCAGATGTTAAAGGACCTCAGTCTCCTCAGGAAATAGAGATGGCTCTGACCCTTCTACCAGGCCCAAGCTGGACAGAAAAACCCAAATTACAACAAAAAATTTGTTGCAGAAAGTTTAATGCATTCCAAGTGCTCATAGACCAAAATTTGAGGGCTGAAGTAGCAATTTTATATAGACATTGTCCAGTCGTCATATTTTTTTTAAATAAACTGCAAAAAGCTGAGGCTTCATCACTACTCCCAATCAAATATCTCTCCTGGCGTCGAGAGGCTCCATCACTACTCCCAATCAAACTTGATGACACAAAGGTTGGAGGTGTTGTGGATAGTGTGGAGGGCTGTCAGAGGTTACATTGGGACATCGATAGGATACAAAACTGGGCTGAGAAGTGGAAGATGGAGATTTACCCAGATAAGTGTGAGGTGGTTCATTTGGTCTAGTCAAATGTGACAAAAGAATATAGTATTAATGGTAAGACTCTTGGCAGTGTGGAGGATCAGAGGGATCTTGGGGACCCCATCCATAGGACACTCAAAGCTGCTGTGCAGGATGACTGTGTGGTTAAGAAGGTATACGGTGCATTGACCTTCATCAACCATGGGATTGAGTTTAAGAGCTGAGGGGTAACGTTACAGCTATATAGGACCCTGGTCAGACCCCATTTGGAGTACTGTGCTCATTTCTGGTCACCTCACTACAGGAAGGATGTGGAAACTGTCGAAAGGGTGCAGAGGAGATTTATAAGGATGTTGCCTGGATTTGGGAGCAGGCCTCATGAGAATAGGTTGTGTGAACCTGGCCTTTTGGCCTTGGAACAACAGAGGATGAGAGATGACCTGACAGAGGTGTGTAAGATGATGAGAGGCATTGATCATGGAGATAGTCAGAGGCTTTTTCCCTGGGCTGAAACGGCAAACACAAGAGGGCACAGGTTTAAGGTGCTTGGAAGGAGGTACAGAGGAGATGTCAGGGGTAAGTTTTTAACGCAGAGAGTGGTGAATGCGAGGAATGGGCTGCCGGCAATAGTGGTGGAGGCTGATATGACTGGGTCTTTTAAGAGACTCCTGGATAAGTACATGGAGCTTAAGAAAATAGAGGGCTACAGGTAGCCCTTGGTAATTTCTAAAGTAAGTATGTTCGGCACAGCATCGTGGGGTGAAGGTCCTGTATTCTGCAGTAGATTTTCTATGTTTCTATCACACTTGGCATCATGCCAAAGAGAAATAAAACCCTAATGCAGAAAGTAGCCTACTTAACAAACATTTTTCATCATATGAACTAGTTGAACAAGTTTCTGAATTTCCTGGAGAAAACGTTTTGACTTCAAATGACAAGATTCTTGGATTTAAAAGGATACTGAATCTTTGAAAAAATCATGTTGCAAAAGGAAATATTGAAAAGTTTCCACAGCTGTTTGGGCTTGAGAGTGAGGAAGGGTATCAGAAAGTCTCGACTCTAAATGAAAGTCACCTGGAAGAACTGCAAAACAAAACTGAACAGTATTTTTCCTCCCTTTCATAGAAACATAGAAACATAGAAAATAGGTGCAGGAGTAGGCCATTCGGCCCTTCGAGCCTGCACTGCCATTTATTATGATCATGGCTGATCATCCAACTCAGAACCCAGCCTTCCCTCCATACACCCGACCCCTGTAGCCACAAGGGCCATATCTAACTCCCTCTTAAACATAGCCAATGAACTGGCCTCAACAGTTTGCTGTGGCAGAGAATTCCACAGATTCACCACTCTCTGTGTGAAGAAGTTTTTCCTAATCTCGGTCCTAAAAGGCTTCCCCTCTATCCTCAAACTGTGACCCCTCGTTCTGGAACTCCCCAACATCGGGAACAATCTTCCCGCATCTAGCCTGCCCAATCCCTTTCGGATCTTATACGTTTCAATCAGATCCCCCCTCAATCTTCTAAATTCCAACGAGTACAAGCCCAGTTCATCCAGTCTTTCTTCATATGAAAGACCTGCCATCCCAGGAATCAATCTGGTGAACCTTCTTTGTACTCCCTCTATGGCAAAGATGTCTTTCCTCAGATTAGGGGACCAAAACTGCACACGATACTCCAGGTGTGGTCTCACCAAGGCCTTGTACAACTGCAGTAGTACCTCCCTGCTCCTGTACTCGAATCCTCTCGCTATAAATGCCAGCATACCGTTCGCCTTTTTCACCGCCTGCTGTACCTGCATGCCCACTTTCAATGACTGGTGTATAATGACACCCAGGTCTCGTTGCACCTCCCCTTTTCCTAATCGGCCACCATTCAGATAATAATCTGTTTTCCTATTTTTGCCACCAAAGTGGATAACTTCACATTTATCCACATTAAATTGCATCTGCCATGAGTTTGCCCACTCACCCAACCTATCCAAGTCACCCTGCATCCTCTTAGCATCCTCCTCACTGCTAACACTGCTGCCCAGCTTCGTGTCATCCGCAAACTTGGAGATGCTGCATTTAATTCCCTCATCCAAGTCATTAATATATATTGTAAACAACTGGGGTCCCAGCACTGAGCCTTGCGGTACCCCACTAGTCACCGCCTGCCATTTTGAAAAGGTCCCGTTTATTCCCACTCTTTGCTTCCTGTCTGCTAACCAATTCTCCACCCACACCAATACCTTACCCCCAATACCGTGTGCTTTAAGTTTGCACACTAATCTCCTGTGTGGGACCTTGTCAAAAGCCTTTTGAAAATCCAAATATACCACATCCACTGGTTCTCCCCTATCCACTCTACTAGTTACATCCTCAAAAAATTCTATGAGATTCGTCAGACATGATTTTCCTTTCACAAATCCATGCTGACTTTGTCCGATCATTTCTCTGCTTTCCAAATGTGCTGTTATCACATCCTTGATAACTGACTCCAGCAGTTTCCCCACCACCGACGTTAGGCTAACTGGCCTATAATTCCCCGGTTTCTCTCTCCCTCCTTTTTTAAAAAGTGGGGTTACATTAGCCACCCTCAACTCAAGTGTATGACTTGTTGAGGGAATCTTTCTCTGAATCTTCTGCTCAGTCTGAGAGCCTGACTTTGAAGGAAGAGGAAGAACTTTGTGAGCTGCACTCTGATCATGCACTCAGGATTAGATTTAATGACCTGACCCTGGATAAATTCTGGATTTCTATAGAAGAAGAGTATCTTGCCATTGGAAAGCAATGAACATTTTGCTGCAGATTTCAACTTCTTACACGTGTGAGCAAGCTTTTTTTTGCTGAACAAGCAACAAGAGCAAGGATAAAAATCATCTCATTTCAGCTGAAGGTGAAATCCATGTGTGCTTATCTCAAGTTCGACCCAGTATTGAAAAATTTATTTTGTTTGCCTTATGAGTTTTTAAAATTCATGGAAGGGAAAGAAAGAGATTAATTCCAAGAAAGGTTAGCTGAGCTTAACTATGTTTCCTTTTCAAGAAAGGCCAGCTAAAAATACATCCTCTATTCAAAAGAGCATTGACAATTATTTTTGAATTATTATATCTACAGCCTACTGATCACACTAATGTACCATGAGCTGCAGATATAATTTTGATGCAGGGGTTCCCTGAGATCTAAAAATTATTTCAATAGTTCTTCCAGGGAAAAAGTTTGAGAAAGGCTGCTGTAAATATCTGCATGACAATTTTCCTCTGTGATTAATTGTTTGGAGATATACACCAGAATTAGGCAGATGCAAGTTCCTGATGACAAGTAACCAACACACCCTGGAATCTAGCAGAAATGGTTCCTCCCACCACAGAGTACCCCCACACCCCAATGGCCTATGTGAGTGGTTTCACCGTTCCTCAAAGGCTGCTCTGAGGGCTTCCCTGACCTATGGGTCTTGGCATAATCATCTCGTGTGGGTCCTCCTGAGGCTCAGAACAGCTCCAAGAGGACCTGCAGTCATCCATGGCTGTTGGTATAAGGGCAGCCATTACGAGACCCAGGTGATTTCATTCCTGACACCGTGACTGCCTTGTCGACCATTCAAAACGTGCCACCCTCTTCAGTAAATTCAATTCCTTTTCACCTATTCCCACCTCCCGTCATGGTGCACAGCACACTTGGCTTCCATTCCACCTACATTCCACCTCGTTTGTTTTCATCCGACGTGATGCACACCAACATCCCCTTAGACCCCTAACAACGACCCATTCCACATTTTGGAATGGGGAGAAAAGACTTTTATCACAGATAAGAGGGGTAAACCTGAACATATTTCAGTAGATCACCTTAATCCAACCCACCAGGATGTGGAGGATTCCGCTACCAGGCACCTGGCATCACAACGTGACCATGAGTGTGTCAACACTCCTCTGGAGGAGCCGAGGCACCTGCTGTCCCTCCTCCCATGGAACACAGAACCTGAGCTGGGCAGCTCGTCCAAACTCCGGACAGGGTCACAATGCCGGTTTTAGTGAAGTATGGGGGGTTATATGGTAATGTAATCAGTGAAAACATATATAATTAACAACCACAGACACTGAGTTGGAGCTTCATATTAAACGCTGATCTGACTTAATTACATTAAGTTTTTTAACCATGCATTGTGTTCAGGGCTTGGAGTACAATAAAGGGGTTGTTTTGACGTTTCTTAAACATAAGATGCCTTCACCATTTTTATTTGTGAAAACCTGCAATGTTCTCTAAAGGCAGAGTGCACTGAGGAAAAGCTTTTGGATGGAAGGTCGACTTTCGGGTGCACAGAGCCCAAAATGTGCAGATTTCACAGTGAAGGGCATTTGAACAAGATGTTCCTAACTTGCCATTCACGGCCTGTTTGACATTCCCTTACACACATCATATCATTTATATGTCATGACCTTGGCACAGAGCCTAATGATGACTCAGCTTCACAAATATTGCTGGTGCAAAACACTCTTTGCTTTCTCAACTTACAAGATTGGTACATCAATTATTCTTGAGGATGTGGTGATGTTTTGCTTCCTTGAACTGCTCCGTTACTTCTGGTGAATGTCTCCCAGTGTTGCTGGGGAGGGTGTTCCACCATTCAGACACTGCTGGGGAAGGGATTCCTATACAGGGTGTGTCTGAGCCACCAAATGCAATGCTGGTAAAAAGGGAAAGGCCCAGCAAGGAATCGTAGGAATCCAGGACCACTGGAGTCCCGATGAAGGGTCTCAGCCCAGAACAGTGACTTCTAATTCTTCTCCATAGATGCTGCCTGACCTGTCAGAACTCCTCCAGCATTTGCTGAGTTACTCTGGATTTTCAGCATCTGCAGAATTGTCCGTCTGTGTCTGCGCGCATATGCGTGCGTGTGTCTACATGTTTAATGGTTTTCCTGTGATTCATGGGAGTTGTAGCTGATGTGATTGTGGGGGTTTGATTAGGTACACACCAAAAACTAAACTTAATACTCTCATACATTTCATCTATCTCACAAATTAATACATATAAAAGTCAGCAATTTATAGTTTTTCACCAAATAAGAAGCTCTTGAAAACGTTTTTGTAATTACAGACATCTATAATCTCACTTTCAAGGATAGGAATGGGACATTCATTCATTGCAGTTAAATAGAGTGAACAATTTCATAAGTTACTAAATATAAAACACTTTATCTTCTGATTCCATGTGTCTACTCTGTGAGATAAAGAAACATAATTAAACAAGATTTTGTGGTAATTACCTTGGAGTGAGATGAGAATCTCGTTCAGTAACAGCAGAGTGCAGTGAATCACTTTCATCTCAGCAGAAGAGTCGAGAGGCTGACAAGCTGGGAGAGGGGTTGTCGGGAGGGGGAGTAGGGTAGTGGTGGACTGAGGGGGGGCGGAGAGAGAGAGAGAGATGTTATTCCTGTCATTTGATGGAAGCTGTGAGCATTCCCTCCCTCACTGTCCTCAGCACCAATGTTCACCAACCCCACTCCCAATAACCTGAGAAAAAATGCCCTTGGCCTCTCCACACAAGGTAGGAACAAGTTACTGGGCAAAGGAGCACCAGGTTCATCACTGAGCCCCCACCTCACTTTAGAAATGTAGGGAACATTTCTAACCAACAAACTTGTATTAAAATAGGGAAATTATTGTCAAGATTTTCATAATTAGATTAGCAAAATGTATTTACATACTCCAGAACACTATGATGTTCAATAATATAAAGGTACAATCATCACAGTGTCATATTAGTAAAAATATTGTTCCTGTACATGTTTAAACCAGTTATTCCCGAAGATTCAACAACACTCTGACCAGTGCTGGCAAGACCAATGGGAATTGTAGTTGGGAAATATTGCTGAGGTGCTGTCAGGAAGTATAGGATTCCTGTTCTCTCATATGTGGAGAATTTATTCATCATTTAAGCCACAAAAGCACTAGATCCTTTGATAACTAGCATGTTTTATGGACTTTGATAGATTTACAAAACGGAACAGGATGGAACTCCTGATTTTTCTCGGCAGTTGATCGGGACATGACTGCGCAAACGCGTGCAAGTCGGTCTGTGAGGCAGCGGGAGTATTTAAAAGAGAGCAGTTTGACGGAGCGGGCGACGGAGTAGAGAGAGACAGAGTAGGAAGGCTTTGTCTCGAGGGGCTTCGGCGAGCAGAGGCTGAGGACGAGCTTCACTCACAGTGAGGTAAGGCCAGGTAAGTTCCTTTAAAAGGAGAACGATCTGCAGCGGTATTTTATTTGAAGCAAGGAAGGCGGCGAGGCTGTAGCGTATTCGGGAGGTCATGACAGCTGAGATCGGCCCCATGGTTTGTTCCTCCTACAGCATGAGGGAAATCAGGGATACTTCCAGTGTCCCTGACGACTATGTGTGCAGGAAATGTGTCCAGCTGCAGCTTCTGGCAGACCGCATTGAGCGGCTGGAGCTGCGATTGGATTCATACTGGAGCATCCGCGATGCTGAGAAAGTCGAGAATAGCACGTTCAGTGAGTTGGCCACACCACAGGTAAAGGCTACACAGGCAGAAAGGGAATGGGTGGCCACTAAACAGCGTAGCAATTGGCAGGAAGTGCAGGAGTCCCCTGAGGTCATCTCCCTCCTAAACAGATATACTGTTGGGGGAGATGTCTCATCAGGGGAAGACAGCAGCAGCTGAGTTCATGGCACATGGGTGGCTCTGCGGCACAGGAGGGAACAGAAAGGAATGGGAGAGCTATAGTGATAGGGGATTCGATTGTAAGGGGAATAGACAGGCGTTTCTGCGGCCGCAAACGAGACTCCAAGAGGGTATGTTGCCTCCCTGGTGTAAGGGTCAAGGACGTCTCTGAGCGGCTGCAGGACATTCTGGAGTGGGAGGGTGAACAGCCAGTGGTCGTGGTGCACATAGGTACCAACGATATAGGAAAAAAATGGGATGAGGTCCTACAAGGTGAATTTAGGGAGTTAGGAGATAAACTAAAAAGTAGGACCACAAAGGTAATAATCTCTGGATTACTACCAGTGCCACGTGCTAGTCAGAGTAGAAATAGCAGGATATATCAGATGAATACGTGGCTTGAAAAATGGTGCAAGGGGGAGGGATTCAAATTTCTGGGGCATTGGAACCAGTTCTGGAGGAGATGGGACCGGTACAAACACCTGGGCTGGACTGGAAACAATGTCCTAGGGGGAACGTTTGCTACTGTTGTTCAGGAGGATTTAAACTAATGTGGCAGGGGGATGGGAACAAGTGCAGAGAGACAGAGGGGTGTAAAATGAGGGTAGAAGCAAAAAGTAGTAAGGTGAAAAGTAAAAGTGGCAGGCCAGCAAATCCAGGGCAAAAATCAAAAAGGGCCACTTTCAAAATAATTGTATAAAGGCCAAGAGTGTTGTAAAAGCAAGCCTGAAGGCTTTGTGTGTCAATGCAAGGAGCATTCGTAACAAGGTGGATGAATTGAAAGTGCAGATTGTTATTAATGAATATGATATAGTTGGGATTACAGAGACATGGCTCCAGGGTGACCAAGGATGGGAGCTCAACAGTCAGGGATATTCAATATTCAGGAGGGATAGACGTGAAAGGAGGTGGGGTAGCATTGCTAGAGAGGAGATTAACGCAATAGAAAGGAAGGACATTAGCCGGGAGGATGTGGAATCGATATGGGTAGAGCTGCATAACACTAAGGGGCAGAAAACGCTGGTGGGAGTTGTGTACAGGCCACCTAACAGTAGTAGTGAGGTTGGGGATGGCATTAAACAGGAAATTAGAAATGCGTGCAATAAAGGAACAGCAGTTATAATGGGCGACTTCCATCTACATATAGATTGGGTGAACCAAATTGGTAAGGGTGCTGAGCGAGAGGATTTCTTGGAACGTATGCAGGATGGTTTTATGAACCAACATGTCGAGGAACCAACTACAGAGCAGGCCATTCTAGACTGGGTATTGAGCAATGAGGAAGGGTTAATTAGCAATCTTGTCGTGCGAGGCCCCTCGGGTAAAATGGTGGAATTCTTCACTAAGATGGAGAGTGATATAGTTAATTCAGAAACAAAGGTTCTGAAATTAAAGAAGGGTAACTTTGAAGGTATGAGACGTGAATTAGCTAAGATAGACTGGCAAATGATACTTAAAGGGTTGACGGTGGATATGCAATGGCAAGCATTTAAAGATCGCATGGATGAACTACAACAATTGTTCATCCCAGTTTGGCAAAAGAATAAATCAAGGAAGGTAGTGCACCCATGGCTGACAAGAGTAATTAGGGATAGTATCAATTCCAAACAAGAAGCATACAAATTAGCCAGAAAAAACGGCACACCTGAGGACTGGGAGAAATTCAGAGTCCAGAAGAGGAGGACAAAGGGCTTAATTAGGAAAGGGAAAAAAGATTATGAGAGAAAGCTGGCAGGGAACATAAACTGACTGTAAAAGCTTTTATAGATATGTGAAGAGAAAAAGATTGGTTAAGACAAATGTACGTCTCTTACAGTCAGAAACAGGTGAATTGATCATGGGAACAAGGACATGGCAGATCAATTGAATAACTACTTTTTGGTTCTGTCTTCACTAAGGAGGACACAAATAATCTTCCGGAAATAGTAGGGGACAGAGGATCTAGTGAGATAGAGGAACTGAGGGAAATACATGTTACTCGGGGAATGGTGTTAGGTAAATTGAAGGGATTAAAGGCAGATAAATCCCCAGGGCCAGATGGTCTGCATCCCAGAGTGCTTAAGGAAGTAGCCAGAGAAATAGTGGATGCATTAGTCATAATTTTTCAAAACTCTTTAGATTCTGGACTCGTTCCTGAGGATTGGAGGGTGAATAATGTAACCCCGCTTTTTAAAAAAGGAGGGAGAGAGAAACTGGGGAATTATAGACCAGTTAGCCTAACATCGGTGGTGGGGAAAATGCTAGAGTCAGTTATCAAAGATGTGATAACAGCACATTTGGAAAGCAGTGAAATCATCGGACAAAGTCAGCTTGGACTTGTGAAAGGAAAATCATCTCTGACAAATCTCATAAGAATTTTATGAGGATGTAACTAGTAGAGTGGATGGGGCAGAACCAGTGGATGTGGTATATTTGGATTTTCAAAAGGCTTTTAACAAGGTCCCACACAGGAGATTAGTGTGCAAACTTAAAGCACATGGTATTGGGGGTAAGGTATTGGTGTGGGTGGAGAATTGGTTAGCAGACAGGAAGCAAAGAGTGGGAATAAACAGGACCTTTTCAGAATGGCAGGCAGTGACTGCAAGGGTACCGCAAGGCTCAGTGCTGGGTCCCCAGTTGTTTACAATATATATTAATGACTTAGTTGAGGGAATTAAATGCAGCATCTCCAAGTTTGCGGATGACACGAAGCTGGGCGGCAGTGTTAGCTGTGAGGAGGATGCTAAGAGGATGCAGGGTGACTTGGATAGGTTAGGTGAGTGGGCAAATTCATGGCAAATGCAATTTAATGTGGATAAATGTGAGGTTATCCACTTTGATGGCAAAAACAGGAAAACAGATTATTATCTGAATGGTGCCCGATTAGGAAAAGGGGAAGTGCAACGAGACCTGGGTGTCATGATACACCAGTCATTGAAAGTGGGCATGCAAGTACAGCAGGCAGTGAAAAAGGCGAATGGTATGCTGGCATTAATAGCGAGAGGATTCGAGTACAGGAGCAGGGAGGTACTACTGCAGTTGTACAAGGCCTTGGTGAGACCACACCTGGAGTATTGTGTGCAGTTTTGGTCCCCTAATCTGAGGAAAGACATCCTTGCCATAGAGGGAGTACAAAGAAGGTTCACCAGATTGATTCCTGGGATGGCAGGACTTTCATATGATGAAAGACTGGATGAACTAGGCTTATACTCGTTGGAATTTAGAAGATTGAGGGGGGATCTGATTGAAACGTATAAAATCCTAAAGGGATTGGACAGGCTAGATGCAGGAAGATTGTTCCCGATGTTGGGGGTCACAGTTTGAGGATAAAGGGGAAGCCTTTTAGGACCGAGATTAGGAAAAACTTCTTCACACAGAGAGTGGTGAATCTGTGGAATTCTCTGCCACAGGAAACAGTTGAGGCCAGTTCATTGGCTATATTTAAGAGGGAGTTAGATATGGCCCTTGTGGCTAAAGGGATCGGGGGTATGGAGAGAAAGCAGGTACAGGGTTCTGAGTTGGACGATCAGCCATAATCATACTGAATGGTGGTGCAGGCTCGAAAGGCCGAATGGCCTGCTCCTGCACCTATTTTCTATGTTTCTATGGAAACAGGCCAGCAGGTCCACAAAATTTGTGCTAACACCAAACACCCACTGACATTAATCCTGCCCTAACTCATTTTATTCTCCTCACATTCACATCAACTCACCAAATGTTCCTCTGGTCATTACAGTATTTACAGCAACCAAATAGCCAACCAATCTGAGAGTTTATGAGATCTGTGAGGAAACTAAGCATGCAGTGCAAACCTGCACAGTCACAGAGAAAATGTGTAAATTCCACAAACAAGCCTTAAGGTCAGGATTACAGCTTGATCATTTAAACTCTGAACCAATAATACTATATGAGCCACAAAGTTTATCATGACCAACACATGCAGTGCGATTTCACACAAAGGGCCAGCAAGTGATCGAGCAACTGAAGAACCTGGCTGTAAACAGTGACAGAGTACAATCAACACTTCCACTGTCAAAAACTGAACTTAATGTATTTTGTGTCATTTCTTGCTTTCCATAAAATATGCACAAGGAGAAATTCCCCCAAAGTTTAAGCAAATGGCCAAGTATTGATTAACTCCAGAAGAGTTACGTGCACTCTAGGCTTTTAATACATGGCAAAGAATAAGGGGTAAAATTGTGGAAATGAAAGAGAACTTGGACAAAATTGTTCAGTTCAACAACACTGTTGTTCAGAAATGGAAAATTATATGCAAGTAACATATATTGTGCTGTATACCAAATTTCTGAAGACTTCAGCAGGCCAGGCAACATTTGCAAAGAAAATGAGTCAACATTTTGGGCCAAGGACCTTTCATCAGAATGGCAAAAATAAGAAGACAAGTTTGCTTTAAGTTGCAAATTCCTGCACAGTGGGGAGAAGGTATAATGCCTGTGATAGGGTGCAGACCAGGGTTGTTATCAGAACTATTAGTAAAAAAAAACAGCTAATACTGTCAAGAAGGAGAGAAACACCAGCGTTAAGTTCCCGACGGCTGATATGAATGAGGAGTATCTGTATGATAATGATGAGGAGCTGTGCCTAGAATCTGGGAGTCTGAAAACACAGAAGCCAGTGGGGCAGGGTATTAAACTGGGTTCACATTAAACTCAGAAAGGATTGTCAGCTTAGAAAGGAAGGAAGGTGTTTGACCCCCACCCACACACAATTTTAAAGGATTTCTATGTGAAGATCCATGTAGAAGTACAAGCTACTCACACCTTCCACAAGACCCAAACTCTTCTCCAGATCTCAAAAGAAGCAGTTGTGCATGAACTGGGCTGTCTGAAGAGACATGGTATTCTATCCCATTTGAGCTGTGATTGGGTTGCTCCCATTTCCCGTCATTCCAAAGCAGAGTGAAACAGTGATGCCGTGGGACTAAATTGCTACATGAAAGTTCATACAGTACACATAACTCAATTTTTTTGAAACTGGGCAGGCAAATGGATTCAGTAAGATGAATTTATCCACCTGTAAAACAGCAGATGGGCCTGAATCCAGTGACTGACGTGTCTTACAATTAACTCACACAAAGGGCATGTGGAGGTTAAACAGCACCAGAGTTTATGTACTGTGCAACAGATGAGATTTTGGATCAGCTGATTATGTTCTTTGCTTCATTTGTGATATCCTGGTTTCAATATGGAGCTACCAGGAGTAGTGATGGTCAGACTGTAGTCTTAATGGAATCAGCATCAGCATGCAAAATGCCAATTTTCACAAATATTAAGCATTACATGGCCTGTCAAACTGATGCTCAAGTTCAAGGCCTCAGAGCAAAGTCGATGCAAATCTCAAAGTACCACCTTCAGCTGATGCAGCCAAACTCAGGTCAGTCTTGAGTTTGTTGAATTATTAGCTGTCAATCGTCATGCAACTACTTCAGGAGTCAGCTTGACCAGAGGCCAGATAGAATTGGTCTCCTGCATTGCAGAAAAGCACTAACTTTTACAGGTCACTGGCACACTACAGTTCAGAGACGTATTGCTAAGGTCATTGCTAAGAGAAGAAGTATAACATAGCAAAGACAAGTGGGAAGCCGGAGTATTGGGAAACTTTTAAAGAGTAACAGAAGGTAACTAAAAAGGTAATACATGGAGAAAAAATGAGGTACGAACGTAAACTAGCGAAGAATATAAAGGAGGATAGTAAAAGCTTCTTTAGGTATGTGAAAAGGATAAAAATAGTTAAGACCAAAATTGGGCTCTTGAAGACAGAAACGGGTGAATTTATTATGGGGAACAAGGAAATGGCAGACGAGTTGAACAGGTACTTTGGATCTGTCTTCACTGGGGAAGACACAAACAATCTCCCAGATGTAATAGTGGCCAAAAGACCTAGAGTAATGGATGAATTGAAGGAAATTTATATTAGGCAGGAAATGGTGTTGGATAGGCTGTTGGGTCTGAAGGCTGATAAGTCCCCGGGACCTGATGGTCTGCATCCCAGGGTACTTAAGGAGGTGGCTTTAGAAATCGTGGACGCATTGGTAATTATTTTCCAATGTTCTATAGATTCAGGATCAGTTCCTGTGGATTGGAGGGTGGCTAATGTTGTCCCTCTCTTCAAGAAGGGAGGAAGAGAGAAAACAGGGAATTATAGACTGGTTAGCCTGACGTCGGTGGTGGGAAAGATGCTGGAGTCAATTATAAAAGATGAAATTACGACACATCTGGATAGTGGTAACAGGATTGGTCCGAGTCAGCATGGATTTACAAAGGGGAAATCACGCTTGACTAATCTTCTGGAATTTTTTTAGGATATAACTATGAAAATGGACAAGGGAGAGCCAGTGGATGTAGTGTACCTGAAGTTTCAGAAAGCCTTTGATAAAGTCCCACATAGGAGATTAGTGGGCAAAATTAGGGCACATGGTATTGGGGGCAGAGTACTGACATGGATTGAAAATTGGCTGGCTGACAGAAAACAAAGAGTAGCGATTAAAGGGTCCCTTTCGGAATGGCAGGCGGTGACCAGTGGGGTACCGCAGGGTTCAGTGCTGGGACCGCAGCTGTTTACAATATATATTAATGATTTAGAGGAGGGAATTAAAAGTAACATTAGCAAATTTGCCGATGACACAAACCTGGGAGGCAGTGTGAAATGTGAGGAGGATGTTATGAGAATGCAGGGTGACTTGGATAGGCTGGGTGAGTGGGCAGATGCATGGCAGATGCAGTTTAATGTGGATAAATGTGAGGTTATCCACTTTGGTGGTAAGAACAGGAAGGCAGATTATTATCTAAATGGTGACAAGTTAGGAAAAGGGGAAGCACAACGAGATCTAGGTGTTCTTGTACATCAGTCACTGAAAGCAAGCATGCAGGTACAGCAGGCAGTGAAGAAAGCTAAAGGCATGCTGGCCTTCATAACAAGGGGAATTGATTATAAGAGCAGAGGTCCTTCTGCAGCTGTACAGGGCCCTGGTGAGACCACACCTGGAGTACTGTGTGCAGTTTTGCTCTCCAAATTTGAGGAAGGACATTCTTGCTATAGAGGGAGTGCAGCGTAGGTTCACAAGGTTAATTCCCGGGATGGTGGGACTGTCATATGTCCAAGGATTGGAGCGACTGGGCTTGTGTACTCTGGAATTTAGAAGGCTGAGAGGGGATCTTATTGAAACATATAAGATTATTAAGGGATTGAACACGCTGCAGGCAGGAAGCATGTTCCCGCTGATGGGTGAGTCCAAAACCAGAAGCCACAGTTTAAGAATAAGGGGTAGGCCATTTAGAACGGAGTTGAGGAAAAACTTTTTCAGCCAGGGAGTGGTGGATATGTGGAATGCTCTGCCCCAGAAGGCTGTGGAGGCCAAGTCTCTGGATGCTTTCAAAAAAGAGATGGATAGAGCTCTTAAAGATAGCGGAATCAAAGGTTATGGTGATAAGGCAGGAACTGGATACTGATGCTGGATGATCAGCCATGATCACAGTGAATGGCGGTGCTGGCTCGAAGGGCCGAATGGCCTACTCCTGCACCTATTGTCTATTGTGAGCAACAAGCAAATTTCCTGAAGAAACAATATGGAATCGTCCTTTCAAGAAGCTCAGATTTACACTCAATAGGGAAGCCCGATATTCTGAGCTATGACTTTTTGACAAGAAGGATCAGCAATTTACGGATTAGGACTGTATCCAGTGGGGTTCTCCACTACGACTCTCTGAAGTTGAGGAAATAGTTACTGAGTATCACCCTCGTATTTCAGACCAGCTCTTGGCCATGACTAGATCAAGACGGAGAATTTGAGAGTCAGTGTTTTGTCAAGCTGCTGAAAATCCACCTCTCCAAAGCCCCTCCATGTGTGGAACTGCCTGCAGACAAACAATGTCTGCTGGTCACAATTTGTGTCCACTCAAAATGTCTGGAAATGCTTCCCGCAGAGTGACTGTGACTAACAGGACTGTGGGTCCTGGGAGACAATTGCTTGCAACTTTTAGATTATCAAGAGTAATGGTGCTGCTTCTTCACTTCAATCAGTGACACTGGTTCCATCCCGACCTCAGTCTGGGACTGTCTGTTGGGAGTTGCACAGTCTGAGACTGATGGGTTTCCCCTGGGAGCTCCAGTGTCCTCCCACATCCCGAAGATGGGTTGGTTGATAGGTTAATCGGCTGCTGTAAATTCCCCTACTTTATTTGGCACTCAAGAGTAATAAGTTTCTGGGGTAAATACAGGGAAATAGAACAAAAGTCACTGCTGTTGGATTCCACACAGACTCCCTGAGCCAAATGGGCTCCCCCCATAACAAATAAAATATGAGGTTCAGAAAATTCAAATCACACTTTTGTCAGAAAAACAGGACATTCAGATAATTATCCCAAACAGTCTGTTGGTGTACATGCTCCATGCCGTCCTCCTCTTCTCAGTACACAATATCCAGCTCATCTCTAACCATCAATCTCCTGTATGAGTTTTTAAAGACTTCCAACAAGACCCCTCTCCCAACCACCGACTGAATCAATAAGCGATGGAAATATGAAATGTGCAACAAGACAGCCCCGGAAACACAAATAACAAGAGTGAAAGCGGAGGGAGGAGTGGGATCTCTCCAATGAGCTGTGCAGTTTGCCCCAACACCCAGACCCGGGAAGCCCCCACAGCCTTGCCAATGAGTTTCAGTGCGGGGAACAGGAAGTTTCCCTCCTTCCTCCTTCCAGACAATTAGTGCCTGTCACAGTCTGAAAGATAGGTCACAGAAGAGGCGGAAGAGCAAGGCTTTAGAAATTAGGACAACAAAGAGGTGGTCGCTGGAGACAGAGGAGTGGCTACAGGATTGCTTCGAGTCAGCAGACTGGGCCCTGTTCAAGGACTTATTTGTGGATATGAATGAAGACACCATGGTTGTCATGGATTTTATAAAAGAAAAGCTGTCTCGCCGCAAAGTCGCTCAGATAACTCATGTTCTCGATATTTATTGCTTATAAGACCATAAGACGTAGGAGCAGAATTAGGCCATTTGGACCATCAAGTCTGCTCCGCTATTCAATCACAGCTGATCCCTTTATCCCTTGCTCAACCCCATTCCTGTAACCTTTGATCCCATGGCCAATCAAGAACCTGTCAATCTCTGCCTTAAATAGACCCCGATGACCTGGCCTCCATGGCTATATGTAGTAACAAATTCCACAAATGCATCACTCTCTGGCTGAAGAAATTTCTCCACATCTCTGTTTTAAATGGGCACTCCTCTATCCTGAGGCTGTGCCCGCTTGTCCTGGACTCCCCCACCATGGGGAACATCCTTTCCACATTCACTCTGTCTTGGCCTTTCAACATTCGGAAGGTTTCAGTGAGATCCCCCATCCCTCATCTTTCTTAATTCCAGCGAGTACAGACCAAGAGCCATCAAACGTTCCTCGTATGATATTTCTTTCTTTTCGTTTTTACAGAGATCGTTGTATTTTGTACACTGGTTCAATGCCCAATCAGTGTGTTCAACCAGTTATAGTTATTATTCTATGGTTCTATTGAATATGGACACTCAAAAATGAATATTTCAAAAATTGTATATGGTGAAATATGTACTTCGATAATAAATTTACTTTGAACTTTGAAAGTCACTGCTGTAAATAAACAAACCCCAGGATCTATCCAGTTTTCAAAGGGAGATTGCAAAGGGAGCTGGAAAGGGAATTTAATAAGTTATGTTACAATTGTAATGGGGAACTTCAATATGCAAGGGAATTGGGAAAATCAGGTTGGATTTGGATTGCAAGAAAGGGTATTTGTTGAATGCCAACAAGATGGCTTTTTAGAGCAGCTTGTGCTTGAGCCTACAAGGGGAAAGGCTATCTTTGATTGGTGTTATTTAATAATCCAGATTTTATTATGGAGCTTAAGGTAAAGGAATACTTTGGAGGCAGAGATCACAATATGATTGAATTCATACTGCAACTTGAGAAGGAGAAGCACAAGTCAGATGTGTCAGTATTGCAATGGAATAAAGGGAATTACAGAAGCATGAGAGAGGAGCTCGCTCAGGTGGATTGGAGGAGGATACTGGCACGGATGACAGCAGAGCAGAGGTGGCTGATGCTTCTGGGAATAGTGCACAAGGCACAGGATAGATATGTCCCACAGAAGTAGTTCTGAAATGGCAGGGGTAGTCAACCGTGGCTGGCAAGGGAAGTTAAGTACTGCATAAAAGCCAGGGAAAGGGCAAAAGTGAGTGGGAAATTGGATGATTGGGAAGTTTTCAAAATCCAGCAAAAGGCAATTGAAAAAGCCATAAGAAGGGAAAAGACGAAACATGAGGGTAAACTAACCAATAACATAAAGCAGGATACTAAAAGTATTTCTTCAGTTATATGAAGAGTAAAAGGAAGGTGAGGGTTGAAACTGAACCACTGGAAAATGATGCTGGTGAGGTAGTAATGAGGGACAAAGAAATGGCAGATGAATTTAATGAGTTCTTTGCATCAGTCTTCACTGTGCAAGACACTAGCAGGGTGCCAGAGGTCCATGAGTGTCAGGGAGCAGTGGTGAGTGTCATTGGTATTACAAAGGAAAAAGTGCTAGCAAACTCAAAGATTTTAATGTGGGATAAGTCACCTGGACCGGATGGACTATATCCCAGAATCTTGAGAGAGGTTGTTGAAGAGATAGCAGACATGATCTTTCAAAAATCACTCACAATGCGCTGGAGGAACTCAGCAGGTCAGTCAGCATCAGTTGAAAAGATTAGTCGACGTTTCGGGCCAAAACCCTTCATCAGGACTGAAGGAAGAACTTTGGGGAGGGTTTGAAGAATGCTGGTAGTTGAAAAAAGCAGTAATTTGAAAGATAAAGGGGTGGGGGAGGGGAAGCAGGGAGGTGATTGGCAGGAGAACAATGTGCAGTAGTAGAAGGAGGCAGAACTATGAGGGAGGTGATGTGAAATAGGGATAGAGGAAGGGAGGAGGAGGGAATTACCGGAAGTTGGAGAATTCTATGTTCATACCAAGGGGCTGGAGACTACCTAGACGGTATACGAGGTGTTGCTCCTTCATCCTGAGTTTAGCCTCATCATGGCAGTAGAGGAGGCCATGTATGGGCATATGTGAATGGGAATGGGAAGCAGAGTTGAAGCGGGTGGCTACCGGGAGATCCTGTCTGTTGTGGCGGACGGAGTGGAGGTGCTCGACGAAGCGGTCCCCCAATCTGCGTCAGGTTTCACCGATATAGAGGAGGCCACACCGGGAGCACCGGATGCAATAGATGACCCCAACAGATTCGCAAGTGAAGTGTTGCCTCACCTGGAAGGACTGTTTGGGGCCCTGAATGGTGGCAAGAGAGGAGGTGTAGGGACAGGTGTAGCACTTACGCTTACAGGGATAAGTGCCGGGTGCCAGATCCGAGGGGATGGACGTGCGGATAAGTGAGTTGTGGAGGGATCGATCCCTGCGGAATACTTGATTCTGGCATGGTTGCAGAGGACTGGAGAATTGCAAATGTCACTCCACTTTTTCAGGAGGGAGGAAGGCAAAAGAAAGGAAATTATAGGCCAGTTAGCCTGACAGTGGTTGCGAAAGGGTTGGAGTTTAATATTAAGAATGAGGTTTCAGGGTACTTGGAGACTAATGATAAAATAAGTCAACGTCAGCATGGTTTCTGTAAAAGGAAATCTTTGCTGACAAATCTGTTAAGAGTTCATTGAGGAAGTAACAAGCAGGGTGGACAAATGAGAGGCAGTGGATGTCACTTACAGGAATTTTCAGAAAATATTTGATAAGGTGCTACATTTGAGGCTGCTTAACAAGATAAAATCCCATAGCATTGCAGGAAAGATACTGGCATACATAGAGGAATGGCTGACAGACAGGAGACAGCGAATGGGAACAAAGGGGACCTTTTCTGGTTGGCTGCCAGTGACTAGTGGTATTCCTCAGGGATCAGTATTGGAACCGCTACTTTTCACATTGTTTGCCGATGATTTAGATAATAGAATTGATGGCTCTGTGGCAAAGTTTGCACATGATACAAAAATAGGTGAAGGGGTAGGTAGTGCCCAGGAAGCAATGAGATTGCAGAAGGACTTGGACAAATTGGAAGAATGGGCAAAAAAGTGGCAGATGGAATACAGCGCTGGGAAATGTATGATACTGCATTTTGGTAAAATGAACAAAGGTGCAAACTGTTATCTGAATGGGGAGAAAATTCAAACATCAGAAGTGCAAAGGGCCTTAGGATTCCTCATGCAAGACTCCCGGAATGTTAACTTACAGGTTGAGTTTGTGGTAAAGAAGGCAAATGCAATGTTGTTATTCATTTCAAGGGGAATACAATGCAAAAACAAGGAGATAATGCTGAGGCTTTATACGACACTAGTCAGGCTGCATTGAGAGTATTGTCAACAGTTTTGGGCCACATATCTTAGAAATAATGGGTTGTAATTGGAGAGAGTCCAGAGGAGGTTCAAGAGGATGATTCTGAGAATGAAAGGGTTAACATACAAGGAGTGTTTGGCAGCTTTGAGCCTGGACTCACGGGAATTTAGAAGAATGCGGGGAGGGGAGAGGGGATTTCATTGAAAACTACAGACTGTTGAAATGAAGTCTATGGAATTAAGGGAAACAAGTAGTGAGATGATGGAAACTGTACAGATTGAAAAGGAGGAGGTGCTTGCTATCTTGAGGCAAATTAAAGTGGATAAATCCCCAGGACCTGACAGGATATTCCCTCAGACCTTAAAGGAGACTAGTGTTGAAATTGCAGGGGCCCTGGCAGATATACTTAAAATGTCGGTGTCTACGGGTGAGGTGCTGGAGGATTGGAGAGTGGCTCATGTTGTTCCGTTGTTTAAAAAGGATCGAAAAGTAATCCGCGAAATTATAGGCCGGTAAGTTTGACGTCGGTAGTGGGTAAGTTATTGTTGGGAGTACTAAGAGACAGAATCTACAAGCATTTGGATAGACTGGGACTTATTAGGGAGAGTCAACATGGCTTTGTGCATGGTAGGTCATGTTTGACCAATCTATTGGAGTTTTTCGAGGAGGTTACCAGGAAAGTGGGTGAAGGGAAGGCAGTGGATCTTGTCTACATGGACTTCAGTAAGGCCTTTGACAAGGTCCCGCATGGGAGGTTAGTTAGGAAAATTCAATCGCTAGGTATACATGGAGAGGTGGTAAATTGGATTAGACATTGGCTCAATGGAAGAAGCCAAAGAGTGGTAGTAGAGGATTGCTTCTCAGAGTGGAGGCCTGTAACTAGTGGTGTGCCACAGGGATCAGTGCTGGGTCCATTGCTATTTGTCATCTATAGCAATGATCTGGATGATAATGTGGTAAATTGGATCAGCAAATTTGCTGATCATACAAAGATTGGAGGTGTAGTGGATAGTGAGGAAGGTTTTGAAAGCTTGCAGAGGGATTTGGACCAGCTAGAAAAATCTGCTGAAAAATGGCAGATAGAGTTTAATACAGACAACTGTGAGGTATTGCACTTTGGAAGGACAAACCAAGGTAGAACATACAGGGTTAATGGTAAGGCACTGAGGAGTGGAGTGGAACAGAGGGATCTGGGAATACAGATACAAAATTCCCTAAAAGTGGCGTCACAGGTAGATAGGGTCGTAAAGAGAGCTTTTGGTACATTGGCCTTTATTAATCGAAGTATTGAGTGATGCGGTTGTATAAGGCATTGGTGAGGCCGAATCTGGAGTATTGTGTTCAGTTTTGGTCACCAAATTACAGGAAGGATATTAATAAAGTTGAAAGAGTGCAGAGAAGGTTTACAAGGATGTTGCTGGGAGTTGAAAAACTAAGTTACAGAGAAAGGTTGAATAGGTTAGGACTTCATTCCCTGGAGCGTAGAAGAATGAGGGGAGATCTGATAGACGTATATAAAATTATGATAGGTATACATAGTGTGAATGCAAGCAGGCTTTTACCACTGAGGCAAGGAGAGAAAAAAACCAGAGGACATGGGTTAAGGGTGAGGGGGGAAAAGTTTAAAGGGAACATTAGGGGCGGCTTCTTCACACAGAGAGTGGAGGGAGTGTGGAATGAGCTGCCAGAGGAGGTGGTAAATGCGGGTTCTTTTTTAACATTTAAGAATAAATTGGACAGATACATGGATGGGAGGTGTATGGAGGGATATGGTCCGTGTGCAGGTCAGTGGGACTAGGCAGAAAATGGTTCAGCACAGCTAAGAAGGGCCAAAAGGCCTGTTTCTGTGCTGTAGTTTTTCTGTGGTTTCCATGGACTAGATAAGGTGGATGTGGAGAGGATGTTCACTGTGATGGGCGCGTCCAGAACGAGAGAAAACAGCCTCAAAATTGAGTGGCGGATTTTCAGAACTGAGGCAAGGAGGATTTTTTTTAATAGCCAGAGAGTAGCGAATCTCTGGAAATCTCTGTCACAGGCTGCCGTGGAGGCCAAGTCCGTGGGTATATTAAAGGCGGAAGTTGATAGTTTCCAGATTGATCAGGACATCAAAGGGTCCGGCGAGAAGGCTGGTTTATGGGGTTCAGTGGGATCCGGGATCACCCATGATGGATTCTGCCCCTTTGTCTTGGGGTTTTAAGGACTTCCACCTCCCTCACCTGCCTAGCCCTCGCTCTCCCGATTCTCCGGAGCAGACGGGTTCGCCGTTCCGGCTCCGGCAACAACAACGAGGCGGAGCCAATCTCGGGGCCGTGAGCCGGCCGGTAGCTGCGGGTCTCCCCCTCACTGACTGCGCTAGGAAAGAGGAAAGTGACCCACTTTGTCCGGGTGGTTCCCGTGCGGTGACATGTTCCCGAGCCCCACTCACCCGATTAGCTTCCTCACGCAGAACTCCCTCCCCACTCCTTGTGGGGAAGTTTGTAACGAGCGCTCAGCAGTAACGCGGAGTAAGCAACTCAGAGCAGAACTTTCTTGGTCAGGAGCACCACAAAGTCGGCGTCACGGCAGCTGCCAGAGGAAAAAGTAAAACTATTGTACTTTTCTGCAAAATGGATGCAGTTGAATAGGCGGGACGAAGAGGGTGAAACTGTGTCGGGGATTGGAGAGGACAATACCAGCCCAACAACTCCCTCTAGTGCTCCTCCCCCTTTTCTTTCTTCCTGGGCCTTCTGCCCTCTCCGTTAGATTCCCCTTTCTCTAGCTCTGTATTTCTTTATAACATAGAACAGTACAGCACATGACAGGGTCTTCGGCTCACAATATTGTGTCAACCCTCAAACCCTGCTTCACATCTAACACCCCACCTTAAATTCCTGTCCAGTAGTCTCTTAAATTTCACAAGTGTATCTGCCTCCACCACTGACTCAGGCCGTGCATTCCACACACCAACCACTCTCTGAGTAAAAAACCTTCCTCTAATACCCCCTTGAACTACCCATCCCTTACCTTAAAGCCATGTCCTCTTGTATTGAGCAGTGGTGCCTGGGGCAGAGGCACTGGCTATCCACTCTATCTATTCCTCTTATTATCTTGTACACCTCTATCATGTCTCCTCTCATCCTCCTTCTCTCCAAAGAGTAAAGCCCTAGCTCCCTTAATCTCTGATCATAATGCATACTCTGTAAACCAGGCAGCATCCTGGTAAATCTCCTCCGTACCCTTTCCAATGCTTCCACATCCTTCCTATAGTGAGGTGACCAGAACTGGACACAATACTCCAAGTGTGGCCTAACCAGAGTTTTATAGAGCTGCATCATTACATCGCGACTCTTAAACTCTATCCCTCGACTTATGAAAGCTAACACCCCATAAGCTTTCTTAACTACCTTATCTATCTGTGAGGCAACTTTCAGGGATCTATGGATATGTACCCCCAGATCCCCCTGCTCCTCCACACTACCAAGTATCCTGCCATTTACTTTGCCTTAGAGTTTCTCCTTCCAAAGTGTACCACCTCACACTTCTCTGGGTTGAACTCCATCTGCCACTTCTCAGCCCACTCCTGCATCCTATCAATGTCTCTCTGCAATCTTCGACAACCCTCTACACCATCTACAACACCACCAATCTTTCTGTTGTCAGCAACTTGCCAACCCACCCTTCTAACCCCACATCCAGGTCATTAATAAAAATCATGAAAAATAGAGGTCCCAGAACAGATCCTTGTGGGACACCACTAGTCTCAACCCTCCAATCTGAATGTACTCCCTCCACCACCACCCTCTGCTTTCAGCAGGCAAGCCAATTCTGAATCCACCTGGCCAAACCTCCCTGGATCCCATGCCTTCTGACTTTCTGAATAAGCCTACAGTGTGTAACCTTGTCAAATGCTTTACTAAAATCCATATAGATCACATCCACTGCACTACCCTCATCTATATGCCTGGTCACCTCCTCAAAGAACTCTATCAGGCTTGTTAGACACGATCTGCCCTTCACAAAGCCATGCTGACTGTCCCTGATCAGACCATGATTCTCTAAATGCCCATAGATCCTATCTCAAAGAATCTTTTTCAACAGCTTTCCCACCACAGACGTAAGGCTCACTGGTCTATAATTACCCAGACTATCCCTACTACCTTTTTTGAACAAGGGGACAACATTTGCCTCCCTCCAATCCTCCGGTACCATTCCCGTGGACAACAAGGACATAAAGATTCTAGCCAGAGGCTCAGCAATCTCTTCCCTCACCTCACGGAGCAGCCTGAGGAATATTCCGTCAGGCCCCGGGGACTTATCTGTCCTAATGTATTTTAACAACTCCAACACCTCCACTCCCTTAATATCAACATGCTCCAGAACATCAACCTCACTCATATTGTCCTCACCGTCATCAAATTCCCTCTTATTGGTGAATACCGAAGAGAAGTATTCATTGAGGACCTCGCTCACTTCCACAGCCTCCAGGCACATCGTCCCACCTTCATCTCTAATCAGCCCTACCTTCACTCCTGTCATCCTTTTGTTCTTCACATAATTGAAGAATGCCTTAGGGTTTTCCTTTACTCTACTCGCCAAGGCCTTCTCATGCCCCCTTCTTGCTCTCCTCACCCCCTTCTTAAGCTCCTTTCTTGCTACTTTATATTCCTCAAGAGACCCATCTGATCCTTGCTTCCTAAGCCTTGCTGCCTTCTTCCACCTGACTAGATTTTCCACCTCACTTGTCACCCATGGTTACTTCACGCTACCAGTCTTTATCTTCCTCACCGGGACAAATTTATCCCTAACATCCTGCAACAGATCCCTAAACATCAACCACATTCTCACCAATCAACTTCCCAGCTCCTTCACCCCTCCCCCTCCCAGTTTCATCTCTCACCTTGTGTTTCTCTTTCCCCTCCTCCCACCTTTTTAACTCACTTTCTGTTTTCTGCAGGGACCCCTCCCTGTGCGACTTCCTTGTGCATTTGTCCCTCTCCACTGATCTCCCTCCTGGCACTTATCCTTGCAAGCGGAACAAGTGCTACACCTGCCCCTACACCTCCTCCCTCACTACTATGCAGGGCCCTAAACAGTCCTTCTTGGTGAGGTGACACTTCACCTGTGAGTCTGTTGGGTTTATATACTGTGTCCGGTGCTCCAAGTGTGGCCTCCCGTAAATCATTGAGACCCAACACCAAGCACCTATGTTCTGTCAGTCAGAAAAAGCGGGATCTCCCAGTGGCCACCCATTTTAATTCCACATCCCATTCCCATCCTGATATGTCTATCCATGACCTCCTCCAATATTGCGATGAGGCCACAGTTTGGTTGGAAAACAGCACTTTATATTCTGTTTGGGTCGCCTCCAAACTGATGGTATGAACATCGATTTCTCAAACTTCTGGTAATAACCCCCTCCCCTTCACCATTCCCATTCCCTTTTCCCTCTCCCACCTTTTCTCTTTATCCACCCATCGCCTCCCTCTGGTGCTCATCTCCCCCTCCCTCCCCCCTTTTATTTCTTCTATCCCTTCTGTCTCCTTCACCAATCAACGTCCCAGATCTTTACTTCATCCCTCCCCCTTCTGGTTTCACCTATCACCTGGTGTCTCTCTCTCCCTTCCCCCCGCCCCCCATTTAAAGCTACTTCTCGGGCTTTTTTTCCCAGTCCAACTGAAGGGTTTAGGCCCAGAACGTTGACTGTACACTTTCCGTAGATGCTGCCTGGCCTGCTGAGTTCCTCCAGGAGTTTGTGTGTGTTTATTACCCCTGAGGACCTGTCTGTTTTATTGTTGAAAGTCAAGGTCTGATAAAACTCATTCAGAGGCAGAGTCTGTTTTCACAGAGCTTGTCAGCGAGGCTGGAAAACAGAAGTTTCTTTGAAATAGCTCCTCACACAACTTTATACACGTTTGCCAATTATATCACTGGATGAATCACAGCTGGTGATGAGTCGGTGTACAGGAGTGACACAGGGTACCTAGCTGAATGGTGCTAAAATATGTTCAAAGTAAATTTATGATCAAAATAAATATATGTCACCATATGCAAACCTGAGTTTCATTTTCTTGCAGGCATACTCAATAAATCCATCATAGTCACATTAGCATCGTGCTTAGCACAACGCTTTACAGTACAGGCAACCCAGATACAAGGAGTTTGTATGTTCTCCCCATGACCGAGTGGGTTTCCTCTGGGTGCTCGGGTTTTCACCCACAGTCCAAAGACAGACCAGTTGGAAGGTTAGTTGGACATTGTAAATTGTACCAGGATTTTGCTAGGATTATATTGGGACAGTGGACGGTGTGCTGCCGGGCAATGTGGCTCGAAGGGCCAGAAGGGCCTATTCTTCACTGTGTCTCAATAAGTCAAGTCACTATTATTGTCATTTCGACCATAACTGCTGGTACAGTACTCTGTAAAAATGAGACAATGTTTCAGGACCATGGTGCTACATGAAACAACACAAAACCACACTGGTCTACAGACCTATACAGGAATGCATAAAGTGCACAAAACAGTGCAAGCCAGTACAATAAATAATAAACAAGACAATAGGCACAGTAGAGGGCAGTAGGTTGGTGTCAGTCCAGGCTCTGGGTATTGAGGAGTCTGATGGCTTGGGGGAAGAAGCTGTTACACAGTCTGGTTGTGAGAGTCCAAATGTTTCGGTGCCTTTTGCCAGTTGGCAGGAGGGAGAAGAGTTTGTATGAGGGGTGTGTGGGGTCCTTCATAATGCTGTTTGCTTTGCGGATGCAGCGTGTGGTGTAAATGTCTGTAATGGCGGGAAGAGAGACCCTGATGATCTTCTCAGCTGACCTCACTATCCGCTGCAGGGTCTCGCAATCTGAGACGGTGAAATTTCTCAACCAGGCAGTGATGCAGCTGCCCAGGATGCTCTCAATACACCTTTGCAGAATGTGGTGAGGATGGGGGGTGGGCGATGGAATTTTCTCAGCTTCCACAGAAAGTAGAGACGCTGCTGGGCTTCCTTGGCTATGGAGCTGGTGTTGAAGGACCAATATTAAAATAAATAATTTTTAAATAAATAAATAACCATAGAGAATCAATGAGAGACTGCACCAACTTTGGCATTCAACCACTGTGCAAACTGTGCAACTGATAATAAATAAGTGACAAATATTGAGAACATGAGATGAAGAGTCCTTGAAGGTGATCCATAGGTTGTGGGGAACATTTCAAAGATGGGGCAAGTGAAGTGATCCACTTTGGTTCAAGAGCCTGATGGTTGAGGGATAATAATTGATCCTCAACCTGTTGGTGTGAGTCCTGAGGCTCCTGTACCTTATTCCTGATAGAAGCAGCAAGAAGAGAGCAGGACCTGCGTGGAGGGGTCCCTGATGATGGATGCTGCTTTCCTGTGACAATGGTTCATGTAGATACGCACACTGGTGGGGAGGACTTACCTGTGATGGACTGGGCTGTGTCCACTGCGTTTCATAGGATATTCTGTTTAAGGGTATTGGTGTCTCCATACCAGGCTCTAATGCAGCCAGTCAATATACTCTCCTCTAGCACAATAGAAGTTTCTCAAAGTTGTAGATGTCATAGAAATCTTCATAAACTCCTGAAGAATTAGAGGGTCTGCTGTGCTTTCTTCATAATTGAACTTGCCTACTGGGCCAAGGACAGATCCTCAAAAATAATAATACAGTACTGAGGAAATTGCTGACCCTTTCCACTTCTGATCCACTGATGAGGACTGGCTCTTGAACCTCTGGTTTACACCTCCTAAAGTCAAGAATCAGCTCTTTGGTCTTGCTGACATTGTGTGAGAGGTTGTTGTTCTGGTAGCACTCAGCCAGGTAGTCAAACTCCCTCTTATATGTTGATTCATTATCACCTTTGATTCAACGTATGACAGTGATGTCATCAGCAAACTTTAATGTGGCATTGGAGCTGAGCTTAGCCACACATTGTAAAGCAAGTAGACTAGAGAGCTGAGCACACAGCATTGTGGTGCAACTGTGCTGATGGAGATCACGAAGGAGATGTTGTTGCCAATCCGTACTGACTGGTCTGTAATTGAGGAAGTTGAAGCTCCAGCTGCAGAAGCAGGAAGTGAGAGCTAGGTCTGAAGCTCACATTAGTTTTGAGGGGAAATTGGTATTAAATGCTGAGCTGCAGTCAATAAAGCGTATCTTGATGTATGCATCTTTAGAAGGATGAAGGGGGATCTCATTTTTGCTGTCCAAATGTTCCAGCGTTAAGTGGAGAGCCAATGAGATGAAATTTGCTGTGGACCTTTTGCTTCAGTAGGCGAATTGGAGTGGATACATTTCACTTCTCAGGCAGGGGTAGATATGCTTTATCACCAACAGTG
This sequence comes from Mobula hypostoma, assembly GCF_963921235.1. NCBI lineage: Eukaryota > Metazoa > Chordata > Chondrichthyes > Myliobatiformes > Myliobatidae > Mobula > Mobula hypostoma. The sequence goes on along the minus strand of NC_086101.1, from coordinate 10,374,866 downwards.
TTATGTGTGTGTGTGAATGACTATCAAGATTAGGAATAGTAAATAAAGTCTCAAGATGGCAATTTAGTAAGGTTCAGTAATCCACGGAATAAATGATAGGAGAGAGATCTGTAATCCAGGGAAGAATGTAGAGAGAGGGCAAATACGTCAAATTCCACAGGTTCCACGCTGATAAAACGAAATAGCAATCGTCGAAGATCTTGTCTATCGAGTCGTTCAGAATCCACTCAGGAATAACAGCAGGTGACAGTCACATAGGAATACCGTCTTCACAGTGTTTACCATATAACACCCCGATTCCAGGTAAGGGTTAACAAAAGTGATACCACACAAGATACTCTACAGAATTCACACATAAGGATTATACGAAGTGAGAGTCACACATCCGTTGTGCACTGCGTGCCGATGATCAACTCAATCTTTTGGGCATAGGAGAGTTCCAGACAGTGACAAGCAGAGGTGCCACTAGCTTCTGCAGTCAGTCAGTCTGTCTGTCTGTCTGTCTGTCTCTCTCTCTCTCTGCGCGTGTTTAAACACAGACTGTGACAGCCTGTGACTGACGTCATAGCCCCGCCTCACTCAGGCGCTCTTAAAGACACAGTCACGGTAAACGAGACCGCAGGCTCGTAACGAGCTTTCTTGGTCGCCAGATCTGAATGCCTCTGATCTGGCTCTCAGTAGATTGTGGATCTCGTGGTTCATCCAGGCCTTCTGGTTGGGGAAGACTTGGATGATTTTGTGCGGACACACTCATCTACAACTGTCAATTACAGCCATGGTGTATTCATTCAAATCCACAGATGTGTCCTGAGCATAGCCCAGTCCACCGATTCAAAGCAATCCTGTAACCGCTTCTCTGCCTCCAATGACCACCTCTTTGTCATCCTAATCTGTGGAGTTTTGCTCTTCAGCCTGTTCCTGTATGTAGGTATGTAGCCAAGTGACCAGAGTTACCAAACTACGGTCAGGGCATGGAGTGGTAGGCACTCCTCATCTTAGTATAGCTGTGGTCTAGTCTGTTGTGGCCTCTGGTGCGACAGGTTATATGATGATGATAATTGGGCTGGGTTTTCTTCAAACAAGCCTGGATGAAGTACCTGACTATGATTTGAAATTCACCAGGATAGACTGTTTCTTGTTTGGAGAGGGCATCATACAATATCTCAAGCAATTGGTTACAGTTGGTACGTGATCTGTGGTCTATCTGTGGTCTAAATCTATCCCTGCTGCTTTAGATTTATTAGGACAATTTAGTCTTTTTTCAGGTTATAGGTTAAATCTCAGTAACAGTGAATTTTTTCCGATTAATAAGCAAGTTCCCTTATATCAGAATCTTCCGTTTAAATTGGTTAATAATCATTTTTCATATCTTGGGATTAAAATTACCTGTAAACATAAAGATTTATTTAAGACTAATTTCCTACCCTTAATCGATCACCTTACTCAACTCTCATTTAAATGGTCTCCATTTTATTTAACTTTGATTGGTTGTATTAATGCTGTTAAGATGTTTATTCTTCCAAAATTTTTATATGTATTTCAGGCACTACCGATGTTTGTTCCAAAATCCTTTTTTGATAAACTTGACTCTAAAATTTCTTCATTTATTTGGCAAAATAAAAACCCGAGATTGGGTAAAATACATTTACAGAAAGCTAAGAGAGACGTAGGTTTGGTATTACCCAACTTTAGATTCTATTATTGGGCAATTAGTATTCGATACATGAAATTTTGGTTACTTGACCAAGATACACTATCCATTCCTCAATGGGTAGGATTGGAATTACAATCTGCTCAAGGTTATGCACTTGGCTCCATTTTAGGTTCTTCTCTTCCTTTTGATTTGAAACGCTACAAACTGGTTTGTAACCCGATAGTTAAATATACCTTACGTATTTGGTTTCAATTCCGAAAATTTTTCAATCTTAATCAATTTGGGCTTGCGATTCCTATTTTAGGCAACATATTCTTCCCTCCCTCTTCCACGGACCGTGTCTTTCAAATTTGGAAGACTAATGGTATTTCACGGTTTTTGGATTTATTTTTAGATGGTTCCCTTATGTCTTTTGAACAATTATCTAACAAATATAACTTACCAAGAATACATTTTTTTAGATATCTCCAAGTTAGAAATTTCCTAAGTACTATACTCTCTTCCTTTCCGACACTACCTCCTACATATATTTTAGATACTATAATTAACCTTAATCCATGTCAGAAAGGTGTAACGGCCATTATTTATAATACTATTATGAAACTTAGGAAAGCTCCATTTGATAAGATTAGGTCAGATGGGGAAAAGGAATTGGATTTTATTATTCTGGTGGATGACTGGGCGCATATTTTACAACTAGTCAATACTTCCTCTATCTGTTCTAAACACTCCCTAATTCAATTTAAAGTTGTCCATAGAGCACATATGTCTAAAGATAAATTAGCTCATTTTTATTCTCATATTAACCCTCTGTGACAGATGTCATGGGGAGATAGCTTCCTTCACTCATGTGTTTTGGGCCTGCCCTACTTTGGAAATTTTTTGGAAAGACATTTTTAATATTATTTCAAAGGTATTGAATATAGATATTTCTCCCCATCCTGTTACTGCTATCTTTGGATTACCTAAAATTTCCAGTAATCTCTCCCCTTCAGCCCATAGATTGATTGCATTTCTTACTTTAATGGCGAAAAGATGTATTTTACAACATTGGAAGGAGATTAATGCTCCAACTACATTTTTATGGTTTTCCCAGATGATACTTTAAATTTGGAGAAAATTAGAAGTAATCTTTATGATTCTTCAGTTAAATGTTAAATTTTATTCAACATTTTCATTTAATGTAATTTTTTTTCTCTCTCTGGCCATATCTACATTCCCTTCTTGCTTTTTAACTGTTTTTAATGGAGGTCGGGTTTGAGGACCTGCTTGTTTTAAGTTGTTTAACTCTACTTGATACCTAATTAGCCCATTGCTTTGCTTTGCTTTTTGGATTAGTTGCATGGTGGGGTTTTTGGGGGGGGGGGTTGGGTTTTTTTTCCTTTTCCTTATTGACATGTTTGAAAATTAGTATACTATTATATTACCTTGTTATTTAATATCTAAACTGCACTGTTTGTACTAACTTCTTTTTGTGTATTAATATCTTTTGTAAGGTTATACTGAAACAGTGTATCACTGCCTATATGATTTACCTTTTGTGTACTGATTCAATAAAAAGATTTTAAAAGATTGTTAGGTGTTCAAGGTCGGTGGACACGAGATTACAAAACCGCCACATTGGAGCACAACCGAGAGTTTGTCGTGAAACACACACCTCCACCTTTTGCCTTTCCTGAATCAGCAGTTCAGTCCATCCTGTGAATCAAGCAGCCTTTAAGTCTGGCACCCTGTTAGTAAGTTATGTCTCGTTCAAACATAGAATATGAGAGTCCCTGGTTGTCCCTCTTTACAGCAATCTTGCCAGAATTCCTCAATGTCGTTCTTCAGCAACTGCAGATTTGCTCACAAACTGCAGGGTAGAGAGGCGTCATCCCTGTGTGTTTCAGCCTGGCTTGGAGACCTCCCTCCCCACACCCTCCTGCCTCGTTTCTCACCATGGCCAGAACCTTCATCCACTTAAAGGTGCCATACCTGCTTGCTTGAGAGTTAAGTCTGCAAGGGAAATTACATTCTGCAGATTGCAGTGAGAGTAATTCAGTAATTCAACAACCTCTCACTCCATCAGTCAAATTAAAGAGTCTACAGATATTTGTGAGCACCACGCCACCAGGGATAGCGTTCGTTTGCTCTCACCTACCACCCCACCAGCGTCTGGGTTAAACACATAATTCTCTGAAACTTCTGACATCTCCAGCGGGATCCCACCATCAAACACATCATTCCCTCCCCCTCGCTTTCTGCAGGGATTGCACCCCATGCGCCTCCGTTGTTCACTCCTCCCTCCCCACTGATCTCCATCCAGGTACTTATCCTTACATGCAGAACAAGTGCTACACCTGCCCCTACACCTCCTCTCTTGCCACCATTCAGGGCCCCAAACAGTCCTTCCAGGTGAGGCAACACTTCACTGGTGAGTCTGTTGAGGTCATCTATTGTACAGTATATGATGACATATACGAATTTTAATCATAAAATTTACTTTGACAATAATTTCATTTGCTTGCAGCCAGATGTCTGCTGCATGATGTGAGAAATGAGAACTAGTATCCAGTTGTATTACTTGTGGGTTTCCTCAACAACTAGTTATTACTGCAACCCCTTCATGCAAAGAATTGCCATTGAAGGACCTGAATTATGTCCATCAATAGTTAAATCATTACTATTGTGGCAGGAGTCAATCTGTCATATTTCCAGATCTGGGCGAGGCCAGTTTTAATGTAGGCAGCTGGTTTCTCCAGGAAGCTCTTCTCTTGACCTGTTGCTGTAAATTTATTTGAGACTGAGCTAAATGCAGCAGGTTTCCATCCCTCTACACAGGCTTTCCAGTGACTGAAGCTGCCTGCAAACCAGGTGTAGTGTTTGTCTGCTGTTCTATGTACAAGGAGAGGGAGGGACTGGGATAGGAGACCTGATGCTCTTTGTGCATCTCTCCACAGAATGAAAAGGCATTGCATCATTTCATAGTCATAGTCCTAGTCATACTTTATTGATCATTTGCAGAGTAAATAATTTTTCTCATCTGCAGAACCATTGATGCTGATCAGGCCAAACCTGTCTCCATTCTTCCTGTAATCCACAATCAGCTCTTTTGTCTTTGGGGTATTGAGGGAGAGGTTGTTACCCTGTGTCAGAGTGTCAACCTCTTCTCTGTAGGCTGTCTCATCACCACTAGAAATAAGGCCGATCAAAGTCATGTCACCTGCGAATTTGATCAGCAGATTGGAGCTGTGTGTGGCAGTACAGTCGTGGGTGCAAAGGGAGTAGAGGAGAGGACTCAGGACACAACCCTGGGGGGCACCTGTGTTGAGGGTAAGAGGGGCAGAGGTGAGGAAACCAATCCTTATTAGCTGTCAGCGATTCGGTAGGAAGTCTAGGATCCAGCTGCACAAGGAGGGGGGCAGGCCAAGGTCTCTGAGCTTCCTGTCAAATCTGGAGCGGATTATGAAGTTGAATGCTGAACTGTAGTCCAGGAACAACATTCTAATGTATGCATCCCTCTGCTCCAGGTGAGTGAATATGGTGCGTAGTGCTGTGCCTATGGCATTATCAGGAGACCGGTTCTGTCGGGAGGTGAATGGTAAAACTCCAATCTATTAGAGTTTTTCGAGGAGGTTACCAGGAAAGTGGATGAAGGGAAGGCAGTGGATGTTGTCTACATGGACTTCAGTAAGGCCTTTGACAAGGTCCCGCATGGGAGGTTAGTTAGGAAAATTCATTTGCTAGGTATACATGGAGAGGTGGTAAATTGGATTAGACATTGGCTCAATGGAAGAAGCCAAAGAGTGGTAGTAGAGAATTGCTTCTCCGAGTGGAGGCCTGTGACTAGTGGTGTGCCACAGGGATCAGTGCTGGGTCCATTGTTATTTGTCATCTATATCAATGATCTGGATGATAATGTGGTAAATTGGATCAGCAAATTTGCTGATGATACAAAGATTGAAGGTGTAGTGGACAGTGAGGAAGATTTTCAGAGCCTGCAGAGGGACTTGGACCAGCTGGAAAAAGGGGCTGAAAAATGGCAGATGGAGTTTAATACAGACAAGTGTGAGGTATTGCATGTTGGAAGGACAAACCAAGGTAGAACATACGGGGTTAATGGTAAGGCGCTGAGCAGTGCAGTGGAACAGAGGGATCTGGGAATACAGATACAAAATTCCCTAAAAGTGGCATCACAGGTAGATAGGGTCGTAAAGAGAGCTTTTGGTACATTGGCCTTTATTAATCAAAGTACTGAGTATAAGAGCTGGAATGTTATGCTGAGGTTGTATAAGGCATTGGTGAAGCCGAATCTGGAGTATTGTGTTCAGTTTTGGTCACCAAATTACAGGAAGGATATAAATAAGATAAGTGCATTGAAGGTTTACAAGGATGTTGCTGGGACTTGAAAAACTCAGTTACCGAGAAAGGTTGAATAGGTTAGGACTTCATTCCCTGGAGCGTAGAAGAATGAGGGGAGATTTGAGAGAGGTATATAAAATTATGATGGGTATAGATAGAGTGAATGCAAGCAGGCTTTTTCCACTGGGGCTAGGGGAGAAAAAATACCAGAGGACATGGGTTAAGGGTGAGGGGGGAAAAGTTTAAAGGGAACATTAGGGGCGGCTTCTTCACACAGAGAGTGGTGGGAGTATGGAATGAGCTGCCAGATGACGTGGTAAATGTGGGTTCTTTTTTAACATTTAAGAATAAATTGGACAGATACATGGATGGGAGGTGTATGGAGGGATATGGTCCGTGTGCAGGTCAGTGGGACTAGGCAGAAAATGGTACAGCACAGCCAAGAAGGGCCAAAAGGCCTGTTTCTGTGCTGTAGTTTTTCTGTGGTTTCTATGGTCCAGTGTGGGTGGTAGCAGGCTGCAGATGTAGTCTTTAACCAGCCTCTCAAAGCATTTGCTTATAATTGAGGTGAGTGTACCAGGGCGCTAATCCTTCAGGCATGCTGCCTGAACTTGATCTGTTGCCCAACATGTCATATGTCTTTTTCCATAGCGTGACCTTTCAGGAAAAACAAAGGAGCTGATTGTGGATTACAGGAGGAATAGAGATGGGTTAACCCCTATTGACGCCAATGGATCTAGGGTTCAGAGGGTAAACAGCTTCATGTTCCTTTGCTTCCACATTACTGAGGACCTCACGTGGTCTGCACACATCAGCTGTGTGGTGAAAAAGGCACAACAGCACCTCTTTCACCTCAGACAGTTGAGGAAGTTTGGTATGGGCCCCCAAATCCTAAGAACTTTCTACAGGGACACAGTTGAGAGCATCCTGACCGGCTGCATCTCCCTTAATCACAGGACTCTGCAGAGAGTGGTGCGGACAGCCCAGCACATCTGTCGTTGTGAACTTCCCATGATTCAGGTCATTTACAAGGACAGGTGTGGAAAAAGGGCCTGTAAGATCATTGGGGACCCATGTTATCCCAACCACAATCTATTCCAGCTGCTAGCATCCGGGAAGTGGTACCACAGCATATAAGCCAGGACCAACAGGCTCCAGGACAGCTTCTTCCACCAGGCCATCAGACTGATGAACTCACGCTGATTTGAGTGTACTGACTGTTCTAGTTATTATTGATTATTATAAATTACTATAATTGCACATTTTGATGGAGACGTAATGTAAAGATTTTTACTCCTCATGTATGTGAAGGATGTAAGAAATGAAGTCAACTCAATTCGATTGAATTCAGTTCAGGTCATAACCTTACTCTCCCCCGGATTGGGAAGCTCTAAGTTATTTAACAGAGTGGCTCCATAGCCTGGACGTAACTACTCCTGCTTTCCATCTCACTTCTCTGGCACGTGGAGGGTAACACATGGACAATACATTGCCACTGCTCTGAAACCTTGGGTGTTGTCCATACACCTGGTACCCCAGACCGCACCCCACCTGTGGTCCATCCTGTGGTTTGTGAAAGGTAGCCCCCGTTATGCAGAGTCCTGCTGATGATGTCAACTGTGCAATGAAAACATTTTAATATTTGTTTGTTGCTCTTTTCTGAATCAGCAGCGGGAGGTATCAGAGGAGGTACTGTACACATGTTAAAGATAGGAGAAAATTACTTTGAGTCTTATGAAGAATAAAATACAGAAAGAAATAATGGTTAATAAAGCGGTACAAGTGACAAAGTAATACTCATCAACCAATCACTAAACCATGCTTCACAACACACTGTCAGAGGGATCCAAAGATGCTCGACAGCTTTCCCTCAGTCTCCGCCTCTCTTTCCTTCGCTCTATCTCTGTCCTTGTCTCTATCCCCAAGACTTAGCAATGGCAAGCATTTAAAGGTTGCATGGATGAACTACAACAATTGTTCATCCCAGTTTGGCAAAAGAAGAAATCAAGGAAGGTAGTGCACCCGTGGCTGACAAGAGAAATCAGGGATAGTATCAATTCCAAAGAAGAAGCATACAAATTAGCCAGAGAAAGTGGCTCACCTGAGGACTGGGAGAAATTCAGAGTTCAGCAGAGGAGGACAAAGGGCTTAATTAGGAAGGGGAAAAAAGATTATGAGAGAAAACTGGCAGGGAACATAAAAACTGACTGTAAAAGCTTTTATAGATATGTAAAAAGGAAAAGACTGGTAAAGACAAATGTAGGTCCCCTGCAGACAGAAACAGGTGAATTGATTATGGGGAGCAAGGACATGGCAGACCAATTGAATAATTACTTTGGTTCTGTCTTCACTAAGGAGGACATAAATAATCTTCCAGAAATAGTAGGGGACAGAGGGTCCAGTGAGATGGAGGAACTGAGCGAAATACATGTTAGTAGGGAAGTGGTGTTAGGTAAATTGAAGGGATTGAAGGCAGATAAATCCCCAGGTCTGCATCCTAGAGTGCTTAAGGAAGTAGCCCAAGAAATAGTGGATGCATTAGTGATAATTTTTCAAAACTCGTTAGATTCTGGACTAGTTCCTGAGGATTGGAGGGTGGCTAATGTAACTCCACTTGTTAAAAAAGGAGGGAGAGAGAAACCGGGGAATTATAGACCGGTTAGCCTAACGTCGGTGGTGGGGAAACTGCTGGAGTCAGTTATCAAGGATGTGATAACTGCACATTTGGAAAGCGGTGAAATGATCGGACAAAGTCAGCATGGATTTGTGAAAGGAAAATCATGTCTGACGAATCTCATAGAATTTTTTGAGGATGTAACTAGTAGAGTGGATAGGGGAGAACCAGTGGATGTGGTATATTTGGATTTTCAAAAGGCTTTTGACAAGGTCCCACACAGGAGATTAGTGTGCAAACTTAAAGCACACGGTATTGAGGGTAAGGTATTGGTGTGGGTGGAGAATTGGTTAGCAGACAGGAAGCAAAGAGTGGGAATAAACGGGACCTTTTCAGAATGGCAGGCGGTGACTAGTGGGGTACCGCAAGGCTCAGTGCTGGGACCCCAGTTGGTTACAATATATATTAATGACTTGGATGAGGGAATTAAATGCAGCATCTCCAAGTTTGCGGATGACACGAAGCTGGGTGGCAGTGTTAGCTGAGAGGAGGATGCTAAGAGGATGCAGGGTGACTTGGATAGGTTGGGTGAGTGGGCAAATTCATGGCAGATGCAATTTAATGTGGATAAATGTGAAGTTATCCACTTTGGTGGCAAAAATAGGAAAACAGATTATTATCTGAATGGTGGCCGATTAGGAAAAGGGGAGGTGCAATGAGACCTGGGTGTCATTATACACCAGTCATTGAAAGTGGGCATGCAGGTACAGCAGGCGGTGAAAAAGGCAAATGGTATGCTGGCATTTATAGCGAGAGGATTCGAGTACAGGAGCAGGGAGGTACTACTGCAGTTGTACAAGGCCTTGGTGAGACCACACCTGGAGTATTGTGTGCAGTTTTGGTCCCCTAATCTGAGGAAAGACATCCTTGCCATAGAGGGAGTACAAAGAAGGTTCACCAGATTGATTCCTGGGATGGCAGGACTTCCATATGAAGAAAGACTGGATGAACTGGGCTTGTACTCGTTGGAATTTAGAAGATTGAGGGGGGAATCTGATTGAAACGTATAAGATCCTAAAGGGATTGGACAGGCTAGATGCAGGAAGATTGTTCCCGATGTTGGGGAAGTCCAGAACGAGGGGCCACAGTTTGAGGATAGAGGGGAAGCCTTTTAGGACCGAGATTAGGAAAAACTTCTTCACACAGAGAGTGGTGAATCTGTGGAATTCTCTGCCACAGGAAACAGTTGAGGCCAGTTCATTGGCTATATTTAAGAGGGAGTTAGATATGGCCCTTGTGGCTACGGGGGTCAGGGGGTATGGAGGGAAGGCTGGGGCTGGGGCGGGGTTCTGAGTTGGATGATCAGCCATGATCATAATAAATGGCGGTGCAGGCTCGAAGGGCCGAATGGCCTACTCCTGCACCTATTTTCTATGTTTCTATGTCATGGCCTAGCCTGAGAGAAAGTTCCCGTTTGTTTTTTTATATCCTTTCAGATCCCTTCAAACATCTATCACAACATTTTCCCTCGTACTTTCCCAGACAAATGTGTCTCTCACCATTTTCTGCTCTCAAGACAATGCACTGGTACTCACACAAAGTTCGTGGAACATGGCTGTGAGCTGTTTCCTTTGTACTTTCCAACACATCCTCACATCCCAGGCTAACACCATTTTGTCTTATTTATGATACACATATTAACATATACTCAAGGAGGAATCACATTTAAATCTTTCATCACAGATGTATAAGTGATAATTAGGCGAATCTGAATCTGATTCTTCCTGGCTGATTTTACACAGCAGATGAGCAATCTGCATTTATACGGCCTCAGCAACACGTCTCTAAACTGCATTGTACCAGTCACCTGTAAAAGTTAATGCTTATCAGCAATGCAGGAGATCAATTCTATCTGCCTCTGGTCAGGTTGACTCCTGAAATGGTTACATGAAGGTTGACACGTTGATGATGAAACATCTAATAATTCAAAAAACTCAAGAATGACCTGGGTTTGGCTGCATCAGCTGAAGGTGGTACTTTGATAACAGCACAAACAAAATAAAATCTGCAGATGCAAATCCAAGTAACACACACCAAATGCTGGAGGAACTCAACAGGCTAGGCAGCATCTATGGAAGAAAGTAGAGTCAACATTTGGGCCGAAACCCTTCGGCAGAACTGAGAAAAAAGCTGAGGACTAGACTTGAAAGGTGGGGGGAGGGGGAGAGAGAAATGCCAGGTGATACGTGAACTTGGAGAGGGACAAATGATGTAAAAGCTAGGAAGCTGATTGGTGAAAGACACAGAAGACCATGGAAGAAAGAAGAAAGGGTGGGGAAGAGCACCAGAGGGAGGCGGGCAAGGAGATAACAAGAGAGAGTGACAAGGGGATGGGAAATGGTGAAGGGGGGGGGGAGGTAGTGGAGGCATTACTGGAAGTTGGAGAAATCGATGTTCATGCCATCAGGTTGGAGGCTACCCAAGGTGTTGCTCCTCCAACCTAAGTGTGGCCTCATCACGACAGTGGAGGAGGCCATGGATGGACATATTGGTATAGGAATGGGAGGTGGAATTAAAATGGGTGGCCACTGCGAGATCCTGCTTGTTCTGGCAGACGGAGCATAGGTGCTCAGCGAAGCAGTCTCCCAATCTACGTCAGATCTCACCGATATACAAGAGGTCACTCTTGGAGCACCCAACACAGTATATGTCCCCAACAGACTAACAGGTGAAGTGTCGCCTCACCTCGAAGGACTGTTTGGAGCCCTGAGTGGTAGTGAGGGAGGAGGTGTAGGGGTTGGAGAGGCACTTGTTCCACTCAAAAGGAAAAGTGACAGAAGGGAGCTCAGTGGGGAGGGACGCCTGCCCATCCCACACGAGCCATCTGTTGCCAGCCCCCAATCAACACATATTCCACTCTCCCCTCCTACCCCTCCTCACAGTCCCCCACCCTGCTCTCATGACTATACCCCTTCCCCACACGAAACCACCACAGTGGGCTTCACAGCTCTACAGGTGAGAAGGCAGCTGAAATGTCTTAAACCAAGCAAGGCTGCAGGACCAGATGGTGTCAGTACCAGGGTGCTCAAAGCCTGTGCCCCTCAGTTATGTGGAGTACTTCGCCATGTATTCAACCTGAGCCTGCTGCTCCGGAGGGTTCCTGTATTGTGGAAGGCATCCTGCCTTGTCTCTGTGCCGAAGACGCCACACCCCAGCGGCCTCAATGACTACAGACCGATGGCATTGACCTCCCACATCATGAAGACCTTGGAGAGACTTGTTTTGGAGCTGCTCCGGCCTATGGTCAGGCCACACTTAAATCCCCTCCAGTTTGCCTACCAGCCCCGACTAGGAGTTGAGGATGCCATTGTCTTCCTGCTGAACCGTGTCTACACCCACCTGGACAAGCCAGCGAGCACTGTGAGGGTCATGTTTTTTGACTTCTCCAGTGCGTTCAACACTATCCGCCCTGCTCTGCTGGGGGAGAAGCTGACAGCGGTGCAGGTGGATGCTTCCCTGGTATCATGGATTCTTGATTACCAGACTGGCAGACCATAGTACGTGTGCTTGCAACAGTGTGTGTCCGACAGAGTGATCAGCAGCACTGGGGCTCCACAGGGGACTGTCTTGTCTCCCTTTCTCTTCACCATTTACACCTCGGACTTCAACTACTCCACAGAGTCTTGCCATCTTCAGAAGTTTCCTGATGACTCTGCCATAGTTGGATGCATCAGCAAGTGAGATGAGGCTGAGTACAGGGCTACAGTAGGAAACTTTGTCACATGGTGTGAGCAGAATTATCTGCAGCTTAATGTGAAAAAGACTAAGGAGCTGGTGGTAGACTTGAGGAGAGCTAAGGTACCGATGACCCCTGTCTCCATCCAGGGGGTCAGTGTGGACATGGTGGAGGATTACAAATACCTGGGGATACGAATTGACAATAAACTGGACTGGTCAAAGAACACTGAGGCTGTCTACAAGAAGGGTCAGAGCCGTCTCTATTTCCTGAGGAGATTGGGGTCCTTTAACATCTGCCAGACGATGCTGAGGATGTTCTATGAGTCTGTGGTGGCCAGTGCCATCATGTTTGTTGTTGTGTGCTGGGGCAGCAGGCTGAGGGTAGCAGACACCAACAGAATCAACAAACTCATTCGTAAGGCCAGTGATGTTGTGGGGATGGAACTGGACTCTCTGGCGGTGGTGTCTGAAAAGAGGATGCTGTCTAAGTTGCATGCCATCTTGGTCAATGTCTCCCATCCACTACATAATGTACTGGGTAGGCATAGGAGTACATTCAGCCAGAGACTCATTCCACTGAGATGCAGCACAGAGCGTCATAGGAAGTCATTCCTGCCTGTGGCCATCAAACTTTACAACTCCTCCCTTGGAGGGTCAGACATCCTGAGCCAATAGGCTGGTCCTGGACTTATTTCGTAATTTACTGACATAATTTACATACTACTATTTAACTATTTATGGTTCTATTACTATTTATTATTTATGGAGCAACTGTAACGAAAACCAATTTCCCCCAGAATTAATAAAGTATGACTATGACTATGACTATGAGTCATGTGGGAGCAATCCCTGTGGAAAGCAGAAAGTCGGCTGAGGGAAAGATGTGTTTGGTCGTGGGATCCAGTTGGACATGGTGGAAGTTTTGGAGAATTATGTGCTGGATATGGAAGCTGGTGGGGTGGTAGGTGAGGACAAGAGAAACCCTATCCCTAGTTGTGTGGTGGGAGGATGGGGTAAGAGAGACGTGCATAAAATTGAAGAGATGTGATTGAGGGCAACGTTGATGGTTGATGAAGGGAATCCCCTTTCTTTGAAAAAGTAGAACATCTTCTTCATTCTAGAATGAAAAGCGTCATCGTGAGAGCAGATGTGGTGGAGACAGAGGAGTTCAGAGAAAGGAATGGCATTTTTACAAGTAGCAGGCTGGGAGGAGGTGTAGTCCAGGTAGCTGTGAGAGTCTGTTGGTTTATAATAGATATCGGTGGATGAGCTGTCTCTGGAGATATAGACAGTGAGATCGAGAAAAGGAAGGGAAGTGTCAGAAATGGACCAGGTGAATTTGAGGGCTGGGTGGAAGTTGGAAGCAAAGTGGATGAAATTGACGAGTTCAGTACGGGTATAGGAAGCAGCACCAATACAGTCGTTGAGGTAGCACAGGAAAAGTGCGGGACGGTCACTAGTGTAGGACTGCAACATAGACTCTTCCACGTAGCCGACAAACAGGCAGGCATGGCTGCGATCCATGGGAATGCCCATGGCAACCCCTTTTGTTTGAAGGAAGCGGGAGGATCCAAAGCAGAAATTATTTAGATTGAGGACAAGTTCCATGTAGCAATTTAGTCCCACAGCATCACTGTTTCACCCTGCTTTTGAATGACTGCAAACAGGAACGACCCAATCACAGCTCAGCTTGGGACAGAATACCATGTCTCTTCAGACAGCCCAGTTCATGCACAACTGCTTCTTTTGAGATCTGGAGAAGAGTTTGGGTCTTGTGGAAGGTGTGAGCAGCTTGTACTTCCACATGGATCTTCACAATGAAATCCTTTTAATTTTGTGTTTGTGTGTGTGTGTGTGTGTGTGTGTGTGGGGGGGGGGGTGTCAAACACCTTCCTTCCTTTCTAAGCTAAATACCTTTTCTGAGTTTACTGTGAACTTGTTAACCCAGTTTTGCCCTGTGATACAAGGCTGCCCCTTAACTCCCACGAGGCACAACATCCATTTCCTGTCTCTGCACTTCACTTCACAGGAAATGAAACTCCTCCACAACAGGAAATCTGGGCCCATAGATGACAAGTAGTGAATGCATGTTGGCTGCAAGAGACAAGAGGTCAGCCTCTCCTTGTGTATGTGCTCTGGCCCGAGTGACACAGACGGCCCAGTGTTCAGTGTTGTACTAACTTTCATGCCAGGTCAATTTAGAAAAAGAGAGAAACAAAGACATAGAAAACCTACAGCACAATACAGGCCCTTCAGCCCATAAAGTTGTGCCGAACATGTCCCTACCTTAGAAATTACTAGGCTTACCCAAAGCCCTCTATTTTTCTAAACTCCATGTACCTATCCAAAAGTCTCTAAAAAAGACCCTATTGTATCCGCCTCCACCACAGTTGCCAGCAGCCCATTCCATGTACTCACCACTCTCTGAGTAAAAATCCTACCCCTGACATCGCCTCTGTACCTACTCCACAGCACCTTAAACCTGTGTCCTCTTGTGGCAGCCATTTCAGCCCTGGGGAAAAGCTGCTGACTATCTACACAATCAATGCCTCTCATCATCTTATACAACTCTATCAGGTCACCTCTCATCTTTCATCTCTCCAAAGAAAAAAGGCGGAGTTCACTCAACCTGTTTTCATGAGGCATGCTCCCCAATCCAGGCAACATCCTTGTAAATCTCCTCTGCACCATTTCTATGGCTTCCACATTCTTCCTGTAGTGAGGCGACCAGAACTGAGCACAGTACTCCAAATGGGGTCTGACCAGTTCCTATATAGCTGCAACGTTACCTCTCGGTTCCTAAATTCAATTCCACGATTGATGAAGGCCAATACACTGTATGCCTTCTTAAATCCAGAGTCAACCTGCGCAGCTGCTTTGAGTGTCCTGTGGACTCGGACCCCAAGATCCATCTGATCCTCCAGACTGCCAAGAGTCTTACCATTAATACTATATTCTGCCATCATACTTGACCTACCAAAATGAACCATTTCACACTTATCTGGGTTGAACTTCATCTGCCACTTCTCAGCCCAGTTTCGCATCCTATCAATGTCCCGCTGTAACCTTTCGCAGCCCTCCACACTATCCACAACACCTCCAACCTTTGTGTCATCAGCAAACTTACTAACCCATCCCTCCACTTCCTCATCCAGGTCATTTATAAAAATCACAAAGAGTAGGGGTCCCAGAACAGATCCCTGAAGCACACCACTGTTCGCTGATCTCCATGTAGAATATGACCAGTCTACAACCACTCTCTGCCTTTGGTGGGCAAGCCAGTTCTGGATCCACAAAGCAATGTCTCCTTGGATCCCATGCCTCCTTACTTTCTCAATAAGCCTTGCATGGGGTATATTATCAAATGTCTTGCTGAAATCCATATACATTAATTCTACTGCTCTTCCTTCATCAATGTGTTTAGTCACATCCTCAAAAAATTCAATAAGGCTCGTAAGGCACGACCTGCCTTTGACAAATCCATGCTGACTATTCCTAATCATATTATATCTCTCCTAATCTTCATAAATCCTGCTTCTCAGGATCATCTCCATCAACTTACCAACCACTGAGGTAAGACTCACTAGTCTATAAATTCCTGGGCTATCTCTACTCCCTTTCTTGAATAAAGGAACAACATCTGCAACCCTCCAATACTCCAGAACCTCTGTCGTCCCCATTGATGATGCAAAGATCATCTCCAGAGGCTCAGCAATCTCCTCCCTCACCTCCCACAGTAGCCTGGGGTGCATCTTATCTGATCCCGGCGACTTATCCAACTTGATGCTTTCCAAAACCTCCAGCACATCCTCTTTCTTAATATCTACATGCTCAAGCTTTTCAGCCTGCTGCAAGTCAATTGCTACAATCAACAAGATCCTTTTCCGTAGTGAGTACTCAAGCTAGACTTTCCAGGCGCAGATCCATGGTCTTGCGAGACTAATGGATGCCACCACCACTTAAGTAAAGTATTCATTAAGTATCTCTGATATCTCCTCCAGTTCCATACACACTTTCCCACTATCACACTTGATAGGACCTATTCTTTCATGTCTTATCCTTTTGCTCTTCACATACTTGCAGAGTGCCTTGGGGTTTTCCTTAATCCTGCCCGCCAAGGTGTTCTCATGGCCCCTTCTGGATCTCTTAATTTCCTTCTTAAGCTCCTTCCTGTTCACCTTATAATCCTCTAGATCTCTAACATTATCTAGCTCTCTCAGTTTTTGTAACCTTTTCTTTTCTTCTTGACTGATTCATTACAGCCTTTGTACACCACGGTTCCTGTACCCTACCATATATTCCCTGTCATTGGAACGTACCTATGCAGAACTCTACACAAATATCCCCTGAACATTTGACACTTTTCTTCTGTACTTTTCCGAGAACATCTGTTTCCAATTTAACCCTCCAATTTCCTGCCTGATAGCCTCATAATTCCCCTTACTCCAATTAAACGCTTTTCTAACTTGTCTGTTCCTATCTCTCTCCAATGCTATTCTAAAGGAGACAGAATTGTGATCACTATCTCCAAAATGCTCTCCCACTGAGAGATCTGACACCTGACCAGGTTAATTTCCCAATACCAAATCAAGTACAGCCTCTCCTCTTGTAGGATTATCTACATAATGTGTCAAGAAACCTTCCTGAACACACCTAACAAACTCCACCCCATCTAAACCCCTTGCTCTAGGGAGATGCCAACTGATATTTGGGAAATTAAAATCTCTCATCAAGACAACTCTGTTATTATTACACCTTTCCAGGATCTGTTTCGCTATCTGCTCCTCGATATCCCTGTTACTGTTGGGCGACCTATAAAAAACACACAGTAAAGTTATTGACCCCTTACTGTTCCTAATATCCACCCACAGAGAATCCGTAGACAATCTCTCCATGATGTCACCTTTTCTGCAGCCGTGACACTATCTCTGATCAACAGTGCCGCGCCCCCACCTCTTTTGCCTTCCTCCCTGTCCTTTCCGAAACATCTAAAACCCAGCACTTGAAGTAACCATTCCTGTCCCTGAGCCATCCAAGTCTCTGTAATGGCCATATCGTATCTCCAAGTACTGATCCACGCTTCGTTCATAACACTCCTTGCGTTAAAATAGACACATGGTATGAAATGTGGCTGAGAGAACTGGCAAATACTTTACTTTTGGAGAGACTGAGACTATGTAATGAGGACAGAGGGGACATCTTTGAAAGGATATGGGGCCCTGTATGGGACTTTCTTACGGGGTGAGGACTGAGGTTTTTTGATGCGGTGCACCTCTGCTGTGTATGTTTACTGTTGTGTTTATATTTTTCTCCCTTTTGCAGCTCAATATTTAATTTGATTTTGTTAAGGTCATGGTTTTTGTGGTTTTTTGTTTTTTTTTGTTTGTTTGTAATAAAAAATAAAAAGAATATATATACTGTGGCGACCCACTTTCTACGCAGGCGAACCGGTTCACAAAATGGTGCGCGCGTCGGCAGACAAGCCAGCCCCAAAACGGCGCTGGGTCTTCTTCACCAGCAAGGGGAGAAAGCCCGTGCGCGGGAAGGGACTTTTGTAATGCACCCCTGATGTCATTTCCGCCTGGAGAGGGCGGGAACAGAACTGCGTAAAAGCCAGTGCCGCGAAGTTTGAATAAAGAAGTCTCGAGTGCGACTTACAGACTGCGTGTTGTTATATCTCGCTCTGTGTAGCACATCGCTACGTTGGTGACCCCAACAGTCCAAACGGGATTTGGACCAAAGATGATCGACTCTTCATCTGTTCACACAGTTTCGCTAAAACTGTCAACTTTCTGGACGCTGCAACCACGCGTCTGGTTTGACCAAGCAGAAGCTCAGTTCCAGATTCGGCAGATATCTTCTGATTCCACGCATCACTATTACGTGGTGAGCTCCCTTGACCAGGAGACAGCCGCCCAGCTTGGAGATTTCATCCAATCACCCCCGGAAGAAGGCAAGTATGCAGTGTTCAAAGCACTACTCATAGGGTCCTTCGGCCTCTCACGGCGTGAGCGAGGTGCCCGTTTGCTGCACCTGGACGGTTTGGGAGACAGGCCGCCATCAGCATTAATGAACGAGATGCTGGCCCTGGCTGAAGGACACAAGCCCTGCCTCATGTTTGAGCAGGCGTTCTGAGAGCAACTGCCCGAGGACATATATCAGCTGCTGGCCGACGCAGATTTCAGTGACCCCCGGAAGGTGGCGGCCCGGGCAGACGTGCTGTGGAAAGTCAAGAGAGAGCGCAGGGTGTCCGTCGGACAGATTACCAAGCCACACACCCAACAGCAGGCCGGACCAGACCCGGCAACGGAGCGCACACAACCCAGAGGCAGGAGTGAGGAGGCCAATGAACAGTGGTGTTTCTACCACCAGCGGCGAGGCACAGAAGCCCGCCGTTGTCGCCCGCCCTGCAATTTCCCAAGAAACACCAGGGCCAGCCACCGCTAATGGCTACGGCGGCTGGCCACCAGGCCAGTCTCTTGTACGTCTGGAACAAACAGACGGGACGCTGCTTCTTGGTCGACACGGGAGTGGAAATCACCGTCTTACCCCCGACGGGGTACGACACCCGCAACAGAGAGCCAGGACCCACCCTGAGGGCCACAAACAGCAGCACAATATGAACCTACGGCACCCACACAGTACAGCCACAGTTCGGCGCCAGCCAGTTCACATGGGACTTCACACTGGCCGCCGTGGCCCAGCCATTCCTGGGGGCGGACTTCTTGCGAGCCCACAGCCTGCTGGTCGACTTGCAAGGGAAAAGACTGGTCCATGCGAAGACTTTCCCGAAGTTCTCCCTGGGTGAAGCCAAGTTGCCGGCCCCACACCTGGACTCCATCATGCTGTCTGACAACGAATTCACCAGAATCCTGGCGGACTTTCCATCAGTTCTGGCACTGCAGTTCATGGCAGCCATACCCAGACACGGAGTACAGCACCACATTCCGACCCAGGGACCACCCCTCCATGTCCGCGCACGAAGGCTCCCCCTGGACAAGCTCCGCCTGGCGAAGGAGGAGTTCAAGAGGATGGAGGAATTGGGGATCGTACGGCGGTCTGACAGCCCATGGGCCTCCCCCCTGCACATGGTGCCCAAAGCAGCTGGGGGCTGGAGACCATGCGGCGACTACCGCAGACTGAACGAGGCTGCAACTCCAGACCACTACCCCATGCAGCACATACAGGACTTTGCAGCAAACCTGCACAGGGCAAGCATCGTTTCCAAAGTAGACCTCGTCCGGGGATACCATCAAATCCCGGTACACCCTGAAGACATCCCCAAAACAGCACTCATCACCCCGATCGGCCTTCGAATGCCGTTCGGCCTGAAGAATGCTGCACAGACGTTCCAGCGGCTAATGGATGCAGTGGGACGTGACCTAGGCTTTGCATTCGTCTATTTGGACAACATCCTCATAGCCAGCAGTAGTCGTCAGGAGCATCTGTCCCACCTCCGCCAGCTCTATTCCCGCCTGAGTGATTTCGGCCTCACGATCAACCTGGCCAAATGCCAGTTCGGACTGGACACCATTGACTTCCTGGGCCACAGGATTACCAAAGACAGGGCAACAGCTCTGCCCGCCAAGGTAGCCGTGATCCGCCACTTCACCCGGCCCATCACAGTCAAAGGCCTGCAGGAGTTCGTGGGTATGGTGAACTTCTACCACCGCTTCCTCCCCTCAGCAGCCCGTATCATACGCCCTTTGTTCATCCTGATGTCAGATAAAGGCAAGGATATTACTTAGGATGAAGAGGCTGCGGCCGCTTTCGTTAAAGCCAAGAAAGCCTTGGCAGATGCCGCGATGCTGGTGCATCCCAGAACGGACGTTCCAACCGCCCTCACAGTGGATGCATCCAACCCAGCAGTCGGTGGGGTGCTGGAGCAACTCATCAAGGGGCGCTGGCAACCCCTGGCATTCTTCAGCAAACACCTACGGCCACCTGAACTCAAGTACAGTGCCTTCGACCGGGAGCTGTTGGCACTATATCTGGCAATCCGGCATTTCAGATACTCAGAAGGTAGGCCATTCACCTCATTCACGGACTATAAACCGCTTACCTTTGCGTTCACTAAGGTGTCCGACCCCTGGTCATCCCACCAGCAGCGACATCTGTCCTACATCTCCGAGTACACGACGGACATCCGGCATGTCTCGGGAAAGGACAACGTCGTGGCGGACGCACTATCCAGACCGACCATACAGGCCCTGTCCCAGGGGGTGGACTATGCAGCGCTGGCAGAGGCACAGCAGGCAGACACTGAGATCCCCAGTTACAGGACTGCAGTCTCCGGTTTACAGCTCCAAGACCTCCCCGTAGGCCCAGATGAGAGGACCCTACTATGTGACGTCGCTACCGGCCAACTCCGCCCCGTCGTCCCGGCAGCCTGGCGCCGGCGGGTTTTCAAGTCCATTCACAACTTAGCGCACCCCTCCATCAGGTCAACCGTCCAGCTGGTCTCCAACAGGTTCGTGTGGCATGGGCATCGTAAACAGGTCAGTGAATGGGCCAAAACGTGTCTGCAGTGCCAAACGGCCAAGGTGCAGCGGCACACCAAGGCTCCGCCGCAGCGGTTCGAACCCACCCGCCGGAGGTTCGATCACATTCATGTGGATATCGTGGGGCCCCTGCCAGTGTCGCAAGGAGCGCGGTACCTCCTATGATAGACCGGTTCACCAGATGGCCAGAGGCAATCCCGCTCACCGACACCTCCTCCGAATCCTGCGCCTGAGAACTGATCGCAACCTGGGGAGCCCGCTTCGGGGTACCGGCCCACATTACCTCCGACAGAGGAGCCCAGTTCACCTCCAGCCTGTGGTCGGCTATGGCCAGCCTTTTAGGATCGCAGCTACACCACACAACTGTCCATCACCCACAGTCGAATGGACTAGTGGAGCGTTTCCACCGTCACCTGAAGTCTGCTCTCACGGCCCGCCTGGAGGGGCCTAACTGGGTGGACGAGCTTCCCTGGGTCCTGCTCGGAATCTGCATGGTGCCCAAAGAGGATCTGCATACCTGGTCGGCCGAGTTGGAGTACGGCGCACCCCTGGTCGTCCCAGGAGAGTTCATACCAGCCTCGAGGGGGCAAGAGGAAGAACCCGCAGCAGTCCTGGACAGACTACGCGAAAGGCTCGGCAACCTGGCCCCCGTACCGACTTCACAGCACGGACAGATCCCAACCTGCATACCCTAGGAACTGCAGAACTGTAAGTTTTTATTTGTACGAGGGGCCGTTCAGGAACGACGGGTCCACGTACGTTCTGGACGCTGGGGGGAGAGAGGAGGTTTTCATGGTGGACCGATTCAAACCGGCCCATGTGATCTTGGCGCAGCCGGTCGAGGTTCGGGCACCGCGGTGCAGAGGCAGACCGCCCAAATAACGACTGATCCAGACTGTGGACATTGGGGGTGTATCGCCGGTTCTTGGGGGGGGGGGCGGTTATGTGGTGACCCACTTTCTACACAGACGAACCGGCTCACAAAATGGCGCACATCGGCAGAGAGACCAGCCCCAAAATGGCGTTGGGCCGCCTTCTTCACCAGCAAGGGGAGAAAGCCCGCACGCGGGAAGAGACTTTTGTACTGCACCCCGGCATCATTTCCGCCCAGAGAGGGTGGGAACAGAACTGCGTAAAAGCCAGTGCCACAAAGTTTGAATAAACGAGTCTCCAGTGCATCCTACAGACTGCGTGTCATTATTTCTAGCTCTGTGTGTAGCACATCGCTACAATATAAAAAAGACACATGTCAAACCTTTGGTCTGAGCACGTCCCTTCTCTATCACCTGCCTATTGTCCCTCTCACACTGATGTTTTTAGCAAATGCTACCTGGCTTGCTGAATTCTTCAGAAGTTCGGTATGCACCACAATATATTTTACTAAAATATAATTTTCCATTTCTGAACAAGTGAATTGTTGAACAGGACAATTTTGTCAAAGTTCTCTTTTGTTTCATAAGAACATAAGAAATAGGAGCAGGAGTAGGGCATCCGACATATCGAGCTTGCCCCGCCATTCAATAAGATCATGGCTGATTGGTCCGTAAACTCAGCTCCATCTACCTGCCTTTTCCCCATAACCTTAATTCCCCTACAATGTAAAAACCTATCTAATTGTATCTTAAATATACTTAGTAAAGAAGCCTCAACTGCTTCCCTGGTCAGAGAATTCCACAGATTCACCACTCTCTGGGAAAAACAGTTTCTCCTCATCTCCGTCCGAAATCTTCTGCCCTGCATCTTGCAGCAATGTCCCCTATTTCTAGTCTCACCTATCAATGGAAATAACTTTCCTACTTCTATCTTATCTATCCCTTTCAAAATTTTGTATGTGCTCTATAAGATCCCCTCTCATTCTTCTGAATTTCAGAGAGTATAATCCCAGGCGACTCAAACTCTCCTCAGAGGTTAACCCCTTCATCTCTGGAATCATCCTGGAGAACCTCCTCTGCACTGCTTCCAAAGCCAGTATATCTTTCCTTAATTATGGAGACCAGAACTGCACACAGTACTCCAGGTGCGGCCTCACCACTATCCTGTATATTTGTAGCGTGACCTCCCTGCTCTTGAATTCAATCCCTCTAGCAATGAAGACCAACATTCTGTTTGCCTTCTTAATAACCTGTTGTATCGGCAAGCCAACTTTTTGCGATTCATGCACAGGCACTCCCAAGTCCCTCTGCACAACAGCATGCTGCAATCTTTCATCATTTAAATTATAATCTGCTCTTCTATTATTCTTTCCAAAGTGGATGATCTCGCATTTACCAACATTGTATTCCATCTGCCAGACCTTGGCCCACTCACTTACCCTATCTGTATCCCTCTGCAGACTCTCCACATCATCTGTAGAGGGACATAGATGATGTTTAGAGTCATCAGCAAATTTTGCTACGCTATACTCAGTCCCCTCTTCCAAATCATTGATGTAAATGGTATCAGCTATGGGCCCAGCACCGACCCCTGCGGCACCCCACTCACCACTGACTTCCGACTGGAGAAATACCCATTTATACTATCTCTGCCTTCTATTGGTTAACCAATCCACTATCCATGCCAATACACTTCCTCCGACTCCATGCATCTGTATCTTATTTAAAAGACTCTTGTGCAGCACCTTATCGAATGCCTTCTGGAAATCTAAGTATACGACATCCACCTGTTCCTCTTGATCCACTGCACTCATTATGTCCTCAAAGAACTCCAGTAAGTTTGTCAAACAGGACCTGCCCTTTCTGAATCCATGCTGCGTCTGTCTAATTGAACCACTCCTTTCTAAATGTTTCGTTATTTCTTCCTTAAGCATTTTCCCAACTACAGATATTAAGCTAACTGTCCTAATCTTCTGCCTACATCCTTTTTTAAAAAGTGGTGTGATATTTGCTGTCTTCCAGTCTGCTGGGACCTGTCCAGAGTCCAGAGAATTTTGGTAAATGATTACCAATGCGTCTACTATAACCTCCGCAAATTCCCTCAGCACCCTGCGATGCATCCCATCAGGACCACAATTTTACCCTTTATTTTTTGCCTTGTATTCAAAGCCCAGAGTACATTTAACTCTTCTTACATTAATCAGAACGGTCATTTGTTTAAATTTTGGGAAAATTTCTCCTTGTGTATATTTTATGGAAGACAAGAAATAACATAAAATATATTAAGAGTAACTTTCTGACAGTGAAAGTCTTGATTGTACTCTGCCACTGTTTGTAGCCAGTCTCTCAGTGCCTGAAGTTGCTTGATCACTTGCTGGACCTTTGTGAGAAATCTTGTTGCATATGTTGTTCATGACAAACTTTGTGTTGCAGGAAGTACAGAGTTAACATGAGAAGGATTGTGAGGGAAGCCGTGGCCTGATGAAGAAACACAGATGCTAACAGCAGAGCTGCTTTCATTAGGACACTGTCAGTTGATCAAAGGAAATCCAGGAGTTTAATTAGTTACATCTGGGGATATTACTCATGTACGTCAAACCAAAAGCAACACAGTGGTTCATATAGTATTATTGGTTCAGAGTTCAAATGACCAATTTGTAATCCTGACCTCAGGTCCTGTTTGTGGAATTTACACGTTTTCTCTGTGACTGTGCAGGATTGCCCTGCATGCTTAGTTTCCTCATGCATCCCATAAACTCTTAGATTGGTAGGCTAATTGGTTGCTGTAAATACTGTAATGACCAGAGGAACATTTGGGGAGTTGATGTGAATGTGGAGAGAATAAAATGAATTAGGGAAGGATCAATGTCAGAGGGTGTTTGGCGTTGACACAAATTTTGTGGACCAACTGGTCTGCTTCCATCCTGTTCCATTTTGTTGATCTTAGTAAATGAAATATACTAGTTATGAAAGGATCTATTACTCTCCCAGCATATATGATGAATATACTCTTCTCAGACTTCCAGCCGGTACAGCTATCAATTTTAACCACCACTTTGATGACAAACTCTGGCACACCACCGACTGGACATGCCTACGTATCATCCCTGATTAAGATGGCAGAGTTTGTCATCGAAAAGTCAGTTAAAATTGATATCTGTACACGGTTGGAAGCGTGCTACTACTAGTACGTCGGCTCAGGCCTAGGGGGCCAGCGTCGGGCATGATGACGGACTCTCCACTTCTCCCTCTCCCTCATCAGTGTGTTCAGTTCATCTACAATAGCTGCGCTGCAGTCTTCTAGGAGCATGTTAACCATAGTCTTGGAAGGGCGCCCAGGGTTCATCCTCCCGTGCTTGGGCTCCCATATGATGACTAGGCTGGCAGGTAGCTCGGGGTGGCGTAGACAGTGCCCCGCTAGTTGCAGTCTTCTCGCCTCGATTCTCGCCTGAGAAGAATATATTTATTGTGATATTTATGTTTTTATTCTATTTTCACTTTTAAACCTCACTCCAGAATCAAGAGAATAACACTCCACTCATTCCCATCCTGTTTTCCAATTCATGTTTTTACCAATTCTTAAGTTTCAAACTGTGAGAATCTCATATTTGGCATCAGTAACCAAATCAGTAATCAGTAATCAGTTGTGGACTACAGGAGGAATGGAGACTGGCTAGCCCCTATTGACATCAATGGATCTGGGCTGAGCGGCTGAACAGCTTTAAGTTCCTTGGCGTAAACATCACTGAGGATCTCACACGGTCTGTACATGCCGTCTGTGTGGTGAAAAAGGCACAACAGTGCCTCTTCACCTCAGACGGTTGAGGAAGTTTGGTATTGTCCCCCAAATTCTAAGAACTTTCTATAGGGGCACAGTTGAGAGCATCCTGACTGGCTGCATCACTGCCTGGTATGGGAACTACACTTCTCTCTGTGTAAAAATTACCTCTTACAACAAGAATTAGTGAGGCACAGAGAGATCTGTATTTACTGACAAATACCTTTATTGTTTAAACTAAGAAGTATGTGAATTTATACACTAAATATCTTGTGTGCACACTCAGTAGGTATCCCTGACTCTCTTGAATAGAGAAAGAATAGCAAAGGTATTCCCTGGGCAAAGGAGCCTACACTGGCCAGGCATTCCTCGTAGTCCCGATTCACTCGCCACATGTTCCACGCAGGGTTGCTCACACTTGTATCTGTGATGGTTATTCCAGGTTAATGCTGCCAGCACACACGAAGCATCTACTTTTATATTGATTCTTTATCAATTCAAATATCGCATTCCAGTGTCATTGGCCACAGGTCATGTGTCTGCCCTTTAACACCTCGTTGTTGGCTCTTCTCCAGGCCAGCCTCCATTTATTGCCCTCTTCCCATCAAGTGACAGTTGATAATTTATGGCTCTTTGTTCTCAATCAGCAATGAGCTCGAATCACTCCATGCAGGCACCAACCCCAACATTCACAAACCTGCATATCATATCCAACCAAAGAACATCTCACAAATAACTTCTAATTTGGAAATGATCTCCAATCCCGCAGATTACCTGAAGTATCAATGTATCTTCTTTAAACCATTGATGAAGCCCAGCATGTCAAGCTCACAAAATGGAGAACAGAGTGTCTTCACAAAATGGCAGCCTCCATCCCCAAGCACATGGCAAGAACAAAGACAATGAGTCCGTCTGCTTCCACTGACCTTGATCCATTTGAATTCACTGATTTGTAAACTGTCATTCTTTCCGGCCAACACCTCAATCACAGGACTCTGCAGAGAGTGGTGCAGGCAGCCCAGCACACCTCTAGATGTGAACTTCCCACTATTCAGGACTTTTACAAAGACGGGTGTGTAAAAAGGGCCCCAAAAGATCATTGGGGACCTGAGTCACCCCAACCTCAAACTGTTACAGCTGTTACCATCTGAGAAACGGTACCGCAGCATAAAAGCCAGGACCAACAGGCTCCGGGACAGCTTCTTCCACCAGGCCATCAGACTGATTAATTCATGCAGACACAATTGCATTTCTATATTATATTGACTATTCTGTTGTACATAATATTTATTTTAAATTACTATAATTGCACACAGACAGATATAACATAAATATTTTTACTCTTCATGTACATGAAAGATGTAAGTAATAAAGTCAATTCAACTCAATTTATGAATAAGTCAAGGCATGAGAGAATAGAAGATATAGATAGAGAGGGAGTGGGAAATAAGATATGTTTCCAAACAATCTTATTTGTTTTTTTCAAAAAATGAATGCATCATTAACAGAAGTTTCATTTCTTGTACAGTGAAGAAAAGTATCATAACCCAGCCTAATAGCAGAGGAGTAGCTGGGGGAAGAGCAGATCCCCTTTAGGATCAATGAGGTTTCTGTGTGGAGCTATGGGAAATGGGCAAAGATTCAAGGAAGTATAAAGACATGAAAGCTGGTGAAGTCAGGGAAGAAAATAATGAAATCCAGGAGCATATCAACATTACGCAAACACGAGGAAATCTGGAGATGCTGGAATTTCAAGCAACACACATCAAAGTTGCTGGTGAACGCAGCAGGCCAGGCAGCATCTCTAGGAAGAGGTACAGTCGACGTTTCGGGCCGAGACCCTTCGTCAGGACTAACTGAAAGAAGAGCTAGTAAGAGATTTGAAAGTGGGAGGGGGAGGGGGGTGATCCGAAATGATAGGAGAAGACAGGAGGGGGAGAGATGGAACTAAGAGCTGGACAGTTGATTGGCAAAAGGGATACGAGAGGATCATAGGACAGGAGGCCTAGGGAGAAAGAAAGGGGGAGGGGGGAAGCCCAGACAATGGGCAAGGAGCATAGTGAGAGGGACAGCGGGAGAAAAAGGAGAGAGAAAAAAATATATATATATAGTGGCGGCCAGCACACGCGGGACTCGAACCGCCATCGGGAGCCGCAGCAGACACGCGGTAGTCACTTATAAGTGGCTAATACACTCAATTTCGTTTCTAAAAGGGTTTATCTAACGAATTTAATATTAAACACACAGCACATATTTTCCTCGCATGAATATAGTGATAAGTCAATTATAAGTCACTCGTAAGTCACTAGCATCATAACATTTTAAATAACCTTTGGATATTAAACACACAGCACATATTTTCCCCATATGAACATATAAAATCATTGCAACACACCAATATCGCTGAATCAGTGGGAGCCCTGGGCTTGTTTCCCTGCAACAAGATGGTGCCATCGAGGGGTGATGGGAGACAGCGATACTCGAAGGGAGTTCCTTCTATCCAGTCTATTCCGCAACTTAGTTTTCATTGCATTCACTGCAGAACACCCTGCTTTGCAGAGATATGTTGGAAATGGAAGCAACGTTTTCAGTGCTTTCCTGGCTATCTGAGGATATTTAGCCTTGACTTTGATCCAGAATGCTAGCAGAGATGTTATGTCAAACATACCTTTCAGCCCGCCATCATTTGCAAGCTCGAGACTTAATTCCACGCTGACATGGATGACGCGTGGGTAATGACCTCGCGTGAGTTCAAGTTCAACAGTGGGCATGACAGGGAATGAGGAAAGGTGCAGCTGACTCATATCGTTTCTTCGCAGCCCGGTAGCACATGCTTTGCGGCCTGGTGGTTGGGGACCACTGCATTTACAGACCTGGAGCGGAACCGGAGCAGATTCTCAGCGACTCGTTTTCATTCCCAATCCAGAAAAAAGGATAAAGTTTCTCCGTGAATTTATTCCCAGTGAAGGTGTGGAGAGGGGACTTGGTCTCCGCGTTGTAAAATGAAACTGTCCCGGACTCATAACTGAGATAAACTCCCACCCTCCCGGGGATGGAACCGGCAGGGAGACGGGATCGAGGGGAGGTGAAAACCTTCATCACGATATCAATCCGCCCGATGATCCAGAATCTGGTCTCCGGACTCGCTCTGACCGCTCCCTTCCTGTCGACAGACTCTGCGGCGACTCCCAAATTCCACAACCGATTCCCCGTCACCTCCACCTCCCAGTAATGTCTCCCCGATGTGAATCCCTCTGACCCCAGCACACATTCCCAGTATGTGAACCTCTTCCCGGTGTCAGGGAAACTCCTCCGGGTCCCGGTCCGTCTCACACTCTTCCGATCCTCAGACACCTCAAGCCACGGATTCGCTGTTTCCACATCCAGGGTGACAGAGACTGGGGGGAGAAGCAGAGAATTAGAGAGTCCCCGGGGATCGGGGGGAGACTCGGGCAGCACGGCCCTAGGACCAGGGCCTCAGGCACAGTCGGGTAGCCAACTAAAAACTTTCCCGGGGTCTTTCAAAACGACAGCGGATGGACAACCAGCATCTTTTTCAAAGTTTTTCCACCGGGATGGAGAGCCGAGTTTTCCCCATCAACACACCAAAATTCTGAAGGATCTCAGCAGGTCAAGCAGCATGTGTGGAGGGAGATAGACAGTCGATGTCATAAGGGGGCGCTGAAAGTGGACCGAAATGCAAGACACAGGCACTGAAGTACTAGGAACAGGACAGGACTAGAGACTAGAGATAGGGACATGACTGGATGCAGACTAGGAGTTGGGACAAAAACACAAACTTGGGCTACGACATTGGCTAGGCAAGCAGGACCAGGACAAGGAACTGGGAACTAGGAGCTTGGGCTTGGACTCCGAGCCAGAGACTGGACAAGGACCCAGAACATGGGTCTTGACTCGGGCTCGGACCCCGGATCTAGGCAAGGACATGACATGGCTACAGGACTGCACATGGCTTGGGTTCCTCGTGGGTTAGGTTCCTCAAGGCGAGGACATGACGAGGCTTGGGTTCTTCGAGTCGAGGACATGATGAGGCTTGGTTTCACACTCTGAGCCAGAGACTGGACAAGGACCCAGAACCTGGGCCTTGACTCGGGCTCAGACTCCGGAACTAGGCGAAGACATGACGTGGTCTTGGGAGACAGGACTAGGCGAGGCTACAGGACAAAACGAGAGGCTCCTGGGCAAGATGAGGGAATTCCAGTACAGGGCAAGGGAACTCCAGCACAGGACAAAGCACATGGACAGGACGAGGCACATGGACAGGACGAGAACACGAAGCCTTGACTTGGTACTCAGGAACAGTCGAGCCTTGGACTTGGGACGACAGGAACACAGAGCCAGGACCCCTCCTTGCGAACAGGACTTGGGACCGGGGATCTAGACAGAAAGCTGAACATGACAAGAAGGTTCTCAACACTAGGTAGCGGCAAATGGCCGGACCTACCTAGCGAAGCCGTGGACACAGAGACAGTTCCAACTCAACGATAGATAGTTCCTTATCTTGACAGAGCAAGGCTCCGGTTTCGCTCTGGTGGTTGAACATGATAAGGTTGCAGGCAAGGCTCCAGACACAGGGTTGCAGGACAAGGCTCCAGATGCAGATTGCAGGCAGGGCTCCAGACACAGGTTACAGGCTTCAGAAGGAAGGGGAAGGGAAGGAAACAGTCCAGCCTCAGGGTAACGGCAAAGACGGCCTGGCTTACCCAATGGAGGGAAGGACAGGAAGGGACAATTCCAACAGCAGGGTAATGGCAAAGACGGCCTGACTTACTCCACAGAGGCAAGGACGGGGTAATGATGAGATGAACCAGCAACCACACTCAAACCGAGGGCCACTTAAATTCCCAGCCCGAAGATGAGCATCAGGTGCCTATGATTAAGCCCAACTGAAACAAGGGACAGCCGGAAGACCCGGAGTCCAGAGTCCACGGAGCGGACCATGAACCGGAACGTGGACATCACGGATCGGACCATGACAGTCGATGTTTGAGGCTGAAAGCCCGCAATAAGAATGGAAAGACAGAGGAGCTAGCCAGTGGAAACGGATGTGAGGAAGGGGTGGAGCAACAACTGGATCCAGATGAGGACGGGGAGCATGAAAACTGGAGGCATTTAAAGAGGTGGTCAGGGAGGCTGTTCGGCGGAATTCAGTCATCCTGGCCAACTTGCTTCAATGAGCTTGTCCCACTTGCCTGTGTGTATCCATTATTCCTTTAAACTTCCTCTGGCAGCCTCCTCAGCTCCAGGGAAAGTCCCAGCTTCTCCTTGTAAACCAAACCCTCCAGTCCTGGTAATGTCCCTGTAAATCTGTTTTATTCCCTCTCAGTTTAATGACAGCCTTCCTTTTGGAAGGTAACCAGAACTGTACACATTGTTCCAAATGTGGCCTTCCCAATGTCTCGTACACACATAATACGATGTCCCATTTCCAGCACTCAGTATTCCGACTGATGAAGACAATCACCCCCTGGTCTCTCTGTTCTACAACACTCTCCAGGGACCCACTGATTCCTGTGTAAATCCTGTCTTGGTTTGCCTTCCCAAAACCCACATCTCTCTGAATTAAAATCCATCTGCCATTCAATGGCCCACTGGCCCAGCGGCCCAGCTGATGAAGATAGAACATAGAAAACCTACAGCACAATACAGGCCCTGCGGCCCACAAAGCTGTGCCGAACATGTCCTGATCTTAGAAATTACCTAGTCTTACCCATAGCCCTCTATTTTTCTAAGCTCCATGTACCCATCCAGGAGTCTCTCAAAAGACCCCATCATTTCTGCCTCCACCACCGCCGCTGGCAGCCCATTCCACGCACAAAACACTTATCACTGACATCTCCTCTGTACCTACTTCCAGCACCTTAAAACTGTGCCCTCTTGTGCTAGCCATTTCAGCCCTGGCAAAAAGTCAAGTCAAGTCACTTTTTATTGTCAATTTGACCATAACTGCTGGTACAGTACACAGTAAAAATGAGACAACGTTTTTCAGGACCATGATTCTACATGAAACAAAAACTACACTTTAGTACGTAAAACAACACAAAAACTACACTAATCTGCAGACCCACCCAGGACTGCATAAAGTGCACAAAATAGTGCAGGCATTACAATAAATAATAAACAAGAGAATAGGCACAGTAGAGGGCAGTAACACCCCCCCCCCCGACTATTCACATGATCCACATGATCAATGCCTCTCATCCTCTATTAGGTCACTTCTCATGCTCCGTTGCTCCAAGGAGAAAAGGTCGAGTTCACTCATCCTGTTTTCATAAGGCATGCTTCCCAATCCAGGCAACATCCTTGCAAATCTCCTCTGCACCCTTTCTATGGTTTCCACGTCCTTCCTGTAGTAAGGCGATCAGAATTGAGCAGAGTACTCCAAGTGGGGTCTGATCAGGGTCCTATTTAGCTGCAACATTACCTCCCGGCTCCTAATTTCAATCCCACGGTTGATGAAGGCCGATGGACTGTATGCCTGATTAACCGCAGAGTCAACCTGCGTAGCAACTTCGAGCATCCAATGGACTCGGATCCCAGGTCCCTCTGATCCTCCACACTACCAAGAGTCTTACCATTAATGTAATATTCTGCCATCATATTTGACCAACCAAAATGAACCACCTTGGATCCCATGACTCCTTACTTTCTCAATAAGCCTTGCATAGGTAGGGTACCTTATCAAATGCCTTGCTAAAATCCGTTTCCACTGCATCTACTGCTTTACCTTCATCAATGTGTTTAGACACATCCTCAAAAAGTTCAGTCAGGTTCATAAGGCATGACCTGTCTTTGTCAAAGCCATGCTGACTATTCCTAATCATATTATGCCTCTCCAAATGTTCATAAATCCTGGGCTATCTCTACTCCCTTTCCTGAATAAGGGAGCAACATCTGCAACCTTCCAATTCCCCCTGGGGATTTATCTACCTTTATGCATTTTAGAACCTGCAGCACATTCACTTCTGTAATGTGGTAGAAAATGAGGCCGATCATCTTCTGTCACACAGGAGAATTGAGGGCCCTGTGAAACTGGCATAGAGGAGGAGTTGAGAAAAGGACAGAGAGCAGAATGATGACAGGGAAGGTTTAGAAGGATACAGGCCAAATGCAGGTAAATGGGCCAAGGGGTGATCTGACAGAAATATATAAGGTTATGAGGGGTGTAAATTGAGCAGATGGTTGAAGTCTTCTTCCCACAGGAGAGGGTCAAATGCAAGAGGTCACATGTCTGAGGTGACAGGAACGAGTCTGAAGATGCGTTTATTTGAACAGTGAGTGGTTGATGTTGGAACTTGCTGCCAAGAGGAGGTGATGGAATCAGATACAATCACTGTGTTTAAGAGACACTCAGACAGACACTTCAATAGAGAAGGCACAGAAGATTGACCTAATGCTGGCCAATGGGGTGAGTGTAGATGGGTAAATAGGTCAGCACTGAAGTGATAGATCGAAGGGCCTGTTTTTGTGCTACATGATGATAACTCTGTGATTTTAAATGAGCTGAACGACTGAGACCCCACAGCCCTCCGGTGCAGAGAATTCCAAAGATAAACATCCTTCGTACCATATCCCAGCCAAAGATAATCATCCTTCGTATTATATCACTAGCTCTGCCCGTCATCTCTGCTAGTGTTCTTTTCCAATGAGTTCTGGCCAACTCCTTTCTCATGCCTCTGTAATTCCCTTTACTCCACTGTAATACTGATACATCTGACTTCTGCTTCTCCTTCTCAAATCTCCAGTGTGAATTCGATCATATTATGATCACTTTCCCCTAAGGGTTCTTCTACCTTAAGCTTTCTAATCAATTCCAGGTCATATCACCCATTCGAGAATAGCAGATCCCCTGGTGGACTCAACCACAAGCTGCTCTAAAAAGCCTTCTCTGAGACATTGTAGAAATTCTCTCTCTTGGAATCTCACACCAACCTGATTTTCCCAATCTACCGGCATATTGAAATCCCCCCTTGTATCGTTGCCCTTTCGGCATGCACCTTCTATCTCGTGTTGTAGCTTGCAGACCACAAACTACTGTTTGGTGTTTGTATACAACTCCCATCAGGGTCTTTTTACCCTTGCCGTTCCAAAGCTCTGTCCACAATTATTCAACACCTTCCGATCTGATGTCCCCTCCTTCTATTGATTTGATTTCATTTTTTTTTTTTAACCAACGGAGCCACGCAGCCCCCTCTGCCTTCCTGCCTGTCCTTTTGATTCAATGTGCATCCTTGGACATTATGGTCACAGCTATAATCTTCTTTCAGCCACGATCAGTGAAGCCTACAGCATGATACTTGCCAATCTGTAACTGTGCGACAAGTTCATCTACCTTATTCTGTATACTGCGCACGTTCAAATATAACACCTTGAGTCCTGTATTCAACCTTTCAGATTGTGCCCACTTTTTAACATTACAACTCATCCTGTTAACTGCCATTTTCCCCTATCATCAGCCTCTCCTTGTCAGGAGTCTCACTGCACACTGCCTCTGTTTGTAAACCAACTACCTCATCCTCAGCACGATCTCTCCGGTTCCCATTCCCCTGTCAAATTAGTTTAATATGCCACCCTCCAGGCATATGGCACCACTACTGTGACAAATGAGGAGACAAAGGTAACCACCAATGGCACAGAAATCTCTTCCCTCACTTCCCATAGTAACCTGTGGTATAGACTGTGGTCTTATCCATCCTAATACTTTACTAAACAACCAGCGCATCCTCTTTCTGAATGTCAATGTTCTAGCATATCAGCCTGTTTTGTGCTGTTCTCAGAAAAATCATTGTCTCTCTCTCAGTAGTGAATACTAAAGCAAAGTCTTCATTAAAGACCCTTCCAACCTCCTCTGACTCTAGGCATGTTTCCACTTCTGTCCCTGATCAGTCCTACCTCAGTTTAGTTATCCTCCTGTTCTTCACGTATGTGTACAATGCCTTGGGGGTTTTCTTTAATCCTACTCACCAAGGCCCTCTTGTATCTTCTAACTCTCTCCAATCCAGTTTTCAGCTACTTCCTGGCTACCTTGTAACTCTCTGGAGCCCTGTCTGATCTTTGCTTCCCAAAACTAGAAGTAAACTTCCTGCTTCCTCTTGACCTGATGTTCTGCATGTCTTGTCAACCATGGTTTCTTCACCCTCCCACCATTTCACTGTCTCCATGGGACAAACCTGTACATGAACCCATGCAAGTGCTCCCTAAATGAACACCATCTCTACATTGTGCATTTCCCTATGTACCACCACTCCCAATTGACAATCCCAAGTTCCCACCTAATAGCGTCATAACTCACCATCCTCCAGTTATATTGGCTGCTCAAATCCCTGTCCAAGGCTATGGGAAAAGTGCGGGAGTTGTGGTCACTGTCTCCAAAAAGCCCACCCACTGAGTGATCTGTCACCTGTCCTCGTTCATTGCCCAGTGCAATTGATTGTAAGTGATTTTATACTTCCTTATATTGTCTGGGATTTCCCATCTGTAAGAGGACTGGATGTGACTGAGTTTGTCAACCGTGTTCAGGAAACGTTCCTACATCAATATATAGAGGTTGCAACTGAAGAGTGTGTGATTGGGAAAGAGACAAGGCAGGCGACAGAAGTGTGTCGAGGGGAACACTTTTGATCAAGTGATCATAATTCCATGAGAGTCAAGATAATTATGGAAGATAGTTATCGTCTTATGCTCTCCAGTTCTAGTCTCACTCAATCTCAGTGAAAATGTCTGCGTGCATTTACCCTATCTATACCCTTCATAGTTGTGTACAATTCTGTCAAATTTCCCCTCATTCTTCTACACTCAGTGGAATAAAGTTCGAACATATTTAACCCTGCCCAATAACTCAGGTAAGTCCTCAAGCCCTGTCAACAGCCGTGCAAGTTTTCTCTGTACTCGTTTTCAATCATATTGATCTTTCCTGTAGGTGAGTGACCAGAACTGCAGATAATACTCCAGACTTGGCCTCACCAATGTTTTCAACATTACATTGCAACTCCTGAACTCAATTTATGATTTATGAAGGCCAATGTGCCAAAACACTTTACAACCTATGACACAACTTTCAAGGAATTAAGGGTCTGTATTCCTCGATCCCTCTGTTCCTCAGTGCCCTACCTCTCACCCTGCAATTCCTACCCTGGTTTGTCCTTCCAAAGTGCAACACCTCACACTTCTCTGCATGAAATTTCATCTGTCATTTTTCAGCCCATGGTTCCAGTTGGTCCATCCTGCTGAAAGCTTTCCCGTTATCCACGGGAATGGTACCGGAGGATTGGAGGGAGGCGAATGTTGTTCCCTTGTTCAGAAAAGGTAGTAGGGATAGTCTGGGTAATTATAGACCAGTGAGCCTTACGTCTGTGGTGGGAAAGCTGTTGGAAAAGATTCTTAGAGATAGGATCTATAGGCATTTAGAGAATCATGGTCTGATCAGGGACAGTCAGCATGGCTTTGTGAAGGGCAGATCGTGTCTAACAAGCCTGATAGAGTTCTTTGAGGAGTTGACCAGTCATATAGATGAGGGTAGTGCAGTGGATGTGATCTATATGGATTTTAGTAAGGCATTTGATAAGGTTCCACACGGTAGGCTTATTCAGAAAGTTAGAAGGCATGGGATCCAGGGAAGTTTGGCCAGGTGGATTCATAATTGGCTTGCCTGCAGAAGGCAGAGGGTGGTGGTGGAGGGAGTACATTCAGATTGGAGGATTGTGACTAGTGGTGTCCCACAAGGACCTGTTCTGGGACCTCTACTTTTCGTGATTTTTATTAACGACCTGGATGTATGGGTAGAAGGGTGGGTTGGCAAGTTTGCAGACGACACAAAGGTTGGTGGTGTTGTAGATAGTGTAGAGGATTGTCAAAGATTGCAGAGAGACATTGATAGGATGCAGAAGTGGGCTGAGAAGTTGTAGATGGAGTTCAACCCGGAGAAGTGTGAGGTGGTACACTTTGGAAGGACAAACTCCAAGGCAGAGTACAAAGTAAATGGCAGGGTACTTGGTAGTGTGGAGGAGCAGAGGGATCTCGGGGTACATGTCCACAGATCCCTGAAAGTTGCCTCACAGATGGATAGGGTAGTTAAGAAAGCTTATGGGGTGTTAGCTTTCATAAGTCGAGGGATAGAGTTTAAGTCGCGATGTAATGATGCAGCTCTATAAAACTCTGGTTAGGCCACACTTGGAGTATTGTGTCCAGTTCTGGTCACCTCACTATAGGAAGGATGTGGAAGCATTGGAAAGGCTACAGAGGAGATTTACCAGGATGCTGCCTGGTTTAGAAAGTATGCATTATGATCAGAGATTAAGGGAGCTAGGGCTTTACTCTTTGGAGAGAAGGAGGATGAGAGGAGACATGATAGAGGTGTACAATAAGAGGAATAGATAGAGTGGACAGCCAGTGCCTCTTCCCCAGGGCACCACTGCTCAATACAAGAGGACATGGCTTTAAGGTAAGGGGTGGGAAGTTCAAGGGGGATATTAGAGGAAGGTTTTTTACTCAGAGAGTGGTTGGTGCGTGGAATGCACTGCCTGAGTCAGTGGTGGAGGCAGATACACTAGTGAAGTTTAAGAGACTACTAGACAGGTATATGGAGGAATCTAAGGTGGGGGCTTATATGGGAGGCAGGGTTTGAGGGTCGGCACAACATTGTGGGCCGAAGGGCCTGTACTGTGCTGTACTGTTCTATGTTCTATAGCCTTCCTCCCTGTCCATCAGACCCACAATCTTGGTGTCATCTGAAAATTCGCTGTTGCAGTTTACCACATTATCATCCAGATCAGTGATACAGAAGAAAAACAATAATGGACCTTCCACCGATCCCAGCAGCACTCCACTAGTCACAGGGCAGCAGTCGGAGAGGCAATCATTTACTACCTCTCACTGGCTTCTCCTGTGAAGCAAATATCAAATCCAATTTGCTACCTCATCCTCAATGGCAAGCGACTGAACCTTCCTGAATAAACTCCCAAGCGGCATCTTGTCAAAGGCCTTGTTAAAGTCCATGTCGACAACATCCACTGTCTTCCCTTCAACAACCTTACTGGTAACTTCCTGCAAAGACTGTAAGATTGATTACACATGAGCTATCACAGACAAAGTTATGCAGACTATCCCTAATAAGTCATTATCCACCGAAATACTGAAATTTCCTGTCCCTTAGGTTAACTTACCCACTCCCCATGGCAGACTCAGCTGAATTTGCTCCTCTAAATGCTGCAGACTTCAGGGTGGATAAGAATATAATCCCATTAATGTGATCATAACTTTCTGATTTCTCAGTTGCACCCATATAGCCTCAGTAGACAAGCCCTCCAGTCTGTCCTGACTGAGCACTGCAGTAACGTTTTTCCCTGGTGAGTAATACCCCTTTAACCTCTTGTGCTCCGTCATATTTGACAATTTTGCTCCCATGTTTGAAAACATGTCTAAAACAATGGAACCGGGAACACTGAGCTGCCAGGTCCTGCCCCTCCTCCAACCAATGGCTACAATGTCATAATTTCACGTGCTGATCCACGCTTTCAGCTCACCCGCTTTACATACAATACTTCTTGCATTGAAATGGATGCAACTCAGAACATTCTTCCCACCATACTCAACTTTTCAATTGCTGTCTTTGTTTGCAGTGTTAACAGCATCTTTTCCCGCAACCACTCCATATCTGCTCTGGCACTTTGGTTCCCATCGCCCTGCAAGACTAGTTTACACCACTCCACCCCACCCTCACCAACCCAGAGCAGTACCAGCAAATCTTCCCACTTGCAAACAAAACATACGAACTGTTATATTCTATGCTTCGACCTATGAATGCAATCATGCCACATGACTTTTTCCACCTTTGTGAGAACACATCACCCTGAACTCCTTCAACCTCCTGAATACCTCCCATTACACCGGGACTGATTCATTTTCAAAAAGCTGTTTATACTAAACCTCTCAGTCTAGTAACACAAGATCTTACCTTCATGGCCACATATCCTCTTCCACTCTGAAAACAGAAAGACAGACACAACTGAAGAAATCTCTCATGGATTTAGCGTGCAATTAATTTCACAAGAAACAGCTTTAAATACATAATTCATTCATTCATTCAGGTGCCTTGCCATTCGGCATGGGCAATCATGTCTCTCCATCCATCACGGTCCCTGACCCCCCGAATCGTAGTTGTTGCCTCCCCTGTTTCTAACCATGAGGTTATTCCATCTATCATTTTCATTCTCTGTCTGCCTCTGCTTCTTTTTCCTTCCAGCTGTAACTAAATGTTCCAATGTCTCTCTTCGCATGATGTGTTCAAAGAATTTTGATTGCTGTTTTCTGATTTTTTTAAGTAAGGTACGTTTTGTTTTTGTTCTCTGTAGAACTTCTTCATTGGTTATCCTGTCGGTATATGGTATGCATAGCATTCTTCTACAAATACATAATAGCAGCTCCTAATTCTGCATCACCACTTGTAGGTCAGAAGTTAAATGTTAATTATCAAGGACCATGTCAGTAACTTTCCCAAACGGAGATCCCCAAAGTGTCAGTCTCCACCATCACCATTTCCCATGGCGTAGTGACATCGGCGCTGGACTGCGGGGCGGAGGTTCTTAAGTTCAAACCCAGTTGGCTCCCCCCAGCACGCTTTTCATCCGTGCGGGGTTAAGAGCTGGTGATCTCTTTGAACAAAAAACTCACCCGGCAGAAGGCAATGGCAAACCACTGCTGTAACTTGCCTAGTATGCGAATTCCAACTACGTCAGAACAGCGTGAGAGGAAGTCGTCCGCTACCCGGAGAAATTCCGGATGCAACCAACATTATGATTATTATGGGGTGGAAGATCCAAAAGCCTGGAAGCAGTCTAAAGGACAGCTTCTACCCTGCTCTTATAGATAGATGTACTTTATTGATCCAGAGGGAAATTGGGTTTCATTACAGCTGCACTAACCAAGAACAGAGCAAAAATATAGCAATACAAAAACCACAAACAGTCAAACAACAAAATGTAAACTATGCCAGATGGAAA
This sequence comes from Mobula hypostoma, assembly GCF_963921235.1. Taxonomy (NCBI): domain Eukaryota; kingdom Metazoa; phylum Chordata; class Chondrichthyes; order Myliobatiformes; family Myliobatidae; genus Mobula; species Mobula hypostoma. Next base: position 10,335,350 of record NC_086101.1, on the reverse strand, counting down.
TAAATCCAGGACCGGCCTATTGGCTCAGGGTGTCTGACCCTCCACGGGAGGAGCTGCAAAGTTCGATGGCCACAGGCAGGAACAATCTCCCGTGATGCCCAGTGTTGTTTCTCGGTGGAATATGGCCGGAGTCCAACAGCAAAAAGTTCAATATCCGGTCTACAAACACGTTCCTCGATCGTAATATGACCCGGATTGCACTACCCATTGTTAACCAGATCAGCAAGCACCCAACTCCTTTATGCTTACCGCTCTCAGTGCACTTCCGGTCAGCCCGAACGGTCTGGAAGCCCTCCATGGAAAAGTTTTGATCGGGTATGTCCTCGTGTAGCCCCATTCCAGTAAAACACTCCCAAAATGTTCTCTGACTCCTGGTTAGCGCCGTGAACTCATCCATTTTATTACCCACCGAACTCCTCTTCTCCATAAGTCTCTGTTGTCTCGACCCGGTCCTCTTTCCTCGACTTTGTGATCCCCCTCTGCATTCTCTGTGTGTTTTCCTCCAGATTTCAGCAGGGGTGTCCGCCGCTCTGCTCGCTAAACCGGCCGGCATAAGCTCAATCAGCTGGTCCCTGGAATAAACAATGCGACCATGCTTCTGCCCCGCTAATGAGACACGTCAGAATGAAACTATTTCCAGCACTAAAAACCCAAATAAAGCTCTCTCTACTAGCATGTTAGAGAGGGTGCAGCTTCAACGTGTTACCGAGGAAAAAAAATACAAAAAATAATGTAAGTTAAAAAAGTAAGAAGAAAAAAGTAAGAATACTGGTTGGAACGGCTGTAACAGGCTGCATGCACGACCGGCGCATGCGCACAGATAAGACTATTGAATGATTTCCTAGTACAATAAGATGCACTCTTGATCTCACAATCTACCTCAATATGATCTTGCTCCTTCTCATTTACCTACACTGCACTTGCTCTGGAGCTGTTACACTGTTCTCTGCATGTTATTGTTTTACCTTGGTCTATCAATGCACTGTGTCATGAATTAATCTGTATTTCTGGTGCTTCTACAGTAATAAACAAATTCCAATTCAATTCAATATCCATCCATGCAGTTCAGCAGAAATTCCAGACCAAATTTACACGTCAGTCCATCTCACAGGTAAAGCTCATCTGCCGGACGGCTGAAGCTGAGAATGTGGATCATAAAAAGAATTCAGCCCTGACATCCACTGATGGTAAATGATTGTCACTGCAGAATTCAGCCAAATCCATGTTAATGTTTGGACCTGCTGATGGAAACGTGCTGACAGGATTTGTTCACTTATTTACTCAACTACCTGAAAATATGGATGGTGAAGGTTGGAGATCCTGCTGTAGATCACTGGCAAAGGAGGCTTTGCTGTCTGATGAGCCAGGATACCTGGGCTTAACCAAGTCCAATATCACCTTGTCTGGGAGTGGACGGTGATGCAGTAATTCCCTCCCAGTGCAGGGAAAGTTTACCAGTGCCACCACCAATGGGAGAAATTCTCAAAGAGAATGAGCTGCAGAATTGGTTCGAGCTATTGCTGCCGCACGGAGATTGGATCCTGTCGGATTCAATCAGAATGTTGGTGGAGGGTTCACTGACCCAAGTACACCGAACTCCTGAACCAACTCCTATCCCTCACTTTCTTCATCGGGAAATGTCTGACTTTTGCCCTTCTCCTGGTGGGATGAGTTGTGCCCCATCATCCGGCCTTCATCTTCATTCAGGGGGGAGGGGGGAGAAGGAGGAAGGATGGGGAGGGAGGGAGGGGGATGTGGAGGAGTGAGGGGGATGTGGAGGAGTGAGGGGGTGTGGGGAAAGGGAGGGGTGGGAGAGAGGAGAGGAGAGAAAGAGGGGGGCATGAGGGGTGGAGGGCAGAGAGGGGGGAAGGGGGAGAGGGGGAGGGGTGAGAGAGAAGTGAGGACACATACCTGACTGCACAAGGGGTTTCCATTGTCCTAAAAAAAAGGCAAACCACGATGGAAACATATGAATAAAAGTAACTTTATAAATAAAAACTAAGATTTACTTCAATGACACACAAGAACACTGGCAATATACGGAACACATCTTGTCTGTGTCGTTACAGCAGTCAGTAGTTGGGCTTACTCCAAAATCTGTGACTGAGTTGCTCTTCGTGTTATTGGTGTTTTGTCCAACATAAACCAGTGACATTTCGGTCATTGATTGCACCTTTCCGGACTGTCGGGCTGCAGAACGCGGGTGCAGACACAGGGTGAGTGTAGGCTGGGATCAGCAACATCTCATCCTGTAATATTCCAGCCTGTGTCAGAGTGGTGATTGATGTTCAGTGCAGAAATACAAACCCAGCTCTAGGAAGCTACCACCATGTTCTCGATGTTGGGGTGAAGCACCCAAAGCACAAGGGTTTGGAAAATTCCACCCAGAGCATTTCATTCACGAGACAAAGAACAATGGGTGGGTGAAATCAGTGAGCAGCATCTCAGGGGGTGGGGGGGAACGTTGGGGGAGTGAAGTGAAATTTCAACATATTTGGTCAAAATCCTGCATCAGTCTTTATGCAGGGTTTCAACCCAAAACATCCAGCCTTGATGCAGTTTCTGCCCTAAATGTGAAAAATACCTTCCCTCACCATCCGTTATGCTAATGGTTATAACCCCGACAGATTATGCTTAACCCACTGTTCCCAGAGAAGATTGCTTGCACCTATTCTAAGGTCTCTTATATTTCATCAAGACTATTTCAAGGAGCCTTGGTTGTAAAATACGCAGAATTAGTTTATTATTCTTAATTTATGAATCTCTAAACAAAGTAATGTCATGAGGGATTTAAATAATTAGTGCTAACAGAAGAAAAGGTTGATTTTATTAAATAAAACTGTTATTCCTTATAGTTTCTGAATATTTCAATACTGAAATCTTACCAGATTCTATGATGAATTTCTGAAGTTCCAGCTCTGAAAAGACAGACCAGTGGTATATTAGAACAACAACACATTTTCAGGACAATGATTTCACCTCAGATGCTGGAGATCTGAAAGAATGGGGAACACTCAGAGGGTCAGGCAGCTTCGGAGAGGACAATCAAACTCATGGTTGACTGCCTCCCATCGGAGACAAAAAAATATTGAGATGGTGACAGATGTCAGACAGAACAGCCAAGTGAGGAAATATTAGGGTCAATATTAGGGTCAATGTTAGGTTATAACAATTACAGCATGGAAACAGGCCATCTCGGCCCTTCTAGTCCGTGCCGAACTCCTACTCTCACCTAGTCCCACCGACCTGCACTCGGTCCATAACCCTCCATTCCCTTCCTGTTCATATATCTATCCAATTTAACTTTAAACAACAACATCGAACCTGCCTCAACCACTTCTGCTGGAAGCTCATTCCACACAGCCACCACTCTCTGAGTAAAGAAGTTCCCCCTCATGTTACCTCTAAACTTTTGCCCTTTAACTCTCAACTCATGTCCTCTTGTTTGAATCTCCCCCACTCTCAATGGAAAAAGCCTATCTATGTCAACTCTATCAATCCCCCTCATAATTTTAAACACCTCTATCAAGTCCCCTCTCAACCTTCTATAAATAAAGACCTAACTTGTTCAACCTTTCTCTGTAGCTTAGGAGATGAAACCCAGGCAACATTTTAGTAAACCTCCCCTGTACTCTCTCAATTTTATTGACATCTTTCCTATAATTTGGTGACCAGAACTGTACACAACACTCCAAATTTGGCCTTACCAATGTCTTATACAATTTCAACATTACATCCCAACTCCTATACTCAATGCTCTGATTAATAAAGGACAGCATACCAAAAGCTTTCTTCACCACCTTATCCACATGAGATTCAACCTTCAGAGAACTATGCACCATTATTCCTAGATCCCTCTGTTCTACTGCATTCTTCAATGCCCTACCATTTACCATGTATGTCCTATTTTGATTAGTCCTACCAAAATGTAGCACTTCACATTTTTCAGCATTAAACTCCATCTGCCATCTTTCAGCCCATTCTTCTCACTGGCTTAAATCTTTCTGCACTCTTTGAAAACCTACTTCATTATCCACAACGCCACCTATCTTAGTATCATCTGCATACTTACTAATCCAATTTACCACCCCATCATCCAGATCATTAATATATATGACAAACAACACTGGACCCAGTACAGATCCCCGAGGCACACCGCTACACACCATCCTCCAATCTGACACACAGTTATCCAACACTACTCTCTGGCGTCTCCCATCCAGCCACTGCTGAATCCATTTTACTACTTCGATATTAATGCCTAACGATTGAACCTTCCTAACTAACGATCCGTGTGGAACCTTGTCAAAGGCCTTACTGAAGTCCATATAGACAACATCCACTGCTTTACCCTCGTCAATTTTCCTAGTAACCTCATCAAAAAATTCAGTAAGATTTGTCAAACATGACCTTCCATGCACAAATCCATGTTGACTGTTCCTAATCAGACCCTGTCTATCCAAATAATTATATATACCATCTCTAAGAATACTTTCCACCAATTTACCCACCACTGACGTCAAACTCACAGGCCAATAATTGCTAGGTTTACTCTTAGAACCCTTTTTAAACAATAGAACCACATGAGCAATACGCCTGAGCCCCTGCTATTTCCACACTAATTTCCCTCAAGGGCCTAGGGAGTATCTTGTCCGGACCCGGAGACTTATCCACTTTTATATTCCTTAAAAGCACCAGTACTTCCTCTTCTTTAATTGTCATACTTTCCATAACTACCCTTCTTGTTTCCTTTACCTTACACAATTCAATATCCTTCTCCTTAGTGAATACCGAAGAAAAGAAATTGTTCAAAATCTCCCCCATCTCTTTTGGCTCCTCACATAGCCATCCACACTGATTCTCTAAGGATCAATTTTATCCCTCACTATCCTTTTGCTATTTATATAACTGTAGAAAGCCTTTGGATTTATTTTCACCTTACAAGGTGCCTCATATTTTCTTTTAGCTTTTCTAATTTCTTAATCTTAAGATTCTTTTTACATTCTTTATATTCCTCGAGCACCTCATTAACTCCAAGCTGCGTATATTTATTGTAAATCCCTCTCTTTTCCCGAACCAGGTTTCCTATATCCCTTGAAAACCGTGGCTCTCTCAAACTTTTAACCTTTCCTTTCAACCTAACAGGAACATAAAGATCCTGTACCCTCAAAATTTCACCTTTAAATGACCTCCATTTCTCTATTACATCCTTCCCATAAAACAAACTGTCCCAATCCACTCCTTCTAAATCGTTTTGCATCTCCTCAAAGTTAGTATTTCTCCAATCAAAAATCTCAACCCTGGGTCCAGTCCTATTCTTCTCCATAATTATATTGAAACTAATGGTATTATGATCACTGGACCCGAAGTGCTCCCCAACACATACCTCAGTCACCTGCCCTATCTCATTCCCTAACAGGAGATCCAACATTGCCCCTTTTCTAGTTCTATAGTACTATTCCCTAAATGACAACACAAGATCCATTACCAACAGTTGCTGTCAGAAAACATGAACATGGTGACCAAGGTTTGAATTGGTTACACTCAGTGTTGAATTTGAAATGCTGTGAGCAACCAGCTGTATATGGTGCTCACAATGTGATCTCTTCTACATTTGTGAGACCCGATGTAGGTTGGGAGATCGTCTGGTCAGCCCCATCAAGCAGGATTTCCCAGTGGCCAGCCATTTTAATGCCAATCCCCTTTCCCATTCCAACATACTGCTCCATGGCCTCCTGTCCTGGCACAATGAGGCCACTCTCTAGGGGAGCGGCCTTGTCGAGGGAAGTGCCTTGTGAGAAAAGTGCGAGTCTTTGGCTCAGGTGTGTTCGGCGAGGAGGCTGAGAGAGGAGACTATGCCACAGTTGGAGAGGGTGAGAGGTGGTGAGAAGATGACCGCTAGGCTGATTCAGTATGCTGCGTGCATGATGTGGGAGGTCAGGGATAATGATAGTGCCTCTGGATCCTACACCCATGGAAAATGTGTCCAGATTCAGCTTCTGAAGGACTGTGTTGCAGCACTGGAGAGGCAACTGGATGACGTTAGGTTCATCCGGGAGAACGAGAGTTTTCTGGACAGGACCTACAGTGAGGTCGTTACACCCAGGATACGGGAAGAGAGAAGGGGGACAACGATAAGCAAGGAAAGGGTGCTTGAAGTACAGGAGACTCTGGGAGATGTGCCTCTCGTAAACAGGTTCTCCCTCCTGGAAGCTGTCGGGACAGAAGACAGTGCCAGTCTGCGAGTCAACAATTGGCGCTGAGGCAAAGCCGAGGAGACAGACGTGAGGCAGAGCCATGGTAGTAGAGGACTCCATAGTGAGAGGTACAGAAAGGGGTTTCTGGGGCAACAGGCGAGATTTAAGGATGGTGTGTTGCCTCCCTGGTGCCGGGATCCAGAATGTCACGGACCGATTGCAGGGAATCCTCAAGAGTGAAGGTTAACATCCAGAAGTGGTGGTGCATGTCGGCACAAATGACATGGGGAAAAAGAGGAAAGACATTCTACAGCGTGACTTCAGAGAACTCGGAAGAGGGCTGAAAAGCAGGACTTCCAGGGTGGTTATCTCCAGTTTGCTTCCAGTTCCCCGTGCTGGAGTGGTCAAGAACAGGGAGATAATGGATCTGAATGTGTGGCTGAAGAACTGGTGCAGGAAGCAAGGATTTACATTCTTGGACCACTGGGGTGTGTTTTGGGGTAAGGATGAATTGTACAAAAGGGACGGGTTGCACCTTAATAAGTGGGGCACCAGCATTCTGGCACAGGTTTGCCTCTGCAACACGGGTGTGTTTAAACTAATTAGTGGGGGGGGAGAGGATGAACTGGAAACATAAGGATGGAGATAAAGGGAAAGTGAGAATAAGAAAAGTTAAGAAAGACAGCAGAATCAACAGAGCAGAAAGCTCAAGAAGGGATCGTACAGTATGGCCAAGTGAAATAAGAATGGACATGGGAGTTGAGGGGAGTAATGAATTAAAAGTATTGTATATGAATGCACGGAGTATAAGAAATAAAGTGGATGAGCTTAAGGCACAGTTGGAAATTGATAAGTATGATGTTGTGGGAATAACAGAGACATGGCTTCAAGTGGACAGGGCCTGGGAAATGAATATTCAAGGGTATACGTCCTATCGAAAGGACAGACTGATGGGCAGAGGGGGTGGGGTGGCTCTGTTGGTGAGGAATGATATTCAGTCCCTTACGAGGGGGGACATAGGATCAGGAGACGTAGAGTCAGTGTGGATAGAACAGAGAAATTCTAAGGGTAGAAAGACCCTAATGGGAGTTATCTACAGGCTCCCAAACAGTAGTCTGGATGTAGGGTGTAAGTTGAATCAAGAGTTAAAATTGGCATGTAGCAAAGGTAATGCTACAGTTGTTATGGGGGACTTCAACATGCAGGTAGACTGGAGGAATCAGGTTGGTACTGGACTCCAAGAGAGGGAGTTTGTGGAGTCCCACCGAGATGGATTCTTAGAACAGCTTGCACTGGAGCCTACCAGGGAGAATGCAATTCTAGATTTAGTGTTGTGCAATGAACCGGATTTGATCAGGGACCTCAAGGTAAAGGAGCCATTAGGAGGTAGTGACCATAATATGATCAGTTTTAAACTATAATTTGAGAGGGAAACTCGGAAGTGTCAGTATTATAGTTGAACAAAGGGAACTATGGTGCTATGAGGGAGGAGCTGGCCAAAGTTCAATGGAACAATACCCTAGCAGGGATGACAGTGGAACAGCAATGGCAAGTGTTTCTGGGAATAATGCGGAAGGCGCAGGATCAGTTCATTCCAAAGAGGAAGAAAGATCCTCAGGGGAGTAAGGGGAGGCTGTGGCTGACAAGGGAAGTAATGGACAGTATAAAAATAAAAGAGAAGTATAACATAGCAAAGACGAGTGGGAAGCCGGAGGATTGGGAAACTTTTAAAGAGCAACAGAAGGTAACCAAAAAGGCAATACGTTGGGAAAAAAATGAGGTACGAAGGTAAACTAGCCAAGAATATAAAGGAGGATAGTAAAAGCTTCTTTAGGTATGTGAAAAGGAAAAACATAGTTAAGACCAAAATTAGGCCCTTGAAGACAGAAGCAGGTGAATTTATTATGGGGAACAAGGAAATGGCAGACGAGTTGAACAGGTACTTTGGATCAGTCTTCACTAGGGAAGACACAAACAATCTCCCAGATGTAATAGTAGCCAAAGGACCTAGGGTAATGGATGAATTGAAGGAAATTTATATTAGGCAGGAAATGGTGTTGGATAGGCTGTTGGGTCTGAAGGCTGATAAGTCCCCTGGACCTGATGGTCTGCATCCCAGGGTACTTAAGGAGGTGGCTTTAGAAATCGTGGATGCTTTGGTAATTATTTTCCAATGTTCTATAGATTCAGGATCAGTTCCTGTGGATTGGAGGGTGGCTAATGTTGTCCCTCTCTTCAAGAAGGGAGGAAGAGAGAAAACAGGGAATTATAGACTGGTTAGCCTGACGTCGGTGGTGGGAAAGATGCTGGAGTCAATTATAAAAGATGAAATTACGACACATCTGGATAGCAGTAACAGGATTGGTCCAAGTCAGCATGGATTTACGAAGGGGAAATCGTGCTTGACTAATCTTCTGGAATTTTTTGAGGATGTAACTATGAAAATGGACAAGGGAGAGCCAGTGGATGTAGTGTACCTGGACTTTCAGAAAGCCTTTGATAAAGTCCCACATAGGAGTTCAGTGGGCAAAATTAGGGCACATGGTATTGGGGGCAGAGTACTGACATGGATTGAAAATTGGCTGGCTGACAGAAAACAAAGAGTAGCGATTAACAGGTCCCTTTCAGAATGGCAGGTGGTGACCAGTGGGGTACCGCAGGGTTCAGTGCTGGGACCGCAGCTGTTTACAATATGTATTAATGATTTAGATGAGGGAATTAAAAGTAAAATTAGCAAATTTGCCGATGACACAAAGCTGGGTGGCAGTGTGAAATGTGAGGAGGATGTTATGAGAATGCAGGGTGACTTGGACAGGCTGGGCGAGTGGGCAGATGCATGGCAGATGCAGTTTAATGTGGATAAATGTGAGGTTATCCACTTTGGTGGTAAGAACAGGAAGGCAGATTGTTATCTAAATGGAGTCAAGTTAGGAAAAGGGGAAGCACAACGAGTACTAGGTGTTCTTGTACATCAGTCACTGAAAGCAAGCATGCAAGTACAGCAGGCAGTGAAGAAAGCTAAAGGCATGCTGGCCTTCATAACAAGGAGAATTGAGTATAAGAGCAAAGAGATCCTTCTGCAGCTGTACAGGGCCCTGCTGAGACCACACCTGGAGTACTGTGTACAGTTTTGCTCTCCAAATTTGGGGAAGGACATTCTTGCTATTGAGGGAGTGCAGCATAGGTTCACAAGGTTAATTCCCGGGATGCTGGACTGTCATATGTCGAAAGATTGGAGCGACTGGGCTTGTATTCTCTGGAATTTACAAGGCTAAAAGGGGATCTTATTGAAACATATAAGATTATTAAGGGATTGGACACGCTGGAGGCAGGAAGCATGTTCCCACTGATGGGTGAGTCCAGAACCAGAGGCTGCAGTTTAAGAATAAGGGGTAGGCCATTTAGAATGGAGTTGAGGAAAAACTTTTTCACCCAGAGAGTGGTGGATATATGGAATGCTCTGCCCCAGAAGGCTGTGGAGGCCAAGTCTCTGAATGCTTTCATGAAAGAGATGGATAGAGCTCTTAAAGATAGCAGAATCAAAGATTATGGGGATAAGGCAGGAACTGGATACCAATTGTGGATGAGCAGCCATGATCACAGTGAATGGCGGTGCTGGCTTGAAGGGCCAAGTGGCCTACTCCTGCACCTACTGTCCATTGTCTCTCATGTTGGAGGAGCAACACCTGATATTCCGTCAGGGTAGCTTCCTACCTGATGGCATGAATATCAATTTCTCCTCCCTCCCCCTCTCTTTTCTCATTCCCCATTCTGACTCCCCTTTTACCCCTTCTCTTCTCATACTCTGCCTATCACCCCCTCTGATGCCCTTCCTCTTCTCTCTTTTTCCATTCCCCATTCTGACTCCTCTCTTACTGCTTCTCCTACCCTGCCTATCAGCTCCCTCCTCCTTCCCGATCTCCCATGATCCACTCTCCTCTCCTACAAGATTCCTTCTGCTTCAGACCTTTACCTTTTCCATCTATCATCTCCCATCTTCACACTTCAATTCTCTCCCTCATCCACCAATGTTTCCCTCACCTGCCTTCACCTACCAGCCTCTGGATTGTACTCCTTCCCCTCCAGCATCTTCTTACTGGCTTCCTCACCCTTCCTTTCCAATCAAAGGTCTTGGTCTGAGACGTTGACTGTTTATCTCTTTCCACAGATGCTGAGTTCCACCAGCATTTTTGTGCTTTCCTACTTAAAAGATGAAGTTTGTTCTTCATCCTCTGGTAAGCCTTTGAGAACATTGTAGGACACCGTGAGTGGAGAGCTTAGAGTGGGATAGGTTACACAATCAGAATGCGTCGTTTTAAAATTTCGTTTGAGCTATTAAACAAAGTTATCGTACAAACTGTGCCCAGTTTCACCACTGTAGAGGAGCCTAAATATCGGGAACCAAGTTACAGGAAGTACAAGTGAATCAGTGACCAGTTGAACCGCCATGCAGACACAGGAGATGCAACATCGGGCAGTTTTCTTCCTTACTTCCCATCTCTATGGCGACAAATATTCTTTCCAGAGACAACGATCACTGCTGGAATGTCGGAGATGGCTGGGAAATGTGGATTTTACGTGATTTCTCCAGAAAATGCTCTGGCTTTCACAGAAATTTCACAGGGAAACCGGGAGATTTTCCACTGGATTTCCAGCCCAGTACTTCACAATATTGCAGAAACGTACCTTTTATGCGTCTGTTTTGTTTCACATTCCAATAAATCACAGTGGAGTTTGCAGCAATTACAACACAAATGGTGACGACCAGTGGCAGGACCCATTCAGGAACAGCAGGGAAGAGATCATCTGTAGAATAAAGATCAGTGAATGAGACAATGAAAAAAATCTGCAATGCACCCCAGCGGAATTAGTTGAGTAAAATTCCATGAGGTGGAAGTCCAAACTGCCCTAGCAGCCTCCTCCTGTAACATTAATAGGTGCTTTCTGGAAGACCCAGAAATGGCTGCAATGGACCGTTATAATGGAGGCTCTGAGACTTCATCACTGTCACTGATGTTTAATTGTAGAGATATACAGCATAGAAACAGGTCCATCAGCCCAACTGGTCCATGATGACCAAAATGCCAACTGGTCCGTGATGACCAACGTGCCCCATCCAAACTAGTCCCATCTGCCAGTGTTTAGCCCAGATCCTTCACAACCTTCCTTGTCCGTGTGCCTGACAAATTGTCTCTTCAAAGTTTCAAATTGTTTATTGTCATATGCACAAGTCCATGAAAGCATCAGGCCAAAAGAGAAACACACTTGCAGCAACATCACAGGCTAGTCACTGTCACAGAGATAGCATTCACAAGGAAAACATAAATTGCACATAATTTTTACAAGAAAGAACACAATCAGATTGAAAAAGAAACAATCTCTGTTGTAGTGCAGAGTGATCAAGGTTGTCATCGTGTTGTTATATTGAGGTAGTGATTAGGGTTTTGTGAGTTAGTTGATGAACTGAACAGTTGAAGGAAAGTAGCTTTTCCTGAACCTGGTTGTGTGGAGACTTCAGGCTTCTGTAGCTTCTGCCTAATGGTCACTGCAAGGAGAGGGCATGGCTGAATGGTGAAAATCTTTGATGATGGATGTTGCCTTCTTCAGGCAGAGCCTCCTGTGGATACTACCAATGGTGGGGAGGGATTTGCCCCTGATGTATTGGGCTGAGTCCACTTTTCCCTGCAGCTTCTTACATTCCCGGGCATTTGACTGTCACACCAGATCGTGATGCAATGAGCCAGGATATTGATTATTATAATTGTGCTCGCCTCAACCACTTCCTCTGGCAGCTCATTCCATATACCAACTTCAGTAGAAAAATGGTTGTCATTAAATCTTTTCACCCTTACCTTAAAACTATGCTCTCTACAACAGGATAGTAAGTGGAGAGGTTGCAGAGACAGATGCTGATAAGACCTCAGACAAAGTTCGGAATCTAAAGGCTGAGCATGGAGCAACTAGTGTTCTGAGCTGCACATGTTTCAATGCAAGAAGTATCGCAGAAAGGTGGATAATAGTGCTGAAGGTGAGGTGGCTGGTTTACAAACAGAGGCAATGTGAAGTGAGCAGAGGCTGTTGATAGGGCAAAATTGCAGCCAACAAGGGAGTTGCAATGTAAAAGGTGGGCAAAATCAAGAAGGGTGAACACAGGACTGACGGTGTTGTATTTGAATGCGTGTAGTATACAGAATAAGGTAAATGAACTTGTAGCACAGTTACAGATTGGCAGGTATGATGTCGTAGGCATCACTGAATCATGACTGAAAGAAGATTATAGTTGGGATCATAATGTCCCAGAATACACATTGTATCGAAATGACAGGTAGGAAAGCAGAGGGAGCAGAGTTGCTCTGTAGGCAAAAAGTGATATCATTAGAATGAGGTGACATAGGCCAGAAGGTGTTGAATCATCGTGGATAAAGCTAAGGAACTGCAAGGGTAAAAAGACCCTGGATGGGAGTTGCATACAGACCCCCAAGTAGTAGTAAGGATGCGGCCTACAAATTATAATGGGAGATAGAAAATGCATGCCACAAGGACAATATTACAATAGCCATGGGGGATTTCAATATGCAGGTAGATTGGGAAAATCAGGCTGGTGCAGGGGGAATTTCCAGAATGCCGACAAGATGGCTTTTCAGAGCAGCTCGTCGAGCCCAATAGAGGATCAGCTATTCTGGATTGGGTGTTGTGCAATGAACCAGAATTGATTAAAGAGCTTCAGGTAAAAGGACCCTCAGGGGAGTGTGATCATAATATGATAACATTCACCCTGAAACTTGAGAAGGAGAAGCTAAAGTCAGATGTATCAGTACTGCAGTGGAGTAAAGGGAATTACAGAGGCATGAGAGAGGAGATGGCCAGAATTGATTGGAAAAGAACACTGGCAGGGATGACAGCAGAGCGGCAATGCCTGGAATTTCTGGAAGCAATCTAGAAGGTGCAGCATATATGCAATCCAAAACAGGAGAAATTTTCTAAGTGAAAGATGATACAACTGTGGCTAACAAGAGAAGTCAAAGCCAATATAAAAGCCAAAGACAGGGCATATAATAGAGCAAAAAATAGTGGGACGTTCGAGGATTGAGAAGCTTTTAAAAACCAACTAAAAAGTAATTAAGAAGGTAAAGATGGGATATGAAGGTAATATTATTAGCCAATAATATTAAAGAGGATGCCAAAAGTTTCTTCAGATATACAGAGTGTAAAAGAGAGGTGAAAGTGGATATTGGACCGCTCAAGAATGATGCTGGAGAGCTAGTAATGGGGGACAACAAAATGGCAGATGAACTGAAGAAGTATATTGCATCAGTCTTCATTGTGCAAGTCACTACCAGTATGGTAGAAGTTCTGGGTGTCAGGGATCATGAAGTGTGTGAAGCTACCATAACAGGAAAGAATGTTCATGGGAAACTTAAAGGACTGAAGGTAGGTATGTCACTGGACCAGACAGTGTACACCCGAAGTGCTGAAAGAGATGGCTGAAGAGATCATGGAGGCATTAATAATGATATTTCAAGAATCAGTAGATTCTACAATGGGTGCAGGAGACTGAGAAATTGGAAATGTTACTCCACTCTTCAGAAAGCAGAGAGTCGGAAGAAAGGAAACTATAGGCCAGTTAGTCTGACCTCAGTGGTTGGGAAGATGTTGAAGTCGATTTTTAAAGATGAGGTCTCAGGGTACTTGGATGCATATGATAAAATATTCTGTAGTCAGCATGTTTTTCTCAAGGGAAAATCTTGCCTGACAAATTTGTTGGAATTCTTTAAAGAAATATCAAGCAGGATAGATAAAGGAGTATTAGTTGATGTTGTGTACTTGTCAGGCAAGATTTTCCCTTGAGAAAACCGCGCTGACTACAGACTATTTTATCATATGTATCCAAGTACCCTGAGACCTCATCTTTAAAAATCGACTCCAACATCTTCCCAACCACTGAGGTCAGACTAACTGCCCTATGTGGGCATGTGGCCAAGTGGTTAAGGCATTGGACTAGCTACCTGAAGGTTGTGAGTTCCAGCCCCAGCCGAGGGAACGTGTGGTGTCCTTGAGCAAGGCACTTAATCACACATTGCTCTGCGACGACACTGGTGCCAAGCTGTATGGGTCCTAATGCCCTTCCCTTGGACAACATCGGTGTCATGGAGAGGGGAGTCTTGCAGCATGGGCAACTGCTGGTCTTCCATACAACCTTGCCCAGGCCTGTGCCCTGTGTCCATGGTCTCGCAAGACTAACGGATGCCTTTACTTTACTTTACTTTGTGTACTTGGATTTTTAAAGTAAATATGTTAAAATATAGGTCTGGTCCACGGGTTGAGATTCTGAATTGAGAAAGGCCAATTTTCATGTCATCAGAATGATCTGGCAAATGTGGATTGGGACTGGCTGTTTTCTGGCAAAAGCATACTTTGAAAGTGGAGGCTTTCAAAGCCAAATTTTGACAATGCAAAGCTTGTACTCGTCTGTCAGAATAAAAGGTAAAGATAACAGGTGTCGGGAACCTTAGATTTCAAAAGAAACTGAGGCTCGGGTTAAGAGAGAAAAGGAGTTGCACAGCAGGTATAGGCAGGTAGGAACATATGAGGTGCTTATGGAGTACACAAAAAGCAAGAGAACACTTAGGAAAGAAATCAGGAAAGTTAAAAGAAGGCAATAAGTTGCTCCAGCAGACAATGTGAAAACTGGTCTTCTGCAAGATCAGAATGGTAGGTAAACCATGTGTTGAATCAAAACAGATGGGGGAGATCTTAAATTACTTCTTTGCATCTCTATTTACTCAGGAGACAGATGCAGAGTCTTTAGAAGTAAGGCAAAACAGCATCAACTTCGTGGACCCTGTACAGATTACAGAGGAGGTGGTATTTGCTACCCTGACGCAAATCAGAGTGGTTAAATCCCCAGGGCCTGATAAGCTGTTCCCTCAGACCCTACGGGAGGTGTGCAGAAATTGCTGGGGCCCCAGCAGAGGTATTTAAAATATCCTTTGCAACAGGAGAGGTACCAAAGGATTGTCGTATAAACTATGTTTAACAGGCTCTGGACATAAACCAAGGAAATTACAGGCTGGTGAGTCTGACATTAGTTGTTGGAAAGTTATTGGAAGGTATTGAAAGGAACCAGATATATAAGTACAGTGCCTATAAAAAGTATTCAGCCCCCTTGGAAGTTTTCAGATTTTACTGTTTTACAGCATTGAATCACAGGTGAACTAATTCAGCAATTTTTGAAATTGATTAACAGAAAAAGACTCTTTCGGGTCACATTGAAAATGATCTAAGTTTATTACAAATATAAAACATAGAATAATTGATTGCAAAAGTATTCACCCCCATTAATATGACATACCAAATCATCACTGGTGCAGCAAAATAGTTTTTAGAAGTCACATAATTAGTTAAACAGAGATCTGTTTTTGGAGACCTGTGTACAGTCAAGGTGTTTCAAATGACTGCAGTAAAAATACACCTGTATCTGGAAGGACTAACTGCTGGTGAATCAGTATCCTGGCAAACTCAACATTTGGTAGGTTTCAATGAGATCCCCATGCATTCTTCTAAATTCCAGTGAGTACACACCCAAAGCTGCCAAACACTCCTCATATGTTAACCACGTCATTCCTGGACACATCCTCGTCAACCTCCTCTTGGCTCTTTCCAATGACATCACATTCTTTCTGCGATATGGGGCCCAAAACTGTGGCCCGACCAGTGTCTTATAAAGGCTAGGTATTATCTCCCTGCTTTGATATTCTACTCCCCTTGAAATAAATACCAACATTGCTTTTGCCTTCTTTACCACAGGCTCAATCTGTAAATGACCTTCTGGGAGTCTTGCATGAGAACTCCCAAGTCCCTCTGCACTTCTGATGTTTGAACCTTCTCCCTATTTAGATAATAGTCCACACTACTGTTCCTTTTACCAAAATGCACTATCATACACCTCACAATACTGTATTGCATCTGCCAGTTTTTGCCTATTCTTCCAATTTGTCCAAGTCCTGCTGCAACCGCATAACTTCCTCAGTACTACCTACCCTTCCAGCCACAAACTTTGCCACAAAGCCATCAATTCCATTATCTAAATCACTGACAAACAATGAAAAGCAGCGGTCCCCATAATGACCCCTGAGGAACACCACTAGTCACCGGCAGCCAACCAGAAAAAGCCCCCTTTATTCCCACTCACTGCCTCCTGCCTGTCAGCTATTCCTCTACCAATGCCAGTATCTTTCCTGTAATGCCATAGGATTGTATCTTGTTAAGCAGCCTCATATGTGGCACCTTATCAAATGCCTTATGAAAATCCAAGTGAATGACATCCACTGTCTCTCCTTTGTCCACCCTGCTTCTTCCTCGAAGAACAGATTTGTCAGGCAAGATTTCTCTTCACAGAAACCATGCTGACTTTGACTTATTTTATCATTAGTCTCCAAGTACCTCGAAACCTCACCCTTAACAATAGACTCCAACACTTTCCCAACCACTGAGGTTAGGCTAACTAGCCTATAATTTCCTTTCTTTTGCTTTCCTCCCTTCTTAAAGAGTGAAGACATTTGAAATTTTCTGGTCCTCCGGGGCCAAGTCAGAATCAAGTGATCCTTGAAAGGTCATGACCAATGCATCCGATATCTCTTCAGCAACCTCTCTCAGGAACCTGTCTTCCGCACTTTAAGACCTTTGAGCTTGCCTAGCACATTTTCCTTTGTAAATGAAATGGCACTACTCCTGCTCCCTGACACTCACAGATGTCTGACAAACTGCTTGAGTCTTTCACAGTGAACACAGATGCAAAGTACCCATTAAGTTCATCTGCCATTTTTTTGTCCCCCATTACTACCTCACCAGTTTCCTTTTTCGGTGGTCCAATATCAACTCTCACCTCCCTTTTACTCTTTATTTAACTGAAAAAAAACTTTTGGTATTCTGCTTTATATTACTGGCTGGTCTGCTTTCATATTTCATCTTTTTCTTTCAGCTTTTTTAGTTGCCTTTTTGTTGGATTTTAAATCATCCAACTTCCTTCTCACTTTTGCTATCATATATGCTCTTGCTTTGTCATATCTGCAGTCCTTAACTTCCTTTGTCATCCACAGTTGCTTACCCCTGCCATTTGAGAACTTTTTCCTCTGTGGGACATATCTATCATGCGCTTTGTGAACTATTCCCAGAAACTTCAGCCATCTCTGCTCCGCTGTCATCCCCAAAAGTCACCGACACAAATCCCCATAAGATTACATCCCAGGATCATCCCTGCCAATATTCTCCTCCAATCCACCTGGGCTAGCTCCTTCCTCATCCACCTGCAATTCCCTCTATTCCATTGCGATACAGATACATGTGAGTTATGCTTCTCCCTCTCAAATTGCATTATGAATTCAATCCTATTGTAATCACTGCCTCCTAAGGGTTCCTTTATGTTAAGCTCCCTAATAAGATCTGGGTTACTACACAATACCCAATCTCAGATAACCTTTCCCCCAGCAGGCTCAAGCACAAGCTGCTTTAAAAAGCCATCTCATAGGCATTCAACAAATTCCCATCTTGCGATCTGACACCAACCCCCTTGCATATTGAAATCCCCCATTACAATTGTGACATTACCTTTATGACCCTTTTCCAGCTCCCTTTGCAATCTCAACCGCACATATTGGCTACTATTTGGAGGCTTATATATGATTCCCACAATGGACTTTTTAATCCTTGCAATTTCTTAACGCCACCCACAAAGATTCAACATTCTGTGACGTTATGCCACCTCCGTCTAAAGATGCAATTCCATCTCTTACACACACAGCCACGCCACCAACAATGCCTTCCTGCCTTTGCTTTTGATACAAAATATATCCTTCGATGTTAAACTCCCAACTATTGCCTTCTTTCAGCTGCGACTCACTGATCCACACACCGTCATACCGACCAATCTCTAACTGCGCCACAATATTGTCCACCTGATTCCGAATGCTACGTGCATTTAAATACAGTACCTTGGTCATTGTATATCAAGCAGTAGTAAATCAAGGCAACTGGACTTGCCGTGTTGTCTAGAAGACATTTCGCCACACATCCGAGAGGCTTCTTCAGTTCTCATCCATGGTGGGAAGTTTTCCAGCTATTATAAGCCAGAAAACTACCCACTGTGGATCAGACAACACAGCAAGTCCGGTTGCCTTGATTTACTGCTGCTTGATATTCCTCATTGAAACCAATCAAATGGTGAAAAGCTTGAAAGAGTGGATGTGGAGAGGATTATTCCTATGGTGGGAGAGCCTAATACCAGAGGACACAGCCTCAGAATAGAAGGGCGTCCTTTTAGAATGATGAGAAGGAATTCCTTTAGCCAGAGAGTGGTGAATCCGTGGAGTTCTTTGCCACAGACAGCTGCAGGGGCCAAGTCTTCACGTATATTTAAGGCAGAAGTCGATAAATTTTTGATTGGTCAGGGCACGAAGGATACGGGGAGAAGGCAGGAGATTGGGGCTGACAGGAAAATTGGATCAGCCATGATGAAATGGTGGAGCAGACACAATGGGCTAAATGGCCTAATTTTTCTCCTATGTCTTATGGTCTCTTGATACTTTAACCGAGGGGGAAAACTCTGAATTCTTCCTCTCTATGCCCATCAATATTTTATACATCTCTATAAGATCACTAGTTCCTTCAGTTTGTTATAGCCAGGCCAGTTTGTGGGGATGAGCTCCCACTACCTATTTAATGTTCCCAATGGTGTGCATCTCAAATAGCCTCTGACAACCCAGTCCAGCTCCCGGTTTACATGCCCGACAGAACAGTTTCTACTGTCAGGAGAAGGGCCAAAAGCAGGTTACTGGCAGCTTAAAACGAGTCACTTTGAGTAGATGGGGCTTGTCAGCTGAGGGTGGCAGATCATCTCGTGAAAGGAAAACTCTGACCTCAAACCTCTGCTGTCTTGTGGCTGTACCCAGTCATGGGGATGGCTTCAGGAGCAAACCCTGAGGAAAAACCCAGAGTTAGACTCCTTCAGCACCACTGATGCCAAACTGTATTGATTTCCGATGTTCCTTTTGATGTGTCAGCTGTTTGGAGAACGAAAACCTGCTGCATGAGCAACAATTTACTCTCCATTTCATACTGCCATGACTTGTGTACCAATTTATATAATCATGTAAACAGCTCAGATGCAATATCCGTGTTTGATGCCAACCAACAGAAGGGCCTCATAAGATCAACTCTTAGTCTCATATGCTCCAAGGAATAAGGTCCTAGACTGTGCAGCCTCTCCCCATTACTCAGTCTCTCAAGTCCTGGCAAGATCCTTGTAAATATTTCTGAACTCTTTCCAATAGCAGGGTGACCAAAACAGAAAACAATACTTTGTACTCAGTACCCTGACCAATGAAGGCCCGTGTGCTGAAAGCTGCCTTTATCAATCCCAGTTCCGGGAGCCTCCAGCATATGAATAGTGGCTCCCTGATGCCCGCAAATTACATACAATATCACGGAAATCAATTTTTTTCAGAGCAAGCGAGCGAGAGAAAGCAAGCGAGAGAGCGAGCAAGAGAGAGAGAGAAAGCAAGTGAGATAGAGAGAGAGAAAACGAGATAGAGAGAGAGAGAAAGCAAGCGAGAGACAGAGAGAAAGCAAGCCAAAACGAGAGAGAGAACGCGCCATGGCAGAGTGTTCCAAAAATAAAAGAAAATATAAAACGTACGTCATCCCAGACTACACTAAAGTGTACCCCTGCCTAATAGGGGTCAAAAATAATGACAGTGTTGCTCGCTGCACTGTTTGCAACAGTGACTTTTCTATTGCCCATGGAGGGTCAAGACTGTAGAAGACATGTTGAGGCAAGTTTAACAAGTGTCATTCGTTCATTACCGTAGTTAACATTACTTAAACCAGCTGGCTTGCTGCTAAGGAGCTACTCTATTGCAGACATCCCACCTCTCCCAGAAGTCTCCTGCAAATTGATGGTGCTACCTCCCTGAAATGAGTTTTTGCAGGGTGGGATGGCTGCAATCCATGTACCTGTGACTCCACTTTCTGGGGACCATATACTTGGCCTCCAATGTCCACCTGGTCTCCAACACTCCTCCGGGCCCTATCACTCACTGTGTATGACCTACCTTGTCCTGACTTTCCAAAATACAATAGCGAGCACTTATCTGAATTAAGTTCCTTTTGTTGTCCTTCAGCCCTCTTATTTAGCAGATACACATCCCTCCGTAATTTTTTGTAACCTTTTTCACTGTTCACCATACCAATTACACCTGGACAACAAATATTTTGCGTCCTGAATATTTTTAGGTGTATCTTATGGATTTTGAGCTGCTGATCATGAAATTCACCATGAAATTTCCCTATTATACATCTTTTCTTGAAATCACCTATATTTGTTATTTTAATTCATAACTCAAGTCAGAATAACTGATGCCAAGATTAAGGAAGGTATTTTTGTTGGTATTTTTGGAGCACCAAACTACATGCAGCTGGTTCACAACATCATTCAGGCATACAAAACCATGAAGTGCAACATGTCACTAAAGATTCATTTTCTCCATTCCCATTTAGAATGCTTCCCTGCAAATCTTGGTGCTGTCAGTGATGAGTATGGTGAAAGGTTTTACCAGGATATTGTGGTCATGGAGAAACAGTATCAGGGCAACTAGAATCTGTCAATGCTAGCTGACTATTGTTGGACACTTAAGTGAGAAGCCTCAGACACTGACTACAAATGAAAATCATCAACAAAATATTTTTAGCATAGTTGAACTTTTGCAAAGTGTCAGCACCGTTGTGCAATTAAATGCATTAATCAATAAAAGATAATTTCTTGTTTCTCCAAATTCCTGCATGATGCAACAGTCTGAAATAATATTCGTGTTCAGCATCATGTGGTCTATCACACACAATCAAATATCTGATGAAGCAACACTACAAAACAATTTGCTGCCCAGTGTTATTGTCATGTCATCTGCAAAAACATAACAATTTCTTGTTAATTCTCATGAAAAAGTAACAATAGGCTGAGCACTGTATCGTAGGAAAGGTGAATGAGCTTAGGGCATGGATCAATACCGGAATTATGATAATAAAACGATAAGACATAGGAGCAGAATTAGGCTGTTTGGCCCATCAAGTCTGGCCTCCCATTCAATCATGGCTGATCCTTCTCTCCCTCCTCAATCCCATTCCTTGGCCTTCTCCCCGTAACCTTTGATGCCATGTCAAATCAAGAACCTATCAATCTCTGCCTTAAATACACCCAACAACCTGGCCAGTAATGAGACTCAGGTGCAGGAGGGACAGGACTGGCAGCTCAGTATTCCAGGGGTCCATTGTTTCAGACATGACAGAGCGGGAGAGATTAAAGGAGGAAGGATGGCATTACTAGTCAGGGAAAATATCATGACAGTGCTCCGTCAGGATAGACTGGAGATCTCGTCTAGTGAGATGTTATGAGTGGAACTGAGAAATAAGAAAGATATAACCATGATAATGGGGCTATATTACAGACCACACAACAAGCCTAGGGATTTAAAGCAACAAACTTGTAAAGAGATTGCAGACTGTTGCAAGAAACACAAGGTTCTTGTAGTTGCTGATTTTAACTTGCAACATATTGACTGGGAATCCCATACTCTCACAGGACTAGATGGGATAGAGTTTGTCAAATGTGTTTCTTTCATCAGTATTTAGGAGTCCCAATGAGAGTGTGTGGGATACTGGATCTGCTATTAGGGAATGAGACAGAGCGGGTGACAGAAGCCTCTGTAGGAGAACACTTTGCATCCAGTGACCACAATGTCATTAATTTCCAAGTGAATCTGTAAAAATACAAGTCTGTTCTGCAGGGTGAGATTCTACATTGGAAAAAGGCCAATTTTCATGTCATCAGAAATGATCTGGCAAGCGTGGATTGGGACAGGCTGTTTTCTGGCAAAGGTGTATTTTGAAAGTGGAGGCTTTCAAAACCAAACTTTGAGAGTAAAAAGATTGTACTTGCCTGTCAAAATAAAAGGTAAAGATATCAAGTGTATGGAACCTTAGTTTTCAAGAGATATTGAGGCCCTGGTTAAGAGAGAAAAGCAGCTGAATAGCAGGTAGAGGAAGAAAGGAACACATGAGGTGCTTATGGAAGACACAAAATGCGAAAAAACACTTAAGAAAGGAATCTGGAAGGTGAAAAGAAGGCATGAAGTTGCTCGAGCAGCCAACGTGAAGGAGGATTCTGCAGATACGTTAAGTGCAGAAGGACTGCTAGGGACAAAATTGGTCATCTGGAAGGTCAGAATGGTAATCCATGTATGGAATCAAAACAGACGGGGGAGCTCGTAACTAAATTCTTTGCATTTCTATTTAATCAGGAGATGGATGCAGAGTCTTTAGAAGTGAGGCAAAACAGCATCAACTTCATGGACCCTGTACAGATTACAGAGGGGGAGGTGTTTGCTACCCTGATACTAATCAGGGTGGATAAATTCCCAGGGCCTGACAAGATGTTCCCTTGGACCCTACAGGTGTCGTGCAGAAATTGCTGTAGCCCCAGCAAAAAAAAATCCTTCACAACAGGAGAGGTACCAGAGGACTGGTGTATAGACAATGTTGTTCTGTTTTTTTAAAACAGGCTCTAAACATAAACCAAGAGATTATAGACCAGTGAGTCTGACATTAGTTGTGGGAAAGTTATTGGAAGATATTGTAAGAGATCAGATATATAAGTACAGTGCCTATAAAAAGTATTCACCCCACCCAGAAGTTTTCATAGCTTATTGTTTTACAGCATTGAATCAGAGTTGATTTAATTTGGCATTTTCTGACACTGATCAACAGGAAAAGACTCTTCCATGTCAAAGTGAAAGCAGACCTCTACAAAATGATCTAAGTTTATTACAAAGTATTCACCCACTTTCATATGCCGTACCAAATCATCACTGGTGCAGCAAATTGGTTTTTGAAGTCACATCGTTAGTTAAACAGAAATATGTTTTTGGAGACCTGCATGCAGTCAAGTGTTTCAAGTCAAGTCAGGTCGCTTTTTTGCCATTTCGACCATAACTACTGGTACAGTACATAAGTAAAAATGAAACAACGTTCCTCCAAGACCATGGTGCTACATGAACCAACACAAAACTACCTGAAACAACACAGAACTACACTAGACGACGTGAAAAAACACAAAACTATATTAGACTTCAGACCGACACAGGACTACATAAAGTGCACAAAACAGTGCAGGACAGTATAATATTTAATAAACATGACAATAGGCACAGCAGAGGACAATTACAATAATAAATAACATAAATTTACATGTAAATGTAAATGTAGACAATGTTATAGCAGGAATTGAGAAAGAAATGAGCAAAAATTGTAAAGAGAGTGGAGTGGTGTTCAGTTGAGAGTGAGAGTGTGTGTGTGTGTGTGTGTGTGTGTGTGTGTGTAGGCTGGTGTCAGACTAGACTCTGGGAATTGAGGAGTCTGATGGCTTGGGGGAAAAATCTGTTACACACTCTGGTCGTGAGAGCCCGAATGCTTTTTGCCAGATGGCAGGAGGGAGAAGAGTTTGTATGAGGGGTGTGTGGGGTCCTTCATAATGCTGTTAGCTTTGCAGATATAGCGTGTGGTGTAAATGTCTGTAATGGCGAGAAGAGAGAACCCAGTGATCTTCTCGGCTGACCTCACTATCCGCTGCAGGGTCTTGCGATCCGAGATGGTGCAATTTCCGAACCAGGCAGTGATGCAGCTGCTCAGGATGCTCTCGATACAACCTCTGTAGAATGTGGTGAGGATGGGGGGGGGGTGTGCGAGGTGGACTTTTCTCAGCCTCCGCAGAAAGTAGAGATGCTGCTGGGCTTTCTTGGCTATGGAGCGGGTGTTGAGGGACCAGGTGAGATTCTCCACCAGGTGAACACATAGGAATTTGGTTCTCTTAACGATCTCTACGAAGGAGCAGTCAATGTTCAGCGGAGAGGGGTCACTCTGTGCTCTCCTGAAGTCAACAACCATCTCTTTTGTTTTGTTCACATTCAGATACAGGTTGTTGGCACTGCATCAGTCCGTTAGCCACTGCACCTCTTCCAGATGAGACCCACCAGTCATGTCATTGGCGAACTTGATGATGTAAATCGAGCTGTGTATTGCTGTACAGTCGTGGGTCAGCAGAGTGTACAGCAGTGGACTGAGCACACAGACCTGGGGGGCCCTCGTGCTCAGTGTGATGGTGTTGGAGATGCTGCTCCCGATCCAGACTGACTGAGGTCTCCCAGTCAGAATGTCTAGGATCCAGTTGCAGAGGGGGTGTTCAGACTCTGTAGGCTCAGCTTTCCAAACAGGTGCTGAGGAATGACTGTGTTGAATGCTGAACTGAAGTCTATGAACAACGGTCAAATGTACATGTCTTTTTTGTCCGGGTGGGTGAGGGCCAGGTGGAGGGTGGTGGCAATGGTGTCGTCTGTTGGGCAGTTGGGACGGTACGTGTACTGCAAGGGGTCCAGTGCGGGTGGCAGCAGGGTCCTGATGTGCTTCATGACAAGCCTCTCGAAACACTTCATGATGATGGATGTGAGTGCAATGGGATGATAGTCATTGAGGCAGGATACTGAAGACTTCTTCGGCACGGGGACGATGGTGGTGGCCTTGCAGCATGTAGGAACAACGGCACTGCTCAGGAAGATGTTGAAGATGTCAGTAAGAACATCTGCCAGCTGGTCTGCACATCCTCTGAGCACTCTGCCAGGAATATTGTCTGGTCCAGCAGCTGACCGTGGGTTGACCCTGCATAGGGTTTTCCTCACATCAGCCACGGTGAGACACAGCACCTGGTCATTGGGAGGAGAGATGGTCTTCCTCGCTACCGCATTATTTTCCGCCTCAAAACGAGCATAGAAGTTGTTTAGCACATCTGGGAGGGAGGCATTGATTGTAGTAAAAAAAAATAACACCTGTATCTGGGAGGACCAATTGCTGGTGAGTCAGTATCCTGGCAAAAACTGCACTATGAAGACATAAGAACACTCCAAGCAACTCTGCAAAAAGGTTATTGAAGAGCACAAGTCAGGAGATGGAAACAAGAAAATTTCCAAGTCACTGAGTATCCCTTGGAGTCTAGTTAAGTCAATTATCAAGAAATGGAAAGAATATGGGACAGCTACAAATCTGCTTACAGCAGGCCATCCTCAATGTCGCAAAAACAAAGGAGCTGGTTGTGGCCTCCGGGAGGAATGGAGACAGCCTAACTCCCATTGATATCAATGGATCTGGGGCCTCCTTCGCCTCAGACAACCTTGAAGAAGTTTGGTATGGGCCCCCAAATCTGAAGAACTTTCTACAGGGGCACAATTGAAAGCATCTTGACTGGCTGCATCACTAGCTGGTATGGGAACTGTACTTCCCTCAATCACAGATCTCTGCAGAGAGTGGTGCGGACAGCCCAGCGCATCTGTAGATGTGAATTTCCCACTGTTCAGGACATTTACAAAAATGGTGCGCAAAAAGGGCCTGAAAAATACCAGAGCCACCTCAACCACAAATGTTCCAGCTGCTACCATCCGGGAAATGGTACCACAGAATAAAACCCGGGACCAACAGGGTCCGGGACAGCTTCTTCCACCAGGCCATCAGACTGATTAATTCATGCTGACACAACTGTATTTCTATGTTATATAGACTATTCTGTTGCAGAGAATATTTATTATAAATTACTATAAATTGCACATTGAACATTTTCTCCCCATGTATATGAAGGATGTACATAATAAAGTCAATTCAATTCAATACAAGTAGTTACTGTAATTGATTTACTTATTTATTTTTTCTTTATTTCCATGTATTGCATTGTACTACTACTGCTAAATTAACAAATTTCTCAACCTGTGCCGGTGATATTAAACCTGATTCTGAAACACTGATCTCCTGGTGCTCCACATCCTTTTCCTTAGTAAATACTGAAGCAAAGTATTAAGTACTTCACTCACATTCTCTGCATCCAAGCAAATGTTTCCCCTTTATCCCCGAATGATCAATTTCCCTAGTTGTCCTCTTGCTTTTGGCATATGTATATAATGCCTTGCGATCCACCTTAATCTGACCTGCCAAGGACTTTTCATGGCCCCTCCAGTTTCCTAATTCCCTTCTTTAGTTGTTTTCTGGCTTCTTTATACACCTCATTTGTTTCGTCTGATCCTTTACCAGCTGTAGCTTTATGGAACAGTGGCAAAGTGAAAGCCACTGTTGAAAAAAAAACACATGAAATCTCATCTAGAGTTCACCAGGAGGCATGTGAGAGACCCTGAAGTCAGGTGGAAGAAGGTTCTATGGTCTGATGAAACCAAAATTGAGCTTTTTGGTCATCAGACTAAACACACCATCCCTACCATGAAGAATTGTGAAGGTTGTGGGTAAAACGGATGCAGCAAAATACAAGGAAATCCTGGAGGGAAATCTGTTGCAGTCTGCAAGAGAACTGCGACTTAGGAGATTTCTTTTCCAGCAAGACAATGACCCCAAGTATAAAGTCACAGCTACACAGGAATAGCTTAAAAACAACAAAGTTAATGTCCTCAAGTGGCCAAGTCAGAGTCCAGACCTCAATCCTATAGAGAATTTCTGGCTGGACTTGAAAAGGGCTGTTCACTCGTGATCACCATGCAAACTGACAGAGCTTGAGGAGTTTTGAAGGGGGTGAGTAATTATGTAATCAATTATTTTGTAATAATTGGAATACATTTACATGTAGGCCCACCAGTGCCAAGCTGTATGGGTCCTAATGCCCTTCCCTTGGACAACATTGGTGGTGTGGAGAGGGGATACAACCTCGCCCAGACCTGCGCCCTGGAAACCTTCCAAGGTGCAAATCCATGGTCTCACGAGACTAACGGATGCCTATAGATAGATAGAAAGAAATTTAGACCAATTTGCATTCACTTTATATGAAAGAGTCTTTGCTGTTAATCAGAGTCAAAAAAGCCAAATTAAATCCACTGATATTCAATGTTATAAAACAATAAAACATGAAAACTTCGAGGGGGGGAATACTTTTCATAGGCACTGTATATGGATAGACATGGACTGATTAAGGATAGTCAGCATCGCTTCATGTGTGGTGGGGCATGTCTAACCAATATTAAAGAGTTGTTCAAGGAAAATTGATGAAGGTAAGTCAGTTGATGTTATCCACATGAACCTTAAGGCATTCCACATGGGAGGCTGGCCAAGAAGATTCAGTCTCTCGGCATTCAGGATGAGGTAGTAAATTGGATTAGACATTGGCTTTATGGGAGAAGCCAGAGAGTGGTAGTAGAGGGTTGTCTCTCTGACTGGAGGCCTGTGACTAGTGGTGTGCCACCATATCAATGCTGCGTCCTTTGCTGTTTGCCATCTACAGTATATCAGTGATCCAGATGATAATGTGACTAACTGGATCAGCAAATTTGCGGATGACATCCAGATGAGAGTGTAAGGAAGGCTATCATGACTTGGAACGGGATCTGCATCAGCTGGGAAAATGTGCTGAAAAATGGCAGAGGGAATTTAGTGCAGAGAAATACAAGATTTTGCACTTTAGTAGGACCAACCAGGGTACGTC
The DNA here is from genome assembly GCF_963921235.1 of Mobula hypostoma. NCBI lineage: Eukaryota > Metazoa > Chordata > Chondrichthyes > Myliobatiformes > Myliobatidae > Mobula > Mobula hypostoma. The sequence continues at coordinate 10,307,585 of NC_086101.1, read as the reverse complement.
TTACATAGTGCATGGTAGGGCACAGAAGATTGTGGATAAATAAAGGGATTTGGGAATACAGATACATAATTTGTTGAAAACCATCTCACAGGTAGAAAGCTTCTGCAACATTGGCCTTCATGAATCAATGTATGGAGTACAGGAGATGGGATGCTATGTTGACGATGCTCAAGGTGTTGTTGAGGCTTAATTCGGATTATTGTGTGCATTTTGGTCACCTACTTACAGGAAAGATGTAAACATGGTTGAAAGAGTACAGAGAAAATTCACAAACATGTTGCTACATCAGGAGGACCCAAATTATAAGGAAAGATGGAATAGGTGAGGACTGTAATCTTTAGAACATAGAATATCCTACTAGTCATTGACGGATTAGCAGCTTTTTATAGTTGCTCCTATTTTACTTACTTTACTGTTTCCTTTTCAAATCTTTTTATTATTATTATCCAAAATTAACAAGAGTACATCGAAGTAAGTAGCACTTACAATGTCTCAAGAAAAAAAACGTTATTTTAAAGACTGAAAAAATTTTTGGCGACAAAAAAAGAGGAAAAAAAACCTACTAAGCAAGGAAAAGTGAGGGAGAAAAAACCCATTAGGTGTTTAACCTCGGAGCCATGCATCATACAAAAAGTTTCTAAAGATAAATATCAAACCGCCAGCAAGAAAAAAAAATGTACCAAAAATTTACAATTAGATCATGGAGGAAATCTACCAATTAACTCAAATGATAGTAACAAGCAAATGAACCCCATCTTTTCTCAAAATCAAACATAGGCTCAAAGGTTCAACTTCTGTTCAACTTCAGCTACTGTTAGGGGTCTAGATGGTTTAGAGTTTGTAAAATGTGTTCAGGAAAGTTTTCTAAATCAATATATAGAGGGACCAACTAGAATGGATGCAATATTGGATCTCCTGTTAGGAAGCAAGTTAGGACAAGTGACAGAAGTCTGTGTAGGGGAGCACTTTGGTTCCAGTGATCATAACACCATTAGTTTCAACTTGATCATGGACAAGGATAGATCTGGTCCTAGGGTTGAGGTTCTTAACTGGAAGAAGGCCAAATTTGAAGAAATGAGAAAGGATCGAAAAAGCGTGGATTGGGACAGGTTGTTCCCTGGTAAGGATGTGATCGGTAGGTGGGAAGCCTTCAAAGGAGAAATTTTGAGAGTGCAGATTTTGTATGTTCCTGTCAGGATTAAAGGCAAAGTGAATAGGAATAAGGAACCTTGGTTCTCAAGGGATATTGCAACTCTGATAAAGAAGAAGAGGGAGTTGTATGACATGTATAGGAAGCAGGGAGTAAGTAAGGTGCTTGAGGAGTATAAGAAGTGCAAGAAAATACTTAAGAAAGAAATCAGGAGGGCGAAAAGAAGACATGAGGTTGCCTTGGCAGTCAAAGTGAAGGATAATCCAAAGAGCTTTTACAGGTATATTAAGAGCAAAAGGATTGTAAGCAATAAAATTGGTCCTCTTGAAGATCAGAGTGGTTGGCTATGTGCGGAACCAAAGGAAATGAGGGAGATCTTAAATAGGTTTATTGCGTCTGTATTTACTAAGGAAACTGGCATTAAGTCTATGGAATTAAGGGAAACAAGTAGTGAGATCATGGAAACTGTACAGATCGAAAAGGAGGAGGTCCTTGCTGTCTTGAGGAAAATTAAAGTGGGTAAATCCCCGGGACCTGACAGGGTGTTCCCTCGGACCTTGAAGGAGACTAGTGTTGAAATTGCAGGGGCCCTGGAAGAAATACTTAAAATGTCATTGTCTACGGGTGAGGTGCCGGAGGATTGGAGAGTGGCTCATGTCGTTCCGTTGTTTCAAAAAGGATGGAAAAGTAATCCGGGAAATTATAGGCCAGTGAGTTTAACGTCGGTAGTAGGTAAGTTATTGGAGGGAGTACTAAGAGACAGAATCTACAAGCATTTGGATAGACAGGGACTTATTAGGGAGAGTCAACATGGCTTTGTGCGTGGTAGGTCATGTTTGACCAATCTATTGGAGTTTTTCGAGGAGGTTACCAGGAAAGTGGATGAAGGGCAGGCAGTGGATATTGTCTAAATGGACTTCAGTAAGGCCTTTGACAAGGTCCCGCATGGGAGGTTAGTTAGGAAAATTCAGTCGCTAGGTATACATGGAGAGGTGGTAAATTGGATTAGACATTGGCTCAATGGAAGAAGCCAAAGAGTGGTAGTAGAGAATTGCTTCTCCGAGTGGAGGCCTGTAACTAGTGGTGTACCACAGGGATCAGTGCTGGGTCCATTGTTATTTGTCATCTATTTCAATGATCTGGATGATAATGTGGTAAATTGGATCAGCAAATTTGCTGATGATACAAAGATTGGAGGTGTAGTAGACAGTGAGGAAGGTTTTCACAGCCTGCAGAGGGACTTGGACCAGCTGGAAAAATGGGCTGAAAAATGGCAGATGGAGTTTAATACAGACAAGTGTGAGGTATTGCATGTTGGAAGGACAAACCAAGGTAGAACATACAGGGTTAATGGTAAGGCACTGAGGAGTGGAGTGGAACAGAGGGATCTGGGAATACAGATACAAAATTCCCTAAAAGTGGCGTCACAGGTAGATAAGGTCGGAAAGAGAGCTTTTGGTACATCGGCCTTTAGAACATAGAACATAGAATTGTACAGCACAGTACAGGCCCTTCGGCCCACAATGTTGTGCCGACCCTCAAACCCTGCCTCCCTTATAAGCCCCCACTTTAGATTCCTCCATATACCTGTCGAGTCGTCTCTTAAACTTCACTAGTGTATCTGCCTCCACCACTGACTCAGGCAGTGCATTCCACGCACCAACCACTCTCTGAGCAAAAAACCTTCCTCTAATATCCCCCTTGAACTTCCCACCCCTTACCTTAAAGCAATGCCCTCTTGTATGGAGCAGTGGTGCCCTGGGGAAGAGGCGCTGGCTATCCACTCTATCTATTCCTCTTATTATCTTGTACACCTCTATCATGTCTCCTCTCATCCTCCTTCTCTCCAAAGAGTAAAGCCCTAGCTCCCTTAATCTCTGATCATAATGCATACTTTCTAAACCAGGCAGCATCCTCGTAAATCTCCTCTGTACCCTTTCCAATGCTTCCATATCCTCCTATAGTGAGGTGACCAGAACTGGACACAATACTCCAAGTGTGGCCTAACCAGAGTTTTATAAAGCTGCATCATTACATCGCGACTCTTAAACTCTATCTCTCAACTTACGAAAGCTAACACCCAATAAGCTTTCTTAACTACCCTATCCACCTGTGAGGCAACTTTCAGGGATCTGTGGACATGTACCCCCAGATCCCTCTGCTCCTCCACACTACCAAGTACCCTGCCATTTACTTTGTACTCTGCCTTGGAGTTTGTCCTTCCAAAGTGTACCACCTCACACTTCTCCGGGTTGAACTCCATCTGCCACTTCTCAGCCCACTTCTGCATCCTATCAATGTCTCTCTGTAATCTTTGACAATCCTCTACACTATCTACAACACCACCAACCTTTGTGTCGTCTGCAAACTTGCCAACCCACCCTTCTACCCCAACATCCAGGTCGTTAATAAAAATCACGAAAAATAGAGGTCCCAGAACAGATCCTTGTGGGACACCACCAGTCACAATCCTCCAATCTGAATGTACTCCCTCCACCACGACCCTCTGCCTTCTGCAGGCAAGTCAATTCTGAATCCACCTGGCCAAACTTCCCTGGATCCCATGCCTTCTGACTTTCTGAATAAGCCTACCGTGTGGAACCTTGTCAAATGCCTTACTAAAATCCATATAGATCACATCCACTGCACTACCCTCATCTATATGCCTGTTCACATCCTCAAAGAACTCTATCAGGCTTGTTAGACACGATCTGCCCTTCACAAAGCCATGCTGACTGTCCCTGATCAGACCATGATTCTCTAAATGCCTATAGATCCTATCTCTAAGAATCTTTTCCAACAGCTTTCCCACCACAGACGTAAGGCTCACTGGTCTATAATTACCCGGACTATCCCTACTACCTTTTTTGAACAAGGGAACAACATTCCCCTCCCTCTAATCCTCCGGTACCATTCCCATGGACAAGGAGGACATAAAGATCCTAGCCAGAGGCTCAGCAATCTCTTCTCTCACCTCGTGGAGCAGCCTGGGGAATAGTCCGTCAGGCCCCGGGGACTTATCTGTCTTAATGTATTTTAACAACTCCAACACCTCGTCTCCCTTAATATCAGCATGCTCCAGAACATCAACCTCACTCATATTGTCCTCACTATCATCAAGTTCCCTCTCACTGGTGAATACCGAAGAGAAGTATTCATTGAGGACCTCGCTCACTTCCACAGCCTCCAGGCACATCTTCCCACCTTTATCTCTAATCGGTCCTACCTTCACTCCTGTCATCCTTTTTTTCTTCACATAATTGAAGAATGCCTTGGGGTTTTCCTTTACCCTACTCACCAAGGCTTTCTCATGCTCCCTTCTTGCTCTTCTCAGCCCCTTCTTAAGCTCCTTTCTTGCTTTCCTATATTCCTCAATAGACCCATCTGATCCTTGCTTCCTAAACCTCATGTATGCTGCCTTCTTCCTCCTGACTAGATTTTCCACCTCCCTTGTCACCCATGCTTCCTTCACCCTACCATTCTTTATCTTCCTCACTGGGACAAATTTATCCCTTACATCCCGCAAGAGATCTCTAAACATCGACCACATGTCCAGAGTACATTTCCATGCAAAAACATCATCCCAATTCACACCCGCAAGTTCTAGCCTTATAGCCTCATAATTTGCCTTTCCCCAATTAAAAATGTTCCTGTCCTCTCTGATTCTATCCTTTTCCATGATAATGCTAAAGGCCAGGGAGTGGTGGTCACTGTCCCCCAGATGTTCACCCACTGATAGATCTGTGACCTGACCCGGTTCATTACCTAGTACTAGATCTAGTATGGCATTCCCCCTGGTCGGCCTGTCCACATACTGTGACAGGAATCCACCCTGGACACACTTAACAAATTCTGCCCCATCTAAACCCTTGGAACTAATCAGGTGCCAATCAATATTAGGGAAGTTAAAGTCTCCCATGATAACAACCCTGTTATTTTTGCACCTTTCCAAAATCCGCCTCCCAATCTGCTCCTCTGTATCTCTGCTGCTACCAGGGGGCCTATAGAATACCCCCAGTAGAGTAACTGCTCCCTTCCTGTTCCTGACTTCCACCCATATTGACTCAGAAGAGGATCCTGCTACATTACCCACCCTCTCTGTAGCTGTGATAGTATCCCCGACCAGTAATGCCACCCCCCTCCCCTTTTTCCGCCCTCTCTATCCCTTTTAAAGCACTGAAATCCCTTTTAAAGCACTGAAATTCGATTTATTAATCGAAGTATTGAGTATAAGAGCTGGAATGTTATGATGAGTTTGTTAAGGCATTGATGAGGCCGAATCTGGAGTATTGTGTTCAGTTTTGGTCACCAAATTACAGGAAGGATATAAATAAGGTTGAAAGAGTGCAGAGAAGGTTTACAAGGATGTTGCCGGGACTTGAGAAACTCAGTTACAGAGAAAGGTTGAATAGGTTAGGACTTTATTCCCTGGAGCGTAGAAGAATGAGGGGAGATTTGATAGAGGTATATAAAATTATGATGGGTATAGATAGAGTGAATGCAAGCAGGCTTTTTCCACTGAGGCAAGGGGAGAAAAAAACCAGAGGACATGGGTTAAGGGTGAGGGAGGAAAAATTTAAAGGGAACATTGGGGGGGCTTCTTCACACAGAGAGTGGTGGGAGGATGGAATGAGCTGCCAGACGAGGTGGTAAATGCGGGTTCTTTTTTAACATTAAAGAATAAATTGGACAGATATATGGATGGGAGGTGTATGGAGGGATATGGTCCGTGTGCAGGTGAGTGGGACTAGGCAGAAAATGGTTCAGCACAGCCAAGAAGGGCCAAAAGGCCTGTTTCTGTGCTGTAGTTTTTATGGTTCTATGGTTCTAATTTTCTCCAAACTAAGACACAGCATCACTTGAGAGAACCATTGTGACAAAATGGGACCCGATGTATCCTTCCACTTCAACAAAATGGCCCTCCTAGCTATCAATGTAACGAATGCAATAACATATTGGTCAGACAAAGAGGATATTTTGAAGAACTATTCCAAAAAGCATAGTTAATTTGTTAGGTTGTAAATTAATTTTAGGTGCTTTAGAAATTGTAGAAAAAACTAACTTCCAGAACTGTTCCAGTGTAGAACAGGACCAAACCATGTGTGTCAGTGTAGCTGTCTCAGTTTTACATCTATCACAATAACTATCAACATGAGGGAATATTTTAGACAATCTCTCCTTCGTCAAATAGTAACGATGCACAATTTTAAATTGAATCAGTGACCGACTCGCACAGATCGAAGAAGAGTTAACCAGCTTCAGAATCCGCATCCAATCCTCCGTCATAAAAGTCAAATTAAGTTCCTTTTCCCAATCTTGTTTAATCTTAAAGGATGCTTATCCCATTATAATAGTAAATTATAAATTCTTCCAATGGAACCCTTCATCAAAGGGTTCATACTCAGAATAGTATCTAACAGGCCAGCATCCAATATGTAAGGAAAATTACATAAATATTTTTGTAAGAAATGTCTAACTTGAAGGTATTGTAAAAAGTGTGAGTCTGAAAAAGAATATTTATCAACTAATTGTTCGAAAGACAGCAGTCTATCTTCTTTAAATAAATCCAAAAAAGAATTAATACCTTTATTTTTCCAAAGTAAAAAAATTGGATCACTCAAAGGCGGCTTAAAAAAGTAATTCTGATAAATTAAACTACAAATTTTAAATTTTTTAAGATTAAAAAAATTGCAGAACTGGAGCCAAGTTTGTAAAGAATGCTTAATCACAGGGTATAAATTTAAATTAGCAACTTTAGCTAATTGAATAGGTAAAGCAGCTCTCAATAACGAGGTTAAATAAAACTGTTTCAATAGTTTTCAATTCCAAGTCTACCCAAATTGGCCGATCGTTCTTATCAACCGAATGTAACCAAAATGACATGTATCACACATTAACAGCCCAGTAATACATTCTTAAATGAGGCAAAGCGAGATCTCCATCCTTTTTCAACTTTTGTAAGTGACATTTACTAATTCTTGATCTTTTATTATTCCAAATAAAAGATAAAGTAATAGAACCAATCCAATCAAAAAACTTCTTACTCAGGAAAACTGTGATATTCTGAAATAAATATCAAAATTTTGGTAAAATCATCATTTTGACTATATGGATGCGACCAACAAGTGAAAATGTAAGTGGACTCCATCTACGAAATAAATTCATCACAGAATCTACCAAGGGAACAAAATTAGCTTTATAAAGATCCTTATATTTTTTTAGTGATTATAACACCTAAATATCTAAAAGAATCCCTGACTTTGAAAGGAGTATTATCATATATAGAAACAGATTCATTTAAAGGAAGCAGTCCACCTTTACTAAAATTTATTTGAAATCATGAAAGATCTCTAAATTCATTAAATAATTTTAGCAAGGCAGGAATAGATTCCTCGGGATTGGGTATGTAAACCAGTAAATCATCAGCGTAAAGAGAAATCTCATGAATGGTCTCATTTACAAAAATCCGATAAATATCTTTAGCTTCACCAAGAGCAATAGCAAGGGGTTCTAAAATTAAACTAAACAAAGGACTTAATGGACAACCTTGTCTTGTCCCCCACAAATGCTGAAAAAAGGAGACCTACAGTTATTACTAATAACAGTAGCAATAGGAGTTTTATATATCATTCTAATCCAATTATTAAAATTAACACCATAGCCAAATTTCTTGAAAACATTAAATAAATATTTCCATTCCACTCAATCAAACGTTTTTTTCAATATCTAAAGAGATGACACATTGTGGAGTTTTAAAAGAGGATGAATATACAAAGTTAAATAATCTCCAAACATTCGAAAAAGAGTAACAACCCTTTATAAAGCCTGTTTGATCTTTAAAAATAATTTTACCCAAAATATTCTTCATTATCTTTGCCAGAATCTTAGCACCGACATTCAATAATGAAATAGATCTATATGAGGCACAATCATAGAACATAGAACATAAAACAGTAGAGCACAGTACAGGCCCTTCGGCCCACATTGTTGTGATGACAGTCAAACCCTGCCTCCCATATAACCCCCTACCTTAAATTCCTCCAGAAACCTGTCCAGTAGTCTCTTAAACTTCACAGGTGTCTCTGCCTCCACCACTGACTCAGGCAGTGTATTCCATGCACCAAACACTCTCTGATACCTTCCTCTAATACCCCCTTGAACTTCCCACCCCTTACCTTAAAGCCATGTCCCCTTGTATTGAGCAGTGGTGCCCTGGGGAAGAGGTGCTGGCTATCCACTCTATCTATTCCTCTTATTATCTTGTACACCTCTATCATGTCTCCTCTCATCCTCCTTCTCTCCAAAGAGTAAAGCCCCAGTTCCCTTAATCTCTGATCATAATCCATACTCTCCAAACCAGGCAGCATCCTGGTAAATCTCAATCTCCTCTGTACCCTTTCCAATGCTTCCACATCCTTCCTATAGTGAGGCGACCAGAACTGGACACAGTACTCCAAGCGTGGCCTAACCAGAGTTTTATACAGCTGCATCATTACATTGCGACTCTTAAACTCTATCCCTCAACTTATGAAAGCTAACACCCCATAAGCTTTCTTAACTACCCTATATACCTGTGAGGCAACTTTCAGGGACCTGTGGACATGTACCCCGAGATCCCTCTGCTCCTCCACACTACCAAGTATCCTGCCATTTACTTTGTACTCTGCCTTGGAGTTTGTCCTTCCAACCTGTACCACCTCACACTTCTCTGGGTTGAACTCCATCTGCCACTTCTCAGCCCACTTCTGCAACCTATCAATGTCTCTCTGCAATCTTCGACAATCCTCTGCACCATCTACAACACTACCAACCTTTGTGTCGTCTGCAAACTTGCCAACCCACTCTTCTACCCATACATCCAGGTCGTTAATAAAAATCGCAAAAAGTAGAGGTCCCAGAACAGATCCCTGTGGGACACCACTAGTCACAACCCTCCAATCCGAATGTACTCCCTCCACCATGACCCTCTGCCTTCTGCAGGCAAGCCAATTCTGAATCCACCTGGCCAAACTTCCCTGGATCCCATGCTTTCTGACTTTCTGAACAAGCCTACCATATGGAGCCTTGTCAAATTCCTTACTAAAATCCATATAGATCACACCCACTGCACTATCCTCATCTATATGCCTGGTCACCTACTCAAAAGAACTCTATCAGGCTTGTTAGACACGATCTGCCCTTCTCAAAGCCATGCTGACTGTCCCTGATCAGACCGTGATTCTCTAAATGCCCAGAGATCCTATCTCTAAGAATCTTTTCCAACAGTTTTCCCACCACAGACGTAAGGCTCTCTGGTCTATAATTACCCGGACTATCCCTACTACATTTTTTGAACAAGGGGACAACATTTGCCTCCCTCCAATCCTCCGGTACCATTCCCATAGACAGCGAGGACATAAAGATTCTAGCCAGGCGCTCGGCAGTCTCTTCCCTCGCCTCATGGAGCAGCCTGGGGAATATTCCATCAGGGCCTGGGGACTTATCCATCCTTATGTATTTTAATAACTCCAACACCTCCTCTCCCTTAATATCAACATGCTCTAAAACATCAACCTCAATCATATTATCCTCACCGTCATCAAGTTCCCTCTCATTGGTGAATACCGAAGAGAAGTATTCATTGAGGACCTCACTCACTTCCACAGCCTCGAGGCACATCGTCCCAGCTTTATCTTTAATTGGTCCTACCTTCACTCCTGTTATCCTTTTTTTCTTCACATAATTGAAGAATGCCTTGGGGTTTTCCTTTACCATACTTGCCAAGACCGTCTCATGACCCCTTCTTGCTCTACTCAGCCCTTTCTTAAGCTCCTTTCTTGCTTCCCTATATTCCTCAATAGACCCATCTGATCCTTGCTTCCTAAGCCTCATGTATGCTGCCTTCTTCCACCTGACTAGATTTTCTACCTCACTTGTCACCCATGGTTCCTTCACCCTACCATTCTTAATCTTCCTCACCGGGACAAATTTATCCCTAACATCCTGCAAGAGATCTCTAAACATCAACCACATGTCCATAGTACATTTCCCTGCAAAAACATCATCCCAATTCACACCCGCAAGTTCTAGCCTTAAAGCCTCATAATTTGCCCTTCCCCAATTAAAAATTTTCCTGTCCTCTCTGATTCTATCCTTTTCCATGATAATGCTAAAGGCCAGGGAGCGGTGGTCACTGAACCCCAGATGCTCACCCACTGAGAGATCTGTGACCTGACCCGGTTCGTTACCTAATACTGTACTAGATCCGGTATGGCAGTCCTCCCCCACACCCCCTTAGTCGGCCTGCCGACATACTGTGACAGGAACCTGTCTTGAACACACTTAAACAAACTCTGCCCGGTCTAAACCCTTGGAACTAATCAGGTGCCAATCAATATTAGGGAATTTAAAGTTAAAATCTGCCTCCCAATCTGCTCCTTGGTATCTCTGCTGTTACCAGGGGGCCTATAGAATACCCCCAATAGAGTAACTGCTCCCTTCCTGTTCCTGACTTCCACCCATACTGACTCAAAAGAGGATCCTGCTCCATTACCCACCCTTTCTGTAGCTGTAATAGTCTCCCTGACCAGTAGTAATGTTATTGTCCGTTAGAGATGGCGCCGGTAACTGGCGACGCTGCGCGGGCTCTCCCGAGCAAACTGCCCTCTCCGCTATCCTCCACCCGACAAACCCTCGTAAACCGCCAATCTAGATCAACAACCCCCTGGCGAAGCTACTGACCCAGCTGGAGAGCACCGCGCCAGAAATGCTTCTTAAACTCCGGGCCCGACCAGCGAGGCGCACCACGTTCCCGGAGACCCGCGGTCTGCTACCGAGCCGGAGCGCTTGGAGACACGGCCCATTGCGACCACACAGAAGTGACGGCGGAGACCTCAAGGTGCCCCAGACGCTTCCCCGGAGCGACCACCGTAAAGCCCCGTTGGTGGCCATCCACATTTGCCGGAAGTGAGGCCTCCGCCGCCGACCTCGGAAATCGAGCCCGAGGCTCGGCTGGAGCGGAGGCCTCCGCAACCGTGACTCGGCTTTAGGACTTGTTTCAGAAAGGAGCCCGGCCATCCGGGATTAAGTGTCGGCTTCGGGGCCCGACCCAATCGACAGCCCGGGCCCCCGGCAGCTGGAAGTGGCAGCGGAGCCTCCCCCGTTACTCGGTCCGACCCGGGGCGCACGACGACGCGACCCGCCGATCGATTCCCGCGGGACGCGTCCACCAACATCAAAGAGCTGACAACAACACCCTGTATCGATGGAGACCTGGAAAGATGCACTACTTACCGAGGAAGCGTGGGAAAAGAGCTGGGCTGCTCGTCAGATTGAAGCTGAGGGGCTTCAGGGTCCCTGTGCCCACCCTCCTACTGGCTAATGTGCAAGCCATAGAGAACAAGGTGGGTGATATTAGAGGGAGACTTACCTACTGCAGGAAGATGCAGAACTGCTGTGTATTCTGTTTCACCGAGACCTGGCTCTCCCCTGCCACCCCCGACTGTGCCATCCGACCGGAGGGATTTTTGATCCATCAGATGGACCGCACGGCGTCTTCGGGCAAGACGAGGGGTGGTGATGTCTGCCTACTGGTCAACACTGGGTGGTGCTCGGACACAGTGGAACTGACCAGCTCCTGCAGCCCGGACCTGGAACACCTGTCGGTGAAGTGTCGTCCCTACTATCTGCCACAGGAATTCACCTCGGTCATACTGACAGTGGTCTACATTCCCCCCCCCCCAGGCGGACGTGGAGTGTGCTCTGAACATACTGTATGCCAACATCAGTGAACTTGAGACCAGGTATCTGGAGGCTTTGTTCATTACAGCCAGGGACTTTAACCAGGCCAACCTCAGAAAGGCGCTGCCGAAGTTATCCCAACATGTCTCCTGCCCCACTAGACGCCCGAATATACTTGACCACTGCTACACAGCAGTCAAGGATGCCTACTGTTCTGTCCCATGGCCTCACTTCGGAAAATCGGGCCATCAGGCCATACTCCTCCCGGCTTACAAACAGAAACTGAAGCAGGAGGTCACGGTGTCAAAAGTAGTGTCGCGTTGGTCAGAGGAAACGGATGAGGTCCTCTGTGACTGCTTTGAATCGGTGGACTGGTTAGTATTCAAGGACTCGGCAGCTAACCTCGAAGAGTATGCCTCAGCTGTCATGGACTTTATTTGGAAATGCACAGAGGATCCAGGTATTCCCTAACCGGAAACCTTGGATGAATTGTGAGGTCAAGTCCCTTTTAAAGGCTAGAGCTGCGGCTTTTAGATCCGGGGATACCAGTCGCTACACGGAATCCAGGCGTGAACTCCGGAAAGCCATTAAGGGTGCCAAGAGGCAATATCGAGCCAAGTTGGAAGCCCAGGCTAACCAAAGGAATGCCAGTAAACTATGGCAGGGTCTAAATGAGATCACTGGGAGAAAAGAAAAGGCTGGGAATATCAATAACTGTGGTGCTTTTCTTCCTGATGAACTTAACGTATTCTACGCAAGATTCTAACGGAAGAGGAGCATCGCGCTCACCCGGGATGAACCGGACCTGGTGGAATCGAGATTCATCGTCACCGAGGAGGACGTTAGAAGGGCCTTCCTGAAGATAAATCCAAGGAAGGCGACGGGCCCAGATGGCGTCCCGGGATGGGTTCTCTGGGCCTGTGCAAGCGAGCTAGCTGGAATGTTTGCTGACATCTTCAGCTGCTCCTTGCTTCAGTATAAGATCCCCTCATGTTTTAAGAAGGCAACGATAATCCCAGTGCCGAAGAAGAGCAAGGTGGCATGCCTGAATGACTATCGACCTGTGGCTCTGACATCAATTGCTATGAAGTGCTTCGAGCGATTGGTTATGGCACACATCAACCACAGCCTACCGGTCAACCTCGACGCTTTGCAATTCGCCTACCGGAGCAACAGGTCAACGGCAGATGCCATCTCTCTGGCCCTACGTTCCTCCTTGGAACACCTGGAGAATAAAGACGCATACATAAGGCTCCTATTCATTGACTACAGCCCTGCCTTTAATATCATCCTTCCAAATAAACTGATTCCTAAGCTCCAGACCCTGGGCCTTAGCACTCAGATCTGCAGCTGGATCTTCAACTTCCTCACAGACAGGACCCAGGCTGTAAAAATAGGGGACAATCTCTCCTCTACAATCACTCTGAGCACCGGTGCCCCACAAGGCTGTGTACTCAGCCCCCTGCTGTACTCGCTGTTGCTGCTGCTGTTCGTCCTTCATAGTCGAAGATGACCATGGCTTCAAAGTCAAATGGGAGATTGGTGGCTGTGGGTCCGGAGGTGACTGATGAGGCCAATCCGGGCCCTGAAGGCTCGCCCACATGTGGGACACAAGTGGGTGGGTGCTGTCGTGGCAGTGGATGCTGCTCGGGCCTTGCGCACAGCACGCTTTCATTGCGCCTCGATGATGCGCCTGACTTCAGCTGCACGGGCTCCTGTGGTGATCTTGCTGCGCCAAGCTGGACGGTCGAGGACAAGCGTCTCCCACGTGTTGATGTCGACACCCAGGCCTTTGAGGAACACTTTCAGGCAGTCTTTGTAACGTTTCTTCTGCCCCCGACTGAGCGCTTGCCCTGACACAGTTCTCCGTACAGCAGCTGCTTAGGCAATCGGCTGTCTGGCATTCTGACCACATGTCCAGCCCACCTGGCTTGGGCTTTCAGCAGGAGGGTGTAGACGCTGCAGAGCCCAGCTCGTTCCAGGATTTCCGTGTCGGGGACTTTGTCCTGCCACCTGATGTGGAGGAGTCTGCGGAGACAGCTCAGGTGAAAGTGGTTGAGCTGTTTGGCGTGTCTGCTGTAGACAGTCCAGGTCTCGCTGGCGTAGAGGAGGGTGGTAAGGACCACTGCACAGTAGACCTTCAGCTTGGTGGTAAGGCTGAGTCCTCTCCGCTCCCAGACATTCTCACGGAGTCTCCCAAAGGCGGCGCTGGCTTTGGCAATCCTGTTGCTGACCTCAGCGTCTATGTTCATTGCGCGAGAGAGTATGCTGCCCAGGTAGGTGAAGTTGTCGACTGCCTGGAGGTTCTGGCCCTTCACCATGATGCGCGGCTCCTGGTATGGCTTTCCTGGGGCAGGCTGGTACAGAACTTCGGTCTTTTTGGTGCTGATAGTGAGACCGAAGTTGTCGCAGGCTTGTGAGAAGCAGTCCATTTCACGCTGCATCTCCTGCTCTGTGCTGGCGTTGAGTGCGCAGTCATCAGCAAACAACAAGTCTCTGATGACAGTCTCTCGCACCTTTGTAACTGCCTGCAGGCGCCTAAGGTTGAACAACCTGCCGTCAGTCCTGTATCTGACGTGGATTCCTTCTTCGTAGTTATGGAAGGCATCTGTCAGCATGGCAGAGAATACCGTACTGAACAGAGTTGGGGCAAGAACCCAGCCTAGTTTGACGCCATTTGTCACTGGGAAGGCCTCCGACTCGTCGCCGTCATGTGGGACTTTCACCATCATACCGTCGTGGAACTGCCGGACGATTGTGATGAACTTGCTGGGGCAGCCAAACTTCTCCATGATCTTCCACAAGCCTTCTCTGCTGACTGTATCGAAAGCCTTGTTTAGATTGACAAAGGTCATGAAGAGGTTGCTGTGTTGCTCCTGGCATTTTTCCTGGAGTTGGCGCGCAGGAAAAATCATGTCCGCGGTCCCACGTTCAGCACGGAAGCCGCACTGGCTTTCTGGGAGCAGACCTTGCTCAAGATGTTGGAGAAGGCGGTTGAGCAGGACGCAGGCCAGAATCTTCCCTGCAATGGACAAGAGGGAGACGCCTCGGTGGTTGTCGCAAGACTGGCGGTTGCCTTTCCTCTTGTAGATGTGGACTATGCTGGCATCTTTCAGCTGTTGCGGGACCTGTCCCTTTTTCCACATGGACTGGAAGAGTACAGTCAGCTTTTGCATCATGACAGGGCCTCCTGCTTTGTATACCTCAGCAGGGATTGCATCGGGTCCTGGCTCTTTGCCACAGGAGAGTTGCTTCACTGCCTTCCTGACTTCATCTACTGTGGGGAGGGTGTCGAGGTTTTTGTTGATCTCTACCTGGGGCAGGCGGTCAATGGCCTCGTCGCTGATGTCGGCAGGGCAGTTAAGGACGTTGTTAAAGTGCTCAGCACACCGATCCAGAATCTGCTTCTTCTCTGTCAGCAGCTGCATCTCATCTGCGTTGAGGAGGGGTGAGGAGCCGGAGGACTGGGGTCCGTATACAGCCTTAAGCGCATC
The DNA here is from genome assembly GCF_963921235.1 of Mobula hypostoma. Taxonomy (NCBI): domain Eukaryota; kingdom Metazoa; phylum Chordata; class Chondrichthyes; order Myliobatiformes; family Myliobatidae; genus Mobula; species Mobula hypostoma. The sequence continues at coordinate 10,292,222 of NC_086101.1, read as the reverse complement.
GTAGAAGCGCTTTATGTCGTGGCTGTCTGCATAGCCCTGGATTTCATCGGCCTTCTTGCTGAACTAGCTGTCCTGCATCTCACGAAGTTTTTTCTGCACCTTTCTGTACACCCATGATTGTGTAGCCAAGTTTCCATCAAACTCAATATATAAGTTTGCTGATGACACAACAATTGTAGGTCGTACCTCGGGTAATGATGAATTTGAGTACAGAGAGGAGATTAAGAACCTGGTGGCATGGTGCGAAGACAATAACCTATCCCTCAACGTTAGCAAGACGAAGGAATTGGTTGTTGACTTCAGAAGGAGTAGCGGACCGCATGACCCAATTTACATCGGTGGTGTGCAAGTGGAACAGGTCAAAAGTTTTAAGTACCTCGGGGTCAATATCACAAATGACCTGACTTGGTCCAACCAAGCAGAATTCACTGCCAAGAAGGCCCACCAGCGCCTTTACTTCCTGAGAAAACTAAAGAAATTTGGCTTGTCCCCTCAAACCCTCACTAATTTTTATAGATGCACCGTAGAAAGCATTCTTCTAGGGTGCATCACAACCTGGTATGGAAGTTGTCCTGTCCAAGACTGAAAGAAGCTGCAGAAGATCGTGAACACGGCGCAGCACATCACACAAACCAATCTTCCATCCGTGGACTCACTTTACACCGCCCGCTGTCGGAGCAGTGCTGCCAGGATAATCAAGGACAAGACCCACCCAGCCAACACACTTTTCGTCCCTCTTCCCTCCGGGAGAAGGCTCAGGAGCTTGAAGACTCGTACGGCCAGATTTGGGAACAGCTTCTTTCCAACTGTGATAAGACTGCTGAATGGATCCTGACCCGGATCTGGGCCATACCCTCCGAATATCCGGACCTGCATCTCGGGTTTTTTTGCACTACCTTACTTCCCATTTTTCTATTTTCTATTTATGATTTATAATTTAAATTTTTAATATTTACTAATTTTAACTATTTTTAATATTTGTAATCCAGGGAGTGTGAAGCACAGAATCAAATATCGCTGTACGTTCTAGTACCAACTGTTTGGCGACAATTAAGTATAAAGTTAAAGTTAATGCCCACCCCTCCTCCCCGTTTCCACCCTCTCTATCCCTCTATCAGTAGGATCTTTATCCTTTTTTAGAATTATAGAAATAGAAGCCTCATAAAATCACCTTTCACAAAAGAGTCCTTAAACATTTCCAACATATACTGTAGGGAGAAAGCAATTTTCCAAATTTTTTATAAAATTCTACAGGATAGCCATCAAGGCCAGGGGCTTTACCAGATTGCATTGAAAAAATAGCTTTATGAATTTCAACTTCAGTAATTTGGGCATGAAGAGTTTTCTGATCCTCAGCAGAAATGGTGCTGGATTTTCTTTTTAAGAGATAACATTATTTTGGTTCTTTCTTGTTTAAAAAAAAAGATTAAATATAAACATGGGATAGTTTGTAGATGCTGAAATGCAAACACTTTCCTTTGTTGAGACTTTGTTATTCCTCTTACAAGGTCAGTGGGTTTCATTTTTTTTAACTGGGGGAGGGAGAGAGATTCTTTAAATTTTTTTTTGTACAGACAGAGCAGTCCCTGGCTTCGTATTCTATCTTAGGGTGCCTGCTTTTTTTCGGGCAATGGGAGGAGGGGGGTGGGGTTAGAGTTAGGGTTTTTTTCCCCATTGGGTGGGTCCGGAGCATGAGTGTTTTCTATGTAGTTGTATTTTTCATCGCCGCCATTTTTGATCATCCCATATTGTGAATGTGTAAAGTAGAATAAAATTATAGGATGGTATTTAAACGGATTAATGTAATAAGTTGGAATGTATGTGGTTGGAATCATCCTATCAAATGAAAAAACACTTTTAAATTCATTAACCGATTCCAACCTGATATAAGTGCTGCCCAAGAGACACATATCAGGGCGGGAAATCCTAACTTAGATGATCCTCTTTTTTTAAAAAGGTATTTGCTTTACTGCCTGATTTAAATGAATATATGTTGATAATGGGTGGAGATTTGAACTGTTGTTTAAATCCTTTGATTGACAAGAGCTCAACCAATCAGTGACTTCCAAATCGCCCCGCATCACTTATTAACTCCTTTTTGATCGATTTTGGATTGATTGAATTATGGCGATATCTACACCCTCATATCAGAGAATATTCTTTTTTTCACATATCTATAAAAAATATTCAAGGATTGATTATATTATAATCGATCCTCGCTTCTTGCCTAGTGTTAAAAATTTTGAATATGACGATACTGCTATGTCTGATCGTGCGCCTCTGAGTCTGTCTTTTGAATTTGATGATGTCATACTTGCCTGCCCACCATGGCGCACATCTCAGACATCATTGCAGAACTCTGACTTTGTCAGCTTCATTGAAACTCAGGTAAAATAATTTTTTTCTTTTTAATAATATAGGGGTACGTCTAAATTAATCATATGGGATACATCTAAAGCATTTTTACGTGGTCAGATTATTTCTTATTCGGCTAAACTTAAAAAACAGACTAAAGTAGAATTAGATAAGATTTCAAAACAAATTAAGGACTTAGATAATATTTATGCAATTTCCCCTAATATTGATTTATTCAAACAAAGGGTGGAACTCCAATCACAATCTAATCAACAATTAACTCATCCTATTGAAGGCTATTTGCTTAAGTTAAAGAGCCAATTTTATAAATTTGGAGATTAAAAATAAAACAAACTGCATGCATCTCAATTAAAGACAGCTAGAGCCAAAAGGCAAATTTTGAAAATCCGTAGGAAAGATGGTACCCTGGCTTGGGAATATGAAGAAATTAATAACATTTTTCAAGATTTTTAATACTGAACTTTATAAATCTCAATGTCCAGTAGATTCTTCTAAAATGAATGCTTTCTTACAAAAGATCGCTTTTCCTAAAGTTTCTTATTTACTGTTTCCAACCTGCTTTGAAACCTTACATTTAAACGTGATATTATTTTACTATGCCTACAAGGGGTGCCAAAGGTACTAAAAAAGAGGAAGAACCTGCTGCAAATTTGGAATCTATTATGCATTTGCTTGGAAAACACCGGAAAGAATCTTCCGAGGAGTTCCAGCAGGAGTTCCAGCAACTCAGCTCTGTAATTTAAAAAAATAAATACAAAATTGGAGTCTATTCAAAAAACCTTAATTGAACATGATGAACGAATAGAAGAGAATGAAGCAACTCTGATGATTTTGGATGTGGTAATTGATGACCTGCAAAAGCTTTGTGAAAAACATTCCAAGTCTAATGAAAAATCAAGACAGAAGATTATCGATTTAGAAAATAGACGCACAAGAAATAACCTACAAACTGTGGGCCTTGAAGAGTCAACGGAAGGTGATAAGCCTATGGAATTATTTGCAAGCTTTTTGGCACAATTATTTCCAAAAATTTTAATGTCTTTACCTATGATTAACCAAGCTCATAGATCACCTGTGCCCGGACAAGCTCCAGGAGCGAGACCCAGATCAGTAAAAATCTGTTTTCATGAATTTCAAAAAAAGGAACTTTTAATTCGTGCATCCCATCGAAGAGGAATGATTGTTTATAATGGCCAGAAGATTAGAATCGTTGAGGATTTTTCACCCAAGATCATGAATGAGCATGCTAAGTTCAAAAAGGTTATGTTGGAACTTTTTAACAAAGGTTTCAAGCCTTCTCTTCGTTATCCTGCTCGGCTTGGAATTATACTGAGGGATGGCTCTAAGGAATGGTTCAGTTCGAGTGAAGATGCTCAGGAATTTTTAAAATCATAAGATTAACTGTTAATCTTATGATTTTAAAAATTCCTACATAAATAATTGCTTCTTTTACTTTTGGTAAACCCTTGTAGCTAACTCACTTTTTTGAATCTTTTAATATTTAGAGAATAAGATTCTAACGAGTTAGCACTTTGTGTGTTCATGTGTTTTGAATTTTGTAAGGTTTTTTATTTTATATTATACTTATTCTGCTTGAGGTTTTTCTCTATCAATAAGTCTTAGTATAGCTATTTTTCATTTTGAAACTGTAATAATTTATATGTGTTTTTGCTATGAGAGTTAAGTTCTTTTCTTTTCTTTCTGTCTGCTGTTTTGTCTAGGTTGGAATGCAGCTAATCTTGAAATTAATTTGGAGCCAAACCAGTAGGTTTTTAGGGGGATGATAGTTGTAGCTGCCAACTGTTTGTTGGCCAGCCTTCTTACCTTGGGAGGATGGAAGGGGGGATGGATTTTTTTCTGTCAGCTGTTTTGGACTTATAGCCAAATCTGTTGCTTGGTTAACCCATCTCAAGGTTCATTGTTTGGTTTTAATATGCATTCTAGTGATCATTACTCTAACCTTTCTTTTAAATAGTGTTAAAAATGGATCAAACTATTAACTTACTTAGTCTTAACATGACAGGATTTAATCACCCTGTGAAACAAAATAAGATTTTTGCCTATATTAAAAACTTAATGTCCCAATTATTTTTTTACAAGAAACTCACGCACGTAAATGTGACAATTTATGCCTTTTTTGCCGATGGAGAGGACTGCTTTTTCATTCCTCTTTTCAGGCTAAGCCTAAGGGGTTTCGATTTTTATGGATAACACAGTCCCCTTCGTCCAACATAAGGTAGTACCTGATACTAATGGCCGTTTTGTTACAGTGTCAGGAAAATTAGATAATATTTAATGGTATTTGATCATCTGTATGCCCCGAATATAGATGACCCAGGATTCTTTGAGCACTTTTTTTTTCATTTTTGCCAGATTTGAGTCTTTATTCATTGGTGATGAGAGGAGACTTTAATTGCTGGTTAGATCCAGTTTTAGACCGGTCTTCTTCTAAAACAGCCACACTTAACAAATCAGTTTTGTTTATTCAATCTTTTCTAATGAATTGTTAAGTAGCCTCATGTGTGGCACCTTGTCAAAGGCCTTCTGAAAATCCAAATGTACAACATCCACTGCATCTCCCTTGTCTAGCCTACTTGTAATTTCCTCAAAAAATTGTGATAGGTTTGTGAGGCAGGATTTTCATTTAGGGAATCCATGCTGAGTTCTGCCTATCTTGTCATATGCCTCCAGGTACTCTGTAACCTTATCCTTGACAATCGACTCCAACAACTTCCCAACCACCGATGTCAAGTTAACAGGTCTATAATTTCCTTTTTGCTTCCTTGCCCCCTTCTTAAATAGCGGAGTGACATTTGCAATCTTCCAGTCCTCTGGAACCATGCCAGAATCTATCGACTTTTGAAAGATCATCGCTAATGCCTCGGCAATCTCCACAGCTACTTCCTTCAGAATACGAGAGTGCATTCCATTTGGTCCGGAAGTTTTATCTACCTTTAGACTATTCAACTTCCTGAGTACTTTCTCTGTCGTAATTGTGACTGCGCACACTTCTCTTCCCTGCCACTCTTGAGTGTCCGGTATACTGCTGATGTCTTCCTCAGTGAAGACTGATGCAAAATACTCATTCAGTTCCTTCACCATCTCCTTATCACCCATTACAATTTCTCCAGCATCATTTTCTATTGGTCCTATATCTACTCTCACCTGTCTTTTACTCTTTATAGGAAAAAGCTTTTAGTATCCTCTTTGATATTATTTGCTAGCTTCCTTTCATAGTTAATCTTTTCCCTCTTAATGACCTTCTTAGTTTCCTTTTGTAAGCTTTTAAAAACTTCCCAATCCTCTGTCTTCCCATTAATTTTTGCTTCCTTGTATGCCCTCTCCTTTGCTTTAACTTTAGCTTTGACTTCTCTTGTCAACCATGGTTGCATCCTTTTACAAGTTGAAAATTTCTTCTTTTTTGGAATATACCTGCCTTGCACCTTCCTCACTTCTTGCATTAACTCCAGCCACTGCTGCTCTGCCGTCTTTCCCGCCAGTGTCCCTTTCCAGTCAACTTTGGCCAGTTCCTCTCTCATGCCACTGTAATTTCCTTAACTCCACTGAAATACCGACACATCAGATTTTGGCTTTTCTTTCTTAAATTTCACAGTGAACTCAATCATGTTATGATCACTGCCTCCTAAGGGTTCCTTCACCTTAATCTCTCTAATCACCTCCGGTTCATTACACAATACCCAATCCAGTACAGCCGATCCCTTATTGGGCTCAACAACAAGCTGTTCTAAAAAGCCATCTTGCAGACATTCTACAAATTCTCTCTCTTGAGATCCAGTGCCGACCTGATTTTCCCAATCCACTCGCATGTTAAAATCCCGCACAATTATAATAACACTGCCCTTGTGACAAGCCTTTTCTATTTCCTGTTGTAATTTGTAGTCCACATTACTGTAACTGTTTGGAGGCCTATAAATAACTGCCATCAGGGTCCTTTTACCCCTGCGATTTCTTAGCTCAACCCATAAAGATTCTGCACCTTCTGATTCTATATCACTTCTTTCTAATGATTTAATATCATTTCTTACCAATAAAGCCACGCCTCTCCCTCTGCCTACCTTCCTATCCTTCCGATACACCATGTATCCTTGGACGTTCAGCTCCCAGAGACATGCATCCTTTAGCCAGGTCTCTACTTAGCCATGTCAATTCTATTAAAATGAATATCTTGTCTTCTTCCGGGGTTTCAAGATGGTGGCGCAGTGAAAAGTTTCCTTTGCTGAGCTCAGCACCTCAACATTGGTAATTTTGCATATAAACCTATCCATTTCAACTTTCTTTTTAAATGCTCAAGTGCCGGATTTAATGACATGAACATTGTCGGATTTAATGACATGAACATTGATGCGGCCAAGATTGGCTGCACAGAGTGCTCGCCCAGGGCTGAGGAGGTAGCTACTGCTAGCTATGCTGACACGTTGGACCCTGCTTTTCGTCAAGTAATTCAGGAAGTTACGGAGAATACATCCCAAATGATGGACTAGAAACTAGCTCCAATCTCCCTAACACTCCAAAACCACACGTTGGAGCTTAAAAATCTTGATACAAGAACGACCGAAGCCGAGGGCCGAGTCTCTGTGGTAGAAACTGTAACTGGTCAGGCCCAAAGCCGCATCCGGGCACTAGAAAAGCAAGTTCAAAGCCTGGCTGACTATACCGATGATCTTGAGAACAGAGGTGGAGAAAGAATATACAAATCATCGGTCTACCTGAGGGACAGAAGGCAGCCAACGGGCGAAGTTTTTTGAGGACTGGCTGCCTAATTTCCTTGATTTGGAAACTAAGGCTGGACGCATTAAAGTAGAAGGAGCTCACTGTACGCTGGCACAAAAACCGGGCCCAAGCAAATGCCCTCGACCCGTCCTCGTGCGGTTCCATAATTTCCGTGATAAGCAAAGAGTGATGGAGGCTTCGAGGCACCACGAGACTGATGCCCAGGCTTTAATATATGAGTGATCCAGGTTTATGTTTTTTCAAGATTTTTCGGCAGCCATTATTCAGAAGCGAAGGTGGGTGTCAGAGTAGAGGGAGACAGAGTAGGAGGGCTTTGGTTCAATGGAGCTTTGGCGATAATGGGTCGAGGCGAGGTAAATTACTTGTGAAGAATAGGGATAGGAAGTATGTCTGTGAGGACGGTGATCTGTACTGGGTGTCAGACGTGGGATGTCAGGGAGACTCCCAGACTCCCGGATGGCCAGATATGAGCCAGATGCGTCAAGCTGCAGCTCCTTAGGGAAATGGAGGTGCAGCTTGAAGACTTTCATCTGGTCGGGGACAGTGAGGAGGTGATAGAGAGGAGCTGTAGGCTCACTGGGGCCTCGGGAGACAGATAAGTGGGTAACAGTCAGGAGAGGGAAGGGCAGGAGTCAGAGGCAAGAGAGCACCCCTGTGGCTACACCCCTAAACAATAAGAACTCTTGTTTGAGTACTGGTACTGTTGAGGGGGGACAGCCCACCTGGGGGCAGCAACAGTGGCCGCGCATCTGGCACAGAGTCTGGCCCTGCGGCTCAGAAGGGTAGGGAAAGGAAGAGGATGGCAGCAGTGATAGGGCACTCTACGGTTAGGGGGTCAGACAGGCGATTCTGTGGACGCAGAAAAGAAACACTGATGTAGGAAAAGGGAGGAGACCCTGAAAACAGACTACAGACAGTTAGGCAGAAGCTGAAAAGCAGGACCACAAAGCTAGTAATCTCGGCATTACTGCCTCTGCATGCGACAGTGAGAATAGAAATAGAGTGAGGTGAAGGATAAAATCGTGGTGGAGGGATTGGAGCAGGGGGCAGGGATTCAAATTTCTGGATCATTGGGACCTCTTTTGGGGTATGTGTGACCTGTAAAAAAAAGGATGGGTTGCACTTGAATTCGAGGCCAATATCCTGGCGGGGAGGTTTGCTAAGGCTATTGGGGAAAGTTTAAACTAGAATTGCTGGGGGGGGTGTGTGGGAACGGAACTGAAGAGATGGAGGAAGAGGTGGTTGGCTCACAAATAGAGAAAACTTGTAGGCGGTGTGAGAGGGAGGATAGGCAGGTGATAGAGAATGGATACACTCAGACTGGCGATTTGAGATGTGTCTATTTTAACACAAAAAGCATCATGAACAAAGCGGATGAGCATGGAGCGTGGATCAGTACTTGGAGCTATGATTTTGTGGCCATTACAAACTTAGATGGCTGAAGGGCTGGAATGGTTAGTTAGAGTGCCAGGATTTAGATATTTCAGACAGGGAGGGAGTCAAAAGTGGTGGGGGTGTGGTACTGCTGATCAAAGACAGCGTCATGGCTGCAGAAAAGCAGGAAGTCATGGAGGAATTGTCTACTGAGACTCTGTTGGTGGAAGTTAGGAACAGTAAGGGGTCAATAACTCTACTGGGTGTTTTTATCGAGCCCCCAGTATTAACAGGGACATCGAGAAGCAGAAAGGGAGACAGTTTCTGGAAAGGAGTAATAAAAACAGGGTTAACACGAGAAAATCTGCAGATGCTGGAAATTCAAGCAACACACACAAAATGCTGGTGAACACAGGAGGCCAGGCAGCATCTATAGGAAGAAGTACAGTTGACGTTCTGGGCCGAGACCCTTCGTCAGGGCAACAGGGTTGTTGAGATGGGAGATTTTAATTTCCCAAATATTGATTGGCAACTTCCTAGAGCAAGGGTTTCATAAGACCATAAGACAAAGGAGCAGAAGTAGGCTATTCGGCCCATCGAGTCTGCTCCACCATTTTATCATGAGGTTTCAGATGGGGTGGAGTTTGTTAGGTGTGTTCAGGAAGGTTTCCTGATACAGTTATGTAGATAAGCCTACAGGAGGAGAGGCTGCACTTGATCTGGTATTGGGAAATGAACCTAGTCAGGTGTCAGATCTCTCGGGAGAGCATCTTGGAGATAGTGCTCACAATTGTATCCCGTTTACTATAGCATTGGAGAGGGATAGGAACAGACAAGTCCAGAATGCGTTTAACTGGAATAAGGGGATATATGAAGCTATCAGGCAGGAACTTGGAAGCACAAATTGGGAACTGATATTCTCAGGGAAATGTACAGCAGAAATGTGGCAAATGTTCAGGGATATTTGTGTGACGTTCCGCATAGGTATGGATGCATAGGGTGGTAGGGTACAAAATCCGTAGTGTACAAAGGCCGTTGAAAATCCAGCCAAGAAAAGAAAAGCTTATGAAAGGTTCAAAAAACTAGGTAATGATAGAGATCTAAAAAATTATAAGGCCAGCAAGAAGGAGCTTAAGAATGAAATTAGGAGAGCCAGAAAGGGCCATGAGTGGCCTTGGTGAGCAGGATTAAGGAAAACCCCCAGGCATTCTACAAGTATGTGAAGAGCAAGGAGACGTGAGAGAATAGGCAATAAAGTGTGACAGTGGAAAAGTGTGTATGATACCGGAGGAGATAGCGGAGGTACTTAATGAATACTTTGCTTCAGTATTCACTACGGAATAGTCCTTGGTGATTGTAGGGATGACATACAGTGGAAAGAAAAGCTTCAGCATATAGACATTAAGCAAGAGGATGTGGTGGAGCTCTTGGAAAGCATCAAGTTGGATAATCACCAGGATTGGACGAGATATACCCCAGGCTACTATGGGAAACAAGGGAGGAGATTGCCGGCCTCTGGCGATGATCTTTGCATCATCAATGGAAACAGGAGAGGTTCTGGAGGATTGGAGGGTGGCAGATGTTGTACCTTTGTTCAACAAAGGGAATAGAGATAGCCCAGGAAATTATAGTGCAGTGAGCCTTACTTCAGTGGTTGGTAAGTTGAAGCAAAAGATCCTGAGAGGCAGGATTTATGAACATTTGAAGAGGCATAATATGATTAGGAATAGTCAGCATGGCTTTATTAAAGACAGGTCATGCCTTACGAACCTGATTGAACTTCTTGAGGATGTGACTAAACACATTGATGAAGGTAGAGCAGTAGATGTAGTGTATATGAATTTCAGCAAGGCATTTGATAAGGTACCCCATGCAAAGCTTATTGACAAAGTAAGGAAGCATGGGATCCAAGGGGACATTGCTTTGTGGATCCAGAATTGGCTTGCACATAGAAGGCAAAGAGTGGTTGTAGATAGGTCATAATCTGCATGGAGGTCAGTGACCAGTGGTGTGCCTTAGGGATCTGTTCTGGGTCCCCTTCTCTTTGTGATTTTTATAAATGACCTGGATGAGGACGTGAAGGGATGATTAGTAAATTTGCTGATGGCACAAAGGTTGGGGATGTTATGGATATAGCAGGACATGGTTAGGATGCAAACTGGGCTGGGAAGTGGCAGATAGAGTTCAACGAAGGTAAGTGTGAGGCGGTGTATTGGAGGGGTTGTGACTGTCATGTGATAGCACTGCGCATTACCTGGTCGAGAGGCATGCCACCTGCCAATCAGGGTTTGACCCCTCCTCGGCCATCAATGCACACCTAACCATTGGCCCCTTTAATTAGCCTTGTACTTGGCCTCAGGCAATTGGCCTTTGTAAACAGCTTAACTCTGCTGGCACCGAGCCATTGGCGTTCCTGTGAACTACCTGGGTGGGACCCTCCAGCCCTGTTGCACTATAAAGGGTGCCACGTGTGCTGGACCTGTTCTCTTTTTGCCATCCGAGGGATCTCCCTGCTTCACTCCAGGCTGAGAACTGTGGAACAGCGCTGGAGAAATTATTGGTGAGTTGTGCATTAAATGGGGTTGGGAGCGTTGGATATTGTTCCTAAAAGCAGAGAGCCGTGCCTGCACAGAGTCAAGGGGGGGGGCAGGTATCGTATCGGCTTTTCCCTTGGTTGTATGTGTGTGTGCGTGTACTTTGTTCCCACACGATTTTCCCACGTTCATTATTAATTGTCCACGTGTTTTATTGCCGATCTCACTACTGTAAATTGTGCGCATATGCGTGTTGCTATTTTCCTGCGTTTGCCTTCTGTAAATAAAATCCTTTACTGCCAAGACTGTGTCCAGAGTCCTCGCCTTTGAGACATACCAAATCTGTTTCTTCACTTACAACAGGTGGTTCATTTTGATAGGTCAAATATGATGGCAGAATTTAATATTAATGGTAAGACTTTTGGCAGTGTGGAGGATTTGAGAGTTTTTAAGGGTCCGAATCCATAGGACACACAAAGCTGATGTGCAGGTTGACTCTGTGGTTAAGAAAGCAAACAGTGCTTTCGCCTTCATCAACCGTGGTATTGAGTTTAAGAGCCAAGAGGTAATACTACAGCTATATATGACACTGGTCAGAACCACTTGGAGTACTGTGCTCATTTCTGGTCACCTCACTACAGGAAGGATGTGCAAACTATTGAAAGGGTGCAGAGGAAATTTACAAGGATGTTAACTGTATTGGGGACCATGCCCTCCACGAATAGGTTGAGTGAACTCGGCCTTTTCTCCTAGGAGCGATGGAGGATGAGAAGTAACCTGATAGGGGTGCATAAGATGATGAGATGCATTGATAGTCAGAGGCTTTTTCCCAGGGCTGAAATGGCTAACATGGGAGGGCAGAGTTTTAAGGTGCTTGGAAGTAGGTACAGAGGAGATATCAGGGTTAATTTTTTTTTACACAGAGCATGGTGAGGGCATGGAATGGATTGCTGGGGACAGTAGTGGGTGTGGATACGATAGGGTCTTTTAGGAGACTACTAAATAAGTACATGGAGCTTAGAACAATAGAGGGCTATATGTAACCCTAGGTAATTTCTGAAGTAAGTACATGTTTGGCACAGCATTGTGGGCTGAAGGACCTGTATTGTGCTGTAGGTTTTCTATGTTTCTATGTAGGTATATGGATAGTAGGGATACGCAGGGCTATCGTCCCAGTGCAGGTCGATGGGAGAATGCAATTTAAATATTTTTAGAAAGCACTAGATTTGCCAAAGGGCCTGCTTCTGTGCTATACTTCTCTATGAGTCTATAATGTAGAGGAGCACATTTGTAGAGAGATTGCAGACTGCTGCAAGAAACATAATGTTGTAATAGTGGGTGATTTTAACTTTCCTCATATTGACTGGGACTCCCATAGTGTCAAACAGCTGGATGGGAAAAAGTTTGTCAAATATGCTCAAGAAAGTTTCCTTGATCATTGCAAAGAGAGAGTGTGTGATACCTGATCTGCTATTAGGGAATGAGTTAGGGCAGGTGACAGATGTTTCTGTAGGGGAACACTTTGGATCTTGTGATCATAATGCCATTGGTCTCAAAGTAATTAAGGAAAAGGATAGGTCTGGCCCTTGGGTGATATCCCAAATTGAAGAAAGGCCAGTTTTGGTGGTATCAGAAAGGATCTGGCAAGTGTGAATAGTGACAACTTGTTTTCTGGCACTGGTGTACTTGTTAAGTGTGAGGCCTTCAAAAGGGAAACTTTGACAGTACAGAGATTGTATGTCCCGGTCAGAATAAGATGCAGGGATAACAGGTTGAAAAAACATTGTTTTTAAGAGATGTTGAGGTCCTAGTTAAGCAAAAGAAGGAGGTACATAACAGTTAGAGTCAGGCAGGAACAAATGAGGTACTTGAGGAGTGAAAGAAATGCAAGAAGACAATCAGGAGGGCTAAAAGAAGACACGTGGAAGATCAGAGTGGTATCCACGCATGGAGCTGACAGAAACGTGGGAGATTTTAAATGGATTTTTGCATCAGTATTTACTCGGGAGAGAGACAGGATCTATTGACGTGAGGCTGTGCAGTAACGGGGTAATGGACCCTATAAAGATTATGGAGGAGGTGTTGCTGTCTTGAAGCAAATTAGAGTGGATAAATCACAGGACCAGACAAGATGCTCTCTCAGACCCTGTGGGAGGCTCATGCAGAAATTGCAGGGGCCCCAGCAGAGATATTTTAAACATCTTTAGCCATGGGTGAGGTGCCATAGGATTGGAGGAGAGCTAATGTTGTTCAGCTGTTGAAGGATAAGCCAGGAAATCATAGGCATCTGAGCCTGACATCAGTACTGGGAAAGTTTTGGGGAAGTATTCTTAGGGACCAGATATAAAAGTATTTGGATAGACAGTCACTGATTAGGGACAGCCAAGACGGATTTGTGTGTGGTAAGTTTGTCTAACCAATCTTATATAATTTTTTGAGCAAGTTACAAATAATGTTGATGAAGGCAAGGCAGTGGATGTTGTCTATATGCACCATAGCAAGGACTTTGAGAATGTCCTGTATGGTAGTTTGGTCAAAAAGTTTCAGTTGCTTGGCTTTCAAGATTGCAAGAGACTTTGATTTCTCGTTTGAAGTCAGAGAGTGTTGTAGGTGGCTGCCTCTCAGACTGGAGGCCTGTGACTAGTGGTCTGCCGCAGGGATCGGTGCTGGGTACATTGTTGTTTATCATCCATAGCAACAAACTGGATGATAATGCGGTAAACTGCATCATCAAATTTAGAGATGGCATCAAGATTGGAGGTTAGTAGACAGTGAGGAAGATGATCAGAGTTTACAGCAGATCTGGAAGACCTGGAAAAATGGGATAAAAAATGACAGATGCAGTTTAACACAGACAAGTGTGAGATGTTGCACTTCAGTACAACTAGCCAGGGTTGATGTTACATGGTGAGTGGTTGGGCACTGAGGAGTGTAGTAGAACACAGGGATCTGGGAATACAGTCCATAATTCTTTGGAAGTGGTGTTTCAAGTAGATAGGGTCATAAAGAAAACTTTTTGGCATATTGGCCTTCATACATCAATATATTGAGTACACGAATGGAGCGTTAGCTTGAAATTGAATGAGATGTTTTACAGCCTAAGTTGAAGTATTATGTCCAGTTTTGATCACGTACCTAGATTGAAAGAATGCAGAGAAAATTTACAAGGAAGTTACTGAAAACTCAGCCCCTGTGTTATGGTGTGAGATTGAATTGCTTTGAACTTTATTCACTGGAATGTAGATGATCGAGGGGGGATTTTACAGAGGTATACAAAATTATGAGGGGTTTTCCCACACTGATCATTGAGCCAGAAATTCTGCTCTGATTGTATTAGCCCTGGGCCAACTTATAGAAGTTTCAAGTAGTAATCGGGTTGATTATTTTTCTGGATCTTTTTTTTCAAATCGACCACACCTGCGACTTTCATCTTGGGCATAGCAATGTCAATAGTTCACAGGTAGGTCAATGCAGCAGATGCTAATGCTTTGGGAAATGTTTGGTAATGCTAATATTTTTGGAAACATTCCAAGTTGTATCCACTTAACTTTCACCTGAGTATCAAAGGATTGAAAATATCTGTGTTGATGTCCAACCCAAATGAACAAGTTGTGGATTCAATTGGCCTTTAATGGTGTGCCAGATTTAAAAGATGCACAAACAGCAAAATTGTCACTAACAGTTGACTTTGTTTAAAGGCAAGGGACAGTATTCAACAGACATAAGATTTTGGCAAAGACATTACTATTCTTTGGTAGTTAGGAATTCAGGAGAAATTAGATCACCTTTCCCCTTCACCGATCAAACATCATAATTTACAAACCTGATATTGTAATAATTGCTGTATGTTCTGTTTTCAAATGTTGACTCCTGATAATACACTTCAGTTTGCCTGATGATTGCCTCGTTACTCCAACACTGCTCTCAACATTTACAAGACCCGAGTCTCTGTGGTACTTTGTCTCAGCCTCTGTTAATGCATTCCCATCGCCACTGATCCACTGGATCTCTGGCTCAGGATTCCATCCACTGGATTTACACACAAGCTGGATTCCCGCTCCATGGTATCCCTTCATCTGAATCCGAGGTTCACTCCCCGAACCTGCAGTTAATGACAGATGGAGAAATAATAGTCGTCAGGCAAAATGCAACATGAATTCATGAAGCCTAAGTATTAAAACTGCTTGCAATCACGTTTATTGACTTCTAGCCTTTCCTAGTTCATCAACTTGAGACATTAACTGTTTTTCTCTCCACAGATGCAGCCTGATGAAACACTTAAGTTTTTGGAAGCTGAATTCAGACAGGAAGTTTCAGGAATATAAAGAAAGCCAGAAAGAACACAAACAAGGAATAATGAGGATTAAAAGTGGACATGAAATGCCATTGGCAATTAGAATTAAAGAAAATACCAAGGCATTTTTTACGTATATTTAAAGCAAAAGGGTAACAAAAGTTACCCACATAAAAGTTGCTGATGAACGCAGCAGGCCAGGAAGCATCTATAGGAAGAGGTACAGTCGACATTTCGGGCCGAGACCCTTCGTCCTGACAGCCCAAAACGTCGACTGTACTTCTTCCTATAGATGCTGCCTGGCCTGCTGCGTTCACCAGCAACTTTTATGTGTGTTACTTGAAATTCCAGCATCTGCAGATTTCCTCGTGTTTGGGTAACAAAAGTTGTTTGCTTATGATTAGATTATGGAAGATAGTGAAATCAGTCTGGGAAATTCTACTATGTCACATACCAATCCTCACAGAGGAATCAGAAGTGGAAAGATTAAGAAGTTTCAAGTTCCTGGGTGTAAAGATCTCTCTGAGGACATAACCTGGTCCCAACATATCAGGGGAATACGATTATCAAGAAGGCAAGACAGCAACTATACATCATTCGGAGTTTGAAGAGATTTGGTATGTCAAAAAATACACTCAAAAACTTCTACAGATGTACCATGGAGAGCATTCTGACAGGCTGCTTCACTGTCTGGTATGGGGAATTTACAGACAGGACTGCAAGAAGCTGCAGATGGTTGTAAATTTAGTCGGTTCTATCTTGGGTACGAGTCTACAAAGTATCCAGGAAGGACATCTTCAAGAAGCAGTGTCTCAGAGAGGCAGTGTCCATTATTAAGGACCTCCAGCACCCAGGGAATGCCCCTTTCTCACTGTTACCATCAGGTAGGAGGTACAGGAGCCTGAAGGCACACACTCAGTGATTCAGGAACAGCTTCTTCCCCTCTGCCATCCAATTCCTAAATGGACATTGAACCCGTGAACACCAGCTCACTTTTTTAATACAGTATACATTATTAATGTTTCTTGCATGGTTTTTCATCTATTCAATGTACGTATATTGTAATTGACGGATTTATTTTTTTCCTCTTTTTCTATTTTATGTGTTGCATTGAACTGCTAATGCTAAATTAACAAATTTCACAAAACATGCTGATGATAATAAACCTGATTCTGATCTATACAAAGTTCAAAGTAAATTTTATTGTCAGACTACATAAATAAGCCCTGAGATTCATTTTCCTTCGGACATACTCAGCAAACCTGCAGAATAGTAGCTGTAACAGGAGCAATGAAAGATCAAATACAGTGCAGAAGACAGCAAATTGTGCAAATGCAAAAATATATAAATAGCAACAAAGATTGAGAACATGAAATAAGAAAACAATCTTTAAGGAGAGCTCATTCATTGTAGGAACATCTCAATGGATGGACAGTTGAGTATAGTTATCCCCTTTTGTTCAAGAATCTGAAGGGTTGAGGGCTCGTAACTGTTCTTGAACCTGGTGGTGTGAGTCCTGAGGCTTTGTACCTTCTACCTGATGGCAGCAGTGAGAAAAGAGCCTGGCCTGGGCAATGAGGACATCTTATGATGGATAATGTTGTTCTACGATGGTGTTTCATGTAGATGCACTCAATGGTTAGGAGGGATTTACCCGTGATATACTGTGCCAAATCCACTATATTTGCGGGATTTTCTATTCAAAGGCATTGGTGTTCCCACATCCGGCCTTGTTGCTGCCAGTCAGTACACTTTCTGCCACACAATTATAGACTTCTGTCAAAATTTTTTATGTATTCTATTAAATACACATAATTGATTTACTTGTTTATTTATTATGTTTTATTTAATTTATGATGATTATTTTTTTCTGTTTCTGCTAGATTATGTATTGCATTGAACTGCTGCTGCTGAGTTAACAAATTTCACGTCACGTGCCAGTGATAATAAACCTGATTCTGATTCTGATTCTGATGTCATGCTGAATCTCTGCAGGCTCCTCAGGAACTAGAGGCACTGCCATACTTTCTTCACAATTACACTGACATGCTGGGTCCAGGACAGGTCCTGCGGAATAGTAACACCCAGGAATTTAAAGTTGCTAACCCTCTCACCTCTGATCCACCAATGAGGACTGGCTCATGAACCTCTGCTTTCCCTCTTCTGAAGTCTACAATCAGCTCCTTGGTCTTGGTGACATTGAGTGAGAGGTTGTTGCTATGACACCACTCAGGCAAATTTTCAGTTTCCCTCCGTATGCTGATTCATCACCACCAGTATCTGAGAGAGGAAAGAGAGGAAATTTCTGGGATTTTCTGGGATTCCTGGCATTTTGACAAAACTCAGTTAATGGTGGAATGCTGGCCAGAAATGAAGTCCTGGAGAAATGGAGATAATGAATGTTGTTCCATATTTCAAGAAGGAAATAATCTAAGAGAGATAACCCATGGATTTTATATCAGTGATGGAGAAGCTATTGGAGAGTATTCTTTGGGATTGGATTTGCTCGCATTTGGATGGCTTTGTGTGGAGTAGGGTATGTCTTGCAAATCTGATTGAGGTTTTTGAGGAGGTGAAGAAGTTGATTTATAACAGTGGAGCAGTGGATGCTGACTACATGGTCTTCATTAAGGAAACTGAACGGCCTCTCATGGTGGGTTAACTACGATGATCAAGATTGAGGTGAATGTGGAGGGTGAGTGCCGGCTGCCTGCCTTTTAATCGCTCGCTGCCAGACAGGGAAAAGCCTGTCGCTTTGCCTGGAGAGTGTTGCCCAAGTTTTCTGAGTTTCGGATGTGGACTTGGACGAGAATTTTTTTTCAGTCCTATAATTTTTTAATATTCGGTGCTCTTTACCTAATCTCGCTAATTTTTTTTGCAGGGAGGGGGATTTGGGGGTTGATGTGCCTGTTCCCATTTTTTCTTTTTTGTGTGGGAGGTGAGATTTGGAGGTCGATGTGCTTGTTCGGTGTTTGTTCACTTTTTTTTGTGTGGGGAGGGGGGATTTGGGGTTGGATGATCATGCTGCCTTTCTTTTCTTTAGTGGTTTCATGGCTAACTGGAGAAGAAGAATTTCAGAGTTATGAACTTTGAACATTCTGAGATGCACAGGATCCATGGGGAACTGTACACACAGTACATATACAACATATAAATGACTGAGACAAAGTTGTACATAGGTGAATTGGCAACTTGCAGACAACACAAATACTGGTTGAATTTTGGGTAGTGAAAAGTTGTCAAAGGATACAGTAGGACATAGATCATTTGGAGATCTGAGCAAACAAATGGCAAATGGAGTTTCATCTGAACAAGTCAGGTATTGCACTTGGGAAAGTGGAAAGGATAGTTATTGGCTTTGGTGTACAGAGGAATTTTGGGTCCAAGTCCAATCTTCCTGTTAGTGGCAATGCAAATAGATTGTGTGGCAAAAAAAGATGTGTATGAAATGCCTGTCTTCATCACTAGGGGCATGCAGTACAGGAGTCAGGAAGTCATGATACAGCTCTATAAAACTTAATAAGATCTGTACTTTATTATGGCTGTGTGGCTTATGGATCAGCTTCATCTTCATATCTAAAATGTTTGGATGTGATACAAGCACAGGCTTTAAGACTGTGCTGTGGTGTGATAAGGTCATCCCCTTACAGTTGCTGAGGTTGAAGATGTTAACATACTGGATTAATTTGAGGGGCAGAGGAATGATGACCCTGTTAACAGTGTGCTGGAAGACTGTTGGGGACACCACCACATAACCATATAACAATTACAGCACATAAACAAGCCATCTCGGCCCTTCAAGTCCGTGCCGAACTCTTACTCTCACCTCGTCCCACCGACCTGCACTCAGCCCATAATCCTCCATTCCTTTCCTGTCCATGTATCTATCCAATTTAACTTTAAATTCAACATCAAACCCGCCTCAACCACTTCTGCTAGAAGCTCGTTCCACACAGCTACCACTCTCTGAGTAAAGAAGTTCCCCCTCATGTTACCCCTAAACTTTTGCCCTTTAACTCTCAATTCATGTCCTCTTGTTTGAATCTCCCCCACTCTCGATGGAAAAAGCCTATCTACATCAACTCTATCTATCCCCCTCATAATTTTAAATATCTCTATCAACTCCCCCCTCAACCTTCTACGTTCCAAAGAATAAAGACCTAACTTGTTCAACCTTTCTCTGTAACTTAGCAGATGAAACCCAGGCAACATTCTCGTAAATCTCCTCTGTACTCTCTCAATTTTATTGACATCCTTTCTATAATTTGGTGACCAGAACTGAACACAATACTCCAGATTTGGCCTTACTAATGCCTGTACAACTTCAACATTACATCCCAACACCTATACTCAATGCTTTGACTTATAAAGGCCAGCGTACCAAAAGCTTACTTCACCACCCTATCCACGTGAGACTCCACCTTCAGTGAACTATGCACCATTATTCCTAGATCCCTCTGTTCTACTGCATTCTTCAATGCCCTACCATTTACCATGTATGTCCTATTTTGATTAGTCCCACCAAAATGTAGCACCTCACATTTGTCAGCATTAAACTCCATATGCCATCTTTCAGCCCACTCTTCTAAGTGGTCTAAATCTCTCTGCAAGCTTTGAAAACCTACTTCATTAGCCACAACTCCACCTTTCTTAGTATCATCTGCATACTTACTAATCCAATTTACCACCCCATCAACCAGATCATTAATATATATGACAAACAACATTGGACCCAGTACAGATCCCTGACGCACACCACTAGACACCGTCCTCCAGTCTGACACACAGTTATCCACCACTGCTCTCTGGCGTCTCCCATCCAGCCACTGCTGAATCCATTTCACTACTTCGATATGAATACCTAACAATTGAACCTTCCTAACTAACCTCCTGTGTGGAACCTTGTCAAAGGCCTTAATGAAGTCCATTTAGACAACATCTACTGCTTTACCCTCGTCAACTTTCGTAGCAACCTCATCAAAAAATTCAATAAGATTTGTCAAACATGACCTTCCACGCACAAATCTATGTTGACTGTTCCTAATCAGACCCTGTCTATCCAAGTAATTATATATGCCATCTCTAAGAATACTTTCCATCAATTTACCCACCACTGATGTCAAACTCACAGGCCAATGATTGCTAGGTTTACTCTTAGAACCCTTTTTAAACAATGGAACAACATGAGCAATTCACCAATCCTCCGACACCATCCCCGTTTCTAATGACATTTGAAATATTTCTGTCAGAGCCCCTGCTATTTCCACACCAACTTCCCTCAAGGTCCTAGGGAATATCCGATCCAGACCCAGAGACTTATCCACTTTAATATTAATTAAAAGTGCCACTACTTCCTCTTCTTTAACCATTATACTTTCCATAACTACCCTTCTTATTTTCCTTACCTTACACAGTTCAATATCTTTCTCCTTAGTGATTACCAAAGAGAATAAATTGACTTGGATGAGGGAATTAAATGCAGCATCTCCAAGTTTGCGGATGACACGAAGCTGGGTGGCAGTGTTAGCAGTGAGGAGGATGCTAAGAGGATGCAGGGTGACTTGGATAGGTTGGGTGAGTGGGCAAACTCATGGCAGATGCAATTTAATGTGGATAAATGTGAAGTTATCCACTTTGGTGGCAAAAATAGGAAAACAGATTATTATCTGAATGGTGGCCGATTAGGAAAAGGGGAGGTGCAACGAGACCTGGGTGTCATTATACACCAGTCATTGAAAGTGGGCATGCAGGTACAGCAGGCGGTGAAAAAGGCGAACGGTATGCTGGCATTTATAGCGAGAGGATTCGAGTACAGGAGCAGGGAGGTACTACTGCAGTTGTACAAGGCCTTGGTGAGACCACACCTGGAGTATTGTGTGCAGTTTTGGTCCCCTAATCTGAGGAAAGACATCTTTGCCATAGAGGGAGTACAAAGAAGGTTCACCAGATTGATTCCTGGGATGGCAGGTCTTTCATATGAAGAAAGACTGGATGAACTGGGCTTGTACTCATTGGAATTTAGAAGATTGAGGGGGGATCTGATTGAAACGTATAAGATCCTAAAGGGATTGGACAGGCTAGATGCGGGAAGATTGTTCCCGATGTTGGGGAGGTCTAGAACGAGGGGTCACAGTTTGAGGATAGAGGGGAAGCCTTTTAGGACCGAGGTTAGGAAAAACTTCTTCACACAGAGAGTGGTGAATCTGTGGAATTCTCTGCCACAGCAAACTGTTGAGGCCAGTTCATTAGCTATGTTTAAAAGGAAGTTAGATATGGCCCTTGTGGCTACAGGGGTCAGGGGGTATGGAGGGAAGGCTGGGTTCTGAGTTGGATGATCAGCCATGATCATAATAAATGGCGGTGCAGGCTCGAAGGGCCGAATGGCCTACTCCTGCACCTATTTTCTATGTTTCTATGTTTCTATGTTCAAAATCTCCCCCATCTCTTTTGGCTCTGCACATAGCTGTCCACTCTGACCAATTTTATCCCTCACTATCCTTTTGCTATTAACATAACTGTAGAAACCCTTTGGATTTATTTTCACCTTATTTGCTAAAGCTGCCTCATATCTTCTTTTAGCTTTTCTAATTTCTTTCTTAAGATTCTTTTTACATTCTTTATATTCCTCAAGCACCTCATTAACTCCAAGCTGCCTATATTTATTGTAGATCCTTCTCTTTTTCCGAACCAAGTTTCCAATATCCCTTGAAAACCATGGCTCTCTCAAACTTTTAACCTTTCCTTTCAACCTAACAGGAACATAAAGATCCTGTACCCTCAAAATTTCACCTTCAAATGACCTCCATTTCCCTATTACATCCTTCCCATAAAACAAACTGTCCCAATCACTCCTTCTAAATCCTTTTGCATCTCCTCAAAGTTAGCCTTTCTCCAATCAAAAATCTCAACCCTGGGTCCAGTCCTATCCTTCTCCATAATTATATTGAAACTAATGGTATTGTGATCACTGGACCTGAAGTGCTCCCCAACACATACCTCCATTCACCTGCCGTATCTCATTCCCTAACAGGAGATCCAACACTGCCCCTTCTCTCGTTATTACTTCTATGTGTTGCTGCAAAAACTATCTTGCACACATTTGACAAACTCCAAACCATCCAGCCATTTTACAGAATGGGCTTCCCAGTCAATGTGTGGAAAATTAAAATCTCTCACCATCACAACCTCGTGCTTACTACAAATATCTGCTATCTCCTTGCAAGTTTGCTCCTCCAATTCTCGCTCCCTAATAGGTGGTCTATAATACACCCCTATAAGCATCACTACACCTTTCCCATTCCTCAATTCCACCCAAATAGCCTGCCTAAAGTCCTCTAATCTATCCTGCCAAATCACTGCCGTAATATTTTCTCTGACAAGCAATGTAACACCTCCCCTTCTTGCCCCTCTGATTCTATCACACCTGAAGCAATGAAATCCAGGAATATTTAGTTGCCAATCACACTGCTCCTGCAACCATATTTCACTAATGGCTACAACATCATATTTCCAGGTATCAATCTATGCTCTAAGCTCATCCACCTTTCTTACAATGCTCCTAGCATTAAAATAGATGCATTTAAGAAACTCACCACCTCTTACTCTCTGTTTATTCCTAATGGAGCAAACAACTTTGTTATCTTTTTCTTCCTTGTCCCCTACATCTTCGGTCTGAGTGCTCCTGATCTCTGTCCCCTGCCTATCCTCCCTCACACACAGTCTACTCACTTTCTCTATTTGTGAACTAACCTCCTCTCTCCTAGTCCCTTCAATTTGATTCCCACCCCCCAACTATTCTAGTTTAAAGTCTCCTCAGTAGCCTTTGCAAATCTCCCAGCCAGGATATTGGTCCCACTAGGATTCAAGTGCAACCCGTCCTTTTTGTACAGGCCACACCTGTATCAAAAGAGGTCCCAGTGATCCAAAAACTTGAATCCCTGCCCCCTGCTCCAATCCCTCAGACACGCATTTATCCTCCACCTCATTCCATTCCTACTCTCACTGTCGCGTGGCACAGGCAGTAATCCCGAGATTACTACCTTTGTGGTCCTTTTTCTCAACTCCCTTTATTCTCTTTTCAGGACCTCTTCCCTCTTCCTACCTATGTCATTGGTACCTATATGTACCATGACGTCTGGCTCCTCACCCTCCCACTTCAGGGTATCTTGGACACGATCAGAAACATCCCGGACCCTGGCACCAGGGAGGCAAACTACCATCCGGGTCTCCTGACTGCATCCACAGAATCGCCTATCTGACCCCCTTACTATCGAGTCCCCTATTACTACTGCCCTCCTCTTCCTTTCCCTACCCTTCTGAGCTACAAGGTGTTTCACTAGAAGCGTGTTTTTAGTTCTGGGTGGCTGGGTTCTTGTCACGCTAGGAATGGGTTTGCTGATTACGCAATATGTCCCACTGTAGCTTTCTTGGTAACCCCACCTTGATTTTTTCCAATGGCTTTATTAGGTTGCATGATTTAATGAACCCCAAGGATCTTGATATGCCTGAGAGTCTGTTGGTTCCTCAATATGTTTAGGAAATTTATTGTGATATGTTCACCATTTTTACTGATGGATCAAAAGATAATTTAACAGGGAATGCTGGTGTGGCCGTTTTTGTGCCTGAATTACAGGGAACAATAAAGAAACATCTCAATAACCATTTATCTGTATATCTAGCTCAATTGTTTGCCATCATTTTGGCCTGAGAGTGGGTGGAGGAAATTTGTCCTTGCAAAGATATAATTTGTTCAGATTCTTTTTCTTAAAACAGCTTTTCCAGCAGTAGGTCACAGTTACTGCTGGAAGCTCTTCCAACTTTATTTCATATTCAAAGCATTGGTCTACATGTCTTCTGCTTATGGGTCCCTGCACATAGAAGTGTTGAGGGGAATGAGTGGGTTGATTGTTTGGCCAAAAAAGCTGTTAAAAGTTCACCTGTGGATATCGACCTTCCACTTAGCAAATTGAAGCTCAGGGCTTGGTGGGGTTAAGAGTTAGTGGATTAGTGACTTAGTGACTTAGTGAGTTAGTGACTTAGAATTGGGCATACTATGCTTAATTGTTCCTTGTATCTGTTGGAAAACATCACTCTGGGATGTGTAGGTTTTATCATTACGAAACAGTTGAACATATTCTTTCACAATGTGAAGCATATAAGGTTGAAAGAAAGCAAATTTAGGCTGTACTACTAGCGTTATGGGGGTTGATAATTTTCATTTTAAAACTTTAATAAGTTATAGAAGTGACATGAATTTAATTTTCAATATTGTCTTTCATTATGTACTAACTCTTTGGGGTAATTTAGTTTTCATTTGATAAAGAACTCGTAGGAGTTTTATTTCCCAACTCTCTACACCACACTCCAGTCCAGTTGGTGGTGGGAATGCACCTTTAAGTTGGACTGCCAACTGCCATTAAAAGTCAGATGAAAAAGACGAAGAAGTTCTATAAAACATTGTCCAGGCAGTACTTGGAATTTTATATGCAATTCTGCCTGCCCCATTACAGGATATGGTGTCTCTGGAAAGGATGTGGAAGAGGTGTACCAGGATGCTGCCTGGATTAGAAGGTATGAGCTACAAGGAGAGGAGAGCGACGTGCCAAGGATGCGGCTGAGAAGACTAGCGTGCCTTCAGGGTGCCGGATTTTCACGGCTCTGGAGGCCGGTGGATTCGATTTGATGCTGCCACTTGGTGCGAGGTGGGAGATGGAAGATCGAAAGCGGTGAGCTGGCTGTTGGCTGTGTGTGCCCAGAGACCCGAGTTCTTTGGGCACAGAGCTCAGAAACAGCGACACAACAGACTTTTAATAGCATAAATCGGCAAGCTGTTTCGTTATATCTCCCCTCTTGCTGTGAAACGATGACACCTCTTTTCTCACCATAGATTTAAGTTAACCTAAAAGGAAGCCTGCATGAGGATCTCCAAGTCCCTTTGCACCTCAATTTACAGTTTGAGTCTGTGGTAAAGAAGGCAATTGCAATGTTGTTATTCACTTCAAGGGGAATACAATATTAAAAACAAGGAGATAATGCTGAGGCAGTAGCAGGTAAATTATTGGAAGATGTTCTGAGAGATTGGATATACAAGTATTTGGACAGCTAAGGGCTGATTAAGGATAGACAGCATGACTTTGTGCGTGGTAGATCATGTTTAACAAATCTTGTAGAGTTTTTTCGAGGAGGTTACCAAGAATGTAGATGAAGGAAAGGATGTGGATGTTGTCTACATGGACTTTAGTAAGGCCTTTGACAAGGTCCCACATGGGAGGTTAGTTCAGAAGGTTCAGACACTAGGTATCCATGGAGAGGTTGTAAACTGGTTTCGAAATTAGCTGTGTAGAAGACAGAGTGTGGTAGTGGATGATTGCTTTGCAGACTGGAGGCCTGTGACTAGTGGTGTGCCTCAGGGATCTGTGCTGGGACCATTGTTGTTTGTTGTCTATATCAATGATCTAGATGGTAATGTGGTAAATTGGATCAGCAAGTTTGCTGATGACACTAAGATTGGAGGTGTTGTGGATGGCGAGGAAGGCTTTCAAAGCTTGCAGAGGGATCTGGACCAAATAGAAAAATGGGCCAGAAAATAGCAGATGGAATTTAATGCAGACAGGTGTGAGGTGTTGCATTTTGGAAGGACAAATCAAGGTAGGACATACACAGTAAATGGTAGGGCACTGAGGAGTGTGGAGGAACAAAGGGATCTGGGAGTTCTGATACATAATTCCCTGAAAGTGGTGTCACAGGTAGACAGGGTTGTAAAGAAGGCTTTTGGCATCCTGGCATTCATAAATCAAAGTACTGACTATAGGAGTTGGGATGTTATGGTGAGGTTGTATAAGACATTGGTGAGGCCAAATTTGGAATATTGTGTGCAGTTCTGGTCATGTAACTATTGGAAGGATATCAGTAAGATTGAAAGAGTGCAAGGAAGATTTTCTAGGATGTTGCCAGTTCTTCAGGAGTTGAGTTACAGGGAAAGATTGAACAGGTTAGGACTTTATTCCTTGAAGCATAGAAGAATGAGGGGAGATTTGATAGAGTTTACAAAATTATGAGGGGTATAGACAGAGTAAATGCAAGTAGGCTCTTTCCAGTTAGATTAGGAGAGATAAATATGAGAGGACAGGGCTTCAGGGTGAAAGGGGAAAGGTTTAGGGGGAACTTCACTCAGAGAGTGGTGGGAATGAGCTGTCATCTGATGTGGTAAATGCAGGTTCACTCTTAAGTTCTAAGGATAAATTGGATAGATACATGGATGGGAGGGGTCTGGTGGGTTATGGACTGGGTGCAGGTCAGTAGGACTAGCGGAATAAAGTTTTGGCACAGACTAGAATGGCCTGTTTTCGGTGCTGGTGGGGGAGGGGGATGATAACTGCTTTGCTGCTGCTTATGCTTGGGAGGGGGGGGAGCTTTGGGGTTCTAACATTTAATTATCATTCATTCTTTGGGGCACTTCTCTGATTTCATGGACGTTTGTGAAGAAAAAAATTTCCATAATTTATATTGCATACATTTCTTTGACATTATTACTTTAATACTTTATACTTTTTTATCACTTAACAATTGATACTAGAACATACAATCATCACAGCGATATTTGATTCTGTGCTTCCCACTCCCTGGATTACAAATCGATAGTAAATATTAAAATTTTAAATTATAAATCATAAATAGAAAATAGAAAAATGGAAAATAAGGTAGTGCAAAAAAACCAAGAGGCGGGTGCAGATATTTGGAGGGTACGGCCCAGATCCGGGTCAGGATCTGTTCAGCAGTCTTATCACAGTTGGAAAAAAGCTGTTCCCAAATCCGGCCGTGCAAGTCTTCAAGCTTCTGAGCATTCTCCCGGAGGGAAGAGGGATGAAAAGTGTGTTGGCTGGGTGGGTCGTGTCCTTGATTATCCTGGCAGCACTGCTCCGATAGCATGCGGTGTAAAGTGATTCCACGGACGGAAGATTGGTTTGTGTGATGTGCTGCGCCATGCTCACGATCTTCTGCAACTTCCTTCGGTCTTGGACAGGATAACTTCCATACCAGGTTGTGATGCACCCTAGAAGAATGCTTTCTACGGTTCATCTATAAAAATTAGTGAGGGTTTTAGGGGTCAGGCCAAATTTCTTTAGTTTTCTCAGGAAGTAAAGGCGCTGGTGGGCCTTCTTGGCAGTGAACTCTGCTTGTTTGGACCAAGTCAGGTCATTTGTGATATTGACCCCAAGGAACTTAAACCTTTTGACCTGTTCCACTTGCGCACCACTGATGTAAATGGGATCGTGCGGTCCGCTACTCCTTCTGAAGTCAACAACCAATTCCTTCATCTTGCTGATGTTGAGGGATAGGTTATTGTCTTCACACCATGCCACCAGGTTCTTAATTTCCTCTCTGTTCTCAAACTCATCATTACCCGAGATACAGCCTACAATTGTTGTGTCATCAGCAAACTTATATATTGAGTTCGATGGAAACTTGTCTACACAATCATGGGTGTTGGTGCACCATCAATAACTCCAAAAGACTGGAAGAAAAGACTGAAAGGCTTTTATTAGCAGTACAATGTGACCTCCATCATGCTGAGTATCTGCCCCGGACGGAGGAGGAGGAGAAATGGGGCAATCGCCTTTATTCAGGGGTCTGTGGGAGGAGCCACAGGAGCAGTCAGCAGAGGGACATGTCCAGACAGGTTGTAACCCAGTTACAACATATATATATATATGGTTTACAAGGGTACGGGAGAAGAACACCACTGGTCTTCCCGCCTGGTTGAGGGTAGCAGCCAGTGTGAAGTCGGAGGCGTCACTCTCTACTTGGAAGGGAATGGCCTCATCCACCGCATGCATTGCTGCTTTGGCAATGTCCCCTTTAATGCGGCTGAAGGCCGCGCGGGCCTCGGCTGAGAGGGGGAATGTGCTGGACTTGACCAAGGGGCGGGCCTTGTCTGCGTAGTTAGAGACCCATTGGGTGTAATATGAAAGGAAGCCCAGGCACCTTTTGAGGGCTCTGAGCGTGTTGGGAAGAGGGAGTTCCAACAGGGGACACATACGGTCAGGGTCAGGGCCAATGACTCCGTTCTCCGTGACACACCCAAGGATAGCAAGTCGGGTGGTTCCGAATACACACTTGTCCTTGTTATAGGTGAGATTGAAAGCTTTGGCTGCTTGGAGAAATTTTTGGAGGTTGTTGTCGTGATCCTGCCGGTCGTGACCGCAGATGGTGATGTTATCCAGATATGGGAACGTGGCCTTCAGTTGGCACTGGTCCACCATCCGGTCCATTTCCCTCTGGAAGACAGATACACCATTCGTGACACCGAAGGGGACGTGCAGGAATTGATAAAGCCTGCCGTCCGCCTCGAAGGCAGTGTAAGGGAGGTCCTCCCGGCGGATGGGGAGCCGATGGTAAGTGGATTTTAGGTCTACGGTCAAGTACACCTTGTACTGTGCTATCTGATTGACCATATCCGTGATGCGGGGTAGAGGGGACGCATCGAGCTGCGTGAACCTATTGATGGTCTGGCTATAGTCCACGACCATCCTATTTTTCTCCCCGTTCTGAAAAACGACCACCTGCGCCCTCCAAGGACTTGTGCTTGCCTCAGTGACCCCCTCCCTGAGCAGCCGCTGCACCTCCGACTTAATGAAGGCTCTGTCCCCCGCGCTGTACCTCCTGCTTTTAGTTGCCACAGGTTTACAGTCGGGGGTCAGGTTGTCGAACAGCGGTGGGGGAGGGATCCTGAGGGTGGAGAGGCCACAAGTGGTGTCGGTAGTGCGGCTGTTGGCTTGGTGTTGGGTGGGATGTGCGGGTCGCTGTGTGTGGGTGGTCAGTAGCGGGGTATGTGACGAATTCCTACAAAGCAGAGGATTTATGACAGTGATTGATCATACTCCATTGTCACGCTTTTCAGGTGGCTCTGGAAGTCGAGCCCCAACAGCACAGGGGCACACAGTTGAGGCATGACCAGTAATGTAAAGTCTCGATATTCTGTGCCCGGCACCACTAGCGTCGCTGCACAACCCCCCCCCGGATGTCTGTTGTATGCAACCTGGAAGCCATGGCAACCCTCTGACTTACCGGCTGTATCGCGAGTCCGCAATGCTGCACTGTGTCCGGGTGGATGAAACTCTCCGTGCTGCATGTGTCAAACAGGCAGCTTGTCCTGTGCCCCTCCACCAGGATGTCCATCACTGACCTTGCGAGCTGGTGGGGAGAGCTTTGGTCGAGGGTCATGGAGGCCAGGGTTGAGTCGCTGTCTTGGTCTGGTGCGGTGGGGTGCCCCATGAGCACCCGTTGGTTGTAGGCGGTGGGAGGTGGCATCGACCGAGATGGCCGTCCCCATGTCTGACACGTGGTGGCGGCGTGCAGGGAAGATGGCGACCCCCACCTCTCGCACGCGGCGCTGCTCGATCCTGCTGGCGGTTTGGACTTACAGACCTTGGTGAAGTGGCCCTTCTTTCCACAGCTGGAGCAGGTAGCTTCTCGGGCTGGGCAGCGTTTCCAGGGGTGCTTCTCCAGTCTGCAGAAGTAGCACTTCGCGGACTCGTGACTGGCAGCAGTCGAGGTCGATTCGCCGGCGGGTTGTGGGGTCTGCGGCGTCCACGAGGCCATTGGGGGATCGCGTGCCTGGAGAGCCTCAGAGTTGTGCAGAGTGGCCTCCAGCGTGTCGGCCAGCTCAATCGCCGAATGTAAGGTAAGATCAGCTTGTTCCAGCAGCCGCTGGTGCACATACACTGACCTGGTCCCCGTGACGAAGGCGTCTCTCACTCTGAGCTCCACATGCTGTTCTGCCGTCAGTTCTTGGCAGCCGCAGGTCCGCACGAGTGTCCGTAGTGCCCGGACAAACTCAGCGCTCCACTCCCCGGGCCACTGCTGCCGTGTCAGTAAGCGATGCTGCGCATAGACGGTGTTTACCGGCCGCAGGTATTGTCCTTTGAGGGCGCTCATTGCGCCGTCGTAGCTCAGCTGGTCTCTGATCATCGAGTAAACCCTAGAAAGTAGAACTCTGCGGTTCGCTGTGGATTCGGTCACTTCAATTTCCTCTAGGTATGATTCGAAGCCGGCCAGCCAGAGTTCGAAAGCGTTTCCAGTTTCAGGTGTTTGCGGGTCGATGTCTAACTTGTCGGGTCTCAGGACGTGTTCCATGCTTTAAAATTACTGCTAATAAAATTGATGCACCAACGATAACTCCAAGAGACTGGAAGTAGAGTAAATACTGAAAGGCTTTTATTAGCAGTAAAATGTGACCTCCAGCATGCTGAGTATCTGCCCCTGGACTGAGGGAGGAGCAATGGCGCAATCGCCTTTATTCCGGGGTCTGTGGAAGGAGCCACAGGGGCAGTCAGCAGAGGGGCGTGTCCAGACAGGTAACCCAGTTACAACATATATATATGATTTACCACAGGTGTACAGTGAGTAAAGCAGGGGGCTGAGTACACAGCCTTGTGGGGCACTGGTGCCCAGAGTGATTGTAGAGGAGAGCTTGTCCCCTATTTTTACAGCCTGGGTCCTGTCTTTGAGGAAGTTGAAGATCTAGCTGCAGATCTGATTGCTAAGGCCCAGGTTCCAGAGCTTAGGAATCAGTTTATTTGGAATGATGGTATTAAAGGCAGAGCTGTAGTCAATGAAAAGGAGCCTTACGTATGTGTCTTTATTCTCCAGGTACCTATTGCTGGGATTAGAGGGTATGAGCTACAACGAGAGGTTAGACAAACTTGGATTGATTTCTTTGGTGTATCATAGGCTGGAGGGATGCCAGACAGAGGTTTAAGTAGTTATCAGAGGCAGAGATAAGGAAGGCAGTCAGAATCTTGTCCTCTCAGTAGAAACGTCAAACAGTGAGGGGAAAAAATTTAAAGGCATATGTAGGATATCTTTTTTTAAACAGAGAGCAGCATGTGACGGAAACAACTGATAGGGATAGTGTTGGAAGCCGTTATATCAGTGATGTCCAAGCGACTTTCAGATAGACATATGAATGTGTACACATCAACAGACATATGAATGTGTATACATCAACACGGAATGGTGCAAGAACTCTGTGCTGGTCTCTAGTTACTGCTCATCGCTAGTGGAATTAGTGACTGTTAGATGCAGACCATTTTATTTGCCACGGGAATTCACCACTGTCCTTATATTGGTGTGTACATTCCCCCCAGCGCTGATGCTAAGGAGGTGCTCTGTGAACTGTACGGGGCTATTAGCAAACTGCAGAACGCACACCCTGATGGACTGTTTATTGTCGCCGGAGATTTTAACCACGCAAACCTCAATTCAGTGCTCCCCAAATTCCATCAGCACGTAGACTTTGCAACGAGAGGGGAGAACGCATTGGACCTTGTTTATACAAACCTTCCTGACACGTACCGGGCAGAGCCCCGCCCCCACCTCGGTTACTCAGACCACATCTCTGTTGTGCTAATCCCAGCATACAGACCGCTCGTCAGACACTCCGGACCAGTTCAGCAGCAGGTGAAAACCTGGCCAGCAGGAGTCATCTCTGCTCTTCAAGACTGCTTTGAGCACACTGACTGGCACAGGTTCAGAGAAGCTGCAACCGATGGCGACTCTACCAGCTTAGTGATGTACACGGCATCAGTGACTAGTGACATCAGCAAGTGCATCGATGACATCACTGTGTCCAAGACCATCACTACACGCTCTAACCAGAAGCCATGGTTGACCGCGGAGTTGCGTGCGCTGCTGAGGACCCATGACTCTGCCTTCAGAACAGGCGACAATGCAGCGCTAACAACAGCGAGGGCCAAACTGTCCCGGACCATCAGAGAGGCAACGCGTGCACACGCCCAGCGAATCCACAGCCACTTCCAGGACAGCGGCGACCCGTGGCGTGTGTGGAAGGGCATTCAGGACATCACCAACTACAGGAATTAGTTGTATTAGGCATTTTGGTTGCCACTGATATTGTTGGCCAAGGAGCCTGTTCTGTGCTGTACTGTTATCTGATGGAAACTTCTGTATCTGCCCTGTGAAGCCCAATTAGGGTGTTAGTTGAACAGACAAGTTCAATCATTGTTTTCTAAACTTCAAGGGAAATAGTAACTAAACTATCTGATCTCTCATGATATGGCAACTCTCACAGTTATTAATCTGGTAAGCCTACCAAACCTTTGGACAGACTACATTGTTACAATATCCTGTTTTAGGTAACAAGAACAAAGCTCTGCACAGCCACACCCAAAACGTTGACTGTACATTTTCCCACAGACGCTGCCAAGCCTGCTGACTCCCCCCAGCACTTTGTGTGTGTTGCTTGGATTTCCAGTATCTGCAGATTTTTCCTGTTTGTGATTTGGTCCTCTTATCTCAGAGGATAGCTTCAGTGCCAAATATTCTCATTTTCCAGTGACCATGGCCCAACCTGATCAATCTTTCCTCAAAAGACAATCCCTTCATCTCAACAATCAACCAAATTCACTTTGCTCCCTCCTCGGTGTGAGCAGACTGCACTAATCCTTCCTGGACACACCTAACAAATTCCACCCCATCTAATCCTCTTGCACTAAGCAGGTGCCAATCAATGTTAAGCAAATTAAAGTTCCCATGACAACAACCCCGTTATGTTTGCACCTTTTAAAAATTTGCCTCCCTATCTGTTCCCCAGTGTCTTTGTTGCTTTTTGGAGGATCTATAGAATGCTCTGAATAGAGGGATTGCCCCCGTCCTGTTTCAAACTTCCACCCTCACTGACTCAGTAGACAATCCCTCCATGACACCCTCCATTTCTGCAGCTGTGATACTATCCCTAATTAACAATGCCACTCCCCCACCTCGTTTAGCACCCCCACCCCTTTTGAAACATCTAAACATTGGAGCATCCAGCAACCATCCTTGCCCCTGTGACAGCCAAGTCCCAGTCTCTGTAATGGCCACAACATTGTAGTTCCATGTACTGACCCACGCTCGAAGCTCATCAGCCTTGTTCCCAATACTTCTGCCATTAGAATAGATACACATTAACCCATCAGACTAACTGCAATTATGCCCCATCCACTGTGTATTCTTCCTCTGTCTCTCTGCACATTGCATCTACCTTTACACCAACTACTCAATCATCTGCTTCATCACTACGGTTCCCATTTCCCTGTCAGCCCAGTTTAAACACTCCACAGCTCTTGTAAACCTGCCCACAAGGTTTTTTGATTCCCCTCGAGTTCAGGTGTAACGAGTCCTTTTGGTGTTGGTCATACCTTCCCAAGAAGGAATCCCAATGATCCAGAAATCTGCTATATTCCCTCCTGCTCCAATTCCTCAGCCACATATTCATCTGTCGAATTCTTCCTCTCACCAGCGTTTGCCACAGGCAGCCATCCAGAGAAAACTATCCTTGAAGTCCTGTTTTTCAGCTTTCTACCTAGCCCCCTCCTCTCTTCAAGATCTCATTCCCTTTCATATCTATGTTGTTGGAACCAGTATGTACCATAACTTCTGGCTGCTCACTCTCTCCCTTTAATGCTGTGGACCCAGCCCAAGATGTCCCAGACACTGGCACCTAGGAGTCAACAAACCATGTCTTTCTCATCCATAGTGTCTCTTGTCTGTTCTCCTAACTACTGAATCCTATAAGACACTGAAACAGAATTAGGCCATTTGACCCCCCAAGTCTGTTTCGCCATTTGAGTGTGGCTTTTCCATTTCCCTCTCAACCCCATTCTCTCGCCTTCTCTCTGTAGCCTTTCACACCCTAACTTATCAAGAATCTCCCAATCTCTGCTTTAAATATACTCAATGACCTGCTTTCCATAGCCACCTGCAGCAACTAATTCCATAGATTCATCACATTCTGCTAAAGGAATACTTCATCCCCATTCTAAATTGATGTCCTTCTTTTTCGAGGTTGTACTCTCTGGTCCTAGAAATCATCCTCTCCACATCCACTCTATCAGGCCTTTCAACAGCCGGTAAGTTTCAATGAGATCTCCACTCATTCTATTTTACAGGAGCACAGGCCCAGAGCCATCAGACGCCCATCGTATGACAAGCATTTCACTTGAAGAATCATTTTTGTGAACCTTCCGCAAGCCCTCTCCTATGCCAGCAGATCCTTTCTTAGATAACGGGTCCAAAACCCCATGAGGCTTTACCAATGCCCTGCTAACACCTCATCATTACATCCTTGCTTTTGTATTCTAGTTCTCTTGAAATGAATGCTAACTTTGCATTTGCCTTCCTCACCGTAGACTCAACCTTCAAGTTAACCTAAAAGGAAGTCTGCACGAGGACCTCCAAGTCCCTTTGCACCTCAATTTTTAAAATTTTCTGCACATTCATAAAATAGTCTACTCTTTTATTTCTTCGACCAAAGTGCATGACCATACACTTCCCCACATTGTAATCCACCTGCTGCTGTTTGCCCATTCTCCCAATCTGTCCAAGTCTTTCTGCAGCCTCCCTGCTTCCTCAACATGACCTGCCCCTCCACCTATCTCCTTATCATCTGCAACCTTGACCACAAAGCCATCAACTCCACCATCCAAAGCATTGACATACAACACTGACTCCTTCAGAACACAATTAATCACAGGCAGCCAATCAGAAAAGGCCTTACGGGCCTGCTTGAATTTTTTGAGGATGTGACTAAACACATTGATGAAGGTAGAGCTGTAGATGTAGTGTATATGGATTTCAGCAAGGCATTTGATAATGTACCCCATGCAAGGTTTGTTGAGAAAGTAAGGAGGCATGGGATCCAAGGGGACGTTGCTTTATGGATCCAGAAATGGCTTGCCCACAGAAGGCAAAGAGTGGTTGTAGATGATCATATTCTGCATGGAGGTCGGTGACCAGTGGTGTGCCTCAGGGATCTGTTCTGGGACTTCTTCTCTTCCTGATGTTTATAAATGAACTGGATGAGGAAGTGGAGGGATGGGATAGTAAATTTGCTGATGACACAAGGATTGGGGATGTTGTGGATACTGTGGAGGGCTATCAAAGGTTACAGCTGGAGATGGATAGGATGCAAAACTGGGCTGAGAAGTGGCAGATGGAGTTCAACCCAGATAAATGTGAGGTGGTTCATTTTGCTAGGTCAAATATGATGGACGAATATCGTATTAATGGTAAGACTGTTGGCAGTGTGGAGTATCAGAGGGATCTTGCAGTCTGAGTCCATAAAACACCCAAAGGTGCTGTGCAGGTTGACTCTGTGGTTCAGAAGGCATATGGTGTATTGAACTTCATCAACCATGGGACTGAGATTAAGAGCCGAGAGGTAATGTTGCAGCTATATAGGACCCTGGTCAGACCCCACTTGGAGTAGTGTGCTCAGTTCTGGTCACCTCACTACAGGAAGGATGTGGAAACTATACATAGTGTGCAGAGGTGATTTACAAGGATGTTGCCTGTGTTGGGGAGCATGCCTTATGAGGATAGGTTGAGTGAACTTGGCCTTCTCTCCTTTGAGTGATGGAAGATGAGAGGTGACCTGATGGAGGTGTATAAGATGATGAGAGGCTTTGATCGTGTAAATAGTCAGAGGCTTTTTCTCAGGGCTGAAATGGCTAACATGAGAGGGCACAGTTTTAAGGTGCTCGGAAGTAGGCACAGAGGAGATGTCAGGGTTAAGTTTTTTTATGCAGAGGGTGGCGAGTGCATGGAATGGGCTGCCAGCAACAGTTGAAGAGGCAGATACAGTAGGGTCTTTTAAGAAACTCCTGGAGAGTTACCTGGAGCTTCAGAAATTAGTGAGCTAATGGTAACCCTAGGTAATTTCTAAAGTAAGTACATGTTCGACACAGCATTGTGGGCTGAAGGGCCCATATTGTGCTGTAGGTTTTCTATGTTCCTACTTATTTTAGAACCCGCAAGTGTAGTCCATCAGGTCTAAGGGAGTGATCTACCATCAGACCTTTCATGTTCCCAACGCACCTTCTCCCTCGTAATGACAACTTCACTCACTTCTGTCCCTGACAGTCTCAAACATCCAGCATATTGCTAGGGTCTTCCACAGTGAAGACTGATGCAAAATCCTTCTTCAGTTCATCCATCATTTCCCTTTCCCTCAATACTCCCTCTCCAGAGTCATTTTACAGCAGGCTAATATCTACTCTCACCTCTCTTTTACTCATTATATATCTGAAGCAACCTTTGGTGTCGTCTGATATGACTGGCTGACTTACCTTCATATTCCAACTTTTTATTCCTTTCATCTTCTTTAGTTGCTTTCTGTTGGTTTTTTTTTAAAAAAACTGTCCAGTTCTGGTCGCCTCACTATAGGAAGGATGTGGAAGCATTGGAAAGAGTACAGAGGAGATTTACCAGGATGCTGCCTGGTTTAGAGAGTATGCATTATGATCAGAGATTAAGGGAGCTAGGGGTTTACTCTTTGGAGAGAAGGAGGATGAGAGGAGACATGATAGAGGTGTACAAGATAATAAGAGGAATAGATAAGAGTGGATAGCCAGCGCCTCTTCCCCAGGGCACCACTGCTCGATACAAGAGGACATGGCTTTAAGGTAAGGGGTGGGATGTTCAAGTGGGATATTAGAGGGAGGTTTTTTTGCTCAGAGAGTGTTTGGTGCGTGGAATGCACTGCCTGAGTCAGATACACTAGTGAAGTTTAAGAGACTACTAGACAGGTATATGGAGAAATTTAAGGTGGGGGGTTATAGGGGAGGTATGGTTTAAGGGTCGGCACAACATTGTGGGCTGAAGGGCCTGTACTATTCTATGTTCTGAATTCTATGTTTTAACTCTACCCACATTGATTCTACTTCTTCAGATCCTATATCACCTTTTACTAAGGATTTGATTTCATTTTTTAATCAGCAGAGCCACACCATCCCTTCTGCCTCCCTGCCTTTTCTTTCAATACAATGTGAATCCGTGGATAAGTTCCCCACTATAATCTTCTTTCAGCTACGACTCAGTGATGCCCACAATGTCATACCTGCCAATCTCTAACTGAGCTACAAGATCATTAACCTTATTTCATATACTGCATGCATTCAGATATAACTCCATCAGTCCTGTATTCATAATCATTTTCGATTTCATCCCCCATTACACTGCAACTCATTGCACTGACTGAAATGTTGCTCTATTATCTGTCTGTCCTTCCTGGAATTTTATTACACACTGTCTTTGCTTGTATAGCAACTGCACCATCCTCAGCCCTAATCCCCGATCACTACTGTACTCATCTTCGACCCCCTTCCCTTCTGAGTCCCAGAACCAGACTCAGTGCCAGAGCCCTGGTCACTGTGTCTTTCCCCAGTAGGTCATTCCCCCAACGCCATTCAGAGTGGTATACTAGTTATTGAGGGGAGTGGTTCACCAATTGAGTAGAAAAGACAGCAGCTTGGGGCAGATTGGAGCTTTGAGCCGCACGGTGCAATCAGCATTCGGGATTGATTGACAAAGAGAAACTAAAGTAAGGCTGGGGAAAGTGGAGCAGCCATTGTTGCAATGACCGTGGAGCGGACAGAGATAGAATTGGGATTTTGATGCTTCAGCTCTTCGAGGCTTCACTGAGGAGAGGCATGAGTGAGAGAAAACGAAAAGCTGTAGGTAATTATTTCCCCACAGTTTATTATTGTTTTTCTTTCTTTATATTTGCTCAGATAGAACACCTGGGATGCCAGGCAGGATAGTTCAATGTTCCACTTACAGGATGCGGAAAGACAGGGAGCCCTGCTGTGCCCCTGACGACTACAACTACGAGGTGCATCCAGCTGTGGCTTCGAACACTCCGTGTTAAGGAGTTGGAGCTGGAACTGGATGAACTCTGGAACATTTGGGAGACTGAGGGGGTGATAGATTGGTAGTTAGAGAGGTAGTTACAACCATGGTGCGGCACAGGAGACTGGGTGACAGTCAAGAAGAGGAAAGGGGTTAAACAGACAGTACAAGAGTACCCCTGTGGCCATCCACTGCAACAACAGGTACTTTGGTTACTGTGCCGAGTGCTGACCTCGCAGAGGAAAGTCACAGCAGTTAGGTTTCTGGCACTGAGTCTGGCCTTTAACTCAGAAGAGAAGGTGGGGGGGGGGGCAGTAGAAGAGGTAAGCTGTGGTGATAGGGGATACGTTACTTAGGAGAATGGAAAAGAGGTTCTGTGGATGAAAACAAGATTCCTGGATGGTATATTGCATCCCGGGTGCCAAGCTCCTGGACTTCCTGGATCAAGTCCTCAGCATTCCAAACTAGGATGGTCAACAGCCAGAGGATGTGGTCAATGTAGGTACCAATGGCATAGGTAGGAAGAGTAACGCTGTTCTGCAAAGTGAGTTCAGGGAGTTAGATGCCAAGTTAAAGGGCAGGACATCCGGGGTTATGATCTCAGGATTGCTACCCATGCCAAATGCTATTGAGAACAAAAATAGGAAGATTACACCCTTTAACATTTGGCTAAGGAGTTGATGCAGGAGGAAAGGCACAAGATGTTTCTTAAATCAAAGTTTTGATTACAGGAGATGGGTTGCTATGTTGAAGTTGTATTATTTGGAGTAATGTGTACAGTTTTGGTCACCCACCGACAGGAAAGATGTAAATAAGTTTGAAAGAGTACAGAGAAAATTTACAAGAATGTTGCCGGGTCTGGAGGATCTCAGTTACAAGGAAAGATTGAATGGGTTAGGACTTTATTCCTTGTAAAGCAGAAGATTGAGAGGAGATTTGACAGTGGTGTACAACATTATGAGGGGTATAGATAGAGTAAATGCATGCAGTCTTTTTCCACTGAGGTTGGGTGGGACGACAACCAGAGTTCATGAGCTAAGGGTGAAAGGTGAAATGTTTAATGGGCTCATGAGAGCAAACTACTTCACTCAGAGGTTTGTGAGAGTGTGGAACAAGCTGTCGACACAAGCAGAGCATGCAAGGTCAATTTCAATGTTGAAGAGAGTTTGGTTAGGTACTGTACATGGTTGGCAGGGGGGTGGAGGGCCATGGTCCCAGTGCAAGTCGATGGGAGTAGGCAATTTAAATGGTCCAGCATGGACTACATGGGCCAAAGGGCCTGTTTCTGTGTTGGACTTCTCTATGTCTCTGTGACTAAGGTTTGAGAAGAAACTGAAGAGATGTGAACAAAGCCTGGTCCTTCATGCAAACCAAACTGTCTTCCACTGATTCTGTCTACACTTTCCACTGGGTTGGGAAAACAGCCAATATAATCACAGACCCCACCCAACCTGGTTATTCTCACTTTTCCCCTCTCATTGAGCAGAAGATACAAAGCCCTGAGAGCACAAACCACCAGACTCGAGGACAGTTTCTATGCCATGGTTATCAAACTCCTGAATGGACATCTCACACACAGAGATATGAACACTTGTGCCCTCTGTCTAACTCAATGCTTCCCTCACACCTTATTGTCTAATTATGTAATTATTTGCACTGTACTTTCTCTGCAATAACAGCACTATATTCCACATTAGAACATAGAATAGTACAGCACAATACAGTCCCTTCGGCCCATAATGTTGTGCCGACCCTCAAACCCTGCCTCCCATATAAGCCCCCCACCTTAAATTCCTCCATATACCTGTCTAGTTATCTCTTAAACTTCACTAGTATATCTGCCTCCACCACTGACTCAGGCAGTACATTCCACGCACCAACCACTCTCTGAGTAAAAAACCTTCCTCTAATATCCCCCTTGAACTTCCCACCCCTTACCATAAAGCCATGTCCTCTTGTATTGAGCAGTGGTGCCCTGGGGAAGAGGCGCTGGCTATCCACTCTATCTATTCCTCTTATTATCTTGTACACCTCTATCATGTCTCCTCTCATCCTCCTTCTCTCCAAAGAGTAAAGCCCTAGCTCCCTTAATCTCTGATCATAATGCGTACTCTCTAAACCAGGCAGCATTCTGGTAAATCTCCTCTGTACCCTTTCCAATGCTTCCACATCTTTCCTATAGTAAGGTGACCAGAACTGGACACAGTACTCCAAGTGTGGCCTAACCAGAGTTTTGTAGAGCTGCATCATTACATCGCGACTCTTAAACTCTATCCCTCGACTTATGAAAGCTAACACCCCATGAGCTTTCTTAAGTACCTTATCCACCTGTGAGGCAACTTTCAGGGATCTGTGGACATGTATCCCCAGATCCCTCTGCTCCACCACACTACCAAGTATCCTGCCATTTACTTTGTACTCTGCCTTGGAGTTTGTCCTTCCAAAGTGTACCACCTCACACTTCTCTGGGTTGAACTCCATCTGCCACTTCTCAGTCCACTTCTGCATCCTATCAATGTCTCTCTGCAATCTTCAACAATCCTCTACACTATCTACAACATCACCAACCTTTGTGTCATCTGCAAACTTGCCAAACCACCCTTCTACCCCAACATCCAGGTCGTTAATAAAAATCACGAAAAGTAGAGGACCCAGAACAGATCCTTGTGGGACACCACCAGTCACAATCCTCCAATCTGAATGTACTCCCTCCACCATGACCCTCTGCCTTCTGCAGGCAAGCCAATCCTGAATCCACCTGGCCAAACGTCCCTGGATCCCATGCCTTCTGACTTTCTGAATAAGCCTACCGTGTGGAACCTTGTCAAATGCCTTACTAAAATCCATATAGATCACATCCACTGCACTACCCTCATCTATGTGCCTGGTCACCTCCTCAAAGAACTCTATCAGGCTTGTCAGACATGATCTGCCCTTCACAAAGCCATGCTGACTGTCCCTGATCAGACCATGATTCTCTAAATGCCCATAGATCCTATCTCTAAGAATCTTTTCCAACAGCTTTCCCACCACAGACGTAAGGCTCACTGGTCTATAATTACCCAGACTATCCCTACTGCCTTTTTTGAACAAGGGGACAACATTCACCTCCCTCCAATCCTCTGGTACCATTCCCGTGGACAATGAGGACATAAAGATCCTAGCCAGAGGCTCAGCAATCTCTTCCCTCGCCTCGTGGAGCAGCCTGGGGAACATTCCGTCAGGCCCCGGGGACTTATCCATCCTAATGTATTTTAACAACTCCAACACCTCCTCTCCCTTAATATCAACATGCTCCAGAACATCAACCTCACTCATATTGTCCTCACCATCATCAAGTTCCCTCTCATTGGTGAATACCGAAGAGAAGTATTCATTTAGAACCTCACTCACTTCCACAGCCTCCAGGAACATCTTTCCACCTTTATCTCTAATCGGTCCTACCTTCACTCCTGTCATCCTTTTGTTCTTCACATAATTGAAGAATGCCTTGGGGTTTTCCTTTACCCTACTCGCCAAGCCCTTCTCATGCCCTCTCTTGCTCTTCTCAGCCCCTTCTTAAGCTCCTTTCTTGCTTCCCTATATTCCTCAATAGACCCATCTGATCCTTGCTTCCTAAACCTCATGTATGCTGCCTTCTTCCACCTGACTAGATTTTCCACCTCACTTGTCACCCATGGTTCCTTCACCCTACCATTCTTTATCTTCCTCACCGGGACAAATTTATCCCTAACATCCTACAAGAGATCTCAAAACGTCGACCACATGTCCATCGTACATTTCCCTGCAAAAACATCATCCCAATTCACATCCGCAAGTTCTAGCCTTACAGCCTCAAAATTTGCCCTTCCCCAATTAAAAATTTTCCTGTCCTCTCTGATTCTGTCCTTTTCCACGATAATGCTAAAGGCCAGGGAGCAGTGGTCACTGTCCCCCAGATGCTCACCCACTGAGAGATCTGTGACCTGACCCAGTTCATTACCAAGTACTAGATCTAGTATGGTATTCCCCTGTTCGGCCTGTCCACATACTGTGACAGGAATCCGTCCTAGACACACTTAACAAACTCTGCCCTATTTAAACCCTTGGAACTAATCAGGTGCAAATCAATATTAGGTTAGTTAAAGTCACCCATGATAACAACCCTGTTAGTTTTGCACCTTTCCAAAATCTGCCTCCCAATCTGCTCCTCTGTATCTCTGCTGCTACCAGGGGGTCTATAGAATAACCCCAATAGAGTAACTGCTCTGTTACTGTTCCTGACTTCTACCCATACTGACTCAAAAGAGGATCCTGCTACATTACCCACCCTTTCTGTAGCTGTAATAGTATCCCTGACCAGTAATGCCACTCCTCTTCCCCTTTTTCCACCTTCTCTATCCCTTCTAGAGCACTGAAGTCCAGGAATATTGAGAATCCATTCCTGCCCTGGTGCCAGCCAAGTCTCTGTAATGGCCACTACATCATAATTCCATTTATGTATCCAAGCTCTCAGTTCATCACCTTTGTTCCTGATGCTTCTTGCATTGAGGTACACACATTTCAGCCCTTCTACCTTACTGTCTTTACACCCTTTATTCTGCTTCTCTTTCCTCAAAGCCTCTGTGTATGTTAGATTTGGCTTTACTCCATGCACTTCTTTCACTGCTCTATCGCTCTGGGTTCTATCCCCCTTGCAAATTAGTTTAAACCCTCCCGAACCATACTAGCAAACCTACCTGCAAGGATATTGCTCCCCCTCGAGTTCAGATGCAACCCATCCAATCTGTACAGGACCCACCTTCCCCAGAGGAGATCCCAATGATCCAAAAATCTAAAACCCTGCTCTCTGCACCAACTCCTCAGCCACGCATTCAACTGCCATCTCCTCCACTTCTTACCATCACTGTCACATAGCACTGTTAGCAAACATTGTTTTCGTTTTACTACCTCAATATACTTGTGTACGAAATGATCTATCTGGATGGCATGCAATACAAAAGCTTCCTTCTATACCCTGGTACAAATGGCAATAATACTCACTGAGAACATGCAGTTCAACTGTAGACTGTTTGAAGTCAGTTCTGTCTTCAACTGAACATGTATATTGCCCTTCATCGTCTGTTTTTACGTTCTTTATTCTGAGGGAAACATTTCCTTTGGTAATTTCATCTTTAAACAGTTCTGTCCTTCCTCTGTAATCCTGGTATTGAGCGAGGGGATCATCTTGTCCGTGTCTGTACACGTGGATGGGTGAGCTGAGACCTGATTTCAGCCACTGCACTGTCATGTTGCTGGCAGAGGTTGGTGGGAGCAGTTCACATTCCAGTACAACATCTTCACCTGTGATTGCTACAGAAGGCTCATTGGGTGCAAGTAGGATAAAATCACCTGGAGAGAAATAATTGATAAGACAAGGAACCCATATTGTACATTGATGAGGAACTTGTTACCCAATATACAGATCAACTACAACACAACCAGGACTATGAACTCAAATGAAAAAAATCTCAACAATTATTAATGATTTTGCTTACATACCATCAAATTGAAATGGGTAAGTTAGTAGCTGGTTTTAACACACATTTGCATATAAATTTACTGCAGATTATAATAACAATGTTAAAAAGTATTGGTTCTGCTCCTGCTTCTACCCCACTCCCTCTAACCATCAAAATAATTTTGGCATCCCACAGAGCACCGGGGTGGAAAACAACATCCCACGGCTACTCCACCACAACCCACCCAACAAGCATGAAGAAAGAGATGGTGGGTAATTGTGTGGGTGGAACTCAGCATGGAAATCTGTCTGTGAAATCCAGCCAGGCGGAAGTTGGACAGACAAACCTAAATTACAACAAAAAAATTGATGAGGAAATTCCAAGTGCTCATAGACCAAAATTTGAGGGCTGAAGTAGCAACTTTTAATGACATTGGCCAGTTGACATTTATTTTTTTTTAAATAAACTGCAAAAAACTGAGGCTCCATCACTAGTCCCAAACATGATGACACAAAGGTTGGGGGTGTTGTGGATAGTGTGGAGGGGTGTCAGAGGTTACAGTGGGACATCGATAGGATACAAAACTGGGCTGAGAAGTGGAAGATGCAATTTTACCCAGATAAGTGTGAGGTGGGTCATTTTGTTTGGTCAAATATGACAGCAGAATATAGTATTAATGGTATGACTATTGGCAGTGTGGAGGATCGGAGGGATCTTGGGGTCCCCGTCCATAAGACACTCAAAGCTGCTGTGCAGGATGACTGTGTGGTTAAGAAGGCATACGGTGCATTGGCCTTCATCAACTGTGGGATTGAGTTTAAGAGCTGAGAGGTAATGTTGCAGCTATATAGGACCCTATATAGACCCCACTTGGAGTACTGTGCTCAGTTCTGGTCGCCTCACTACAGGAAGGATGTGGAAACTATCCAAAGGGTGCAGAGGAGATTTATAAGGATGTTGCCTGAATTTGGGAGCAGGCCTAATGAGAATAGGTTGTGTGAACCTGGCCCTTTGTCCTTGGAACAACAGAGGATGACAGATGACTCGACAGAGGTGTGTAAGATGATGATAGGCATTGATCATGGAGATAGTCAGAGGCTTTTTCCCAGGTCTGAAATGGCGAACACAAGAGGGCACAGGTTTACGGTGCTTGGAAGGAGGTACAGAGGAGATGTCAGGGGTAAGTTTTTAACACAGAGAGTGGTGAGTGTGAGGAATGGGCTGCCGGCAACGGTGGTGGAGGCTGATATGACTGGGTCTTTTAAGAGACTCCT
Source organism: Mobula hypostoma (assembly GCF_963921235.1). Classification (NCBI taxonomy): domain Eukaryota; kingdom Metazoa; phylum Chordata; class Chondrichthyes; order Myliobatiformes; family Myliobatidae; genus Mobula; species Mobula hypostoma. Next base: position 10,247,449 of record NC_086101.1, on the reverse strand, counting down.
GGATAAGTACATGGAGCTTAAGAAAATAGAGGGCTATAGGTAGCCCCTGTTAATTTCTAAAGTATGTTCGGCACATCATCGTGGGCTGAAGGTCCTGTATTCTGCTGTATGTTTTCTATGTTTCTATCACACTTGGCATCGTGCCAAAGAGAAATAAAACCCTAATGCAGAAACTAGCCTACTTAACAAACATTTTTCATCATATGAACTAGTTGAACAAGTTTCTAAATTTCCTGGAGAAAACGTTTTGACTTCAAATGACAAGATTCTTGGATTTAAAAGGATACTGAATCTTTGGAAAAATCATGTTGCAAAAGGAAATCCTGAAAGGTTTCCACAGCTGTTTGGGCTTGAGAGTGAGGAAGGATATCAGAAAGTCTTGACTCTTAATGAAAATCACCGGGAAGAACTGCAGAACAAAACTGAAGAGTATTTTTCCTCCCTTTCAACTCAAGTGTATTGACTGGTTGAGGGAATCTTTCTCTGAATCTTCTGTTCAGCCTGAGAGCCTGACTTTGAGAGAAGAGGAAGAACTTTGTGAGCTGCTCTCTGATCATGCACTCAGGATTAGATTTAATGACCTGCCTCCAGACAAGTTCTGGATTTCTGTAGAAGAGCATCCTGCCAGTCACCTGAAAGCAATGAACATTTTGCTGCAGTTTTGAACTTCTTACACATGTGAGCAAGCTTTTTCTTGCTGAACAAGCAAAATGAGCAAGGATAAAATTCAGTTGAATTTGAAATCCACGTGTGCTTATCTCAAGTTCGACCCAGTATTGAGAAATATATTTTGCTTGCCTTTATGAGTTTCTAAAATTTATGGAAGGGAAAGAAAGAGATTCATTTCCAGAAAGGTAAGCTAAGCTTAACTCTCTGTTTTCTTATCAAGGTCAGCTAAAAATTCATTCTCTACTCAAAACAGCACTGACAATTATTTTTGGATTATTATATCATTTCATTTTTAATATCTTTTTATTGATATATAATATTCTACAGCTATAAAGAAGTCCAGCATATTAGAATATATAATTAATAAAGCTGAAAAAACTTATATATGCTAATGAAAAAAGAATTTATGTAAGAAAAAGGAGGAAAAAAAGAGAACCCCAACTAACTGAAAAAAACACTAACTACAAAGCAAAAAAAAAGAAAAAAACACCATTAGGAACCAACTCCCGGAGCAATACGTCTTACAATCGTATATACATATATAAAAAAAAAAGAAAACAGCAATCGTCGCTACTTGGGAAAACCATTGAATTAGTGTACGAGCAGAGGTACCCTTCCACTTCAGTAAAATAGCCCTTCTTGCCAGCAATGTAACGAATGCAATTACATGTTGGTTGGAAAATGAAATACCCTGAATATGATGCGGAACTATTCCAAATAGAATAGTCAATGTATTAGATTGTAAATTAATTTTCAAAGTTTTACAGATTGTAGAAAATAAAGATTTCCAAAAAGATTTCAATGAGCACATGACCAAAATATACGTGACAAAGTAGCTACTTCATTTTTGCACCTATCACAATAATTATCGATATAAGGAAATATTTTGGATAGCCTCTCCTTTGTTAAGTAATAACAGGTGAACAATTTTAAATTGAATTAAATAATGATTGGCACATATCAAAGAAGAATTAACCATTTTCCGAACTCACAACCAATCTTCATTAACAAAAGTCATATTAAGTTCTCTCTCCCAATCTTGTTTAATCTTTAGCGAGAGGTTACCTTTTTGTAGTAAAAATAACTTATAAATTCTACCAATGGAACCTCTTACTAAAGGATTCATATTCAAAATAGTATACTACAAACCAGATTCTTGCATATATGGAAATGTAGAAACATATTTTTGTAAAAAATATCTAACCTGAAAATATTGCAAGAAATATGTATGAGAGAGAGAATATTTGCTAATTAACTCTTCAAAAGTCATCAATCGATCATCACTAAATAAATCTGCAAAAGAACAGATCCTCTTATTTCTCCATAAAAGAAAAATAGGATCAGTATTTGAAGGTTTAAGTAGCAAATTTCAAAATACAGGGCTAGACAATCTAAATTGTTTAAAATTAAAAGAGTTGTGGAACTAAAACCAAATCTCTAAGGACTGTTTAATAACAGGGTAGAGATTTAAATTGGGAATTTTAGCAAGTTGTAAAGGTAATGGAGCTCTTCATAATGAAGTTAAATAAAATTGATTAATAGCCTCAGGCTCTTATCGAGCCAATATAACCAAAAACGTAGTTGTCGAATATTAACAGCCCAATAATACAATCTAAAATTAGGTAGCGCGAGTCCACCATCATTTTTGGATCTTTGTAAATGAAACTTGTTAACTCTTGGTTTTTTTAATATTCCAAATAAAAGGAGAAATACTAGAATCAATTTGATCAAAAAAAAATTTTTAGTTAGAAAAACAGGTGTATTTTGAAAAATATATAAAAATCTAGATAAAATCATCATTTTCACTGCATGAATATGACCTATTAAAGAAAGTGTAAGAGGATTCCATCAAGAAAATAATTGTTTCATAGAGTCCAATAAGGGAACTACATTAGCTTTATAAAGATCCTTATATCTTTTTGTAATGATAATACCGAAATATTTAAAAGAATTCACAATTCTAAATGGAATATCATTATATATAAAAACAGGAACATTTAAAGGGAACAATTCACTTTTATTTAAATTAAGCTTATATCCTGAAAATTTTCCAAAATCGTTTAATAATTCCAAAAGATTAGGAATAGTTTCTTCAGGATTCGAGATATAAACCAGAAAATCATCTGCATAGAGAGAGATCTTATGTATGGTCCCATTTATAGAAATACCATGAATGTTTTAGCTTTACGAATTGTTATAGCCAAAGGCTGAGTATGAGATTAAATAATGAAGGACTTAATGGACACCCTTGTCGAGTACCTCGTGAAAGTGAAAAAAGGAGACCTAAGATTATTAGTAATAATGGTAGTGATAGGGTTCTTATAGATCATTTGAATCCACTTATTAAAATTATTACCAAAGCCAAATTTCTCTAAAACATTAAACAAATAAGTCCATTCAACTCTATCAAATGCCTTTCCTGCATCCAGAGAAATAATACTTTGGGCTGTTTTGGATAATGGTGAATATATAATGTTCCTCAATCTCCAAACATTAGAAAAAGAATAACGGCCTCTAATGAAGCCTGTTTGATCCATAGACATAGTTTGAGATAAAATCTTTTCCAAACAGTTAGTCATTATCTTAGAAAGAATTTTAGCATCTACATTTAATAGCGAAATAGGTCTATAAGATGAGCATTCAGTAGGATCTTTATCTTTCTTGGATTAAGGAAACAGAAGCTTCATAAAATGAAGTAGGTAAATTACCTTTCTCAAAAGATTCATGAAATATTTCCAAAAGGTAGGGAGAAATTAATTTTTCAATTTTTTTGTAAAATCCTACTGAATAACCATCGAGTCCAGGAGCTTTACCTGATTGCATTGACCATATAGCTTTCTGAATTTCATGCTCAACAATTGGAGCATCAAGGGTCTGTTGATCTTCAGCAGTAATTTGAGGAAATTTAATCTTATATAAAAAAGCCTTCATTTTGGAGGGATCTGCAGGAAACTGAGATTTATAAAGATCGGAATAAAAATCCTGAAAAATATTATAAATGTCTTCATAATTACTTACTACATCTCCATTATCTTTATGAATCTTTAAAATTTGTCTTTTAGCTTTAGCAGCCCTTAATTGGGAAGCTAAAAGCCTATTATTTTTATCCCCCAAAATATAAAACTGTCTTTTTAATTTAAGCAAATGTCCTTCAATAGGATAAGTTAATAATACATTATATTGCAATTGTAATTCCACTGTTCTTGTAAACAAATCAATATTTGGAAAGATTGCATTGATATTATCTAATTCTTTAATTTGTTTAGCAATTTTATCTAATTCCATTCTTGTCTGTTTCTTTAACTTAGCTAAATAAGAAATAATCTGACCACGTAAATAAGCTTTCAACATATACCAAGTTACTAACTTTGAGATGTTTCCTGTATTGTTAAAGAGAAAACTCATTTATTTGAGTTTCAATAAATTCAACAAAATCTGAACTTTGTAACAAATGTTCTGGAAAACGCCAAGGTGGTCTTGTAGAAACAACAGCTTTCAAATCAAATATTAAATTTAAAGGAGCATGATCAGAAATAACAATTGCATCATATTCACATTTCTGAACATTAAATAAAAGTCGAGGGTTGGCTATAAAATGGTACATTCTCGAATATTTATTATGAACATATGAAAAAAAGGAATATTCTCTATCAGTAGGATACATATGTCTCCAGACTTCAATTAAACCATAATCAATTTAAAAGGAATTAATAAGTGATGCAGAGTGATTAGGGAGCTGATGTCTAGATGATGATTTATCTAATAGGGGATTTAAGAAAGTATTAAAATCTCCACCCATTAATAACATATATTCATTTAAATCAGGTAATAGAACAAAAATATCTTTAAAAAATGAAGGATCATCAGCATTTGATCATATATATTAACCAAAACCATTTTCTTATTGTAACTTGTTCCTTTAACAATTAAAAATCTACCATTAATACAGTATCAGATATAATATCCTCCAAAACAAACACATCCAAAACAAATTCTTGAAATATCTGCAAAGAGAAAACATCACCATCTTTAATTTATTACATCCATCTATAAAACGTAAAAAAAACCTGAATAGTGAGTTAAAAGTTCTTAACAAAAACCTACAAAGCAAAAAAAAAACAATTAATTCATAGAAGTAGAAAACAGAAAGAAATTCTAAATGGTTTAAAATTTCTACAGGCTTCCAACAGATCCCATAAGATAGCTTCTAAAATTAAAACTTTCCAAACCAGTCTATTTCAAAGATAAAGGTACTTTTTAATACCAAGACTTCCTGTACTTCTCAATTCTTCCAATCTCATCATTCCTTATATCACGAAATGATCGAATAATTGTAAGTCTTTTAAACTTCAGGCTTCAGACTCATCCGGGAGAGAATTAATAAAACACAATGCATCAGCTGGTTCCTCAAAGACACACACCCCAGAGTCTTTAGCGGAAAGCCTTAATTTAGCCGGATACAGAAGGAAGGGATGCATCTGTTTTTGAAAGGCTGTTCGCATTGCGGCCGCGAATCCAGAACATTTCTGAACAATTTCACGTGGAAAATCTTGAAAGAAATGAATCTCAGAGCCTTGAAATTTAAACAGTCTTTGTTTTCTTGCCCGTTTAATAATATGGTCTTTGTCTCGAATGCGAAGGAAATGCACGATAACATATCTGTTTTTACTTGTCTCGAAATTCCAACCCTATGAGCCATTACAATATCGGGCAGTTGTGAAAATGCCTCAGGAAATAGAGATTGAAACATTTTCGGAAAATAGTCCAATATGTCAGCAGATTCTGATTTCTCTTTCAATCCAACAATTCGAATATTGTTCCGACCAGAATGAGATTCCAAATCAACAATTCGTCGTTGCGCCTTTTCCAGACGAGAAGAAATATCAGCCTGATTGCGAGTTACTTCTTTAAGATCCAAGCTCAAAGAATCAATTTTTTCCTCCAAAGGGAGAAGATTTTCCTTTAGTTGATTTAGTTCAGCAACAATAGAGCTCATTTGAATCTCTAGTCTACAAAGTATTAACCCAGGCTGGCTGTTCAGGAGCTTTGTCAGTTTTTTTAGGCTTACCATTACCTGCATCGGGATTCCTTTTAGTGCTTCTCAAGGTAGCCATAACTATAATTATCACTTTGAAAGATCTGACTGAATAAAGTTAAAATTTCAAAGTTTAAGTCAGGAAAGGGAGAAATTAAAGGCAGACAGAAAGACACTGTGTCTTACATGTCCACAGGCGGAAGGCGGAGTCTGGATTATTATATCTACAACGTACTGATCACACCAACATACTGTGAGCTGCAGATAAAATTTTTATGCAGGGGCTCCCTGGGCCCTAAAAATTATTTCAATGGTTCTTCCAGGGCAAAGTTTGAGAAAGGCTGCTCTAAATATCTGTGTGACAATTTTCCTCTGTGATCAATTGTTTGGAGATATATAGCAGAATTAGGCAGATGCATGTTCCTGATGACAAGGTACCAGCACACTCTGGAATGCAGCAGATCCCCCACAGTCCAATGGCCTATGTGAGTGGTTTCACCACTCCTGAAAGGCTGCTCTGAGGGCTTCCCTGACCTATGGGTGTTGGCATGGTCATCTCCCGCGGGTCCTCCTGGGGCTCAGAACAGCTCCAAGAGGACCTGCAGTCATCCATGGCTGTTGCTATAAGGGCAGCCATTACGTGACCCAAGTGAATTCATTCCTGACACCACAACTGCCTTGTCGGCCATTCAACAGTGTTCCACCCTCCTCAGTAAATTCAATTCCTTTTCGCCTATTCCTACCTCCCATCATGGTGCACAGCACACTTGGATTCTTGTTGACCTACATTATGCCTCATTTGAGTTTGTCCAACATGATGCACACCAACATCCCCTTAGGCCCCTTAACGATGGCCCGTTCCACGTTTTGGGAATGAGGAGAAAAGGCATTTATCACAGATAAGAGGGGTAAACCTGAACATATTTCGGTAGATTGCCTTACACCGACCCACCAGGATTTGGAGGATTCCACTACCAGGCACCTAGTGTCACAACATGACCGTGAGTGTGTCAACACTCCTCTGGAGGAGCCGAGGCACCTGCTGTCCCTCCTCCCATGGAACACAGAATCTGAGCTGGGCAGCTCGTCCAAACTCAGGACAGGTTCACAATGCCGGTTTTAGTGAATTATGGGGGGTTGTATGGTAATATAATTAGTGGAAATATATATCATTAACAACCACAGACATTGAGTTAGAGCTTCACATTAAATGCTGGTCTGACTTAATTACATTAAGTTTCTAACCATGCATTGTGTTCAGGGCTTGGAGTACAATAAAGGAGTGGTTATGGCTTTTCTTAAACATAAAATGCCTTCACCATTTTTATTTGCGAAAACCTGCAATGTTCTCTAAAGGCAGAGTGCACTGAGGAAAAGCTTTTGGATGGAAGGTCGACTTTCGGGTGCAAAGAACCCTAAATCTGCAGATTTTACACTAAAGGGCATTTGAACAAGATGTTCCTGACTTGCTATTCACGGCCTGTTTGACATTCCTTTACACATATCATATCATTTATACACCATGAATTTGGCACAGAGCCTAATGATGACTAGGCCGCTCTTTGCTTCCTCAATTTACAAGATTGGTACATCAATTATTCTTGAGGATGTGCTGATGTTTTGCTTCCTTGAACTGCTCCGTTACTTCTGGTGAATGTCTCCCAGTGTTGCTGGGGAGGGTGTTCCGCCATTCAGACACTGCTGGGGAAGGGATTCCTATACAGGGTGTGTCTGATCCACCAAATGCAATGCTGGAAAAAGGGAAAGGCCCAGCAAGGAATCGAAGGAATCCAGGACCAACAGAGTCCTGATGAAGGGTCTCAACCCGAAACAGTCACTTCTACTTGAAGATGGCGGCGCGACGGCAGCGCGCGCAGCCACTTCGGTGATGTATATCTGTTATCTGTCAAGTAGGGGACCGTGCACAATCCTGATTTGATGGAGACAGACGTGAGATCACAGCGGAACATCGGGAAAACTTCTGAAATGCCTGCTTTGCTGCCGCTGCTACTGTGTGGTAACCGGAATCTCCGGAGCTGAAGGCCCCGAAATCCTCGGCTTTGCATGTTTCAGCGGCCGGGGAGAGATTGAAGGCACTCGGCAGGGGATGGCGCTCAGGAGGCTGTATCGGAGGGGCTGGTCGGAAGCTCAAAGTTTTCGGACGGATGGTCTCAGTGTCGGCTGTGGTCGGCTACTTCCAAGGCATCGGCAAGTTGACGGTGCCTGGAGGTTTACGGCAGGGAGTTTCTCCCTTTTGCCGCCTGCTATCGGGGACTCGGGAGTCGATCAACTCGAGACTTCGAGACATTTTTTTACTGTGCCCATGGTTTGTTCTTCATCAAATTATGGTATTGTTTTGCACTGCTATAACTATATGTTATAATTATGTGGTTCTGTCAGTGTTAGTCTTTGGTTTGTCCTTTTTTTTGTGATATCACTCTGGAGGAACATTGTATCATTTCTTAATGCGTGTATGCATTTCTAAATGACAATAAAAGAGGACTGAGTGTTCTCATAATCTAATTCTTCTCCATAGATGCAGCCTGACCTGTCAGAATTCCTCCAGCATTTGCTGAGTTACTCTGGATTTTCAGCATCCGCAGAATTGTGTGTCTGTGTCTGCGCATGTGTGCATGTGTCTACATGTTTATTAGTTTTCCCGTGTGTTACATGGGAGTTGTAGCTGAAGTGATTGTGGGAGTTTGATTAGATACACAATGCTCTCATACATTTCATCTATTTCACCAACTAATAGATATAAAAGTCAGCAATTTAGAGTTTTCAACCAAATAAACGGCACTTGAAAACTTTTTTGTGATTACAGACATATACAGTCTCACTTTCAAGGATAGGAATGGGACATTCATTCATTGCAATTAAGAAGTGTGAACAATTTCATAAGTTACTAAATATAAAATGCTTTATCTTCTGATTCCATGTGTCTACTCTGTGAGATAAAGAAACGTAAACAAGATTTTGTGATAATTACCCTGGAGTGAGATGACAATCCCGTTCAGTAACAGCAGAGTGCAGTGAATCACTCTCATCTCAGCAGAAGAGTCGAGAGGCTGACAAGCTGGGAGGGGGAGGGGGATTGTGGAGAGCTGGAGTGGGGGGAGAGAGAGAGAGAGAGAGATGTTAGTCCTGTCATTTGACGGAAGTTGTGAGCATCCCCCCCCCCCCACTGTCCTCAACACCAATGTTCATCAACCCCACTCCCAGTAACCTGAGAAAAAGTGTCCTTGGCCTCTCCACACAAGGTGGGAACAAGTTACTGGGCAAAGGAGCACCAGGTTCAGCATGGAGCCCCCAGCTCATTTTCGAAATGTAGGGAACATTTCTAACCAACAAACTTGTATTAAAATAGTGAAATTATTGTGACGGTTTCGATAATTAGATTAGTAGAATATATTTACATACTCCAGAATAGTATAATGCTCAGTAATGTAAATGTACAATCAACACAATGTCATATTAGTAAAAATGTTTAAACCAGTTGATCCTGAAGATTCAACAACACTCTGACCATCGCTGGCAAGTCCAATGGGAATTGTAGCTGGGAAATGTTGCTGAAATGCTGCCAGGAAGTTTTGGGATTCCTGTTTCCTCATGTGTGGAGAGTTTATTCATCATTTAAGCCACAAAAGCACTAGATCCTTTGATAACTAGTACATTTTGTTGACTCTGATAGATTAACAAAATGGAAGGAACAGGATGGAAACAGGCCAGTTAGTCACAAAATTTGTGTTAACACCAATCACCTACTGACATTAATCCTGCCCTAATTCATTTAATTCTCCTCACATTCACATCAACTCCCCAAATGTTCCTCTGGTCATTACAGTATTTACAGCAACCAATTAGCCTACCACTCTGAGAGTTTGTGGGATCCGTGAGGAAACTAAGCATGCAGGGCAATCCTGCGCAGTCACAGAGAAAATGTGTAAATTCCACAAACAAGGTCTGAGGTCAGGATCACAACTTGGTCATTTAAACTCTGAACCAATAATACTATAAGAACCACAAAGTTTGTCATGGCCAACATATGCAGCAAGATTTCTCTCAAAGGGCTGCAAGTGATCGAGCAACTGAAAAACCTGGCTGTAAACAGTGGCAGAGTACAATCAACACTTCCACTGTCAAAAACTGAACTTAATGTATTTTGTCTTATTTCTTGCTTTCCATAAAAAATGCACAAGGAGAAATTCCCCCAAAGTTTAAGCAAATGGCCAAGTATTGATCAACTCCAGAAGAGTTAAGTGCTCTCTGGGCTTTTAATACATGGCAAAGAATAAAGGGTAAAATTGTGGAAACAAAAGAGAACTTTGACAAAATACATAAAAGTTGCTAGTGAATGCAGCAGGCCAGGCAGCATCTCTAGGAAGAGGTACAGTCGACGTTTTGGGCCGAGACCCTTCGTCAGGACTAACTGAAAGAAGAGCTAGTAAGAGATTTGAAAGTGGGAGGGGGAGGGGGAGGGGGAGATCCAAAATGATAGGAGAAGACAGGAGGGGGAGGGATGGATCCAAGAGCTGGACAGGTGATTGGCAAAGGGGATATGAGAGGATCATGGGACAGGAGGCCCAGGGAGAAAGAAAAGGGAGAGGGGGGGAAAGCCCAGAGGATGGGCAAGGAGTATAGTGAGAGGGACAGAGGGAGAAAAAGTAGAGAGAGAAAAAGAATATCTGTACATAAATAAATTCACGATGGGTACGAGGGGGAGGTGGGGCATTAGCGGAAGTTTGAGAAGTCAATGTTCATGCCATCAGGTTGGAGGCTACCCAGATGGAATATAAGGTGTTGTTCCTCCAACCTGAGTGTGGTTTCATCTTTACAGTAGAGGAGGCCATGGATAGACATATCAGAATGGGAATGGGACGTGGAATTAAAATATGTGGCTACTGGGAGATCCTGCTTTCTCTGGTGGACAGAGAGTAGGTGTTCAGCGAAATGATCTCCCAGTCTGCGTCGGGTCTCGCCAATATATAGAAGGCCACCTGGAAAGACTGTCTGGGGCCCTAAATGGTAGTGAGGGAGGAAGTGTAAGGGCATGTGCCAGGAGGGAGATCGGTGGGGAGGGATGGGGGGTGGACAAATGGACAAGGGAGTACATCTCCCACCACCCCACTAGGAAAAGGGTTCCCCTTGGCCTCACCTACTACCCCACCAGCCTCCGGGTCCAACATATAATTCTCCATAACTTCCGCCACCTCCAACGGGATCCCACCACTAAGCACATCTTTCCCTCCCCACCTCTCTGCTTTCCGCAAGGATCACTCCCTACGTGACTCCCTTGTCCATTCGTACCCCCATCCCGCTAATGCCCCACCTCCCCTTCGTACCCCATCCGTTATTTATTTATATACACACATTGTTTTTCTCTCTCTCCTTTTTCTCCCTCTGTCCCTCTCACTATACTCCTTGCCCATCCTCTGGGCTTTCCCCCCCTTTCCCTTCTCCTTCTCCCTGGGCCTCCTGTCCCATGATCCTCTCATATCCCTTTTGCCAAGCAACTGTCCAGCTCTTGGCTCCATCCCTCCTCCTCCTGTCTTCTCCTATCATTTCAGATCTCCCCCTCCCCCTCCCCCTCCCACTTTCAAATCTCCTACTAGCTCTTCTTTCAGTTAGACCTGACGAAGGGTTTCGGCCCGAAACGTCGAATGTACCTCTTCCTAGAGATGCTGCCTGGCCTGCTGCGTTCACCAGCTACTTTTATGAGTGTTTCTTGAAATTCCAGCATCTGCAGATTTCCTTGTGTTTGCGCTTTGACAAAATTGGTTCATTTCAACAACTTACTGTTGTTCAGAAGTGGAAAATTATATACAAGTGAAAGATATTGTGGTGTAGACCAAATTTCTGAAGAATTCAGCAGGCCAGGCAACATTTGCAAAGAAAAAGAGTCAATATTGTGGGCCAAGGACCTTTCAACAGAATGGGAAAAATAAGAAGACAAGTTTGCTTTAAGTTGCAAATTCCTGTACAGTGGAGAGAAGGTATAATGCCTGTGATAGGGTGCAGACCAGGGTTGTTGTCAGAACTATTAGTAAAAAAAAAGTTAATACTGTCAAAAGGGAGAGAAATACCGGTGTTAAGCTCCCGACGGCTGATATGAATGAGGAGTACCTGTATGATAATGATGAGGGGCTGTGCCTAGATTCACAGAGCAGCATCATTGAGGTAATCTGGGAGTTTGAAAACACAGAAGCCAGTGGGTCAGGGTATTAAACTGGGTTGACGTTAAACTCAGAAAGGATATTCAGCTTAGAAAGGGAGGAGGGCATTTGATCACACACACACACACACACACACACACACACACACACACACAGAGATCCATGTGAAAGTACAAGCTATTCACACCTTCCACAAGACCCAAACTCTTCTCCAGATCTCAAAAGAAGCAGTTGTGCATGAACTGGGCTGTCTGAAGAGACATGGTATTTCCTCCCTAGCTGAGCTGTGATTGGGCCGCTCCCATTTCCAGTCACTTCAAAGTGGGGTGAAACAGTGATGCTGTGGGACTAAATTGCTACATGAAAGTTCATACAGTACACATAACTCAATTTTAATGCAACCTTGATGGGCAAATAGATTCAGTAAGATGAATTTATCCTTACTAAACAGCTGATTGTCCTGAATCCAGTGACTGGCATTTCTCACAATTAACACACACAAAGGGCGTGTGGATGTTAAACAGCACCAGAATTTAGGCACTGTACAACAGATGAGATTTTGGATCAGCTGATTATGTTCTTTCCTTTATCTGTGAAATCCTGGTTTCAGTATGGAGCTACCAGGAGTAGTGATGGTCAGACTGTAGCCTTAATGGAATCAGCGTCAGCATGCAAAATGCCAATTTCCACAAATATTAAAGCATTACATGGCCTGTCAAACTGATGCTGGAGTTCAAGGCCTCAGAGCAAAGTCGATGCAATTATCAAAGTACCACCTTCAGCTGATGCAGCTGAACTCAGGTCAGTCTAGAGTTTGTTGAATTATTAGATGTCAACCTTCATGCAACCATTTCAGGGTTCAACGTGACCAGAGGCCAGATAGAATTGGTATCCTGCAATACAGAAAAGCACTAAGTTTTACAAGTGACTGGAACACTACAGTTCAGAGACGTATTGGTAAGGCCATCAAGAAACAAATTTTCCAAAGAAACAATATGGAATCATGTCCTCGCAAAAAGCTAAGATTTAGCCTCAATAGGGAAGCCCAATAAACTACGCAATGACTTTCTGATAGGTAGGATCAGCAATTTACAGATCAGGACTGTATCCAGTGGGGTTCTGGATTATGACACTCTGTGGTTGAGGTAACAGTTACTGAGTATCACCCTCATATTTCAGACCAGCTCTTGGCCATGACTAGACCAAGATGGAGAATTTGAGAGTGAGTGTTTTGTCAAGCTGCTGAAAATCCACCTCTCCAAAGCCCCTCCATGTGTGGAACTGCCTGCGGACAAACAATGTCTGCTGGTCACAATTTGTGTCCACTCAAAATGTCCGGAAATGCTTCCCACAGAGTGACTGTGACTAACAGGACTGTGAGTCCTGAGAGACAATTGCTTGCAACTTTCAGATTATAAAGAGTAATGGTGCTGCTTCTTTACTTCAATCAATGACACTGGTTCCATCCTGACCTCAGTCTGGGACTGTCTGTTGGGAGTTGCACAGTCTGAGACTGATGGGTTTCTCCTGGGAGCTCCAGTGTCCTCCCACATCCCGAAGATGGGTTGGTTGATAGGTTAAATCTAGAAACACAGAAACATAGAAAACCTACAGCACAATACAGGCCCTTCAGCCCACAAAGCTGTCCCTACCTAGGCTTCACCCACAGCCCTCTATTTTTCTAAGCTCCATGTAGCCATCCAGGAGTTTTTTAAAACACCCTAAGATTTCCACCTCCACCACCACTACCAGCAGCCCATTCCATGCACTCACCACTCTCTGTGTAAAAAACTTACCCCTGACATCTCTGTACCTACTTCCAAGCACTTTAAAACTATGCCCTCTCGTGCTAGCCATTTCAGCCCTGGGAAAAAGCCTCTGACTATCCACGCGATCAATGCCTCTCATTATCTTCTACACCTCTATCAAGTCACCTCTCATCCTCCGTCGCTCCAAGGAGAAAAGGCCAACTTCACTCAACCAATTCTCATAACGCATGTTCCCACATCCAGGCAACATCCTTGTAAATCTCCTTGCACCCATTCTATGGTTTCCACATCCTTCTTGTAGTGAGGCAACCAGAATTAAGCACAGTACTCCAAGTGCGGTCTGATCAGGGCCCTATATACTGTAGCTACAACATTACCTCTCAGCTCTGAAACTCAATCCCACAATTGATGAAGGCCAATACATCATATGCCTTCTTTGCCACAGAGTCAACCTGAGTAGCAGCTTTGAGTGTCCTATGGACTCGGACCCCAAAATCCCTCTGATCCTCCACACCGCCAAGAGTGTGACCATTAATGCTATATTCTGCCATCATATTTGACCTACCAAAAGGAACCACCTCACACTTATCTGGGTTGAACTCCATCTGCCACTTCTCAGCCCAGTTTTGCATCCTATCAATGTCCCATTGTAACCTCTGACAACCCTCCACACTATCGACAACACCCCCAACCTTTGTGTCATCAGCAAATTTACTAACTCATCCCTCCACTTCCTCATCCAGCTCATTTATGAAAATCTCAAAGAGAAGGGGTCCCAGAACAGATCCCTGAGGCACACAACTAGTCAGTGGCCTCCATTCAGAATATGACCCATCAACAATCACTCATTAACTTCCGTGGGCAAGCCAGTTCTGGATCCACAAAGCAATGTCCCCTTGGATCCCATGCCTCCTTACTTTTTCAATAAGGCTGGCATGGGGTACTTTATTAAATGCCTTGCTAAAATTCATATACATTATATCTACTGCTCTACCTTCATCAATGTGTTTAGTCACAACCTCAAAAAATTCAGTCAGGCTTGTTAGGCACGACTTGCCTTTGACAAATCCATGCTGACTATTCCTAACCATATTATGTCTCTCCAAATGGTCATAAATCCTGCCTCTCAGGATCTTCTTCATCAATTTACCAACCACTGAAGTAAGACTCACTAGTCTATAATTTCCTGAGCTATCTCTTCTCCTTTCCATGAATAAGGGAACTACATTCGCAACCCTCAAATCCTCCAGAACCTCTCCCGTCCTCATTCATGATGCAAAGATCATTGCCAGAGGTTCAGCAATTTCCTCCCTTGCTTCCCACAGTAGCCTGGGGTACATCCTGTCCGGTCCCAGTGAGTTATCCAATTTGATGCTTTCTAAAAGCTCCAGCACATCCTCTTTCTTAATGTCTACATGTTCAAGCTTTTCAGTCTGCTGTAAGTCATCCCTACAATCGCCAAGATCCTTTTCCGCAGTGAATACTGAAGCAAAGTACTCATTAAGTACCACCGGTTCCAGACACACTTTTCCACTGTCACACTTGATTGGTCCTATTCTCTCATGTCTTACCCACTTGCTTTTCACATACTTGTAGGCTGCCTTGGGGTTTTCCTTAATTCTGTCCACCAGGACCTTCTCATGGCCCCTTCTGGCTCTCCTAATTTCATTGTTAAGCTCCTTGCTGCTAGCCTTATAATCTTCCAGATTCCTGTCATTACCTAGTTTTGTTGAATCTTTTGTAAGCTCTTCTTTTCTTCTTGACTGGACTTACAACAGCCTTTGTACCCTACCATCCTTTCCATGTTTCATTGGAATGTACCTACTCAGAACCCCACCAAATATATCCTGAACATTTGCCAAATTTCTTCCGTACGTTTCCCTGAGAACATCTGGTTCCAATTTATGCTTCCAAGTTCCTGCCTCATAGCCTCATATTTCCCCTTCCTCCAGTTAAATGTTTCCCAAACTTGTCTGTTCCTATCCCTCTCCAATGCTGTGGTAAAGGAGGTAGAATTGTGATCACTATCTCCAAAATGCTCTCCCACTGAGAGACCTGACACCTGACCAGGTTCATTTCCCAATACCAGATCAAGTACAGCCTCTCCTCTAGTAGGCTTATCTACATATTGTGTCAAGGAATCAGCTTTATTTATTCAATCCTTTCTAATGAAATGTGATATTGTTGATGTCTGGCCTTTTTTTTCATCCGGCAGAAAGGAGGTATTCATTCTTCTCTCATGTCCATCATTCCTATACCATGATTGAGTATTTTTTATTGATAGTCAAATGATTCCATTAGTTAGATCCATTTAATATAAAGAAATAGCTGTATCCGACCATTCTCCTGTATTTTTTATCTTTAAATCTTCCTGGTTTCACTCATATGAACAGATCCCCGTGTTTTAATTTAACTTTGTTATTTGATAAGGACTTTCTAAAATTTTTGGAGAATCAAATTACTCTTTTTTTTGAAGAAAATACATTGGAAGGGACTTCTAGTCTTAACATTTGGGATGCTTTTAAGGCATTTATCAGAGGACAAAGCATCTCCTATACTGCATTTATTAAGAAAAAAGCTAATAGAGAACTGACTTAGTTAATCAATTAAAACAACGACCAGAAATATGCTTTCGCACCTGACCCTGGGCTATACAAAAGACGTATTGAAATTAAAACTAAATATGATCTTCTTATAACATATCCAGTTGAAAGCCAACTTTTAAAAGATAGAAGCCAATTCTATATACATGGAGAAAAAAACTCGTAAACTACTGGCTAATCAATTTAAGACCTTTATAGCTAAACAACAAATTAATGAAATTTGCAAAACCAATGATGATTTGACAACTCACCATTTCGAAACAAATGACACTTTCAGAGAATTTTATTCTAATCTGTATAGTTCTGATTTTGTTAAAGATAATACTGTAATGAACAATTTTTTAGACCAATTAAATATTCCTGGACTTTTGGTTGATAATTGAAAGCAGTTGGATCAACCTATTTCTCAGGCGGAAATCACTGAGGCTATACGTTCATTGCATTCTGGGAGATCTCCAGGACCTGACGGATTCTCTGGAGAATTTTTATAAAACTTTTTCTTCATTGCTTATACCTTATTTACGTTCTATCCTTACTGATTCCTTCAAGGTGGGTAGCCACACTCTTTTTATGAAGCTTCCATTTCGCTTATTCTTAAAAAGAATAAGAATCCCACTGAATGCTCTTCATATAGACCAATTTCTCTTCTCAATGTTGATGCTAAGATCTTATCTAGAGTTTTGGCCCGTAGACTCGAGAATATTATACCTTCTGTAATATCTGATGATCAGACAGGATTTATTAAGAATCAATATTCCCATCTTAATATACGGTGATTGTTAAACGTTATGCATTCTCCATGGAAGGACATATCGGAATGTGTGATTTCTCTGGATGCGAAGGTTTTTGACCGAGTTGAATGGGATTACCTATTTAAAACCTTAGAAAAATTTAATTCTGGTCCTAATTTTATTTTTTGTATTAAATTACTTTACATATCTCCCTCCGCTTGGGTCCTTACTAACTTTCAGAATTCTAAACCAATTAAACTTCAATGTGGAACCAGACAAGGATGTCCGCTGAGCCCTTTGCTTTTTGATTTGGTATTATAACCTTTAGGAATTGCTTTTCGAGAGTCTGACGATATCACCGGTATCTTAAGGAAAGGTACTATTCATAAAGTTTCACTTTATTCTGATGACCTATGGCTTTTTATATCTAATGTTACAACTTCTTTACCCTCTTTCTTTCTTTTACTGACTAATTTTAGTCAGTTTTCAGGATATAAATTGAATTTACGTAATAGTGAATTGTTTCCTTTAAATAATTTGATAGCATCCCATATTAACCTTCCTTTTAAAATTGTAAGAAAACAATTTACATATTTGGATGTAACAATCACTAAGAATTATAAAGATCTATTCAAAGAACGTTTTCTAACCTTAATGAATTATGTGAAAAAGACACTTTCTAATTGATTGCCTCTCTCTTTACCATTGATTGGTCAAATTAATTCTATTAAAATGAATATTTTAACTAAATTTATATACCTTTTTCAAACCGTACCTGTTTTTATTCCTAAATTTTTTTTTGATTCTTTAGATTCAATTCTTTCTTCCTATATTTAGAAGAACAGAAAACCCTGATTAAATAAAGCCCACCTTCAAAAAATTAAAAAGAATGGAGGCCTTGCTCTTCCCAATTTTAGGTTATATTATTGGGCAATTGACATATGAAATCTTACGTTCTGGTTATATTAATCGTGAGGATTGTCCAACATGGGTCTTCTTGGAAGCCAACTCTGTTACAAAATTTTCTATTATTTCTCTTCTTGGATCCTCTCTTCCTTTATCTTTAAATAAATTAACTGACAGTTTGCTGGTTAAACACACTTTGAGGATCTGGCTACAGTTTAGAAAACATTTCGGTTTATTGAGATTTTCTCTTTCTAGTCCTATTTCTTCCAATTTTTTTTAAACCATCTACGACCAATCTGTTTTTTTAGAGAATGAGATAGATTAGGCATTAAACAATTTCGGGATCTGTTTGTGGAGGGAATCTGTGTTCTTTTGTGCAGCTCTCAGTGAAATATATCTTATCAAATACCCACTTTTTTCAATATCTACAGATTAGCGATTTTTTAAAGATCTAAGTTACATATATTTCCTACCAGCCCGGAAAAGATAATAGATGTAATTTTTAATTTGAAACCTTTTGATAATGGCACATTATCTTATATTTACGGTCTGTTGTTGGGACTGAGAATGGCTCCTTTAGACAAAATTAAAAAAGATTGGGAAAAGGATTTACAGACTTCATTATCTGATGAGACCTGGAGGGCTATTTTCAAAATGGTTAATTCTTCATCATCATGTGCTTGTCATTCCCTCCTACAATTTAAAGTGGTACAGAGGGCTCATATGTCTAAAGACAAGCTCTCTCGTTTTTTTGCAGATATATCTCCGTACTGTGACATATGTAATAATGGAAAGGCTTCATTAATTCATATGTTTTGGTCATGTTCAAGCCTTGAAAAAGATGCATTCCAAACTTTTTCTGTACTTTTTAAAAGTTAGTTTTAAGCCCAATCCTTTGACTGCCTTATTTGGTACTGTTGAAGAAAGAGCTATAATTTTGGAGCCTTCTCACTTGCAAGTACTGGCTTTTATTTCTCTTAGGGTTAGAAGAACGATCTTGCTTAAATGGAAGGAGATTGCCCCCCGCCCCACACACATACTCAATGGTTATGCGATGTTGTGTCATGTTTAAATTTAGAGAAGATTCGTTGCTTGATTTCTGATTCTAATCAAGATTTTCAAACATTATGGGGACCCTTTCGGACTTATTTGGAAAATCTTTGAATTGTTATTGTTACTAAAATATAGATCTGGGCTATTATTATAAAACACTATATGATAAAGTACTCTTTGTTTTTTTTTAACCAACCAGCTTTGTATTGATAGTGGGGGTAGATTTATTTTTTAATAATATAATTAACCATATTATATTTCATAACTCAATTTATTTTATTTGATTGATCATGAATATGGGATACCGAAACTGTGTCAGTGTGCTTTATATATAGTGCATTATGTGCTACCTTATTTTGATTTATAATAAGTATCCTTATGAATTCTGCATTTATGTATATGAAATTTGATAAACTTAATAAAAATATTGGAAAAAGAAAAGAAAAGAAAGAAAGAAAGAAAGAAGAAACCTCCCTGAACACATTTAACAAATTCTACCCCAGGGATGGGCAACCTATGGCGCATTGGATGATTAGAAGTGGCGCATTGCACCCCAGTGATAATGAAAAATTAAGCTACAGTATTAACCAAAAACAGATTTGTAAAAAAAATCTATAACAGGATTGCAAGTAGCTTCGAGCTAGAAATGGGTTTTACTGAGAACAAATATAAAACTTAGCAATTATTTTAGCTATTTTATTATTTTGCGTACATCTTTTAGCGAATGTTATCTTCTTTCAGATTAATCTCTTTTCAATTTAAAAAAAATGTTCAATGAGTCAAACCAGGAAAGAAGGACTTTTGTTCTGCAGTTGTTCCACAACTGTTCAATGCACGTTTGATACTTGTTTGATCGTGAGGCGCCAGGCGTCTGCACCAGCGGGGCGTCGCAGGTTTTTGCCAGTCAGTTTACAATTGACACTCGTACGCTACGGAGTTGTGCTTTGTTCGTCCTTTGTGAACATCCGCAGTTTTTTTAAAACTTTTTCAAAAATTAGGCCTTGTTTTTACATTCAGTGACCCATCACAGGGCAAAACAAAGTGAGCAAAAGAAAAGCAGAAAGTGATAGTAAGCGTGAATTCAATGAACAGTGGGAAAGTGAGTTCTTATTTATAGCGGGTCCGTCAGGAAAACCATTGTGCATTGTTTGTGAAAACACTTTCTCACATAATAGAAGACATGATCTTAATAGACGCTGTAAAACACAACATCAGACTGAAATAGAAGGAAAACTGAAGCTAGTGCTTGGGTCGGAGTTACGGAAAGAATATGTGACTAAGAAAAAGGAAGAAATCAAAAGAAGACAAAATATATTTGTTAAAAGCCTCACTAAGGTAAATAATGTTTATCTTGTTTTTATATTTTATCTTGTTTTTATATTAAATCAATGTATCATGGAAAGATGCTAAATATGTCCATATTAACATATTTTCACAGAGTAAATGCAAGTTGGCTCTTTCCAGTTAGATTAGGAGAGATAAATATGAGAGGACATGGCTTTAGGGCGAAAGTGGAAAGGTTTAGGGGGAACATTAGGGGGGACTTCTTCACTCAGAGAGTGGTGAGACTGTGGAACGGGCTGCCGTGGTAAATGCGGGCTCACTCTTAAGTTTTAAGAATAAATTGGATAGATACATGGATGGGAGAGGTCTGGTGGGTTATGGACTGGGTGCAGGTCAATGGGACTAGTGGAATAAAGTTTTGGCACAGACTAGAAGGGCCGAATGGCCTGATTTCGGTGCTGTAGTATTTTATGGTTCTTTATACGACACTGGTCAGGCTGCACTTGGAGTATTGCCAACAGTTTTGGACCCCATACCTCAGAAAGAATGGGTTGTCATTGGAGAGAGTCCAGAGGAGGTTCACGAGGATGATTCCGGGAATGAAGGGGTTAACATACAAGGAGTGTTTGGCAACTTTGAGCCGGACCCACTGGAATTACGAATAATGCGGGGTGAGGAGAGGGGATCTCATTGAAACCTACCAAATGTTGAAATGACCAGATAAGGTGGATGTGGAGAGGATGTTCACTGATGGGCGTGTCCAGAACGAGAGGGCACAGCTCAAAAATGAGGGGCGACTTTTCAAAACTGAGGCAAGGAGGATTTTTTTTACAGCCAGAGAGTAGTGAATCTCTGTCACAGGCTGCCGTGGAGGCCAAGTCCGTGGGTATGTTAAAGGCGGAATTTGATAGTTTCCGGATTGATCAGGGCATCAAAGGGTCCGGCGAGAAGGCTGGTTTATGGGGTTCAGTGGGATCCGGGATCACCCATGATGGATTCTGCTCCTTTGTCTTGGGGTTTTAAGGACTTCCACCTCCCCGACCCGCCTAGCCCTCGCTCTCCCGATTCTCCTGAGCAGACGGGTTCGCCGTTCCGGCTCCGGCAACAACAACGAGGCGGAGCCAATCTCGGGGCCGTGAGCCGGCCGGTAGCTGCGGGTCTCCCCCTCACTGACTGCGCTAGGAAAGAGGAAAGTGACCCACTTTGTCCGGGCGGTTCCCGTGCGGTGACATGTTCCCGAGCCCCACTCACCCGATTAGCTTCCTCACGCAGAACTCCCTCCCCACTCCTTGTGGGGAAGTTTGTAACGAGCGCTCAGCAGTAACGTGGAGTAAGCGACTCAGAGCAGAACTTTCTTGGTCAGGAGCACCACAAAGTCGGCACACGGCAGCTGCCAGAGGAAAAAGTAAAACTAATTTTAATTTTCTACAAAACAGATGCAGTTAAATAGGCGGGACGAAAAGGGTGAAACTGTGTCGGGGATTGGAGAGAACAATACCAGCCCAACAACTCCTCTTGTGCTCCTCCCCCTTTTCTTCCTTCTCTGGCTTTCTGCCCTCTCCGTTATATTCCCCGTTCTCCAGCCCTGTATTTCTTTCACCAATCAATTTCCCAGCTGCTTCACCCCTCCCCCTTCCTGTTTCATCTATCATATGTTAATCCTGAAGAAGGGTCTCGGCCTGAAATGTCGACTGTACCTCTTCCTATAGATGTTGCTTGGCCTGCTGCGTTCACCAGCATTTTTTGTGTGTGGTGCTTGAATTTCCAGCATCTGCAGCTTTCCTCGTCTTTTCATCTATTACCTTGTGTTTCTCTTTCCCCTCTCCACCGTTTAACCCACGCTGTTTTCTGTGCGGACCCCTCCCTGTGCGACTTCCTTGTGCCTTTGTCCCTCCCCACTGATCTCCCTCCTGGCACTTATCCTTGCAAGCGGAACAAGTGCTACACCTGCCCTTTTGCCTCCTCTGTCACTACTATTCAGGGCCCTAAACAGTCCTTCTAGGTGAGGTGACACTTCACCTGTGAGTCTGTTGGGTTTATATACTGTGTCCGGTGGCCCAGGTGTGGTCTCCTCTAAATCAGTGAGACCACTCCACCAAGCACCTATGTTCTACCAGCCAGAAAAAGCAGGATCTCCCAGTGGCCACCTATTTTAATTCCACTTCCCATTCCCATCCTGATATGTCTATCCATGTCCTCCTCCACTATTGTGCTGAGGCCACAATGAGGTTGGAGGAACAACACTTTATATTCTGTCTGGGTCGCCTCCAACCTGATGGCATGAACATTGATTTCTCAAACTTCTGGTAATAACCCCCTCCCCTTCACCATCTCCCATCCCCTTTTCCCTCTCTCATCTTTTCTCCTTACGCACCCATCACCTCCCTCTGGTGCTCCTCTCCCCCTCCCCCCTTTTATTTCTTCCATGGTGTCCTTCAATCAATGTCTCAGCTCTTTACTTCATCCCTCCCCCTTCAGGTTTCACCTATCACCTGGTGTCTCTCTTCCCCCCCCCCAACTTAAAGCTACTCCTCGGGTTTTTTCCCCAGTGCAACCAAAGGGTTTAGGCCTGGAACGTTGACTGTACACTTTCTGTTGATGCTGCCTGACCTGCTGAGTTCCTCCAGGAGTTTGTGTGTGTTTATTGCCCTGAGAACCTGTCTGTTTCATTGTTGAAAGTCAAAGTAACCTCTATCAGGACTCTGGGATGTAGTCCGTCTGGTCTAGGTGACTTATCCACCTCAAGATCTTTGAGTTTGCCGAGCACTTTTTCCTTTTTAATCACAATTGCACTCACCCCTCCTCCCTAACACTCATGGACCTCTGGCACACTGCTGGTGTCTTCCACAGTGAAGACTGATGCAAAGTACCCATTCGGTTCACCTGCCATTTCTTTGTCCTACATTACTACCTCAGCAGCATCATCTTTCAATGGTCCAATATCAGCTGTCAACTCCCTTTTACTCTTTATATAACTGAAATAACTTTTGGTAACCTGCTTTATATTATTGGCTAGTCTGCCCTCATTTTTCATCTTTTCCCTTCTTATAGCTTTTCTAATTTCCTTTTGCTGGATTTTAAAAGCTTGTCAATCATCCAGTATCCCACTCACTTTTGCTACCTTATACACACTTTATTTGGCTTCTATGCAGGCCTTAACTTCCCTTGTCAGCCATGGCTGCCTGTCCCTGCCATTTGAGAGCTAATTATTCTGTGGGACATATCTATCCTGCGCCTTGTGAACTACTCCCATCTCTGTTCTGCTGTCATCCCCACCAGTATCCTCCTCCGATCCTCCTGGCAAAGCTCCTGTCTCACGCATCTGAAATTCCCTTTATTTCATTGTGATACTGAAACTCCTATCCTTGCGATCAAATAGTAACCTGATTTTCCCAATCCCCTTGCATATTGAAGTCCCCCATTACACTCGTGTAATTACCCTTATTGCGTGCTTTTTCCAACTCCCTTTGCAATCTCAACCCCACATCTTGGCTACTATTTGGAGGCCTATATATGATCCCCATAATGTTTTCTTAACCCTTGCAGTTTCTTATCTCCACCCACAAAGATTCAACATTCTCTGATCATTTGACAAATAATGTTAGTCTTCATCATTTCAAAAGACAACTAATTAAGAAGAATAAACATCTACAAGATAAAATGTGACCGTAGACTTATCAAACCTCTGCATCCTCATCCTGATATAATGGAACAAGGTTTTCAGTAACATAACACAATGTAATATACAATGGTGTAACATAGAGTAGGGACTGCATCATACATATGGTACACATAGCAGTAATTGATTGGATGTCAGAAAATATAGAAAACACTTGTTCGACGACTATTTACCTGTAAGTTCTGACTAGGTTCTGGATTTGATGACAGACATAATTTTAAACATTTTATTCATTCTCTGATCCTATGTCACCTCTTTCTAGATATGTAATTCCATCTCTTACCAACGGAGCCACACCACGGCCTATGCCTTCCTGCCTGTCCTTTCAATACAATGGATATCCTTTGATGTTAAGCAGAAGGAACTGAGAAAAGGGAATGGCATTTCATTTTTAAAATAACTATCTGCTTCCATTATCACTCCCAGCAGCCTGTGTATGTAACCTAAAATTTACCCCAAACATTTCCATTAAATTTTCTCCTTTTCATCTTAAATATAAGTATTTGGCATTTATAAGCTGGGAAAATGATTCTGACTGTCATGTAGAACACAACAGCATTGAACAGTTACTTTGTTTGATCTAGTCTGTCGAACTGTTACTGTGCCTTGTCCCATTGACCTGCAAGTCCATGAAGGACCATCGCCCTCAGATTAAGGGTGAAAGGTGAAACATTTAAAGGGAACCTGAGGGGGAACTTGGGAACTGAGGAAGGAGGCTGGTCGAGGACTATATCTACAGCATTCTGCCACCCACACGGGACCTTCCACAATACTTCTACCGACACAACCGATTGACGGGTGATTCAATAGCCACTGCTCTACACACCGTCCTTACACCAGGAGAAGAGCAATGCTTGTGTGAGAATGCTGTTCTTGGACTACAGTTCATCATTCAACACCACAATTCCCTCCAGGCTTTACAAGATGATGCTCAGAGACCTCGGCCTTCACTCTGCCTTGTGCAGCTGGATCCTGGACTTCCTGTCAGATTGCCTGCAGGTGGTAAGAGTGGGCTCCCTCACCTCTGCCCCACTGACCCTCAACACAGGACTGTGTTCTAAGTGCCCTCCTTTACTCTCTTACCACTCCAATCTGCTAATTAAATTTGCAGATGATACAACATTGATTGGCCTTATCTCAAATAATAATGAGGCAGGCTGCAGTAACGAAGTCATCGCCCGGACACAGTGGTGTCAAAAAAACAACCTCTCCCTCAATGTCGCAAATACAAAGGATCCGGTTTCAGACTACATGAGGAATGGAGACAGGCATTCTATAGGCATCAATGGATCTGGGGTTGAGAGGGTGAACAGCTTTAAGTTCCTCAGCATAAACATCACCGAGGATCTCACGTGGTCTGTACGTACTGCCTGTGTGGTGAAAAAGGCACAATAGCACCTCTGTCACCTCAGGCAGTTGAAGAAGTTTGGCATCAAACATAGAAAACTTACAGCACAATACAGGCCCCCTTCAGCCCACAAAGTTGTGTCGAACATGTCCCTACCTTAGAAATTACTAGGCTTACTCATAGCTCTCTATTTTTCTAAGCTCCATGGTAGTGGGTAGTGGCTCCATATGTCACTACTACAGGGCGTGACGACCCTGCCTTACACGAGTCCTGGGCTCAGCTGACTCTGGCTGACAGTACCCGGTACGGGCCCCTATCCAGGGTTACGGATCGCACTGTCTTGTGGGTATTTTCGGGAGAAGACAAAGCTAAGGAGTAAACCCTACACAAATTCGGAGTGGAGCCCCTAAGGCGGTTGGATGACGTATCACGTCACCTCCCGGCAGCTCCTGCAGCCAAGTTGACGCCAAATGTACTGCTTTGCATTCCTCTGGACCACACCCGGGAGGCCGAGAGGGGGATCTTGATGTCTGAGCAGCCCAGGATCTCCATATTCATCGCCAGGTCTGCGTCCCAGAGAGGACTGGCACATCCATTCTCTACTTAGACAGATGGAGCCATTAATTAATTAATTAATGTACCTATCCAAAAGTCTCTTAAAAGACCCTATCGTATCCGCCTCCACCACCATTGCCAGCATCCCATTCCACGCACTCACCACTCTCCGAGTAAAAAACCTACCCCTGACATCGCCTCTGTACCTACTCCCCAGCACCTTAAACCTGTGTACTCTTGTGGCAACCATTTCAGCCCTGGGACAAAGATGAAATTACGACACATCTGGATAGCAGTAACAGGATCGGTCCAAGTCAGCATGGATTTACGAAGGGGAAATCGTGCTTGACCAATCTTCTGGAATTTTTTGAGGATGTAACTCTGAAAATGGACAAGGGAGAGCTAGTGGATGTAGTGTACCTGGACTTTCAGAAAGCCTTTGATCAAGTCCCACATAGGAGATTAGTGGGCAAAATTATGGCACGCGGTATTGGGGGCAGAGTACTGACATGGATTGAAAATTGGCTGGCTGACAGAAAACAAAGTGTAGCGATTAACAGGTCCCTTTCAGAGTGGCAGGCGGTGACCAGTGCGGTACCACGGGGTTCAGTGCTGGGACCACAGCTGTTTACAATATATATTAATGATTTAGAGGAGGAAATTAAAAGTAACATTAGCAAATTTGCCGATGACACAAAGCTGGGTGGCAGTGTGAAATGTGAGGAGGATATTATGAGAATGCAGGTTGACTTGAGCAGGCTGGGTGAGTGGGCAGATACATGGCAGATGCAGTTTATTGTGGATAAATGTGAGGTTATCCAGTTTGGTGGGAAGAACAGGAAGGCAGATTGTTATCTAAATGGAGCCAAGTTAGGAAAAGGGGAAGTACAACAAGATCGAGGTGTTCTTGTACATCAGTCACTGAAAGCAAGCATGCAAGTACAGCAGGCAGTGAAGAAAGCTAAAGGCATGCTGGCCTTCATAACAAGGGGAATTGCGTATAAGAGCAAAGAGGTCCTTCTGCAACTGTACGGGGCCCTGGTGAGAACACACCTGGAGTACTGTGTGCAGTTTTGGTCTCCAAGTTTGAGGAAGGACATTCTTGCTATTGAGGGAGTGCAGCGTAATTTCACAAGGTTAATTCCCGGGATGGCGGGACTGTCATATATCAAAAGATTGGAGCAACTGGGCTTGTATACTCTGGAATTTAGAAGGCTGAGAGGGGATCTTATTGAAACATATAAGATTATTAAGGGATTGGACATGCTGGAGGCAGGAAGCATGTTCCTGCTGATGGGTGAGTCCAGAACCAGAGGCCACAGTTTAAGAATAAGGAGTAGGCGATCTAGAACGGAGTTGAGGAAAAACTTTTTCACCCAGGGAGTGGTGGATATATGGAATGCTCTGCCCCAGAAGGCTGTGGAGGCCAAGTCTCTGGATGCTTTCAAGAAAGAGATGGATAGAGCTCTTAAAGATAGCGGAATCAAAGGTTATGGGGATAAGGCAGGAACTGGATACTGATTGTGGATGATCAGCCATGATCACAGTGAATGGCAGTGCTGGCTTGAAGGGCTGAATGGCCTACTCCTGCACCTATTGTCTATTGACTATTGTCTTTTGTCTATTGCCTCTGACTATCCACATGATCAACGAGTCCCCAAATCTGAAGGACTTTCTACAGGGGCACAATTGGGAGCATCCTGATTGACTGCATCACTGCCTGGTATGGGAACTGTAATTCCCTCAATCACAGGACTCTGCAGAGAGTGGTGCGGACAGCCCAGCGCATCTGTAGATGTGAACTTACCACTATTCAGGACATTTACAGAGACAGGTGCGTAAAAAGGGACCGAAGGATCTTTGGGGACCCAAGTCACCCCCAACCTCAAACTGTTCCAGCTGCTAACGTCTGGGAACTTCCTGCAGCATCAAAGCCAGGACCAACAGGCTCCAGGACAGCTTCTTCCACCAGGCCATCAGACTGATTAATTCATGCTGATGCAATTGTATTTCTATGTTATATTGACTCTCCTGTTGAACATACTATCTATTACAAATTACTATAAATTGCACATTGCACATTTAGATGGAGATGTAACATAAACATTTTTACTCCTCATGTATGTGAAGGATGTAGGTGATTAAAGTCAATTCAATTCAATTCAATTCAATTGATAGATGCTACTTTCAAGTGATAGTGTTTCATGTAGATGTGCTCCATGGTGGGGAGGGCTTTACCCATGATGGACTGGGCTGTATCTACTGCTTTTGTAGGATTTTCCATGGAAGAGTATTATTGTTTCCATACCAAGTTGTGATGCAGCTGGTCAATATACTCTCCGTTACACATCTATACAAGTTTCTCAAAGTTTTAGATGTCAGGACAAATCTTTGCAATCCCCTAAGAAAGTAGAGGCACTGCCATGCTTTCTTCATAATTGCACATACATGCTGGGCCCAGAACAGGCCCTCTGAAATGATAACACTCAGTAATTTAAAGTTGCTAACCTTCTTCACCTCTGATCCTCCGATAAGGACTGGCTCCTGGACCTTCCTTCTCCTGAAATCATCACCTTGCTGACATTGAGTAACAGGTCGTTGTTATGACGACATTCAGCCAGACTTCAAATCTCCCTCTTGTTTGCTGATCCATCACCACCTTTGATTCAACCAATGCCAGTTGTGTCAGTAGTGAAGTTATTTTAAAATGGCATTGGAGCTGTGCTTATCCACACAGTCGTAAGTGTGAAGTGAGTAGAGCAGGGGCTGAGCACACAGACTTGCAGTGCACCTGTGCTGCTGGAGATCGTGGAGGAGCTGTTGTCAATCTGAACTGACTGGGGCCTGCAAGTGAGGAAATCCAGGATCCAACTGCACAAGGATATATATGAAGCAGAGGTCTTGCAGCTTATTGATTAGTTTAGAGGGGATGATGGTACTGAATGCTGAGCTGTAGTTATAAAAGAACATCCTGATGTATGCATCTTAGATGTTCCAGGGGAGAGTGAGGTGCCAATACGATGGCATGTACAGTGGACCTGCTGCTCCGGAAGGGAAATTGGAGCGGATCTAAGCTGCTTCTCAGGCCGGACTTAATATGCTTCATCACTGCGCAAGTGGGCGATAGTCTTTGAGGAACTTCCCATGTCTTCTTGGCCACCGGTATAATTGAAACCTGCTTGAAGAAAGTGGGAACCACATACTGCTGAAGCGAAAGGTTAAAGATTGTAGTGAACACTGTAGTCAGTTAACCAGCACAGGTCTTTATTACTTGGCCAAGTAACCCATTCTCCCTGTACGTGGACATCACCATCTTCTGCTCAGACCTCAGGTCAGTTCACAAATTGATCAGCATCTGCAATCAGTTTGAGTTGGCATCGGGGGCCAGGGTTAACTGAATGAAGAGTGAGGCCATGCTCTTTGGCAACAGACTTTTCGACCCTCTTCCCTCCGGGAGAAGGCTCAGGAGCTTGAAGACTCGTACGGCCAGATTTGGGAACAGCTTCTTTCCAACTGCGATAAGACTGCTGAACGGATCCTGACCCGGATCTGAGCCGTACCCTCCAAATATCCGGACCTGCCTCTCGGTTTTTTTGCACTACCTTACTTTCCATTTTCTATTTTCTATTTATTATTTATAATTTAAATTTTTAATATTTACTATCGATTTGTAATCCAGGGAGCAGGAAGCGCCGAATCAAATATCGCTATGATGATTGTACATTCTAGTATCAATTGTTTGGCGACAATAAAGTATAAAGTATAACTGGCCCAATGCAACAAGTACTGGCTGGAGTGGATTGGGAAGGTAAAAGAGAAACTGGGACTGTGGGAGGGTGCTCCTTGTCAATAACTGGGAAGAACACCTATCAGGTGTGAGGTGCTCTCTGGGCTGCTGTACTTGACACAAATGTGAAACGTCCTCCACTCCTCCTGCTAGGAATCCCCAGAACTGTCTTGAGGTTTATCTGGGGATCCAAGATGGAGTGAGCCAGATGGGTCACAGTGGGTAAGTCCTTGCACAACAGGGGCAAAAACGCACCCAATGTTGCCCTCATCATGGTATAGGGTTCTTCCCTTACTGGACAGGACAAGTCTGAGTTGGATGAAAAAGCTCTTCAATTATTGTAGCAGTTAACACTCCAGTCCTATTGGTTTTAAGGAATGCAATAAATAGTGTGTAATGCATTGACTATGAATGTAAGAAGTTAAAGACATTGTATGGTTTATTTTTGTAAATATTTTTATTAATGAAGTTCATTTTGGTTTATAAAATAGGATCTTACTGTTGCTTACACAGGAGGCAGTAAACAATGTGAAACAGAGTAATAAAGTAAGTGATAGTTTCAATGAAGCAAAATGCTGGAGGAATTCAGCCGGCCAGACAACATCTATGGAAAAGAGTAAACAGTCGACGTTTTGGGCTGAGACCCTTCATCAGTCTGATACAGTTCCCTAACTCATTCCGAAGATGTATGGGATGGGGTTAGTAGCATGCTTTGCTGCCGCCAGAAGCCTAGCGCCCCTGTCCCCAGCACACTGCCGGGCTGTGTTGGTCCTTGATTCAAACAACGCATCACTGAGTACAGTGAATGTGTTTCCATGTACATGCACCAAATAAAGCTAAGCTTTAATATTTAAAATCTATCGTTAATATCACCACACTGTTTTCTATTGGTTACCTTAATTTTATGATGTGA
Organism: Mobula hypostoma; assembly: GCF_963921235.1. NCBI lineage: Eukaryota > Metazoa > Chordata > Chondrichthyes > Myliobatiformes > Myliobatidae > Mobula > Mobula hypostoma. The sequence continues at coordinate 10,216,944 of NC_086101.1, read as the reverse complement.
AGAGAAGGGAAAGGGTAAGAGGGGAGACAGAATGGGGAATGGAGCAAAAGAAAAGTGGGAGGGGGAAAATACTGGAATTTAGAGTAATTGATGTTCATGTCTTCAGGTGGAGGCTACCCAGGTGGAATATGAGGTCACCTGGTCTCACCAATCACCTGCCGGCTTGTACTCCTCCCCCACCCCATCTTTTATTCTGTCTTCCTCCTTCCTTTCTATTCCTGATGATGTTTTAGTCCAAAACGTCACCTATCTATTCCCATCCATAAATGGTGCCAGCATTTTGTGTGTGTTGCTCAAAGAACTCCCATATTTACATATTTGTAAGACCATATTTACATATTTATAAGACCATATTTACATATTTATAAGAGCATAAGACTATAAGACATAGGAGCAGAAGAAGGCCATTTGGCCCATTGAGTCTGGTCTGCCATTCAAACAAGGCTGATCCTTTTCCCCCCTCCTCAGCCCTATTCCCCAGCCTTCTCCCTGTAATCCTTGATGCCATATCCAATCAAGAATCTATTAATCTCTGCCTTAAATATACCCACAACCTGGCCTCCACAGATGCATGTGATAACAAATTCAGCACAAATTCACAAATTTCTCCGCATCTCTACCTTAAATGTACGTCCCTCTATCATGAGGCTGTGCCCTCTTGTCCTACACTCCTGAACCATGGAAAACATCCTTTCCATATCTACTCTGTCTAGGCCTTTCAACATTCAAAATGTTTCAATGAGATCCCCTTTCATCCTTCAAAATTCCAGCAAGTACAGACTGAGATCCATCAAATGTTCCTCGTATGATAACCCTTTCCTTCCTGGTGTTATCCTTGTGAACATCCTTTGGACCCTCTCCAACACCAGCACATATTTCAGTCGATGAGGAGCCCAAGACTGTTCGCAATACTCAAGGTGAAGCCTTACCCGTGCCTTATAAAGTCTCAGCAACATATCCCTGCTCTTGTATTCTAGACCTCTTGAAATTAATGCTAAAATTGCATTTGCGTTCCTCACCACTGACTCAACCAGCAAGTTAACCTTTAGGATGTTCAGCTCAAGTACTCCTAAGTCCCTTTGCCTCTCAGATTTTTGGATTTTCTCCCCAGTTAGAAAATAGTCTGCACATTTATTTCTACTACCAAAGTGCACGACCATGCATTTTCCAACATTGTATTTCATTTGCCACTTTCTTCCCCATTCTCCTAATCAGTCTAAGTCCCTCTGCAGCCTATCTGTTTCCTCAACACTACCTGCTCCTCCACCAATCTTCATATTATCTGCAAACTTGGCAACAAAGCCATCCATTCAATCATCTAAATCATTGTAATACAGCATAAAAAGAAGCGGTCGTAACACCAACCCCTGCGGAACACCACTAGTCTCTGGCAGCCAACCAGAAAAGACGCCTTTTATTGCCACTTGCTGCCTCCTACCAATCAGCCAATGCTCTAACCATGTTCGTAACTCTGCTGTAATACCATGGGCTCTTAACTTGGTAAGCAGCCTCATGTGTGGCAACATGTCAAAGGCTTTCTGAAAGTCCAAATATACAACATCCACTGCACTCCTTTATCCATCCTACTTGCAACCTCCTCCAAGAATTCCAACAGGTTCATCAGGCAAGATTTTTGTCCTATCTTGTCCTGTGTCACAAAGTACTCCATAACCTCAACAATTGAGTCAAACATCTTCCCAATCACTGAGGTCAGGCTTACTGCCGCCTTCCTCCCTTCTTAAAGAGTGGAGTGACATTTGTAATTTTCCAGCCATCTGGCACCATGCAAGAGTCCAACTATTTTTGAAAGGTCATTGCTAATGCCTCCACAATCTCTAACACTACCTCTTTCAGAACCCTAGGGTGCAGTTCATCTGCTCCGGCTGACTTATGTACCCTTAGGTCTTTCAGCTTTTTGAGCACCTTCTACCTTGTAATAGTAACTGCACTCACTTTTCTTCCTTCACACACTACAACATCTGGCACACTGCTAGTGTCCTCCACAGTGAAGACTGATGCAAAATACTCAATTAGTTCATCTGAGATTTCCTTATCCCCTGTTATTATTTCTATGGCCTCATTTTCCAGCAGTCCTATATCCTCTCTCATTTCTCTTTTATTTTTTACATACTTGACAATGCTTTTACTATCAAGTTTGATATTGTTTGCTAGCTTGCTTTTATATTTCATCTTTTCCTTTCTAATGATTCTTTTAGTTACTCTCTGTAGGTTTTTAAAAGATTCCCAATCCTCTATCTACCAGCTAATCTTCGCTTTGTGGTATGCCCTTTCTTTAGTTTTTACATTAGATTTGACTTCCCATGTCAGCCACGGTTGTACAATTTTGCCATTTGAGTATGTCTTTGTTTTTGGAATACATCTGTCCTACACCTTCCTCATTTTTCCCATAAACTCAAGCCATTGCTGCTCTGCTGACATCCCTGCCAGCAGCTCCTTCCAATTTACTCTCACCAACACCTCTCTCATACCACTGTAATTTCTCTTACTCCACTGAAATACGGCTACATCAGACTTTACTTTCTCCCTATCAAATTTCAAGTTGAACTCAATCATATTTTGATTACTGGCTCCTCAGGGTTCTTTTACCTTAAGCTCCCTAACTGCCTCTGGTTCATTACACAACACCCAATCCAGTATTTCTGATCCCATAGTAGGCTCGACGACAAACTGCTATAAAAAGCCATCTTGTAGGCATTCAACAGCCTCACTCTCTTGAGATCCATTACCAACCTAATTTTCCCAACACACCTGCATATTTAAATCTCCCATGACTATCATAACATTGCCCTTTTGACATGTCTTTTTTTTAAATTTCTCATTGAAATCTGTGGTCTACCTCCCAGCTACTGTTGGAAGGACTGCATAAAATTACCATCAGGGTCCTTTTACCTGTGCAGTTTCTCAACTCAACCCACAAGGATTCAACATCTTCCAGTCCTTTGTCACATCTTTCTGATTTGATGCCATTCTTTACCAGAAGGGCCACACTACCCCCTCTAGCTACCTTCCTATCACTCCGATATAACGTGTAACCTTGGACATTCAGCTCCCAACTACAACCATCAGCCACGATTCAGTCATGGCCACAACATCATACCTGACAACCTGTAATAGTGTAACAAGATCATTCACCTTATTTCTTGTTCTCCATACATTAAGATATAACACTTTGAGTACTGTATTTGCTACCCTTTTTGATTCTGTTCACCTAATGCACTGATACTCACCCCCGCAGGCTGCAATTTTGTCCTATCATCTGCCTGCCCTTCCTGACAATCTGACTGCATGCTATCTTTGCTTTTTGCCATCTGTCCTAACCTGAGTTCCTTCATTTTGGTTCCCACCCCCTTGCTAAATTAGTTTAAACCCTCCCCAGCAGCTCGAATAAACCCACCCGCGAAAATATTGGCTCTCCTCAGGTTCATGTGCAACCCACCCGTTATGTACAGATTATGCCTCCCCCAGAAGAGACCCCAATGATCTAAGAACCCAAGCCCTGTCCCTGCCCCAGCTTCTCAGCCACACATACTGATCCATATTGCACAGACCTCCTGTGTTAAATGACACTATTTTTAGAACGCTTAGCAGGTTTTGATTCCTGCATAGAACAGATTTTCAGCCATCTCTTCTGATGTGTTGTGTGAAAGAAAGGGTAAAGCTTCTCAGAGAATTTCTCATTGAATGTGTAGAGGAAAGACTTAGTATTTGCATCGTAAAATGAAACTATCCCAGTATCATAATTAAGATAAACTGCTATCTTCCTGGGAATCTCGTGATAAGAGATATCCAATTTTTCAGTATCGTTTGCATGGATTTCTTTCTCATTTTGTCCAATGGACCAGAATTTATTCGCTGGTTTTAATATAAGGTCACCCTTTCTATCTGCATTCTCTCCAGCAATTCCGAGAGACCACTTGTGATTTCCCGCAACTTCTACCTCCCAATAATGTTTCCCCGATGTAAATCCATCGGATCCCAACACACATTCCCAGCCTGTAAACCTCTCCACATTTTCAGAAACAGTTGTCTGGGAGTTCGTCAGTCTCACACTCTTCTGATCCTTAGATATCTCCAATTGTTGATGTGCTGTTTCAGTGTCCAGTTTTACAGAGGCTGCAAGAAATGGGAAAAATTGATAACAGTTATAATGTAGGTTATAAGCTGAGAGTAACCAGCAGCAACATTAAATGAAAACATCAAATTCAAAGCAAATTTATTATCAAATTACATATATGTCACAGTAGTATAGCAATTAGTTCACCACTATGACAGCTCAGGGCATTACGGAGTTCAGGGTTCAATTCCAGTGCCGTTTGTATGTTCGCCCCATTAACTGGTTAGTACATTAATTGGTCATCTTAAAAGTTGTCCTGTAATTAGGCTAGAGCACTAGATGGATGGGTTGCACTTGAACTGAAATGGGAAGGGAACCAATATCCTGGCCAGGAGGTTTGCTAATGCTACTCGGGACGGTTTATACTAGTTTTGCAGGGGGCTGGGAACCGGAGCACCGGGTCAGAGCATAATGAGGCATTATGCATTCCTGCTCATTGCAAGGGAAAAATTGGACGCAGTCTGGTAGTTGGAGACAAAGCTCAGTAACAATTTGGAAAGAGATGACTTCTGATATGTTGCTGAGCAGCTGAGATCCAAAGAGACTGAGGTAGCAATGTGATCAGTGAATGAGATAAATAGAAACAAGCATGCAATCCGGAAGGAATGGAGGGCAACAAGAGTCAGGCAGAGAGAGGATGACAGATGCTGAGGTACATTTGTGGGTGGGTCTCACTCTCACTGCAGGGGAAACCCTGGAGTTCTCAAGAGCTGGTGTTGCAGCTCTTCATTTCTGGCTCCTGGGAAAGTTACATCCCTGCAGCTGCCACCAACTGGCCATTGATTCCAGCTGGAACATTTAGACGGTGCATATCCTGCTTCCTGTTACACCAACTGTGTTTGAAGCCCCTTCAGCATACTAAATCAGAAACTACGAAGTACCCATTATGAGTGTTGAGAGGGATCTTTTCAAATACACATTCCGGTGCTTATGGATCAAGATGGATCATCAAGATGGTGCCCATGTTGGGCAACTCTTTGTGTGCACCTCCGATTGGAATCATCAAATATTCCCACTCAAGATTACCACAGCTGAAGTCCACAGTCACAGCCATAGGTACTTCAGTAATCACATCATTTTAAGATGTAAAAATTCTATCCAGACTCATAATTGGTGGATCCAAGAATGCAGAGCCAGGTCATGAGTGCAATTCCCCTTTCAGAAAATAGACTGCAGAAGCCGAGCTGGTCTACCCAGGTAGGATTAAAACACAGAGCTTTAGAGCTCCACTCCTGACTGTCCTGCTGGTGAAGTACAGTTTCTGGAAAATAAAACTGAAGACCACAGAGCAAGGTTGCTGTACCAGAGAGACGTCAGGAAATGACTGCTATGTACTTTGCTTCACAGAAATATGGCTATCACCCTCCATTTTGGATGCAGCTTCACCATTCTCCGCAAAGACAGGACTGCTCTGTCATCGAAAAGCAGCGGAGGTGGAATATGCTGTTACGTACCCCGTAACTGGGTTGCCAAACCAGCAGAAATGGATCACTCAGTTGGAGTCTGGATCACTAGAACTAAGAAAGTTTTATTAAAGAAATAAGCAAAACAGTAATCGAAAGGATAATAAATGCAACAGTTCAGCAATGAAAAACACACATGTGCACAGAATTAAGATAACAGGATCAATCAAGCTCTATCGTTGTCTAGGGGTAAATGACCAATTTCAAAGTGACGCAAAGTTCAGTCCAATTTAGTTCAGTTCGCAGTAATCGTTGCCGTGGCGATAGACAATGTGGGGGGAAGGAGAGAGAGAACAAGAACGAATGATCATTCAAAACGGCTTCCACTCACGGACCTGCGATATTGTTCACAAGCAGCTTTCCGGGCAGGTCCTTGGTGATGTCACCTGAGGTCACCGACTGTGACCCCTCCTCCAGATGTGGTCGATCCTCTGCAGTGAACCCGGCACCCAAGCAAGGGCGGACACACACCGGGTTCCCGCTGATCGTACCTTTCCACCCCGTGCGTTTAAGGCTTGGTTCCGCCACCAGCCTTCCAAAACGACTCCTGCCGACCTGCGGGGGGGCACCGCTTCCAGGGTCTCGTTACCTCGTGGTGTCGTGTGTGGCCTGCCTTAGCGAACCTGTCCCTTTTTATCCCCCTGCTGGGGTATCGCCTGTCCATCACTTCAAACGGTTCAGGGTTCAAAGGGGGAGCCGCTCTTGACAATACCCAGACTGATGGTTCCTTCATTAACATCTTCATTAACATCTCCAAATGCTTCATTGTGTTCCTTCCCTCTCCCTCCCCTGAGGACAGGTGGCAGACCAACTGGTGCTAGCCCAGGCCAGCAAACATCTTAATTTATGTGTATTCTCATCACAATGCTTTATGATTAACTCATTGTGGTGCACAAAGGTGGTAGTTCTGTCCCAGTCCTGCTCACCCAATCTGGAACATCTGGCAGTCAAATATCATCATTTTAATCTGCCGAGGGAATTTTCTGCTAAAATTCTGGTAGTTGTGTACATTCCACATCAGGCCAATGTCAGGGAATCACTGGAGGGGATAAGCTCTATATTCAGCAAGCACAAAAAAACACATCCTGACGTCGTCGCTATCATTGTCCCTGGTTCTTTAACCAGGCCAACCTGAAGAAGTCTCTGAATAACTACCAACAAAATATCACCTGTGGAACACCAGGAGCCAACAAACATGACTACTGTTGTACAACCATCAAGAATGCTTACAATGCCACTCACACCCACACTTTGGAAAGTCTGATCACCTGACTGTACTTCTACTCCCAGTGTATAGACAGAGACTAGCAGCAACAGTGGTGAGGACCAAGAATGCATGGACAAGAGAGGCAGAAAAGTGCTTACAGGACCGCTTTAAGTCGGTGGACCAGACAATATTCAAGGATTTATCTTTGAATCTGAACGAGTATGGCACAGTTGTCACCGACTTCATCAAGACCTGCATGGATGAGTGTATGCCTTCAAGATCATACAAAAGCTGTTGATGAACCAGGAGATTCATAGTCTGCTGAGGACCAGATCTCTGACATTAAAGAATGATGATCCAGAATTATCCAAGGTCCATGTACGATCTATGGAAGCCTATTTTAAGACCAAAAAAGCAATTCCAATTGAGGTTATAGATGGAATCAGATGTACATCATCTGTGGCAGGGTTTCTTCCTATGAAGCAAAAGCTATCATCATGTGTGGCTGGGATGCTTCACTCCGAGAAGAACTTGATGCCTCTTATGCACACTTTGAAAGGGAGAATAAAACTACAATTGTGCAAATCCATAAATCATACAGTGACCCTGTGATCTCCACCTTGGAAGCTGATGTCGGAACATTTTTCAAGAGGGTGAAAAAACTTCGGGTGTCAGGACCTGATGGTGTACCTGGCAGGGCTCTGAAAACCTGTGCCAACCAACTAGCAGGAGTGTTCAAGGACATCTTCGATCTCTCACTGCTGCAGTCAGTTCCACATCTGCTTCATAAGGACGACAATCATACCAGTGCCAAGAAGAGCAGGGTGAGCTGGCAATGACTATTTCGAAGTGGCTCTCACATCTACTGTGAAGTGCTTTGAGCGATTGGTCATAACTAGAATCAACTCCTGCTTAAGCAGGGACCTGGACCCACTGAAAGTTGCCAATTGTCATAATCAGTCTACAGCAGATGAGATCTCACTGGCTCCCCAATCAGCCTTAGATCATCTGAGCAATAGTAGTACTTACGTCAGGCTGCTGTTTATTAATTACAGCAGAAGCATACCCTTCATTCTAATCAACAAGCTCCAAACCCTGGACCTTCCTCTGCTCCTTGACTTCCTCACTGGGTGACAAAAGCCTGTGCAGATTGGAAATAACATTGTCCTCCTCGTGGACAATCAACAGCATTGGTGCACCTTAAGGAAGTGTGCTTTAGCCCACTGCTCTGCTCTCTCTGCAACCATTAATGTGTGGTTCAGCACAGCACAAACGACATCTGTAAATTTGCTGATGACACAACTATTTCATATGGTGATCAGGAGTAGTACAGCAGTGAGACAGATCAGCTGGTTGAGTGGTATTACAACAGTAACCTTGCACTCAGTGTCAGTAAGACCAAGGAATTGATTGTAGACTTCAGAAAGAGGAAGTTGAGAGAGCACCCACCATTGAGGAATCAGTAGTGGAAAGGGTGAGCGGTTTCAAATTCCTGTGTGTCTATTTCTCTGAAGGTCGAGCCTGGGCCCGACATCTTGATGCAATTACAAATAAGGTATGACAATGAGTATATTTCTTTTGTTTGATAAGACTTGGTATGTTCACAATGACACTTGCGAATTTCAATAGTGGTATTTTAGAAAGCATTCAATCTGGTTGCATCACTGTCTGGTGGAGGGGCCACGGCGCAGGATGGGAAAAAAGCTGCAGAAATTTGTAAACTAAACCAGCTCCATCATGGGCACCAGCCTCCTCACCATCACGGATGTATAAAGGTGATGGCAATTGGATTGCCGAACTGGCTCTCTGGCCGTGGCCTGCAGCCGCCGGGCTCCCGGTCTGGGTGCGGCTCTGAACTGGCTCCGTGGCCGTGGCCTGCAGCCGCCGGGCTCCCGGTCTGGCTGCGGCTCTGAACTGGCTCCGTGGCCGTGGCCTGCAGCCGCCGGGCTCCCGGTCTGGCTGCGGCTCTGAACTGGCTCCGTGGCCGTGGCCTGCAGCCGCCGGGCTCCCGGTCTGGCTGCGGCTCTGAACTGGCTCCCTGGCCGTGGCCTGCAGCCGCCGGGCTCCCGTTCTGGGTGCGGCTCTGAACTGGCTCCCTGGCCGTGGCCTGCAGCCGCCGGGCTCCCGGTCTGGGTGCGGCTCTGAACTGGCTCCGTGGCCGTGGCCTGCAGCCGCCGGGCTCCCGGTCTGGGTGCGGCTCTGAACTGGCTCCGTGGCCGTGGCCTGCAGCCGCCGGGCTCCCGGTCTGGCTGCGGCTCTGAACTGGCTCCCTGGCCGTGGCCTGCAGCCGCCGGGCTCCCGGTCTGGGTACGGCTCTGAACTGGCTCCGTGGCTGTGGCCTGCAGCCGCTGGGCTCCTGATCTGGCTACAGCTCTGAACTGGCTTTGTGGCTGTGGATTCACTTTCGGAGACTCTACCTGTGATTTGTTTACTTTTTTATTGTTTGCAGAATTTGATCCTTTTTCACACACTGGGTGTTTGATGGTCTTTGTTTTGTGCGGTCTGTTTCAGCGGATCCTATTGTGATTCTTTGTTTTGTGACTGCCTGCAAGAGGTTGACACTTAAGGTTGTCTATCATATACATACTTTGACAACGAATGTACTTTGAATTTTGAGAAGGTACCAGCCACCACAGGAAGCACAGTCCCCCAGGCCGTGCCCTCTTCTCATTGCTACCATCAGAGGAGAAGGTGCAGGAGTCTGAAGACACACACCCAACATTCAGGGACAGCTTCTTTCCCACTGCCGTCAGATTTCTGAATGGACAGTGAACCAGTGATCACTACCTCAGTATTTCTCCCTCTCTGTTTGCACTGCTTATTTATTTATATAGATATACTTATAGAAACATAGAAACATAGAAAGTAGGTGCAGGAGTAGGCCATTCAGCCCTTCGAGCCTGCACCGCCATTTATTATGATCATCCAACTCAGAACCCCGCCCCAGCCTTCCCTCCATACCCCCTGACCCCCGTAGCCACAAGGGCCATATCTAACTCCCTCTTAAATATAGCCAATGAACTGGCCTCAACAGTTTGCTGTGGCAGAGAATTCCACAGATTCACCACTCTCTGTGTGAAGAAGTTTTTCCTAATCTCGGTCCTAAAAGGCTTCCCCTCTATCCTCAAACTGTGACCCCTCGTTCTGGACTTCCCCAACATCGGGAACAATCTTCCTGCATCTAGCCTGTCCAATCCCTTTAGGATCTTATACGTTTCAATCAGATCCCCCCTCAATCTTCTAAATTCCAACGAGTACAAGCCCAGTTCATCCAGTCTTTCTTCATATGAAAGTCCTGCCATCCCAGGAATCAATCTGGTGAACCTTCTTTGTACTCCCTCTATGGCAAAGATGTCTTTCCTCAGATTAGGGGACCAAAACTGCACACAATACTCCAGGTGTGGTCTCACCAAGGCCTTGTACAACTGCAGTAGTACCTCCCTGCTCCTGTACTCGAATCCTCTCGCTATAAATGCCAGCATACCATTCGCCTTTTTCACCGCCTGCAGTACCTGCATGCCCACTTTCAATGACTGGTGTATAATGACACCCAGGTCTCGTTGCACCTCCCCTTTTCCTAATCGGCCACCATTCAGATAATAATCTGTTTTCCTATTTTTGCCACCAAAGTGGATAACTTCACATTTATCCACATTAAATTGCATCTGCCATGAGTTTGCCCACTCACCCAACCTATCCAAGTCACCCTGCATCCTCTTAGCATCCTCCTCACGGCTAACACTGCCACCCAGCTTCGTGTCATCCGCAAACTTGGAGATGCTGCATTTAATTCCCTCATCCAAGTCATTAATATATATTGTAAACAACTGGGGTCCCAGCACTGAGCCTTGCGGTACCCCACTAGTCACCGCCTGCCGTTCTGAAAAGGTCCCGTTTATTCCCACTATTTGCTTCCTGTCTGCTAACCAATTCTCCACCCACACCAATACCTTACCCCCAATACCATGTGCTTTAAGTTTGCACACTAACCTCCTGTGTGGGACCTTTTGAAAATCCAAATATACCACATCCACTGGTTCTCCCCTATTCACTCTACTAGTTACATCCTCAAAAAATTCTATGAGATTCGTCAGACATGATTTTCCTTTCACAAATCCATGCTGACTTTGTCCGATGATTTCACTGCTTTCCAAATGTGCTGTTATCACATCCTTGATAACTGACTCCAGCAGTTTCCCCACCACCGACGCTAGGCTAACCGGTCTATAATTCCCCGGTTTCTCTCTCCTTCCTTTTTTAAAAAGTGGGGTTACATTAGCCACCCTCCAATCCTCAGGAACTAGTCCAGAATCTAACGAGTTTTGAAAAATTATAGTCATGAAAGTTATATATATATATATAGTCATGAAAGGTTTTTTATTCTGATGCATTGGAATGTACTGCTACCACAAGACCACAGTTTTCTCAACATATGCCGCAGATGTAGACAAACCTGATTCTGATTCTGACGGTACATCAGATGGAGCCAAAATATTCATCGTAATCAATCAAATATCTTACCTCGATTTTTACACATGATCTCCCAATCTGGAAACAAAAATAGCCAATTAGTATGGAAAAACTTTCCCTGCACCTTGAATTACCATCAAAATATTCAACCTTCATTTTAATTGGAAGTTTATCATTAGCTTTTTTTGACACATGTACATCAAAACATGAAATCAAAGTGAAATGCACCTCTACATCAGTGACCAACACAGTCTGATGTACTGGGCACAGCTCGCAAGGATCATTATGCTCTGGTGCCAATGTAGCATGCCCACAACTCATTTATCATTTTTACATCAAAACATACATTATTTGTGAATCCTCACTGATTTAATTTTACATAAAGGACACATTTCATTGTGTGTTTTGATGTACGTGTGACAAATAAAGCTAATCTTTGTTTTTCTTTACATTTGTGAGAGCAACGATCAAATTTGAAATTGGATTTAGCTGGGTTGCCCCCGAGGCAGGTCATGTTGTAACTAGTTTGGAGACTGTGGAACAGAGTGCATAATTACACTAACTGGGAGCACGTAAAATTGAAATCTCACCCGAATCATCTGATTTTCAAAGTAAACAACCCCAGCACAGACACTGTTCTAAAAAGTCAGAAGTTGTATGGGTGCAGAGGAACTGAAATATAATCTGATTCCAGGAATGAAAGGGTCAACACATGAGACGCGTTTGATGGCTCTGAGGTTGTATTCGCTGGAGTTTGGAAGAATGGGCGTGTTGGAGGGAGGTAGGGGAGAGAGAATCCCAATGAAACCTATAACATATTGAGAGACCTACACAGAAGGGAGAAGGAGAGGATGTTTCCTATAGTGGGGGTGGGGTCAGGGACAAGTGGTCACAGTCTCAGAGTAGAAGGACATCCCCCCTCCAGAAGAGAGACACGGAGGTGTTTCTTCACCAGGAATGTGGTGAATCTGTGGATTTCATTGCCACAGACGACTGTGGAGGCCAGGTCATTGGGTATTTTGAAATGAAGCTTCATAGGTTCTTGATTCGTCAGGGTGAAATGTTGCATGGAGACGGTAGGGTTAAAATGGATAATAAATCATCCATGATGGAGTGGTGGATCAGACTCGAAGGGCCAAATGGCCCTCTTTATGCTCTTACATTATATTATTGTTAATTATTTTCAACATTTCAGTTTTATTTCTAGCACGACAGACATCCCCATTACTAGATTCAGATTCATTTATTTATCACATGTTCATTGAAACATACAGTGAAATGCTTCACTCGTGTTAACAACCAACACATCCTGAGGATACGTTGGGGACACCCCACCAGTGTCACTGCACATTCCAGGGCCCACATAATTTGACCAACGTGTTCAGAAGAAGAACACAAGCAACAAGAATATTACCACCACCACCACCAACACCACCTCCACGAACAACAACAACAATAACAGGAAAGCCAGGCCATTGCTCCCTCCTTCCCATCCACCCATTCACTCACACAGTCAGTCGTCCAGCCTCAGGACAGGCTATGTCTGGCCTCCAGCTTCCAGAGGGCTCACTGACTCAGACATCTATCATATGATAACACTGAGATGGTCTTCCTTGGTGATATCCCTCCAAGTCTACTTCCCACCCTCTCTAACTATGCCCTGCCGCTGTTTGTTCTGACTCTCCCCATTCTGCAGCTTAGATGAGTTTAAACTGATGGTGCACAGGGTTCCTCAGGGTATGAAATACGCAACATTTTCATAACATTTATGTTAAATAGTATGACTTACCTGACTCAACAAGGGGTTTCCAGTGGCCTAAAAAATTAAGAAAAATATACTTTAATAACCTTATTGATGCAAAGTTATTGGTCATTTTCCCATTTTTCATGTTAGCCCAAGGTCAGGGTGGGTAGCTTTACTTCCCTGGGACAGGAGGTGAACACAAGTGAAAGATTGAGGCTCAACGTACAGACTCCATTCCAATGTAATGGCGTGGGGGTGCTATGCTGATGGAGAAGTCATCTTTTCATAGAAATATTAAATGGAGGCCCAGACTACGCTTTCTGGGTTGGAGGGAAACATAGCAGGGTCATTCTCTTGGTTTGTTGGTCAATTGATATCCTGCAGTTAACATCACCATAGAGTTCTTTGTGTCTACAGCATAGAAGCAATCCCTTCAGCTCATCGAGTTCACCAAACGTTAGTCAGCTTAATCCCATCAACCTGCACCTGGGTCACAGCACTCCATATCCTTCCTATCCGCGTACTTACCTAAACTGCTCTTAAGTGTTGAAATTCAACCTACGTCCAGCACTTCTGCTAGTTGTCATTCCACACTCACACCACCCTTTGAGTGAAGAAGTTCCCCCTCAGATTCTCCCTTAACCTATGAACTCTAGCTGTCGTCTTATGCAACCTCAGTGGAAAAGCTGCTTGCTTTACTCTATATGTACCATTCATAATTTTGTATACCTCTATCAAATCTCCCCTCATTCTCCTGTGCTCCAGGAAATTAAGTCCTAACCCTGTTTACACTTTCCCTACAACTCAGATCCTCAAGTCCTGACAACATCCTTGTAAATTCTCTCTGTATTCTTTCATCTTTCCTGTAGGTGGGGGATCAGAACTGCACACAGCAGTCCGAATTTAGCCTCACCAGCACCCTGTTCAACTTCAACATACATCCAGAGCCTACACTCAATACTCTGATATAAGAAGGCCAATTTTCCAAAGGTCTTTTGATGACCCTGTCTGTGATGCCACCTCCAAGAAATCATGGATCTATTTTCCCTGATCCCGCTGTTCTCCCGCACTCTTCAATGCTCTACCATCCTCTGTACACTGGTTTGTACTCCATCAACAAATCTGATTAATTACTAATTACCAATACTGATGTTTGTGTGACCATACATCAGCCACTGTCTTTCCTTAAGAAAAGCATCTACATTTCAATGAGTTAGGACACACAGAAGCCTTTAAAGCTAACTTTAAAAACTAATGGACGTGTTGAGCTGATGGGCCTGTATCTGTGCTGTATTGCTCTGTGATTCTTTTTATGACTCTGGAGGCATGGGAAATGAACATCAGGTTGTTCTTCCTTTATTCCCCATTTCGAAAAGTTGGAAGTCACTTATATTATGTAAATTCAAGCAAAAATGATTCATGGTTGTGTGATTAAATTGAATGTCACATCTTTGTACAGTTTGAAAGAGCCTTTTTCCACGCAATATCTCACAAAGTTAACAGATCTTGAAACAAAGGTTAGTACTTACAGATTCACACTGATGTTACAGAGGTAGATCAAGTAATAACGAGGCAGCCTACAGAGAAGAAGTCATCACCCTGACACAGTGGTATCAAGAAAACAACTTCTCCCTCAACGTTGCAAAAACAAAGGAGCTGGTTGTGGACTACGTGAGGAATGGAGACGGGCTAAACCCTGCAGACATATAGTAAACGGATCTGTGGTTGAGAGGGTGAACAGCTTTAAGTTCCTCGGCATACACATCACCGAGGAGCTCATGTGGTCTGTACATATCGGCTGTGTGGTGAAAAAGCACAACAGCGCCTCTTTCACCTCAGACGGTTAAAGAAGTTTGGCATGAGTCCCCAAATCCTAAGGACTTTCTACAGGGGCACAATTGAGAGCATCCTGACTGGCTGCATCACTGCCTGGTATGGGAACTGTACTTCCCTCAATCACAGGACTCTGCAGAGAGTGGTGTGGACAGCCCAGCGCATCTGTAGATGTGAACTTCCCACTATTCAGGACATTTACAGAGACAGATGCATAAAAAGGGCCCGAAGGATCACTGGGGACCCAACTAACCCCAACCATAAACTGTTCCAGCTTTTGCCATCCGGGAAACAGTACCGCAGCCTCAAAGCCAGGACCAACAGACTCCGGGACAGCTTCTTCCACCAGGTAATCAGCCTGATTAATTCACGCCAATACAATTGTGTTTCTATGCCACATTGACTGTCTTGTTGTACATACTATTTATTATAAATTACTATAAATTGTACATTGCACATTTAAATGGAGATCTAATGTGAATATTTTACCCCTCAAGTATATGAGGATGAAAGAAATAAAGTCAATTCAACTCAATTCATTGTGAACTCAGAGGATCACACACCTCCACTGGTGCTCTATGGACCAAATTCTAATTGACTGTTTTCATTTCTTTTATAAAACTCTGCTTAGACCACATTGAAGTGTTCAGTTCTGGTCACCTCATTATAGGAAGGACGTGGAAGATCTAGAGAGGCTGCAGAGGAAATTTACCACAATGCTGTCTGGATTAGAGAGCATAGACTGAAGGAGCTGGGATTTTTCTCTTTGGAGAGAAGGAGGATGAGATGTGACTTGATAGAGGCATACAAGACGATGAGAGCCATATGTCAAGTGAACATCCAAAGGCATTTTTTCCAGAGTGGAAATCGCTAATAGAAAGTCACATAATTTTAAGGTGTTGGGTGGAAAGTAAAGGGGGGGGGGGCGGTTTCAGACGTTAGTAGTTTTTTTTTCTTTTCACAGATTTTGGTAGGTGCTTGTAATGTGTGTGGTGGTAGAAGCAGATATGTTGGAAGCATTAAAGAGACTCTGAGACAGGCACATAGATGAAAGAAAAAAAATGACAGTTAAGTGGGAGGGAAGGGTTGGATTGATCTTGAAGTAGGTAACTGGTTTGCACAGCATTGTGGGCTGAATGGCCTGTACTGTGCTGTAGTGTTCTACCGTACATTCTATGTTCTAATCAAATTCAGATGATCAGAGAACTAATTTAGACCCTCGGTCCTCAATGACTCGCCACTATATTTAAGGTCATGGGGAAATCCATTATTCTGGGATACTGATCTCTTTATCCTTCGCAGACAGGGGCTGTGTATTTAATTAATCTTATGAAGCTCCCTCCACGGATTATTCACCACCAACCTCTTTAGCTGGATGTTGTAGGAGAATAGGGTTTTGTTATGTTTTGTTACTGTAAAGATTTGACATTGCATGTGTGGGATTGGAGTGTAGAGTTGATATTTTTCTTGTAATTTACCTTTCCTCTGCTTGCTTATAATTTTATATAATCACCTATGTGTAATGAGAGGCCACAAAATTGAGCAAAAATTAGTGGGAAGTTGGAGGATTTGGAAACTTTTAAAAAGCAAAAGAAGGCAACTAAAAAGGTCATAAAGAAGGTAAAAATAGAATATGAAGGTAAGCTAACCAATAATATTAAAGAGGATACTTCAGATATATAAAGTGTAAAAGAGAAGCGAGAGTAGATATCGAACTGCTGGAAAGTGATGCTGGAGAGGTAGTAAAAAGGGACAAGGAAATTGCGGACGAACTGATTAAGTATTTTGCACCAGTCATCTCTGTGGAAGACACTAGCAGTGTGCCAGAAGTTCCAGAGTTTCAGGGGGCAGAAACGTGTGAAGTTGCCATTAATAGGCAGAAGGTTCTTGGGAAACTGAAAGTAGATAAGTCACCTAAACCGATGGTATACATCCCAGGGTTCTGAAAGGGGTGGCTGAAGATATGGTGAAAGCACTTGTAATGATCTTTCAAGAATCGGTAGATTCCGGCATGGTTCTCGAGGACTGGAAAATTGGAAATGTCACTCCACTCCAAGAAGGGACAAGGGCAGAAGAAAGGAACCTATAGGCCAGTTGTTCTGACCTCAGTGGTTGGAGTTGATTATTAAGGTTGAGGTCTCAGGGTACTTGGAGGCACATGATAATATAGGCCATATTCAGTGTGGTTTCCTTAAGTGAAAATCTTGCCCTGACAAATCTGTTGAAATTCTCTGAAGAAATAGCAAGCAGGATAGACAAAGGGGAATCACTAGATGTTGTGTACTTGGATTTTCAGAAGGCCTTTATAAAGCACAGGTGAAGCCTCATTTGGAGTACAGTGAGCAGTTTTGAGCCCTGTAACTAAGAAAGGATGTGCTGACATTGGAAAGGGTTCAAAGAGGTTCACAAAAATGATTGCAGGAGTGAAAGGCTTGTCATATGAGAAGCACTTGATGGCTCTGGGCCTCTACTCACTGGAATTCAGAAAAATGAGGAATGACCTCATTGAAACCTATCAAATGTTGAAAGGCCTCGACAGAGTGGATGTGGCGAGGATGTTTCCTCTGATGGGGGGGCCTTAAGACCAGAGGACACAGCCTCAGAACAGAGGGATATCCATTTAGAACAGAGATGAGGAGGAATTTCTTTAGCCAGAGGGTAATGAATCTGTGGAATTCATTGCCACAGTCAGCCAGGGAAACGAAGTCACTGGGTATATTTAAAGCTGAGGTTGATAGGTTCTTGATTAGTCAGGGTGTGAAAGGATACGGGGAGAAGGCAGGAGAATGGGGTTGAGAAGGATAATAGAATAAAAGATGGAATGGTGCAGCAGACTCGATGGCCTGGATGGTATAATGTCTTACTATATCTTGTGGTCTCTTTACAAGGCACATCTACAAGAACTGGTAGTTTATTCATTGTTATAGTGCATTTATTAGTTATTATACACTCACCATACTGTTTGACGGATTCTTTATCTTCTAGACCTAGAAAATTCAACAAGGGAATTGTAGTTAATATAAACACCAGTAGCTTTCATTAACATCCATTTTTGCTTATAATTATGAAAGAATAGAATGAATTCTCCATTTCAAAACTAAAGATGAGTAATTGTTCCAGCGAGTGCAAACTCCAGTACTACAGATAGAATGTCAGGTCCCATAACTATTGCAGTATCCAAAGCTATCAGTGTTTATTTGATATCCCATGGAGTGAATCCTGTTGGCTGACAACCGACTTTTGGGATACAGGGAATCCTGGGAAGAAGACAAATTAGATTAACGAGCTCTACTCCTGTTAGCCTGTCTGGCAACACTGAGCATTAACTTGATAGAACATAGAACATAGAACATAGACTAGTACAGC
Source organism: Mobula hypostoma (assembly GCF_963921235.1). Lineage (NCBI taxonomy): Eukaryota > Metazoa > Chordata > Chondrichthyes > Myliobatiformes > Myliobatidae > Mobula > Mobula hypostoma. The sequence goes on along the minus strand of NC_086101.1, from coordinate 10,198,726 downwards.
ATATTACAGGCCTTTCAGCCCATAAAGTTGTGCCGACCCTGAAACTCTGCCTCCCATATAACCCCTAGTAGGCTCTTAAACTTCACGAGTGTATCTGCCTCCACCACTGACTCAGGCAGTGCATTCCACGCACCAACCACTCTCTGGGTAAAAAACCTTCCTCCAATATCCCCCTTGAACTTCCCACCCCTTACTTTAAAGCCATGTCCTCTTCTGCAGGCTTCGGGGTCAATGGGGAGAGTTTTCAGTGTGAAGGTGTCACCACATCTCCATAAGCACCACACGTGTTCAGTTTTGTAATGTGGCCATGGACAGATCCATTTGCCATAGGGAGACGTCATTCTTACCAATCAAGTAAGTTGATCTCCTCATGATTGGTCGCACATTTCCACTTGCGGATTGAATATTTTTAACTTACTTTTATTTACTTAGAGATACAGCACAGAATAGGCTCTTCCTGCCCCTCGAGGAGTGCTGCCAGCAATCCTCAATTTAACCCTAGTCTAATCACAGGATAATTTACAAAGACCAATCAATCCATTAACAGGTATTGGAGCACCCAAAGGAGACCCACACATTCCCCAGGGAGGACACAGAACACCAGATTGGGCTCTGATGCCCCAAGCTGTAATAGCATTGCGCTAATTGCTACCATCCTAATATGGCATCCTGGTCCTTCGTGCCTTGACCACTTTGATCAGTGATCATGCTGCCAAGCGATTCCTGAAGGGAGAGGTCCTCTACCCAGGGTTTGTTTTGTACAATTACTATTTTCAGTGCTTCTTCCATACAATGTTGAACATTGAGCAACATGGTTCCATTGGCTAAGGTCACCGTGGGGTAGTTAAGAGGAGATGTCCATGTCTATGTTGACCCAAGTTTACTGGATATTATGGGATCGGTAGTCAATGCTAGGACTCCCAGTGCTACCTGCTCCCATAAGTATCGGTCTCACTGTTGGGGCAGATCTGCCAGCAGGACAGGAAGTACCTCAGGACAACAACAATCAACTCCAGATACAATACAAGGGCTGCCTTAGTCAGTGTAAAAGATTAGCTTTGTTTATCACATGTACATTAAAACACAGAGTGAGATACATTGTCTATACCAATGACCAATACAGTCTGTGAAAAGCTGGGGGCAGCCCACCAGTGATGCCGTGCTAACACAGCTTGCCTAGAACTCACTCACCCTAACCCTAACTGCTCATGTTTGGAATGTGGGAAAAAGCAGAATTCCGTATGGTCGCAGGGAGAGTGTACAGAGAGTGTACACAGAGTACAGAGAGTGGCAGCAATTGTACCCCAACCTTACAATGGCAGGCGCTGGGATATAAAGTCAAGGATGTAATGCTGAGGTTTTACATAGCATTGGTCACACCAACTTGGGAACACTGCGAGCCGTTTTGAGCTGCTTATCTAAGAAAAGATGTGTTGGCATTGAAGAGGGTCAAGAGGATTTTCACGAGAATGATCCCAGGAATGAAAGCGTTAATGTATGAAGATTGTTTGATGCCTCTGGGTCTGTACTGACTGGTGTTTCGAGGAATAAGGTGGCATCTTATTGAAACCTATTAAATATTGCTAGATAGACTGGATGTTTCCAGTAGTGGTGGTCTGGGACGAGAGGACTCAGCCTCGAAATAGAATATAACAGAGATGAGGAGGAATTTCTTTAACTGGGGGTAGTGCCTCTGTGGAATTCATTGCCACAGATGGTTGTAGAGATGGTCATTGGGTATATTTACAGGACAGGTTGATAGATTCTTGATTAGTCAGGACATCAAAGGTTACTGGGAGAAGGCAGGAGAAAGCGGTTGAGAGGAATAATAAATTAGACATGATGGCATGGTAGAAGGGCTGAGTGGCCTAAATTTGCTTTTCTGTCTTTTGTGGGGGATCTCTGAAAATACAAACACCTGTCCTCAAATGTCCTCAAGCAGATGCTCGCAAGGACACCTGGACTGGAACTGACAATGTCAGAATTTAGCGCATGCCTTGATACCGGGTGGAATATCTCCTCATGTCGTTCTTTTGCTTTAACACTGGATGTAGTACAACTGAGCAGCTTGCTAGGCCATTTCAGAAACAGACTGGATTCAGATTCAGATTTATTTATCTCATTATGTCGAAACATACGGTGAAATATGTCCGCAACACACACAAAATGCTGGGGGAACTCAGCAGGCCAGGCAGCATCGAAGGAAAAAAGTAAACAGTCAATATTTCAGACTGAGAGGCTTCATCAGGACGGGAGAAGAAAGATGAGAAGTCAGAGTAAGAAGGTGGGAGAGGGGAGGAAGAAATACAAGGTAGTAGGTGAGAGGTGAAACCAGGAGAAGAGATGGGATGAAGTAAAGAGCTGGGAAATTGATTGATGAAACAGATAAAGGGTTGGAGAAGGCAGAATCTGATAGGAGAGGACAGAAGGCCATGGAAGAAAGTGAAGGGTGAGGAAAACCAGAGGGAGGTGATGGGCAGGTAAGGAGAGAGAGGGAAATGGGAATGGGGAATGATGAGGGAGGATCCGAGGTATGACTGGAAGTTAGAGAAGTCGATGTTCATGCCATCAGGTTAGAGGCTACCCAGACGGAATATAAGGTGTTGCTCCTCCGACATGCGTGGCTTCATTGCGGCAGTAAAGGAGGCCATGGACTGACATGTTGGAGTGGGAATGGGAAGTAGAATTAAAATGGGTGTCCACTGGGAGGTCCTGCTTTTTCTGGTGGATGGAGCATAGGTGCTCGGCGAAGTCGTCTCCCAATCAGTTTGAACCGATATACAGGAGTCCACACCAGGAGCACCGGATACAGTAGATGAACCCAATAGACTCACAGGTGAAGGAAGGACTGTTTAAGTCCCTGAATGTTAGTGAGGGAGGAGGTGTAGAGGCAGGTATAGCAATTGTTCCGCTTGCAAGGATAAGTGTCAGGAGGGAGATCAGTGGGGAGTGACAAATGGACAAGGGAGCTGCATAGGGAGCAATCCCTGCAGAGAGCAGAAAGTGGAGGGAGGGAAAGATGTGATTGGTGGTGGGATCCCACTGGAGATGGCAGAAGTGGTGGATGATTATCTGCTGGACGTGGAGGCTGGTGGAGTGGTAGGTGAGGACAAGAGGAACCCTATCCCTGGTGGGGTGGCGGAAGGATGGGTGAGAGCAGACGTGTATGAAATGGAGAGATGTGGTTGAGGGGAGTGTTAACGATGGAGGAAGGGAACCCCTTTCTTTGAAAAAGGGGGACATATCCTTATTTCTGGAATGAACAGCCTCATCCTGGGAGCAGTTGCAGAGGAGATGGAGGAATTGAGAGAAGGGGATGGCATTTTTACAAGTAACAGGGTGGGAAGAGGTAGAGTCCAGGTAGCAGTGGGAGTCAGAGAGTTTACAATAGACATCAGTAGATAAGCTGTCTCCAGAGATAGAGGCAGAGAGATTGGGAAAGGGGAGGGAGGTGTCGGAAAGGAATCAGGTAAATTTGAGGGCAGCAAGGAAGAAACGCTCCGTGCTGTAATAGTGCTATGCTAACCACCTCATTACCATGGCGTCCATCATGTTTACATCAAAACAGACAGCAAAATGCATCATTTGTCTTAACAGCCAACACAACCCAAGGATGTGCTGGGGGCAGCCCTCATGTGTTGCCACACATTCCAGCTACAACATATCAGACCCATAATGTTCAGCAGAACAACAAAGAAAACAGCAAGAGAAGCTGCGTTCCCTCCTCCCACAGTCATACACAGCCCTTCAACCCCTGGACTAGCATCCAACGGACATGGATTTGGGCCTGTGGACACTTCAAAGCCAATTGTTACATGGGTGTCTTTGAATCCTCTCCCAACAGGAACCCCAACCCCACATTAACCAACCTCAACCCAAAATATACGGATTTCAAGGTTTGCAAAGATCCAAAATAGTGTCAGACTACTTCTGCGCACTCCCCTACTTATTTCAAGCCACACTATGTGGCCACTTTATTAGGTACACCTGCACACCTGTCATTAATGCAAATATCTCATCAGCCAATCAGGTGACAGGAGCTGAATGCATGAAGGCATGCAGACATGGTCAAGGGGTTCATTTGTTGTCCAGACCAAACATCAGAATGGGGAAGAATTGTGAACGAAGTGACTTTGACCGTGGAATGACTGCCGGTGACAGATAGTGTGGTTTGAGTATCTCAGAGACTGTTGATCTCCCAGGATTTTCATGCACAGCAGGCTTGAGAGTTTACAGAGAAAGATGTGAGAAACATCCAGTGAGTGGGAATAAAGGCTTGTGATGGAGAAAGATCAGAGGAGAATGGCCAGAGTTGTTCAAGCTGACAGTAATTCAAATAACCACGTGTTACAACAATAGTGTGCAGAAGAGCACTTCTGAGCACATGATACACCAAACTTTGAAACTGATGGGCTGCAGCAGCACATGACCACACCGGGCTCCACTCCTGTACCAAATAAAGCAGCCACTGAGTGTATTTAAATTTCATTGGTAACATGAAAAACAAAGTGGGTTAAATTCTGACTTGGTGTTGCCCAATGGCTGTGTGAGACTAAGACCATACCTTTCATGTATTTGCGTCTTTTTATGGTCCAAAAAATGCCAAATCCAAGTGCTATCAACAGAAGACAGAGGAGCAGACTCAAGAACACCAGCCAGCCCGAGACAACTGGGAAGAAAACATCTGAAAAGCAAATGCCAGCAGTTAGACAACATTGCCTTGAAAATATCCCACAGGTATCACTGAAAAAAAATAAGGCTGCAAGTTCATGGCTACTTTGGGAAGTGCCCTGTATTTCTAAAGCTACAAGGGAAGATATGAATAAAATTGCATGGGTGCAGAGAAAGTTTACAAAGATGCAGCTGGAAATTGAGGTCCTGAGTTATAGTGAAAGTTGAAGAGATTAGGACTTTGTGCCCTGGAACGCAGGAGAATAAAGAGGAAGATATACACAATTATGAGGGGTATAGAGAGGACAAACAAAAGCTGGCTTTTTCCACTGAAGTTGGGTGAGACTAGAACTAGAGGACCTGGATGAAGGGTGAAAATTGAAATATTTGAGGGGAACTTGAGAAGGAGCTGACAGGGTGGTGTGAGCTGCCAGAAGAAACGGTGAATGTGGGTTTGATTTCAACACTTGAGACAAGTTTGAAAAATACATGGATGGACAGGGTTTGGAGGGCTATGGTCTAGGTACAGGTTGATGGAACTATGCAGAATAACAGTTTGTTATGGACTAGGTGGATTTAAAGGGCAAACATGGGCAAATGGTACCAGCATAGATTGACATCTCAGTTGGCATGGAGCAGTTGGACAGAGGAGCCTGTTTCCACACAGAATTCAGGATTCAAGATTGTTTAATGGCATTTCCAGTACACAAGGATATTGATCTGTTACTCTGGATCCCATGCAGCACAAAAAAAAATCCAAATATAAAGAACACAATAACACAGTAAATATGAGTACATATGAGTACATAAAATAGCTTATTTGCAAAGACATATTGTATGTCCATAAAATGATGCTAGCCACAGGAGTGTCGTACAGAAGGTGACTGACAGGAAATAACGAAGTAGTGTGGCGTGGAGGGGTGGGTTCGTGGGTGCTCAATGTGATTGTTCGGGTATTTGGTTGGGCAGTCATGTGTGAGCAGAGTGTATAGTGTTGGGGTCAGCGCACAGTTCTGGGGGCTACCCCTCTTGAGGATGATGGGGACCGGAGTTGCTGTTATGCATCCTGACTATCGAAGGTCTGTTGATTTGGAAGTCTGACACCCAGCTGCACAGTGGGGTAGTTAGACCAAGGAGTAAGAGTTTATGACGATCACACAAAGGAGTAGTTTGTAAAGAAACATCAAATGGTGGGTGTTGGAAGTCACAAAATAATCAGTTCAGTACATCACAATGAGTTCATTTACAGAAGGGATGATCAGTGTCCTGGATTCTCCTGGGAGATATGACAGTCGAGGGATATGTGGGAGGGAAGAGTTAAATTAGTCACAGAGTTCAGGGGTCAGCACAGCAATATGGGCTGAAGGGCCTGTACTGTGCTGTACTGCACTGCTCTACATTGCATGTTCCCTGTTCATTGGTCCAATTGGAGAACAGCTCATTAAAAATACTCATACAATTTCTTCATGGACTCATCACCCCTGGATTATTCCCGGTCAGTCTGGAATGGACACAGGAAACATTATAAATGACACAACTGGCAACTGTCCTTGTGTGAACAATCCCTCTTCAATAATCTGGAGAGATCCAAATGAAGAAATCCCACCATACCACATTTCAGCTCAGAGCTGATATCCAGGACCAACCTACTTATAGAGCCTTCCTGTGCAAAACTGAACATGGAACATTACATCACAGTACAGGCCCTTCAGCCCACGATCTGGTGCCAAGCCCTTATTGTAGTCTAAGATCAATCTAACACTTCCCTGTCATATAGCCCTCCAATTTTCTTTCATCCACATTCCTATCTAAGAGCCATTTAAATGTCCCTGATGTATCTGACTTCACAGACTTGGCATGGCCAAGTGGTTAAGGCATTCATCTAGTGATCTGAAGGTCACTAGTTCGAGCCTTGGCTGAGGCAGCATGTTGTGTCCTTGAGCAAGGCACTTAACCACACAGTGCTCTGTGATTACACCGGTGCCAAGCTGTATGGGTCCTAATGCCCTTCCCTTGGACAACATTGGTGGTGTGGAGAGGGGAGTCTTGCAGCATGGGCAACTGCCAGTCTTCCATACAACCTTGCCCAGGCCTACGCCCTGGAAACATTCCAATGCGCAAATCCATGGTCTCACAAGACTAATAGATGCCTATATCTGACTTTACCACCATCCCTGGCAGTGCATTCCGTGCACCCACCACACTCTGCAGAAAAGAAACCTACCCCTGAAATCCCTCCCATGATTTATTTTTCAAACACCTTAACATTATCCCACTCATGTTAGCCCCTTCCACCCTGGGAGAAAGTCTCTAGCTATCCACTCAGTCTATGCCTCATCATTTTGTACAACTCTATCAAATCACCTCTTATCCTCCTTCACTCCAAACAGGAAAGCGCTATTTCACTCAACCTATCCTCATTAGGCATGAGACAAAACCATCAAGGGCAGCCAAGACTGTTTGTAGAGTGAGATTACCTTGGGAGTGCAGTTACTTTGTTCCCTCTCGTTGTTCAATTTATTAGCTATGCAAATCAGTTGTGATTAACTACATTTGGTAGTTTACAAACCTGCTATCTCGATAGTTGCTTCTTGTCCTTTCTTCAGGACTTGATTCTCTAAGATACACCTGGACCTGCTGGTTGAATCTTTTGATATAAAAATCTTGCTCTGGGCATTGAACAGGCCTTTGGAATCCTGGTTGTAACTTATTTCAGACTTTAAAGTCAAATTCTTTCCATCACCACTAATCCATTGTATCAATGGTTTAGGATACCATCCATTAGATTCACAGACAAGTTGAATATCATTTTTTCTGTACCCTCCAATGTTGATCCAGTGCTCGTATCCCAAAGCTGCAAGAATAAACAGACAAATTTAGAAATTATATTTCTGATGAACTGTGTAAAACGTGAGAAACGTTCACCACAATGTTGTCAGTTTCAATCCACTCTGTGCACTCTATGCTGTGGTTTCTCACTGCCCTAGTTTGCCAAGTTTGAACCCAAAATAATTGTTCTTTCTGTCTGTCTCTTCTCATTGCTGCCATCAGGAAGGAGGAACCAAACAGGAGCCTCAGCATCCACACCATCAAGTTCAGGAAGATTAATTACCCCTGAAACATTAGGCTGTAGAACCAGAAGGGATAACTTTACTCAACTTCACTCACCCCAACACTGAACTGCTCCACAACCGTTGGATTCACTTTCAAGGACTCTTCATCTCATTTATTGCTTACATATTTATTACTATTATTTTTGTTTGTTTTTACTTATTTTATTATTTATGTATTGTGTTGTCTTTTGCACTTTGATTGTCTGTCTTTGTTGTGTGCAGGTTTCTTTGATTCTGCTGTTTCTGTCTACTTATTTTGAATCTCCGCAAGAAACTAAATCTCAGGATAGCACTTGGTATCATAAATGTAGTTTGGTAATAAATTTACTTTGAACTTTGAAACAATCAAAGCTCAGTAGTGATTTTCTGTGTAGTGCATGTACCTTCAACAATGTATTAGGGTGAACCTGACGCAGAACTACCAATAAAATCTCTCAGCTTTGCCAACTTTCAAGCCTATTAAATGTTTTGGAATGAATATTAAGATGGCTGATATAAGAAGGCGTAACTTTAAGTAGCAGGAAAGTATAGGGGAGATGTCATTCAGGAGTAGTTGTTTTTTTTTAAGGGAGTGGTGGATGTGTAGAATGCTCTGCCAGGATGGGGGTAGAGACAGATCTATTTGGGACACTTAAGAGACTATCAGACAGGCTTGTAGATATTAGAAAAATGGAGGGCTATTTGAGAGGGAAGGGTTAGATTAGTCACAAAGAAGGTTAAAAGGTTATCACAACATTGTGGGTCAAAGAGCTTTAGTGTGTTGTAATGTCGTATGTTCTAAAATAGTGGTCGCCAACCCATCAGTCGCAATCGACCGGTCGATCTTTGAGGCTTTTCCAGTAGATCCTGAAAAAATCAAAAATAAATACACAAATACTGTTGTAATGTGAGCATTATAAAAGTAAGTAGTACTGATTAGGATAATGGTAATATAGCAATACTTTTGCTACTGAAAGCTGTTTGTAAAGAGAGATTGGTTCCGGGTTGCGGAGTTTTAGTTCTGTTCTTTCTGCCCAGTGGGCGTATGTGTGGCTCCCCGCCATGCACCACGTTTTCAGCGTAGCCTGTGCTGCATCAAAGTGACCAATCAGATTAGATAAGAGTACAGACTGTCGCAAACATCAATATACGACACTCGCTCATGATATCCTGATAGCATGGCGGAGGCTCCACAAGAGAAGGCGAAAACGTACAAATTCCATCCAGAATGGGAAGAGGAATTTCTATTTACCTTGGTGAAAGACAAGTGTGTATGTATGATGTGCCACCAAACACAAGCACTGACTAAAAGAGGGAATCTGGAGCGGTACCATAATCACCAGAAATTTAAAAACACCTAACTCCCAAAGAGCGCAATTCGTGCCTGGAAAGTTGAGGAGCTGAAATCGGGGCTGAAGGCCCAGCAATCATTTTTCACAAAACATGCTGCTCAAAATAAGGCTGCTATTGAAGCATCATTTCGTGTAAGTCACCTTTTGGCTAAACACAAGAAGCCTTTTACAGATGGTGATTTATTCAAGGAGGCAATGGCCATTACCGCAGAGACTGTTTTTAATAACTTTAAAAACAAAAACAGCATCACAACCGCAATACTTAATATACCGCTTGGCCCTGCAACAGTGACAAGGAGTGTAGAGTCACTGTCAGAGGACGTGGATCGACAAGTGTTAAAGGACTTGTCACTCCGTGAATATTTTTCACTGCAGTTCAATGAATCCCTGGATGTAATGCAAACAGCTCAGCTTGTTGTATTTGTCAGAATGGCTTTCAAGGATTTTACTACAAAGGAGGACTTCCTCACTCCTTTGCAATTAAAAGAGAGAACGAGAGATGAGGATATTTACAATGAGTTTAAAAAATATGTCTCTGAAAATGACATCCGGGGAAATCACGAAGATGGCGGTGGGACACAGCTTGCAGGTGAATAATATCTGTTATCTGTCAAGTAGGGTGCCGTGCACAATCCTGATTTGATGGAGACAGATGTGAGAGCATGGAGGAACATCTGGTGAAACTTCTGAAATGCCTGTTTCACTGCCACTGCTACTGTGTGATCCTGAATCTCCAGAGGGGAGGCCCCGATTCTTCAGCTTTGCTTGTTGCTCAGCAGCTGGGGCGGAGTTGAAGCACTTGGCAGTGGATGGTACTCAGTGCCAGAGTGCTGGTCGGAGGCTCGAAGTTTTCAGATGGGCTCAGAGTCGGCTGTGGTCGGGTGCTTCCAATGCATCGGCAAGTTTCCGGCGCTTGGGGGTTCATGACAGGGAGAGTTTCTCCCTTCCACCATCTGCGTGAGATGATGGGGCTATTGGGACTTGAGACTTTTTTTTTACCATGCCTATGGTCTGCTCTTCATCAAGTTACTGTATTGCTTTGCACTGTTGTAACTATATGTTATAATTATGTGGTTTTGTCAGTTTTAGTTTTAGTTTGTCCGGTGTTTCTGTGATATGTTTCTGGAGGAACACTGTATCATTTTTTAATGCATGCATTTCTAAATGACAATAAACGAGGACTGAGTGTCCTCATAATCTAATCTAATCTAATCTAATCCCCATTCATAAACTGGTGGCAATTACTACTGATGGGGCCCCAGCAATGCGTTGGTTTTATGGCACTAAAAGTCAGTGCCTACTTCGGGTCAACTTGTCTATGTGAAATTGCATTTTCACAGATGAAAATTATTAAATCTAAGTACAGGAGCTGTCTTACTGACAGACACCTCACAGACTGACTCAGACTGGCTGTCTGTAGTTATGAGCCAAGTTTCAGGGAACTAGCAGAAAGTATTCAGCCCCAGTCATCACACTGAGTGCAACAGTTAATTTTTATTCATTTATTTTTCGTGTTGAAATAAAATTAAATAATGAAACTTAGAATTTAAGATGTGAGGTATTGTAATATTCTTTAAAAAAAGACAGCTATGGCCTGTTTGATATGCTAGTTACAGTGTTTTCTTGTTTGAATTAATTTGAAAGTTTGACAAAAGTATTTTGTGTAATTCAAATACAATTAGCCCAAATAAAACCCCTCAAATTGGAAGTACAATCTGAGCTGTTTTTTTCTCTAAACGATTTAGTATGTAAATCTTGCCTTTCACTAAGGTCGAGGTAGGGGATCTTGGGCTTAAAAAGGTTGGTGACCACTATTCTAAAACATGAGAAAAGTTTTCCCCAAGGTTGCCATTTTAGATCCACTCCCATGCTCTCTGCTTTGATTTCCCATTGCTCTAATTTACCAGGTTTGGACCCAAAAGGCTGTCCTTGCTCCCTGAAACAATCTGTGCAGCTGAGCGATGATTCTCTTCAACAAAGCATTAGGGTGAAACAGGAACAACATTATTGACAAATTTCTCTGAAATCTGACAACTTATGTAAAACCCCTATCGCCAGCTTTGCCGAGTTTCACATCAATAAGTGCTTCTGAATAAATACTAAAAAATAAAAATATTACAAATTAAAATTAAAATCCAATGCTGAGCTAATATCTGAAAGCTGATGAGAATAGAGCGAGATTGATAGATGTTCATTTGCTTGTCCCATCCTCATTCTCATATCCTTTGATTCTTCATGTATCTGTGGGCACTGAGAATATCCAGAGTTCTCTGGGTGAGTGAGGAACTACAAAGATTCACATCTGTTTGTGTCATGGTCCCTTCTGGCAATCCCCCACCTTGCCATTTGCCTCTAGATTGGGCATCAATCACCTCATTACAACAGAGAATGAAGAGTAAATTTCAAAATACATTAGTTTAACCATAAAATGATTACTTTATTTTAACCAGACCATGACGCAATGTGCAACCCCACAACCAAGCTTGTGTTGTTTTGGGATGAGCCATAGTCTGCTACAGTAACTGGAATGCATGGGGACAGGTGAAGCAGCAGAGAGACCTGCACTCTGCTCAGTGCATCACTGGCACATCTCTCCCCTCACTCATTACTACCTGCACAACATGGTAGCACTTATCATCGGAAATTCCCACCATCCTGCCGCAATAAAACAACAAATGTCATCTTCTCACGGCTTCCAAAGCCCGAAGTCCACACCACGAGGTTCAGGAACAACTACTTCCTTCTAACTGTTCAGCTCTTGAAAGAAGGTTAGATTTACAAAAAAAGATCAGCTTCATTTGCCATACCTGCATTGAAACTCGCAGTGAACTGTGTTCTGTTGATTCAAATAGGGTGACGATTATGATTTGCAACTCACATAGTGAGTGTATTGTTATGGCACATAGTATGCCCACAATTCACTAACACTAACCTGTGCTTCTTTGGAATGTGGGAGGAAGCCCACACGGTCACAGAGAGAACGTCTAAACTCATTTCAGACAGCACAGGAATTGAACCTTTGAACCCGGTTCTGATCGTAGCGTTGCACTGACCACTATGCTACCATGCTGCTCTAGACAACCTACAGGTACAACTCAAATCCCACAGTTTTGCAATACTACGAACACTTTGATCACCTTACAGAAAAATGGAGATTTATTTTGTTCTAGTTGTATTCTTTTTGTAAAAGTTTTGGATAATTTTTGTTTAATTGACGTGTTACTGGCAAACGCTGCTTACGCGATGCTGTGTGTCTGTGATGTTGTGATGGCAGTAAGTTTTTCATTGCATCTGTACAGATGAGTTTTCACTTTTTACACATGCTCACTAACCTGCAACTTTCAAGACAATAGACGTTTCTTCAAAATCAATTCCATTATCAACTGAGCAGATGTATTTCCCTTCATCGGCTACTCGAACGTTCTTTATTCGAAGGGACACATTTCCGTTATCTATTTGGTCCTTAAACAGCTCAGTCCTTCCTCTGTAGCCAGGATCTTGATTGACAGTTGCATCTCTTCCGTTTCTGAACTCGTGAACTGCAGAGTTGAGGTCTGTTTTAAGCCACTGAAGTGCCATGTTGCGACTCGATTCACTTGGCACAACCTGGCAGTCCATTCTCACATCTTCACCCACGACGGCTATGACAGGATGCACTGGGCCAATAACTTGGAATTTACCTGCAACGTATAAAAGCAAGACCAATTTCAGCAAATATCTTCCACTCAATAATATATTAATTAAGTAATTACCATTATCTTTAATTTGGGGGAAAAGTAAAATATATCTTTGCTCAAAATGATTATGGGCTCAAACTGGTAAATAATTCTACTTTAAATGCATCAAAATTAACCTGAAAGTTAATCTACAAGTTTGTCCAGTAAATATTTCTCTGCCTATATGAGAGACAAAGGAGGAAAACAACCATAAATATGAGGTTCTGCAGATATTCGAAAACATGAGCAACATGCATAACATTTTGGAGGAACTCAGCAGGTCAGGCAGCACCTACGGAGTGGTATAAGCAGTCAACATCTTATACTGAGACACATCATCAGGAATGGAAAAGGAGGGCGAAAAAGTCCGAATGAGAAGGTGGGGTGACGTGAAAGAGTACTGGCGAGCAGGCGATGGGTGAGATTAGGTGGCTGGGTGAGGGGGGATGAAGCAAGATGCTGGGAGACGATACATTTAAGAGGTAAAGGCTGAAGAAGGATGAATCTTAGAGGAGAGGATAGTTGGACCATGGCAGAAAGAGCAACAGATGAGCATGTAAGAAGAAGGGGAATGACGGGAGTCAGCATGGGGAATGGCAAAGGGAGAAAGTGAAGTGGGGAGAACTTAACCGGTCTTTGGAGAAATCAATGTTCATACTATCGGGTTGGAGGCTACCCAGATGGAAAATGAGTTGTTATTAATCCAGCCTGCGAGTGGCCCCACTGTGACAGCAGAGGAAGCCACGGACAGGCATGTCGGAATGAGAACAGTAAGACAAACTGCAGTAATATGTCATGACAAACAAGATAAAATCTGCAGATGCTGCAAATCCAAGCAACACATACAAAATGCTGCAGGAACTCAGCAGGGCAGGTACCATCTACTAAAAAGAGTACAGTCACCGTTTTGGACCGAGACTCTGGCCTGCTGAGTTCCTCCAGCATTTTGTGTGGAGGACATTATCAATCAGTGTGGAAAAAGAATTAATTTTTGGTGGTCTTGATTTCTCCACCCTTCTTGGAAAAAAACGTTCTGACTTTCCCCCCATGTCCGCCTTGGCTCCACTGGAAGGCCTTGTCTCCCTTACACTGGACACTGCCGACAAGTTAAATTATTTTATCAAAATGCACTTTATTCACAATAAAATATTCTACTCTAAACTGTTCCATATCTTTATTTATATGCATGAGGACTCCTCAGTCCCTGTGCACCACTGATGTTTGAACTTTCCCCCATTGAGATACTATTGTTCCTTTTAATAAAATGCATCATCATATATTTCCCAACTTCTGCCACTCCTTTGTCCATTATTCCAATTGGTTGAAGTCTTGCTGCAATCACATTGCTTCCTCAGCAATACCTACCCCTCCACCTATCTTCATATCATCATCTGCAAACTTTGCCACAAATCCATCAACTTCATTATGCAAACCATTGAACAACAATGGGAAAAGCAGCGGATCCCAATACTGACCCCTGAGAAACACAATAGGTCTTAAAAGACCCTATTGGCAGATACAATAGGGCCTTTTTAGAGGCTCCTGGATAGGTACATGGAGTTTAGAAAAGCAGAGGGAGATTGGTAATCCTAGGTAATTTCTAAAGTAAGTACATGTTCGGAACAGCATTGTGGGCCAAAGGGTCTGTATTGTGCTATATGTTTCTATGTTTCTAACACCACTAGTCACTGGCAGCCAACCAGAAAAGACCCCTTTGACTCTACTTGCTGCCTCCTGCCTGTTGGCCATTCCTCTGTCTATGCCAGTATCCTTCCTGTACCACCATAGGATTGTATCTTGTTAAGCAGCCTCATGTGTGGCAGCTTATCAAATGCCTTCTGAAAATCCAAGTAGATGTCATCCATTGCCTCTCCTTCACCCACCCTGCTTGTTACTTCCTCGAAGAACTCAAACAGATTTGCCAGGCAAGACTTTCCTTCACAGAAACCATGCTGACTTTGACATATTTTATCATTAATCTTCAAATACTCCGAAGCCTCGTCTTTAACAATGGACTTCAACACTTTTCCAACCACTGAGGTTAGGCTAACTGACCTATAATTTCCTTTCTTTTGCCTTCCTCCCTTCTGAAAGAGTGGAGTGACATTTGCAATGTTTCAGTCCTCCAGGACCATGCCAGAATCAAGTGATTCTTGAAAGATCATGACCAATGCATCTGTTATCTCTTCAACAACCTCTCTCTGGACTCTGGGATGTAGTCCATCTGGTCCAGGTGTCTTATCAACCTTAAGACCGTTGAGTTTGCCCAGCACTTTTACCTTTTTAATAACAATGGCACTCACTCCTGCTCCCTGACACTCATGGACCACTGGCACACTGCTAGTGTCTTCCACAGTGAAGACAGATGCAAAGTACCCATTAAGTTCATCTGTCATTTCTTTGTCCCTCATTACTAACTCACCAGCATCATTTTCCAGTGGTCCAATATCAACGCTCAACTCCCCTTTACTCTTTATATAACTGGGAAAAAAAACAACTTTTAGTATCCTGCTTTATATTATTGGCTAGTCTGCTCTCATGTTTCAACTTTTTCCCTTCTTACCACTTTTTTATCCGCCTTTTGTTGGATTTTAAAAGCTTCCCAATCATCCAACTTCCCACTCACTTTTGCCACCTTGTACACCCTTTCCTTGTCTTTTGTGCAGTCCTTAACTTCCTTTGTCAGCCACGGTTGCCTATCCTGCCATTTAAGAACTTCTTCCTCAGTGGGACATGCCTGTCCTGCACCTTGTCAACCATTCGCAGAAACTTCAGCTATCTCTGCCCTGCTGTCATCCTCGCCAGTATCCTCCTCCAATCCACCTGGGCAAGCACCTCTCTCATGCCTCTGTAATTCCCTTTATATGTGTGAGATATGCTTCTCCTTCTTAAATTCAGTATAAATTCGACCATATTATGATCACTGCCTCCAAACTTTCGTTTACATGCAGCTGACTAATAACATCTGGGTTATTGCACTGCACCCAGTCGAAGGTAGCCTTTCCCCAGTAGGCTTGAGCATAAGCTGCTCTAAAAAGCCATCTCACTGGCATTCAATAAATTCCCTTTCTTGTGATCCAACACCAACCTCATTTTCCCAATCCCCTTGCATATTGAAGTCCCTGATTACAATTGTGTCATTACCCCCATTACATGCCTTTTCCAGCTCCCTTTCTAATCTCAACCCCACATCTTGGCTACTATTTGGAGGCCTATATACTATATGATTCCCATAATGTTTTTTTCTTACCCTTGCAGTTCCTTATCCCCACCACTAAAATTCAACATTCTCTGACCCTATATCACCCCTTTCTAAAGATGTACCAGTAGAGCTACACCACTGTCTTTGCCTTCCTCCCTGCTATTTCCATACAAAGTATATCCTTTGATGTTTAGCTCCAAACTATGGCCCTGTTTCAGCCACAGCTCAGTGATGCCCACAACATCACACCGACCATCTAATTGTGCCGTGAGTTCATCCACCTTATTCCAAAAGCTATGTGCATTTGAATATAGCACTTTAATGTCCTCTATTCTTCGCCCTTTTGAATTTTGCCTCTGCAGTACAACTTACCTCTTTGCTCTGCATTTCTACCCACTCATTGGCTTGTCCTTCCTTCTATCCATCATTTACTAGTGAATCTTCTGGCTCAGCTTCTGCTGTAACAGACTAGTTCCCATCCCCCTGCCATATTAGATTAAACCACTCCCAACAGCTGTAGTAAATTGGCTTGCAAGAATATTGGTTCCCCTTGAATTCAAGTGCAACCCATCCTTTTGTTCAAGTCCCACGCATTTATCCTCCACCTCATTCTATTCCTATCCTCACTGTTGCATGGCACAGTCAGCAATCCCGAGATTACTACCTTTGAGGTCCTGCTTCTCAGTTTCCTTCCGAACTCCCTGTATTCTTTTTTCAGGACCTCCTTCCTTTTTCTACTAATATCATTCGTACCAATAAGTACCAGGACCTCTGGCAGCTCAACCTCCCTTTTCAGGATACTGTGGACATGGCAGAAACATGGCAGATCCTGGCACCTGGCAGGCAACCTACCATCCGAATGTCCTCTTCCCATCCACAGAATTACCTCTCTGTCCCCCTGACTATTGAGTCTGCTATTACTGCTGCCATTCTCTTTGGTTCCCTATCTTTCTGAGCCACAGGGGCCAGAATCTATGCTAGAGGCACGGTCACTGTTGCTTCCCCCAGGTAGGTTCCCACCCCCCCCCCCAAACAGTACTCAAGATGGAGTTCTTATTTTTGAGGGGTATGGCTCTCCACTATCTGAGGTTCTCCCTTCCTCCTCCTGACAGTCATCCATTTATCGGTCTCCTTTAGCCTTGCAGTGACCTCCTCCCTGTAGCTTCTGTCTATCACTGCTTCACTTTCCCTATCAAGCTGAAGGTCATCGACGGTCTCTCGATGCACCTGGTATTGCATTGCACTGCTGCCGCCAAGCTTACAAATTTCTCGACCTATGCCAGTGATAATCTCATTCTGATTCCATAACAGGATCAATGAAAAATCAACCAGAGTGCAGAAGATAACAAACTGCAACTGCAAATACAAATAAATAGAATAAATAAATGAATCTCAGGGCCGCAGGTACTCTGACAATAAATTTTACTTTGAACTTTGAGAACATGATATAATGGGATAAAAAGTCCTTGAAAGTGAGATCACTGGTTGTGGGTTCATTTCAATTATGGGGCAAGTGAAGTTGAGTGCAGTTATTCCCTTTTAGTCAAGACCCCGACGGTTGAGGGGTGGTAATTGTTCTTGAACCTGGTGGTGTGAGTCCTGAGGCTCTTGTACCCTACCTGATGGCAGCAGCAAGAAGAGGGCATGATAGGTTCTTAAAACAGAGAGTATTGAGTAAAGGAGTTAGTGTGTTATGTTGAAGTTGTATAAGACGTTGGTGATGCAAAATTATTGTGTGTAGTTCTGGTCATAGATATCAAAAAGACTGAATGACTACAGAGGAACTTTTACAGAGATATTGTCAGGACTCAGGGACATGAGTTAAAGAGATAGAATGAATAGGTTAGAACTTATTTTCATGGAGCGTATGAGAATGAGGGGAGAATTGACAGGGTCATACAAAATTGCGAGGCATACAGAGGATAAATGCAAGCTGGCTTTTTCCACTGAGGTGCAGTGAGGCTAGAATTAGATGTCATAGGTTAAGGGTGAAAGGTGAAATATTAAAGTAGAAACTACTTCTTCACTCATAAGGTGGCGTGAGTGTGGAATGAACTACCAGCAGAAGTGGTGGCTACAGGTTGGATTGTAATTTTTTTTATGATTTGGATACATACATGGATGGGAGGGTTGTAGAGGGCTTTGCTCTGCGTGCAGTCAATGGGACTAGGCAGCATAACGATTTGGCAGAGATTAGATGGGTTGAAGGATCCGTTTCTATGCTGCAGTGGCTCTATAACCCAATGACTCAATTATCCGTTAGACTTTGAAACACTGTCCACTAATATTGTATAATAAATGAATGCCAGAGTTGCTTACCATGTGCAGAATAGAGAATCCCAGGAAGTAAACACACAGCGAGATATAGTTTTTCCATGTTTGTGAGATGTATGGAAAACAACCATCCCCTAATAAAAGAAAAATTGCATGGTTTTTGAATATGAATCATTATATTTTGTATACATTATTAACAGACAGATATTACCATTATTTTATCTTGTGCAATGTTTAATTGAAGGACAACCTCCTTTAGAAACCTTGCTCAATAATATTCACAAACATTCCAAATTTTGTCTGTGTTAATTTTGCTTTTGCTTTTCTAACTTTACAAATCCATTGCCATTCACTTTCTATTACAGTACGTTTGCTGGAAACAAAAGGTATTATTTTTTATCAAGGGGAAGAGATGTGCAACAGTGATATCAGAGGGGAAGTGCTAAAGGCTAGGAAACAGCAAAGATTCACAAAATAGTTTTGTCGCATATACCTTCAGCGGCCACATTATTAGGTACACCTGTATACCTGCTCATTTACGCAAATATCTAATCAGCCAATCCCGTGACACCAATTCAATGCATAAATGCATGCAGACATGGCCAAGAGGTTCAATTGTTCAGACCACATGTCAGAATATGGAATAAATGTGATCACAGTGACTGACCATGGAATCATTGTGGTGCCAGGCGGGATGGTTTGAGTTCCTTACTAATTGCTGATCCCTTCAGATTTTCATGCACAATAATCTCTAGAGTTTACAGAGAAAGGTGCAAAAAAAACAAAAAAAAAATCCAGTGAGCGTTGGTTAATGAGAGAGGTCAGAGGAGAATAACCAGACTGGTTCAAGCTGACAGGAAGGCGACAGTAACTCAATTGACCATTCATTACAACAGCTGTGAGCGGAGGAGTATCTCTGAATGCACAACACGTTGAACCTTGAAATGGAATGGCTCCTGCAACAGAAGACCAGACTGGCTTCTATTCCTGTACAAAATAAAGTGGCGACAGAGTGTACATTGAAACATCAAAACATACAGCGAAATGTGGCGCTTGTGTCAACAACCAACACAGTCCCAGTAGAGCTAAGACTTAAGATGTAACCCTAACCCATATGTCTTTGGAACGTGGGAGAAGACCAGGGCATCTGGAGAAAATTTACTCAGTCACAGAGATAACATACAAACTCCTTACAGACAGCGATGGGAATTGAACCCTGATTTTATAGCCGGCACTGCAAAGCATTACACTGATCACTAAGCTACCTTCCACTCAGCACTCCCCACTCTGACACTCTGACCTTGTACCTCTTCTCACCTGCGATTACTTCCCCTGGGTCCCCTCTTTCTTTTTTTCCTATGGTCCACTCTCCTCTCCTGTCAGATTCTTTCGTCTCCAGCCCTTGACCTTTCCCAACTGCCTGACTTCCCCTATCACCTTCCAGCTAGCGTCTCTCAGCTCCCCCCGCCTTTATATTCTGGCATCTTCCCCCTTCCTTCTCAGTCCTGAAGAAGGGTCTCGGTCCAAAACATCGGCTGATTATTCATTTCCATAGATGCTACCCGGCCTGCTGAGCTCCTCCAGAATTTTGTGTGTGTTGCTTTGGATTTCCAGCATTTGCAGACTTTCTCATGTTTGTGAAGAAAGATGAAAGGTCGAGATACACAACCACAAATTTCTGGAGGAATTCAGCAATTCAGGCAACATCTATGGAGGGTCCGAGAACAGATCCCTGAGGCACACCACTGATCACCAACCTCCATATAGGATATGACCCATCTGCAACGACTCTTTGCTTTCTGTGGGCAAGCCAGTTCTGGATCCACAAAGCAATGTCCCCTTGGATCCCATGCCTCTTTACTTTCTCAATAAGCCTAGCATGGGGTACCTTATCAAATGCCTTGCTGAAATCCATATACACTACATCTACTGTTCTTCCTTCATCAATGTGTTTAGTCACATCCTCAAAAAATTCAATCAGGCTCGTAAGGCACGGACTGCCCTTGACAAAGCCATGCTGACTATTCCTAATCATATTATACCTCTGCAAATGTTCATAAATCCTGCCTCTCAGGATCTTCTCCATCAGCTAACCAACCACTGACGTAAGACGCACTGTTCTATAATTTCCTGGGCTATCTCTGCTCCCTTTCTTGAATAAAGGAACAACATTCGCAACCATCCGGAAACTCTCTCGTCCTTGGATTCATTCTGAAACAAGTGGTTCCCCTGTTAACATCAGCTTGTGATAAAGTCTGTTCTGAATGTAAATCCTATATTCTATGTGAATTCTTTTTGTCTACAGTCCAATACTGGGTTGGCTTTAACAGTGGAGGGCCAAAGAGTGGTAAGGTTTATTTTGAGAATGATTGCTGACACCTTCGAAGATGAACTTGACTGGGCTCAGGAACCAGAGGGGATAACTTCACTCAACCTCACTCACCTCAACACTGAACTGTTCCACAGTTTTGACTCACTTTCAAAGCTTCTTCATCTCAAGTTTTCAATATTATTGATTATATATTTATTATTATTATATTTGTTTTTTTCTTTCTTTTTGTATTTGCAGAGTTTGCTGCTTTTGGTACATTTGTTGTTGTATTTTTGTGCAGAATTTCATCATTTCTATTGTGTTTCTTTGTATTTACTATGAATGTTCACAAGAAAATGAATCTCAGGGTTGTATGTAGTATTAAATTTACTTTGAACATTGAACTTTGGACTGGGTTTTTCATTGTAAACAGTTGGTTGAAATATTTAGTATGGAAACACAGATGCAATAATGAACGGGGAAGTCTACAAAAAGTAGTGGATCAGCTCAGTTCATCACAGTCATAGCCATCCTGACTGTGGATGATCAGCCATGATCACAGCGAATGGCGGTGCTGGCTCAAAGGGCTGAATGGCCTACTCCTGCCCCAGTAGGCACATTTACATGGAGTGCTCCTGCAAGAAAAAAGCAGTATCCATCATCCAGGACCAGCACTATCCAGGCTCTGCTCTCTTCTCTCTACTACCATCAAGCGGAGGTACAGGAGCCTTAGTTCCACATGATCGGGTTCTGAAACAGTTATTGTCCTGCAACCATCAGACTCCTGAACCAGGGTGGATAACGTATCAATACTAACCTGATCCCACAACATATAGACTCACTTTCAAGGACTCTGCAACACATGTTCTCAGTAGTATTTATTTACTTTTATCATTATATGTACTATTTATCTTATTTTGCAGATTGGCTGCTTGTCAGTCTTAGTTATTTATAGTTTTTCATAACTTCTTTTACATTTCTTCATTTGCCTGCAGGACAATGAATCTCAGAGTAGTATAGGACAACATATACATACGGTGATACTGTGATATGTTTACATTGACTTTGACTTTGACTTCAAAAGCTCCAATTAATGGCTACCCCAAACTTTTATCTGCAACTCCTCTCAGCTTGGTCTCTTTGATTGACAGCTTAATGTCACTTGGCCTTTTCCTTGTTGGATCGGATCACTGTTAACATAATTATAAAATTTATTATATTTAACACAGCAGTCTCTGCGGTAATCAGTGCTGGGACCCTACTTGTTCACAATCTGTATCAACAGTTTTGATGAGGGCATTTTTATTTTATTTATTTATACATCTGTAATATATTCAGGTTTACTTATGATCCTAATCTGTGGGCAGTGTCGGCTATGAGGAGGATGCTGGGGTCTTCTTTGGGGATACGGACAGGCTAAGTGAATGGGCAATGGCATGCCAGGCAGAAGATATACGGCAAAAACAAATATCCAAGTATTGAACACAGGAGTTGGGAAGTTATGTTTAAATTGTTCAAGATGTTGCTAGGGCCTAATTTGGAGTTCTGAGTGTAATTCTGGTCACCCTTATGTATCAAGGATAAGTGGCAGGAGAGAGATCAGCAGGGAGGGACAAATGCATAAGGGAGTCTTGTAATCGATAAGGGATCCCTGTGGAGAGCAGAAATTGGGGGGCGGGGTGGTTAGGGAAAGATATGTTTGGTGGTGGGATCTCGTTGCAGATAGTGGAAGATATAGAGAATTATATGCTGGATGCGGAGGCTGGTGGGGTGGTAGGTGAGGACAAGAGGAACCCAATCCCTGGTAGGGTGGCAGGAGGATGGGGTGACAGCAGATGTGTATGAAATGAAGAGATGCGGTTGATGGCAGCATTGATGGTGAGGAAGAAAAGCCTAGTTCTTTTAAGAAGAAGGAACTCTCCTTTGTTAAGAAACATTGAAACATGGAAAATCTACAGCACAATACGTACCCTTCAGCCCACAAAGCTGTGCTGAACATGTCCTTACCTTAGAAATTACCTAGGGTTACCTATAGCCCTCTATTTTTCTAAGCTCCATGTATCTATCCAGAAGTCTCTTAAAAGACCTTATCGTATCAGCCTCCACCACCGTCGCCAGCAGCCCATTCCACGCACTCACCACTCTCTGCATAAAAAACTTACCCCTGACATCTCCTCTGTACCTACTTCCAAGCATCTTAAAACTGTGTCCTCTCGTGCTAGCCATTTCACCCCTGGGAAAAAGCCTCTGACTATCCACACGATCAATGCCTTTCATCATCTTGTACACCTCTATCAGGTCACCTCTCATCCTCCGTCGCTCCTAGGAGAATAGGCCAAGTTCACTCAACCTATTCTCATAAGGCATGCTCCCCAATCCACAGAACATCCTTGTAAATCTCCTCTGCACCTTTTCTATGGTTTCCACAGCCTTTCTGTAGCGAAGCGACCAGAAGTTAGCACAGTACTCCAAGTGGGTTCTGACCAGGGTCCTAATAGCTGCAAAATTACCTCTCGGCTCTTAAACTCAATCCCTTGATTGATGATGGCCAATGCACCATGTTCCTTCTTAACCACAGAGTCAAGCTGAGTAGCAGCTTTGAGTGTCCTATGGAGTTGGACCCCAAGATCCCTCTGATCCTCCACACTGCCAGGAGTCTTACTTTTAATACTATATTCTGCCATCATATTTGACCTACCAAAATGAACCACCTCACACTTATCTGGGTTAAACTCCATCTGCCACTTAGCCCAGTTTTGCATCCTATCATTGTCCCGCTGTAACCTCTGACAGCCCTCCACACTATCCACAACACCCCCAACCTTTGTGCCATCAGTAAATTTACTAACCCATCCCTCTATTTCCTCATCTAGGTCATTTATAAAAATTACAAAGAGTAGGGGTCCTAGAAAAGATCCCCGAGGCACACCACTGGTCACCAGCCTCCATGCAGAATATGACCCGTCTACAGCCACTCTGTGCCCTCTGTGGGCAAGCCAGTTCTAGATCCACAAAGGAATGTCTCCTTGGATCCCATGCCTCTTTACTTTCTCAAGAAGCCTTGCATGGGGTACTTTATCAAATGCCTTGCAAAAATCCATATACACTACATCCAAAGCCTGTTAACTTTGCCTTTAATCCTGGTAGGAACATGCAAACTCTGTACTCTCAAAATTTTGCCTTTGAAGGCCTTCCATTTACTGAAGACATCCTTGCCAGAAACAACTTATCCCAATCCACTCTTCCTAGATCCTTTCTCATCTCCACAAAATCTTTTCTCCAATTTAGAACCTCATCTCGAGGACCAGATCTACCTTTATCCATAATTAACTTTGAACTAATGATATTATGGTCACTGGACCCAAAATGTTTGCCGACACAAACTTCTGACACCTGACCTGTCTGGTTCCCTAATAGGAGATCAAGTGTTGCATCCTCTCTCATTGGTACCTCTATATATTGATTTAGAAAACTTTCCTGAACACATTTGACAAACTCCAAGCTTTCCAGCCCTTTCACAGTGTCGGATTCCCAGTCAATATGTGGAAAGTTAAAATCCCCTACTATGACAACTTTCTGTTTTTTACATCGGTCTGCTATCTCTCTACAGATTTGCTCCTCCAATTCTCTCTGACTATTGGGCGGTCTAT
Organism: Mobula hypostoma; assembly: GCF_963921235.1. NCBI lineage: Eukaryota > Metazoa > Chordata > Chondrichthyes > Myliobatiformes > Myliobatidae > Mobula > Mobula hypostoma. The sequence goes on along the minus strand of NC_086101.1, from coordinate 10,174,458 downwards.
AATACAACCCTGTTAGTGTGGTCACATCTCTCCCGTTCCTCAGCTCCACCCATATGGCCTCTGTAGATGAGCCCTCCGGGCTGTCCTGTCTACGCACAGCTGTGACATTCTCTCTGACTAGTAATGCCACTCCTCCACCTTTCATCCCTCCCCCTCTGTCACGTCTGAAACAACAGAACCCCAGAACATTAAGCTGCCAGTCCTGCCCTTCCTGCAAACAAGTCTCAGTAATAGCAACAATGTCGTAATCCCACGTGTTAATCCACGCCCTGAGCTCATCTGCCTATCCTACAATACACCTTGCATTGAAATAAATGCAACTGAGAACATTTCTATCTCGTACAAACCTTTGATTTCTGCCTAGACTCACAGTTCTCGCATGACCTTTTACAGGTGTAGTCATCAGGGACATTCGTGCTCGCCCTGACTTCCCACGTACTGCAAACGGAGCACTTGACTGCCCTAACTGCTGCCTCCATTACCTACTCCTAAATTAATTAGATGAATTAACGGAGCTTACCCGGCCTTACCTCACTGGGATCAAGCTCGTCCTCAGCCTCCTGAGTCAAAACCTTCCTACTCTGTCTCCACTACTCGTCACCTGCTCCTACGACGCCCGCTTCGTTAATCTGCTCGCTTTTTAAATTCTCCTGCTGTTTTCACAGGCCGACCTTCACGTGCTTGCGCAGTCATGCCCCATTCAAACTGCCGAAGAAATGACCTTCCCCCTCTCAATCTGCTCTCTTTTTAACCTCTCTTCAATGTGTTTAGTCACATCCTCAAAAAATCCAATCAGGCTCGTAAGGCATGACCTGCCTTTCACAAAGCCACACTGACCATTCCTAATCATATTATGCCTCTCCAAATGTTCATAAATCCTGCATCTCAGGATCTTCTCCATCAACTTACCAACCACTGAAGTAAGACTCACTAGTGTATAATTTCCTAGGCTACCTCTACTCCCTTTCTTGAATAAGGGAACAACGTCGGTAACTCTCCAATCGTCCGGAACCTCTCCCATCTCCATTGATGATGCAAAGATCATCACCAGAGGCTCAGCAATCTCCACCCTCACTTCCCACAGTAGCCTGGGGTACATCTCGTCAGGTCCCAGTGACTTATCCAACTTGATGCTTTCCAAATGCTCCAGCATATCCTCTTTCTTATTATCACATGCTCAAGCTCTAAAGTCCCCTGTAAGTCATCCCTACAGTTGCCCAGATCGCTTTCCGTACTGAATACTGAAGCAAAGCATTCATTAAGTACCTCCACTATCTCCTCTAGTTCCAAACACACTTTTCCACTGTCACATTTGATTGGTCCTATTCTCTCACATCTTATCCTCTTGCTCTTCACAAACTTGTAGAATGCCTTGGGGTTTTCCTTAATCCTGCCCGCCAAGGCCTTCTCATGGCCCCTTCTGGCTCTCCTAATTTCATTCTTAAGCTCCTTCCTGCTAGCCTTATAATCTTGCAGATTTCACTCATTACTGGGTTTTTTGAACCTTTCGTAAGCTCTTCTTTCCTTCTTGACTAGATTTATAGCAGCCTTTGTGCACCACAGTTCCTGTACCTTACCATCCTTTCCCTGTCTCATTGGAACGTACGAATGCAAAACTCCATGCAAATAACCCCTAAACTTTTGCCACATTTCTTCTGTAAATTTCCCTGAGAACACCTGTTTCCAATTTATGCTTCCAAGTTCCTGCCTGATACCGTCATATTTCTCATTATCTCAGTTAAAGGTTTTCCTAACTTGTCTATTCCTATCCCTCTCTAAATCTATGGTAAACAAGATAGAATTGTGATCATTATCTCCAAAATACTGTCGCACTGACAGATCTGACACCTGACCAGGTTCAGTTGTTCTGAAATGAAAAGCCTCATAGAACATAGAACAGTACAGCACAGTACAGGCCCTTTGGCCCACAATGTTGTGCCGACCCTTAAAACCTGCCTCCCATATAACCCCCCACCTTAAATTCCTCCATATACCTGTCTAGTAGTCTCTTAAATTTCACTAGAGTAGCTGCCTCCACCACTGACTCAGGCAGTGCATTCCACGCACCAACTACTCTCTGAGTAAAAAACCTTCCTCTAATATTCCCCTTGAACTTCCCACCCCATACCTTAAAGTCATGTTCTCTTGTACTGAGCAGTGGTGCCCTGGGGAAGAGGTGCTGGCTGTCCACTCTATCTATTCCTCATATTATCTTGTACACCTCTGTCATGTCTCCTCTCATCCTCCTTCTCTCCAAAGAGTAAAGCCCTAGCTCCCTTAATCTCTGATCATAATGCATAATCTCTAAACCAGGCAGCATCTTGGTAAATCTCCACTGTACCCTTTTTTCCAATGCTTCCACATCCTTCCTATAGTGAGGCGACCAGAACTGGACACAGTACTCCAAGTATGGCCTAACCAGAGATTTACAGAGCTGCATCATTACATTGCGACTCTTAAACTCTATCCCTCGACTTATGAAAGCTAACACCCCATAAGCTTTCTTAACTACCCTATCCACCTGTGAGGCAACTTTCACGGATCTGTGGACATGTAACCCCAGATAACCTGTGCTCCTCCACACTACCAAGTATCCTGCCATTTACTTTGTATTCTGTCTTGGAGTTTGTCCTTTCAAAGTGTACCACCCGGGTTGAACTCCATCTGCCACTTCTCAGCCCACTTCTGCATCCTATCAATGTCTCTCTGCAATCCTCAACAATCCTCTACGCTATCCACAACACCACCAATCTTTGTGTCATCTTCAAACTTGCCAACCCACCCTTCTATCCCCACATCCAGGTCGTTAATAAAAATCACGAAAAGTGGAGCTCCCAGAACAGATCCTTGTGGGACACCACTAGTCACAACCCTCTAATCCGAATGTACTCCCTCCACCATGACACTCTGCCTTCTGCAGGCAAGCCAATTCTGAATCCACCTGGCCAAACTTCCCTGGATCCCATGCCTTCTGACTTTCTGAATAAGCCTACCGTGTGGAACCTTGTCAAATGCCTTACTAAAATCCATATAGATCACATCCACTGCACTACCCTCACCTATGTGCCTGGTCACCTCCTCAAAGAACTCTATCAGGCTTGTTAGACATGATCTGCCCTTCACAAAGCCATGCTAACTGTCCCTGATCAGACCATAATTCTCTAAATGCCCATAGATCCCATCTCTAAGACTCTTTTCCAACAGCTTTCCCACCAGAAATATAAGGTTCACTGGTCTATAATTACCCGGACTATCCCTACTATCTTTTTTGAAGAAGGGGACAATATTCACCTCCCTCCAATCCTCTGGTAACATTGGTTAGGATCTTTATGTCCTCGTTGTCCACGGGAATGTTCCCCAGGCTGCTCCACGAGGCAAGGGGAGGTTCAGCAATCTCTTCCCTTGCCTCGTGGAGCAGCCTGAGGAATATTCCATCAGGCCCCAGGGACCTATCTGTCCTAATATATTTTAACAACTCCAACACCTCCTCTCCCTTAATATCAACATGCTCCAGAACATCAACCTCACTCATATTGTCCTCACCATCATCAAGTTCCCTCTCATTGGTGAATACCGAAGAGAAGTATTCATTTAGAACCTCACTCACTTCCACAGCCTCCAGGAACATCTTTCCAGCTTTATCTCTAATCGGTCCTACCTTCACTCCTGCCATCCTTTTGTTCTTCACATAATTGAAGAATGCCTTGGGGTTTTCCTTTACCCTACTCGCCAAGCCCTTCTCATGCCCTCTCTTGCTCTTCTCAGCCCCTTCTTAAGCTCCTTTCTTGCTTCCCTATATTCCTCAATAGACCCATCTGATCCTTGCTTCCAAAACCTCATGTATGCTGCCATCTTCCACCTGACTAGATTTTCCACCTCATTTGTCACCCATAGTTCATTCACCCTACCATTCTATATCTTCCTCACCGGACAAATTAATCTTTAACATTGTGCAAGAGATCCTTAAACATCGACCACATGTCCGTAGTATATTTCCCTGCAAAAACATCATCCCAATTCACACCCGCAATTTCTAGCCTTATAGCCTCATAATTTGCCCTTACCCAATTAAAAATTTTCCTGTCCTCTCTGATTCTATCATTTTCCATGATAATGCTAAAGGCCAGGGCGCCGTGGTCACTGTCCCCCAGATGCTCACTGTGACGGGACCCTGAATTACCCCAATTAACTGTGCTTTTGAAAAGAGAGAGAGCTATTTAACACCAGCTTGTTTGTAAGAGAGAGAGAGAGAGAGAGAGAGAGAGAGAGAGAGACGAAGACTAACGGTTGGACTGTCACTTTAAGGAACGAGAAAGAACTGGTTAACTGTTGGATTTCTGCTTAAGTGGAAATAGCACCGAGCAGCTCATAAGTTGCTATGGTGACCGAGGGTGTTATTAAATGGACACTCGATGTTATGATTTTCGGCAGGTTGTTGACACTTTCTTCAAAGATTTTTGCCTGCTTGCATTTCTTCACAGAGAGAGGAAGGAGGGTTTATTATTTGAATGACAGTTGATGCACAGTCGGGAAGATAAAATAGGAGGTCAGATGGTACAGACCTCAGGCACATGTTCTGGACACTGAATGAGCATCGTTGTGCTTGCAGGAAAAGGTGGGGTTTGGAGGATTGATCAGGCGGATCGATCCATTGCTCTTGCAGTGGAAAGAAGGAAAAGGGGTTGACTGGTGGGGAGTTGTCCATGTGTCCACCCTCGCCTGGGGGATAGCTCCACCACATAAAACCAGTCCCCTTTGTTAAAGTCACAGTCGGTGACTTTTAAAGGATTTCAAAGGACAACGAGAAGATTGACGGCGTCCGCTCACTTGAAGACTAAAACCTTTCTCTCTCTCTCTCTCCATCACTACTCAACTAAATACCACGAACTGAACTGAACTGAACTTTACTCATCATCGTAAGACTGTATCTTTTTACCCCAGACATAAAGAAGCTTGGTTTTCATACATATATTTCCACACTTACTGATTTACTTACTTATATATATAATCATTGCTAACCTGTTTGACTTATCTACATTTACATTACTCTATTGCGTAGTTACTAATAAATATTATTAGTTAATAGCAATACTGGACTCCAAAGTGTTTTCTATTTCCGCTGGTTCTTTATTCCCGTCACGGGGTTCGTGACATAAATAGGGGCCTGCGTCCGCAATATGAACAAATTGGTCTGGAGTCTGGTTTGAATTGATTGGGGAAAATCCCTTTTGATTTGGTTGTGTGGAAAAACAGCAGAAATGGATGTTAGGGACTTTCTGAAATCACCAGATCCGGTGAATTTGAAGTTAACTAAAAAGGATGATGTGCGGGACATTGCTAAAGAATTGAGAAGTGAGGTAAAGAAAGGTGTGACTAAGGTAGAAGTTCAAAGAAAAGTAGTTGAATATTATATTTCGACGAAGCAGTGTACTGAGGATGTGTTGAAAATTTTTGTGGAAGGTAAACCTATTGAGGATGAGCTTCAGCTTCTGTTGGAAAAATTAAAGATGGAGCAATTGAAAGTAAAACAGTTCAAGAGAGAGGCTGGAGAGGCAGCAAAACAGAGAGAAGAGGCAGAAAGACAGAGACAGCTCGAGAGGGAGAAATGGCAACGTGAAGATCACGTGGCAGAAAGGCAGAGACAGTTTAACAGGGAGAGGTTGCAGCAAAGTGGTTTAGAGTAGGACCCTAATGATTTTTACGGCTCGGAAGGGCTTGTTTTGTGTGATGAATTTAAAAGGTGTGTTCTTGGTGATGTAAGGGCATACCCAGATGCAGAGGATGCCGCTACCCTGCAGGGGTTTGATAAGAAAGCAGACAAAGAAGTTTTAACCCATGAGGTTGAGTTTACTCCAGAAAAAGAGTTTGCCAGAGAATAGCTGTGAGGTTCGGGGTGACCTTGATAGAATGGGGAAGGCTAAATAGCTTATTTTGTTTGACTTGTTAAAAGGATACCGGGGTGTTCCTTTAACAGAGAGGGCTAAAGAGATATCAGCATTTGTGACACCGTCTAGACTGTATGAATACAATATCTTACCCTTCAGGATGAAAAATGCTCCAGGGACATTTCAAAGAATGATCAATTCTGTGATTGGAGGGTTAGAAAGCAGGAGTTCATATCAATGATTTAGTGGTCTGGAATGACACGTAGGAAGAGCATATTGCAGCTGTAGAAAAATGGTTTGACAGACTTTCCAAGGCCAATCTTACTGTGAACCTCGCCAAAAGTGAGTTTGGCCGTGCCACAGTCACGTATCTGGGTTATGTGGTGGGACAAGGCCAGCTGGCTCCGGTACAGGCCAAGGTTCAAGCCATTGCTGAAGTTCCTGTTCTGAGCAGCAAGGAAGCTTTAAGAAGGTTTTTAGGAATGGTTGGATATCATCGTAAGTTATGTAAGAAATTTGCTGACATCGCTCTCCCCCTAACAAAACTCCTAGGGAAGAGTGAAAGATTTATATGGAATGACCTTGCCAGGATGCGTTTGAACGTCTAAAAACCATACTGGGTTATCATCCTTTGCTCAAAGCACCTGATTTTTCCAAGCCATTTTCTATAGCAACAGACGCTAGTGATGAAACTGCTGGTGCAGTATTGTTACAGAAGGGAGTGAATAACATTGAACATCCAGTAGCTTATTTCTCAAAGAACTTTAGTGTACACCAGAAAAATTATTCAACTCTTGAAAAGGAATTACTAGCACTTATTCTGGCCTTACAACATTTTGAGGCCTATGTTAAAAGAAAAAGAGACCTCAAAATCTTTCTGTTGCCCAGAGACCACTTGTGGTTTACATGGGTTATAATCTGTTGACGTTTCTAACTAAGATGAAGGATAAGAATAGAAGGTTGTTGAATTAGAGTCTGATATTGCAGGAATGTGACTTAAAAATCAAACATGAGAAAGGTACTGACAATGTTATAGCTGATTAGTCATCCAGATATTAAGTTGGAAATTGTACACATTTTTGCTCTGTCATCTGATGATTTACCTGTATTGTTTCAAACTCTGTAATGTACATTTAGACAAAAAAAATCATCTTCGTCAATTTTTTTTTCTCTGAGGAAGGGAAGTGTGACGGGACCCTGAAATACCCCTATTAACTGTGCTTTTGAAAAGAGAGAGAGCTATTTAACACCAGCTTGTTTGTAAAAGAGAGAGAGAGAGAGCGAGACGAAGACTAACGGTTGGACTGTCACTTTAAGGAACGAGAAAGAACTGGTTAACTGTTGGATTTCTGCTGAAGTGGAGATAGCACCGAGCAGCTCGTAAGTTGCTATGGTGACCGAGGGCGTTATTAAATGGACACTCGATGTTATGATTTTCGGCAGGTTGTTGACACTTTCTTCAAGGATTTTTGCCTGCTTGCATTTCTTCACAGAGAGAGGAAGGAGGGATTACTTGAATGACAGTTGATGTTCAGCATGGGAAGATAAAATAGGAGGTCAGATGATACAGACCTCAGACACATGTTCTGGAAACTGAATGAGCATCGTTGTGCTTGCAGGATAAGGTGAGGTTTGGAGGATTGATCAGGTGGATCGATCCATCGCTCTTGCAGTGGAAGGAAGGAAAAGGGGTTGACTGGTGGGGAGTTGTCCATGTGTCCACCCTCGCCTGGGGGATAGCTCCACCACAGAAAACCAGTCCCCCGGTTACAGTCACAGTCGGTGACGTTTAAAGGAGTTTGAAGAACAACAAGAAGATCGACGGCATCAGCCGACCTGAAGACTCAAATCTCTCCCTCTCTCTCCATCACTACTCAACTAAATACCACGAACTGAACTGAACTTTACTCATCATCGTAAGACTGTATCTTTTTACCCCTAGACTTAAACAAGCTTGGTGTTTATTACATATATTTCCACACTTACTGATTTACTTACATATATATATATATATATATATATATATATATACACATACACATATATAATCATTTCTAACCTGTTTGATTTATCTACATTTATATCACTGTATTGTGTAGTTACTAATAAATATTATTAGTTATTAGCAATACTGGACTCCAAAGTGCTTTCTATTTCTGCTGGTTCTTATTCCCATCACGAGGTTCGTGACACTCACCCACTGAGAGATCTGTGACCTGACCCAGTCCGTTACCTAATACTAGATCTAGTATGGCATTCTCCCTAGTCGGCATGTCAACATACTGTGACAGGAATCCGTCCTGGACACACTTAACAAACTCTGCCCTGTCTAAACCATTGGAACTAATCAGGTACCAATCAATATCAGGGAAGTTAAAGTCACCCATGATAACAACCCTGTTATTTTTGCACCTTTCCAAAATCTGCCTCCCAATCCGCTCCTTGGTATCTCTGCTGCTACCCGGGGGCCTATAGAATACCCCCAGTAGAGTAACTGCTCCCTTCCTGTTCCTGACTTCCACCCATTCTGACTCAAAAGAGGATCCTGCTACATTACCCACCATTTCTGTAGATGTAATAGTATCCCTGACCAGTAATGCCACCCCTCCTCCCCTCCCCCCACTATCCCTTTTAAAGCACTGAAATCCAGGAATATTGAGAATCTATTCCCGCCCTGGCGCCAGCCAAGTCTCTGTAATGGCCATCCTGAGAGCAGATACCGCAGAGACAGAGGAATTGAGGGAAGGGGATGGCATGTTTACAATAGGGTGGGAGGAGGTTTGGTCCAGCAGGCTGTGAGAGTCCGTGGATTTGAAGACAATCTGTCCCCGGAGCCAGACAGAGATGTCATCTGCGGCTGTGCAATCTCCCCCCCCCCCCACAACTTCTCAACTCTAAACCACCTCACAGGTCACAGGCCCTTCTGCCCGCTCCACCCAGTCACCGAGTGGATCAGCACCGCGAACGGGAAACTCCATACCCCACCGCGGCTTCTCAACAAAAATCCTGCCACCCCCGACTGAAACTCTGCGCAGCGAAGGCACAGGCCGGAGGAGCGCCCGACTTCCGCCTCCGTTACGCCGGCAGCTCCCCACTCTGGGAACGAAGCGAAGTCTGGGCCAGAGCCGCCGTCGGAGGGAGGCCCTTTCACTGAGCCCCGGTGGGAAATTTGAAAGTGACCCTCTTTGTCCAGGCGCCTCCCCAGCCCCACTCACCCGATCAGCTCCGGGAGCGGCCGCTTCTCCACCGACCGTGACCGAGGCGTGTCGGGGAAAGTGAAAGCATCCTAGCGATTGGGAAAGAGCTGGGCCCACAGACGCAGACTTTGTTTCATAATAGTTAAACTGAAGATGTTATTTTTTCCTCTTCAGATTAGTTAGAATTGAAACAAAACCAAAGAGATTCTGCAGATGCAGATCCAGAGTAACACACAAAGTGCTGGAGGTCAGGCAGAATCTCAGGAAAGGAATAAACAGTCGATGTTTCGTGTCAAGACCCTCAGGACTGGGAACAGAGCACAGGTAAACGGCAGAATCTCTTTAGGTCACAGAACAGCACACTACCAGTACAAGTTCACGGCCCACATTGTTTCGCTCCCTTTGAAACATAGAATTGTACAGCACAGTACGGGCGCTTCGGCCCACAATGTTGTGCTGACCCTCAAACCCTGCCTCCCATATAAGCTCCCACCTTAAATTCCTCCACATACCTGTCTAGTAGTCTCTTAAACTTCACCAGTGTATCTGCCTCCACCACTGACTCAGGCAGTGCATTCCACGCACCAACCACTCTCTGAGTAAAAAACCTTCCTCTAATATCCCCCTTGAACTTCCCACCCCTCACCTTAAAGCCACGTCCGCTTGTATTGAGCAGTGGTGCCCTGGGGAAGAGGTGCTGGCTGTCCACTCTATCTTTTCCTCTATTATCTTGTACACCTCTATCATGTCTCCTCTCATTCTCCTTCTCTCCAAAGAGTAAAGCCCTAGCTCCCTTAATCTCTGATCATAATGCATACTCTCTAAACCAGGCAGCATCCTGGTAAATTTCCTCTGTACCGTTTCCAATGCTTCCACATCCTTCCTATAGTGAGGTGACCAGAACTGGACACAGTACTCCAATTGTGGCCTAACCAGAGTTTTATAGAGCTGCATCATTACATCGCGACTCTTAAAATCTGTCCCTCGACTTATGAAAGCTAACACCCCATAAGCTTTCTCAACTACCCTATCTACCTGTGAGGCAACTTTCCGTTTTTCTTTTTTATTTCCAGTATTCTGCTGGCCTTCTCCCAGTGACTGACCTGCTTGTCTCACTGGTTTCCACTTCCTTCCCTTTCTTCCATGGTCCACTGTCCTCTCCTATCAGAGTCCTTCTTCCTCAGACTCTTCTGCCCGTCAAATCCGAGTTTCTCACATCATCACCCCACCCTCCCCATCCGGGACTAAGAGGATCACACACCAGGTCATCACCGAGGGTTCCGCAGTGGAAAGAGTGAGCAGTTTCAAGTGCCTTTCATTGTCATTCAGCCTTCCACAACAATACAGCCGATCAAAATGGCATTCTCAGGGGCCAAGGTGTAAAACAGTACATACAGTCACACTCAGCACAATGCACATGCCGATACACTAGCAGGAAAACATACGGTCACAACAAATAATACACCCCAGGTCTGTGAGCAGCAAGGCCTGTAGATTGTTGGTGCACGGGATTGTTTGAGCCATGTGTCTCCAAAACAAGTACTCAGCAGTTCCTCATTCCACACTGGTTCATCAGACGAATGCAGATCAGCTGGTTTTGCACCGAGCGGAGAGCAGAGCCAATGGGAGGGGTCATCTCCCCACCCAACGCGCCCCTGCTGTTTCCTACACTGCCTCCGGCGTCCCGTCCTGGGTAGTTGTCACAGCCAGTACCGCGACATGTGGGCCTGGCCCACAGGTATTGGTCTTGCCGATGAACCAGACTGGCGGTATTTCTTACAGTAAGTGAGTCTAGGCCCAAAAAGGCACAGCGTCAGGATAGAGGGGCATCAATTTAAATCATAGATGAGAAGGAATTTGTTCAGCCAGAGGGTAGTGAATCTGAGAAATTCATTGCCGTAGATGGCTATGGAAGGCAAGTCACTGAGTATATTTAAAGCAGAGGTTGGTAGGTTCTTGAATAGTCAGGGTTTCAAAGGTTACTGGGAGAAGGCAGGAGAATGAGGTTGAGAGGGTTAATAAATCAGCAGACTTGCTGGGCCAAATAATCTAATTTTGTTCCTATATCTTGTGGTCTTACAGCATCATGGGGCCAGTATTTGTTGCACATCCCAATGCCCCAAAGAAATGTTGACACCTTTTGTCGAAGTTGAGGGATAAGAGGGAGTTGGAGAGGTGTGGGAATGTCCCTGTCACCTGTTGAACCTGTGTTTTGAAAGGATATTGTCAAGGCAAGAAAGGAAGTGAGAATGAGAATCACAATCAGCTTTATTATCATTGTTAGGTTGCAAAATGTTTTAGTGACAGCAGTATAGTGCAAGATTTAAAAAAAACTATGTTACAATAAGAGAGACGCTCTGCTGGTCGAGGTGGACCATGGAATGTGCATCCTATCTTTCACATGCCAGTATGATATGGTACGCAAGCTGTTGCCTGTGCAGTAGGCTCCCTCTTTCCACGCTGCTAATGATGAATTCAAAGGAAAAGCAGAGACCGATACAGTTTGCGATAGGCGGCATTGCGAGAGCCGCCTGTCCCTTGATCTAACCCGTGACCTAGCCTCACACAAAACTCCACAAAGGATGTACCCTTTTAATATCATTTAAAATTCCTTCACATCATAACATAATTTTCAGCGCAGTATTTTTCCATGCCTTGGTGGGACCTGCTACACCCTCTTATCTCTTACAACCTTCAGCCCAGACACATAATTTTGGAAGAAGATGACAACAGGTATGTAAAAAGGAAAACTGTCCTTGTCAGTATTTCATCTTAATGATGTGCATTCAATATTGAGGCAAGACACGAAAGACATAACATCACTATGAATGATAAAACAATGTGTGCAAGTGAAGGAATAATGGGGCAATCAGTGGGAATCTTTGTGTCATCCCAGCACAAAGAAGATGGCTGTGGTGTTTGGAGCCGATCATCTCAGCCACAGGACATCTCTGCAGGAACTCCCCAGGACAGAGTCCTCGGCCCAAACACCCCCAGCTGCTTCATCAACGACCTTCTGTCCATCGTAAGGTCAGAGGTCGGGACGGTCACTGATAACGACACAATGTTCAGCACCATCTACCACTCCTCAGATAATGAAGCAGCCCACAACACAAATGCAGCAAGACCTGGACAATATCCAGGCCTGGGCTGATAGGTGGCAAGTAACAATCACACCACACAATGTCAAGCAGTGATATCTGAGGAAGGAATCTCTGGGAGTCAAAACAGAATTGGGAAAGTTTGTAATATGTTGAAAACTGGGTGTTTATATTTTGGGAAATTATAGTAAAATTAGGTCAAGGGAGAAGGTCACTGAGAGGTGATGATATGACAGTCAGTGCAGTGATTAGACTGTGGATGTGTTTAGTCAGCAAGGTGAAGCTCACTGGATCAAAGGTAAACAGGCGGAGGTTGGATTGCAGACTGCGGCAGGAGAGTTTATCATCAGATATTGAGAGTCACAGCAGGAAAACGGTCGGAAATGAAAACAGTAAATTACAGAGATCATTGGGAGATGGTTGTCTGTCAGATAGAGATAGAGCACATGAAAATAACCTCAACATCCTAACTGGAAGACCACAATCTGTGCAGACTGGTTTCCTCGCTGACAATCAGTGCTGGTGCACGTCAGGGATGTGTTAGCCTACTGCTGTACTCTCTCTAAGCTAACCGTGTGGTCAGGCATTACTCAAATACCATATATTTACTGATGATACAACCATCGTTGCTAGAATCTCAGTTGGTGATGAGAGGGCGTACAGGAGTGAGATATGCCAACTGGTGGAGTGGTGCTGCAGCAACACCCTGGCACTCAACGTCAGTAAGACGAAGGAGCTGATTGTGGACTTCAGGAAGGGTAAGATGAAGGAACACATACCAATCCTCATAGAGGGATCAGAAGTGGAGAGAGTGAGCAGCTTCAAGTTCATGGATATCAAGATCTCTGAGGACCTAACTTCGCCCCAACATATTGATGCATTATAAAGAAGGCAAGACTATACTTCATTAGGAGTGAAGAGATTTGGTATGTCAACAAATACACTCAGAATCTTTTATTGATGTACCGTAAAGAGCATCTGACAGGATGCATCACTGTCTGGTATGGGGCGGGGGGTGCTAATGCACAGGACCAGAAGAAGCTGCAGAGGGTTGTAAATTTAGTCGGTTCCATTTTGGGTACCAGCCTACAAAGTATCCAGGACATCTTCAAGAAGTGTTGTCTCGGAATGGCAGCATCCATATTAAGGACGTCCAGCACCCAGGACATGCCCTTTTCTCACTGTTACCATCAGGTAGGAGATACAGAAGCCTGAAGGCACACACTCAGTGATTCAGGGACAGCTTCTTCCCCTCTGCCATCCGATTCCTAAATGGACATTCAACCCCTGAACACGACCTCACTTTTTAAATATATATTATTTCTGTCTTTGCACAATTTTAATTGATTAAGTATATGTATACTGTAATTGATATTTATTATTTTTTTCTCTCTTCTATATTATGTATTGCATTGAACTGCTGCTGCTAAGTTAACAAATATCACGACACATGCCGGTGATAATAAACCTGATTCTGATTCTGAGGTGAAATACTACAGAGAAATGTGGGTTCCTGGTGAATTTTTATGTCTGTTAAGTGAACCACTTCATCCATTCCATTGGCACTGGACAAACGTTCCATTGCATGAGTTTGAATCCTAATACAGTAGTTCTGCAATTAATGGCATGAAAGGAGATAAAAGCTGGCATCACTATGGTGACGGGGATTTTCAGAAAAATACACCAGTCCTTCCGGCCACACTCACCCTGTCTGACCTCTCAGTGACAGCAGACTCTGTGACTCAGCGCTGCCCCTTGCTGGGGTTGCGAGCTTCACCGTTTTCAAACCACCACATTGAAGTATTCCATAAGACCATAAGACAAAGGAGCAGAAGTAGGCCATTCGGCCCATCGAGTCTGCTCCGCCATTTTATCATGAGCTGATCCATTTTCTCCTATTTAGTTCCACTCCCCTGCCTTCTCACCATAACCTTTGATGCCCTGGCTACTCAGATACCTATCAATCTCTGCCTTAAATACACCCAATGACTTGGCCTCCACTGCTGCCTGTGGCAACAAATTCCACAGATTCACCACCCTCTGACTAAAAATATTTCTTTGCATTTCTGTTCTGAAAGGGCGCCCTTCAATCCTTAAGTCATGCCCTCTCATACTGGACTCCCCCATCTGTGGAAAGAACTTTGCCACATCCACTCTGTCCATGCCTTTTAACATATGAAATGTTTCTATGAGGTCTCCCCTGATTCTTCTGAACTCCAAGGAATACAGTCCAAGAGCGGACAAACGTTCCTCATATGTTAACCCTCTCATTCCCGGAATCATTCCAGTGAATCTTCTCTGTACCCTCTCCAACGTCAGCGCATCTTTTCTTAAATAAGGAGACCAAAACTGCCCACAGTACTCCAAGTGAGGTCTCACCAGCACCTTATAGAGCCTCAACATCATATCCCTGCTCCTATACTCTATTCCTCTAGAAATGAATGCCAACATTGCATTCGCCTTCTTCACTACTGACTCAACCTGGAGGTTAACTTTAAGGGTATCCTGTACGAGGACTCCCAAGTCCCGTTGCATCTCAGAACTTTGAATTCTTTCCCCATTTAAATAATAGTCTGCCCGTTTATTTTTTCTGCCAAAGTGCATAACCATACACTTTCCAACATTGTACTTCATTTGCCACTTCTCTGCCCATTCTTCCAATCTATCCAAGTCTCTCTGCAGACTCTCCATTTCCTCAGCACTACCGGCCCCTCCACCTATCTTCGTATCGTCAGCAAACTTAGCCACAAAGCCATCTATTCCATAATCCAAATCGTTAATGTACAATGTAAAAAGAAGCGGCCCCAACACTGATCCTTGCAGAACACCACTGGTAACCGGCAGCCAAACAGAATAGGATCCCTTTATTCCCACTCTCTGTTTCCTGCCAATCAGCCAATGCTCTATCCACGTATGTAACTTTCCCGTAATTCCATGGGCTCTTATCTTGTTAAGTAGCCTCATGTGTGGCACCTTGTCAAAGGCCTTCTGAAAATCCAAATGTACAATATCCACTGCATCTCCCTTGTCTAGCCTACTGGTAATTTCCTCAAAAAATTGTAATAGGTTTGTCAGGCAGGATTTTCCTTTAAGGAATCCATGCTGAGTTCTGCCTATCTTGTCATATGCCTCCAGGTACTCTGTAACCTCATCCTTGACAATCGACTCCAACAACTTCCCAACCACCGATGTCAAGCTAACAGGTCTATAATTTCCTTTTTCCTTCCTTGCCCCCTTCTTAAATAGCGGAGTGACATTTGCAATCTTCCAGTCCTCCGGAACCATGCCAGAATCTATCGAATTTTGAAAGATCATCGCTAATGCCTCCGCAATCTCCACAGCTACCTCCTTCAGAACACGAGGGTGCATTCCAACTGGTCCAGGAGATTTATCAACCTTTAGCCTATTCGGCTTCCTGAGTACTTTCTCTGTTGTAATTTTGACTGCGCACACTTCTCTTCCCTGCCACCCTTGAGTGTCCTTCGTTCTAAGACGTGATAGAGCAACTAGTCAAAAATTCCGGTGAACACAGGGCCCAGAACCATGAGATGCACTTCATGTGACAAGCCATTCAATCTTGGAATCATTTTCATGAGCCTTCTTTGACACTCTCCAGTTTTCTAAGATGAGTGACCCAAAACTGTTCACAATGCTCCAAGTGAGGCCTCGCTTTTATAAAGTCTCGACATTACATCCTTGCTTTCATATTCTAGTCTTTGAAATGAATTCTAACGTTACATTTACCTTCTCACCACAGAGTCAACCTGCAAGTTAAGCTTCAGGGAATCCTGCAGAAGGACACCCAAGTCCCTTTGCGCCTCCATTTTTTTTAGTATTTTCTCTCCATTTGGAAAATAGTCAACCTTTCCGTTTCTTATACCAAAGTGCATGACCATACATTTTCTGACACTATTAATAGTACTACTACTAATAATAAATACTTTATTGATCTTGAGTGGGAAATTCTTTCATTATAGCAGCAATTTTTAAAAACACACTTAGCAGTGTGCAGACTTACTAATAATAAAATATAGAATAATAATGAACAAAATAATAATTTACCAATGTGCAATAGTAATATACAAATAATAAATCAGACAATATTGTACGATGATGTGTGTTCTCCAGTTGCACAGAGGTGAACCGTTGTATATGCTCATTGCATTTGGTGGGAAGATTTTCTGTAACAATCCTTGTTGACAGTGGAGCTGAATGAGCCTATCTGAAAGGGAACTCCACTGCTTATTCAGTGGATCATGCAGAGGATGCGCCAGATTATCCAAAAATGGTTAACAGTTTGTTGAGTGGCCTCCTTTCCACCACTAACTTATAAGGGTCTGGGTCCTAGCCAAGGACAAATCCAGCCTTTTTGATGAGTTTATTTATAGACAATAGACAATAGGTGCAGGAGTAGGCCATTTGGCCCTTTGAGCCAGCACCGCCATTGACTGTGATCATGGCTGATCATCCACAATCAGTATCCAGTTCCTGCCTTATCCCCATAACCTTTGATTCTGCTATCTTTAAGAGCTCTATCCATCTCTTTCTTGAAAGCATCCAGAGACTTGGCCTCCAAAGCCTTCTGGGGCAGAGCATTCCACATATCCACCACTCTTTGGGTGAAAAAGTTTTTCCTCAACTCCGTTCTAAATGGCCTACCCCTTATTCTTAAACTGTGGCCTCTGGTTCTGGACTCACCCATCAGCGGAAACATGCTTCCTGCCTCCAGCGTGTCCAATCCCTTAATAATCTTACATGTTTCAATAAGATCCCCTCTCAGCCTTCTAAATTCCAGAGCATACAAGCCCAGTCGCTCCAATCTTTCGACATATGACAGTCCTGCCATCCTGGGAATTAACCTTGTGAACCTATGCTGCACTCCCTCAATAGCAAGAATGTCCTTCATAAAAATTTGGAGACCAAAACTGCACACAGTACTCCAGGTGTGGTTTCACCAGGGCCCTGTACAGCTGCAGAAGGACCTCTTTGCTCTTATACTCAATTCCCCTTGTTATGAAGGCCAGCATGCAATTAGCTTTCTTCACTGCCTGCTGTACTTGCATGCTTGCTTTCAGTGACTGATGTACAAGAACACCTCGATCTCATTGCACTTCCCCCTTTTCTAATGACTCTATTTAGGTAATAATCTGCCTTCCTGTTCTTACCACCAAAGTGGATAACCTCACATTTAACCACATTAAACTGCATCTGCCCACTTACCCAGCCTGTCCAAGTCACCCTGCATTCTCATAACATCCTCCTCACATTTCACACTGCCAGCCAGCTTTGTGTCATCGGCAAATTTGCTAATGTTAGTTTTAATTCCCTCAGCTGCGGTCCCAGCACTGAACCCTGCGGTACCCCACTGGTCACCGCCTGCCATTCCGAAAGGGACCCGTTAATCGCTACTCTTTGTTTTCTGTCAGCCAGCCAATTTTCAATCCATGTCAGTACTCTGCCCCCAGTACTACGTGCTCTAATTTTGCCCACTAATCTCCTATGTGGGACTTTATCAACGGCTTTCTGAAAGTCCAGGTACACTTCATTCCATTTGGAACCATTCCAAAACCTAGTGATTCTTGAAAGATCATTACTAATGCCTCTGTGATCTCTTCAGCCACATATTTAAGAACCATGAGGTGTACACTATCTGCTCCAGGTAACTTATCTACCTTCAGACCTTTCAGTTTCACAAGGCCCTTCTCTTTAGTTATGGTAACTTCACACACTTCATGACCCCTGATACCTGTAAGTTCCAGCACAATGGCAGTGTCTTCCACAGTGAAGACTGACCTAAAATACTTCTTCAGTTCATCCACAGATTGGTTGCCCCACGTTACTACCTCTCCATCATTTTTAAGTTGTCCAATATCCACTCACTCCTCTCTTTTATAATTTATATATCTGAAGTAACTTTTGTTATCCTTTTTAATACTATTACATAGAACATAGAGTAGTACAGCACAGTACAGGCCCTTCGGCCCACAATGTGCCGACCCTCAAACCCTGCCTACCATTTAAGCCCCCACCTTAAATTCCCCCATATACCTTTCTAGTAGTCTCTTAAACTTCACTAGTGTATCTGCCTCCACCACCGACTCAGGCAGTGCATTCCACGCACCAACCACTCTCTGAGTAAAAAACCTTCCTCTAATATCCCCCTTGAACTTCCCAGCCCTTACCTTAAAGCCATGTCCTCTTGTATTGAGCAGTGGTGCCCTGGGGAAGAGGCGCTGGCTATCCACTCTATCTACTCCTCTTATTATCTTGTACACCTCTATCATGTCTCCTCTCATTCTCCTCCTCTCCAAAGAGTAAAGCCCTAGCTCCCTTAATCTCTGATCATAATACATACTTTCTAAACCAGACAGCACCCTGGTAAATCTCCTTTCCAATGCTTCCACATCCTTCCTATAGTGAGGTGACCAGAACTGGACACAGTACTCCGAGTGTGGCCTAACCAGAGTTTTTTAGAGCCGCATCATTACATCGTGACTCTTAAACTCTATCCCTCGACTTATGAAAGCTAACACCCCATAAGCTTTCTTAACTAACCTATCCACCTGTGAGGCAACTTTCAGGGATCTGTCGACAGGTAACCCCAGATAACCGCTGCTCCTCCACACTACCAAGTATCCTGCCATTTACTTTGTACTCTGTCTTGGAGTTTGTCCTTTCAAAGTGTACCACTTCACACTTCTCCGGGATGAACTCCATCTGCCACTTCTCAGCCCACTTCTGCATCCTATCAATGTCTCTCTGCAATCTTCGACAATCCTCTACACTATCCACAACACCACCAATCTTTGTGTTGTCTGCAAACTTGCCAACTCACCCTTCTACCCCAACATCCAGGTTGTTAATAAAAACCAGGAAAAGTAGAGGTCCCACAACCGATCCTTATGGGACACCACTAGTCACAACCCTCCAATCCGAATGTGCTCCCTCCAACACGACCCTCTGCATTCTGCAGGCAAGCCAATTCTGAATCCACCTGGCCAAACTTCCTGGATCCCATGCCTTCTGACTTTCTGAATAAGCCTACCGTGTGGAATCTTGTCAAATGCCTTACTAAAATCCATGCAGATCACATCCACTGCACTACCCTCATCTATATGCCAGGTCACCTCCTCAAAGAACTCTATCAGTCTTGTGAGACATGATCTGCCCTTCACAAAGCCATGCTAACTGTCCCTGATCAGACCATGATTCTCTAAATGCCCATAGATCCTATCTCTAAGAATCTTTTCCAACAGCTTTCCCACCACAAATATAAGGCTCACTGGTCTATAATTACCCGGACTATCCCTACTACCTTTTTTGAACATAGGGACAATATTCGCCTCCCTCCAATCCTCCGGTACCATTCTCGTGGACAACATGGACATAAAGATCCTAACCAGAGGTTCAGCAATCTCTTCCCTTGCCTCGTGGAGCAGCCTGGGGAATATACCGTCAGGCCCCAGGGACCTATTCGTCCTAATATCTTTTAACAACTCCAACACCTCCTCTCCCTTAATATCAACATGCTCCACGACGTCAACCTCACTCATATCGTCCTCGCCATCATCAAGTTCCCTCTCATTGGTGAATACCGAAGGGAAGTATTCATTGAGGACCTCGCTCACTTCCACAGCCTCCAGGCACATCTTCCCTCCTTTATCTCTAATCCATCCTACTTTCACTCCTGTCATCCTTTTCTTTACATAATTGAAGAATGTCTTGGGGTTTTCCTTTACCCTACTTGCCAAGGCCTTCTCATGCCCCCTTCTTGCTCTCCTCACCCCCTTCTTAAGCTCCTTTCTTGCTACCCTATATTCCTCAATAGACCCATCTGATCCTTGCTTCCTAAACCTCATGTATGCTGTCTTCTTCCACTTGACTAGATTTTCCACCTCATTTGTCACCCATGGTATCTTCACCCTACCATTCTTTATCTTCCTCACTGGGACAAGTTTCTCCCTAACATCATGCAAGAGATTCCTAAACATCGACCACATGTCCAGAGTATATTTCCCTGCAAAAACATCATCAAACATGTGAAAGATACTGACAGTGTTATAGCTGATTAGTTATCCAGATATTAAGTTGGAAATTGTACACATTTTTGCTCTGTCATCTGATGATTTACCTGTATTATTCAAACTCTGTAATGTACATTTAGGGAAAAAAAATCGTCTTCGTCAATTTTTTTTTCTCTGAGGAAGGGGAGTGTGACAGGTCCCTGAATTACCCCTATTAACTGTGCTTTTGAAAAGAGAGAAAGAGAGTTATTTAACACCAGCTTGTTTGTAAGAGAGAGAGAGAGACGAAGACTGATGGGTGGATTGTCACTTTATGGAACAAGAAATAACTGTTGGATTTCTGCTGAAGTGGAGATAGCACCGAGCAGCTCGTAAGTTGCTATGGTGACTGAGGGCGTTATTAAATGGAAACTCGATGTTATGATTTTCGGCAGGTTGTTGACACTTTCTTCAAGGATTTTTGCCTGCTTGCATTTCTTCACAGAGAGAGGAAGGAGGGCTTATTATTTGAATGACAGTTGATGCTCAGCACGGGAAGATAAAATAGGAGGTCAGATGATACAGATTTCAGGCACATGTTCTGGACACTGAATGAGCACTGAATGAAAAAGTGGGTTTTGGAGGATTGATCAGGTGGATCGATCCATCGCTCTTGCAGTGGAAAGAGGAAAAGGGTTGACTGGTGGGTAGTTGTCCATGTGTCCACCCTCGCCTGGGGGATAGCTCCACCACAGAAAACCGGGCCCCTTTGTTCAAGTCACAGTCGGTGACTTTTAAAGGATTTCGAAGGACATCGAGAATATCGACGGCGTCAGCTCACTTAAAGACTCAAATCTCTCCCTCTCTCTCTCTCCATCACTACTCAACTCAATACCACGGACTGAACTGAACTGAACTGTAAGACTCATTCTAAGACTGTATCTTTTTACCCCTAGACTTAAACAAGCTTGGTGTTTATTACATATATTTCCACACTTACTGATTTACTTACATATATATATATATATACACATACACATATATAATCATTTCTAACCTGTTTGATTTATCTACATTTATATCACTGTATTGTGTAGTTACTAATAAATATTATCAGTTAATAGCAATACTGGACTCCAAAGTGCTTTCTATTTCTGCTGGTTCTTTATTCCTGTCACGGGGTTCGTGACACTCACCCACTGAGAGATCTGTGACCTGACCCGGTCCATTACCTAATACTAGATCTAGTATGGCATTCTCCCTAGTCGGCCTGTCAACATACTGTGACAGGAATCCATCCTGGACACACTTAACAAACTCTGCCCCGTCCAAACCCTTGGAACTAATCAGGTACCAATCAATATTAGGGAAGTTAAAGTCATCCATGATAAAAACCCTGTTATTTTTGCACCTTTCCAAAATCTGCCTCCCAATCCGCTCCTTGGTACCTCTGCTGCTACCAGGGGACCTGCAGTGCAGAAGAGAGGGGGGAAAAGAGGATAGCGGTAGTGATAGGGGACTCGATAGTTAGAGGTGCAGATAGGAGGTTCTGTGGTCATGACAGAGAATCCAGGATGGTTTGTTGCCTCCTAGGTGCGAGGGTCAAGGATGTCTCTGATGGATTGCATGACATTCCGAAGTGGGAGGGTGACCAGCCAGATGTCGTGGTGCACATCGGTACCAATGACATAGCAAGGAAGAGTGAGGAGGTCCTGGACAGTGAGTATAGAGAGCTTTGGTAGGAAGTTGAAAAGCAGGACCTCAAGGGTGGTAATCTCAGGATTGCTACCTGTGCTAGGTGCCAGCGAGGGTAGGAATAGGATGCTCTGGAGGAGGAACAAGTGGCTGAGGAACTGGTGTAGGGGGCAAGGTTTCAGATTTCAGGATCATTGGGACCTCTTCTGGGGCAGGTGGGACCTGTACAAGAGAGACGGATTACACTTGAACTACAGGGGGACCAATATCCTTTCAGGGAGGTTTGTTAGTGCTATTGGGGAGGCTTTAAACTAGATTTGCAGGGGGATGGGAACCAGAGTGCCAGAGCTGATAGTGTGGCTGAGGTGAAAATAAATGATGTTGAAAGTTTAAGCAAATCCGCTGATAGAAAAGTTGTGAGTGGTGGTAAAAATCTTCTGAGGTGTATATATTTCAATGCTAGGAGTATTGCGGGGAAGGCGGATGAGTTGAGGGCATGGATTGACACGTGGAATTATGATGTTATAGTAATTAGTGAAACTTGGCTACAGGAGGGGCAGGACTGGCAGCTTAATATTCCAGGGTTCTGACGTTTCAGATGTGATCGAGGCAGAGGAATGAAAGGTGGGGGAGTAGCATTGCTTGTTAGAGAAAATATTACAGCAGTGCTTGGGCAGGACAGATTAGAGGGCTTGTCTACTGAGTCCTTATGGGTGGAGCTGAGAAACAGGAAAGGTATGGCCACATTAGTGGGATTGTATTACAGACCACCCAATAGTCAACGAGACTTGGAAGAGCAAATCTGCAGAGAGATAGCAGGCAACTGCAGGAAACATAAAGTTGTGGTGGTAGGGGATTTTAATTTTCCATATATTGATTGGGACTCCCATACTGTTAGGGGTCTCGATGGTTTAGATTTTGTAAAATGTTTTCAGGAAAGTTTTCTAAATCAATATATAGAGGGACCAACTAGAGGGGATGCAATATTGGATCTCCTGTTAGGAAACAAATTAGGGCAAGTGACAGAAGTCTGTGTAGGGGAGCACTTTGGTTCCAGTGATCATAACACCATTAGTTTCAATTTGATCATGGATAAGGATAGATCTGGTCCTAGGGTTGAGGTTCTGAACTGGAAGAAGGCCAAATTTGAAGAAATGAGAAAGGATCTAAAAAACGTGGATTGGGACAGGTTGTTCTCTGGCAAAGATGTGATTGGTAGGTGGGAAGCCTTCGAAGGGGAAATTTTGAGAGTGCAGAGTTTGTATGTTCCTATCAGGATTAAAGACATATTGAATAGGAATAAGGAAACTTGGTTCTCAAGGGATATTGCAACTCTGATAAAGAAGAAGAGGGAGTTGTATGAAATGTATAGGAAACAGGGAGTAAATCAGGTGCTTGAGGAGTATAAGAAGTGCAAGAAAATACTTAAGAAAGAAATCAGGAGGGCTAAAAGAAGACATGAGGTTGCCTTGGCAGTCAAAGTGAAGGATAATCCAAAGAGCTTTTACAAGTATATTAAGAGCAAAAGGATTGTAAGGGATAAAATTGGTCCTCTTGAAGATCAGTGGTAGGCTATGTGCGGAACCAAAGGAAATGGGGGAGATCTTAAATAGGTTTTTTGCGTCTGTATTTACTAAGGAATCTGGCATGAAGTCTATGGAATTGAGGGAATCAAGTAGTGAGATCATGGAAACTGTACAGATTGAAAAGGAGGAGGTGCTTGCTGTCTTGAGGAAAATTAAAGTGGATAAATCCCCAGGACCTGACAGAGTGTTTCCTCGGACCTTGAAGGAGACTAGAGTTGAAATTGCGGGGGCCCTGGCAGAAATATTTAAAATGTCGCTGTCTATTGGTGAAGTGCCGGAGGATTGGAGAGTGGCTCATGTTGTTCCATTGTTTAAAAAAAGGATCAAAAAGTAATCCGGGAAATTATAGGCCGGTGAGTTTAACATCGGTAGTAGGTAAATTATTGGAGGGAGTACTAAGAGACAGAATCGACAAGCATTTGGATAGACAGGGAATTATTAGGGAGAGTCATCATGGCTTTGTGCGTGGTAGGTCATGTTTGACCAATCTATTGGAGTTTTTCGAGGAGGTTACCAGGAAAGTGGATGAAGGGAATGCAGTGGATATTGTCCACATGGACTTCAGTAAGGCCTTTGACAAGGTCCCGCATGGGAGGTTAGTTAGGAAAATTCATTCGCTAGGTATACATGGAGAGGTGGTAAATTGGATTAGACATTGGCTCGATGGAAGAAGCCAGAGAGTGGTGGTAGAGAATTGCTTCTCTGAGTGGAGGCCTGTGACTAGTGGTGTGCCACAGGGATCTGTGCTGGGTCCATTGTTATTTGTCATCTATATCAATGATCTGGATGATAATGTGGTAAATTGGATCAGCAAGTTTGCTAATGATACAAAGATTGGAGGTGTAGTAGACAGTGAGGAAGGTTTTCAGAGCCTGCAGAGGGACTTGGACCAGCTGGAAAAATGGGCTGAAAAATGGCAGATGGAGTTTAATACTGACAAGTGTGAGGTATTGCACGTTGGAAGGACAAACCAACGTAGAACATACAGGGTTAATGGTAAGGCACTGAGGAGTGCAGTGGAACAGAGGGATCTGGGAATACGGATACAAAATTCCCTAAACGTGTCGTCACAGGTAGATAGGGTCGTAAAGAGAGCTTTTGGTACATTGGCCTTTATTAATCGAAGTATTGAGTATAAGAGCTGGAATGTTATGATGTGGTTGTATAAGGCATTGGTGAGGCCGAATCTGGAGTATTGTGTTCAGTTTTGGTCACCAAATTACAGGAAGGATATAAATAAGGTTGAAAGAGTGCAGAGAAGGTTTACAAGGATGTTGCCAGGACATGAGAAACTCTGTTACAGAGAAAGGTTGAATAGGTTAGGACTTTATTCCCTGGAGCGTAGAAGAATGAGGGGAGATTTGATAGAGATGTATAAAATTATGATGGGTATAGATAGAGTGAATGCAAGCAGGCTTTTTCCACTGAGGCAAGGGGAGATAAAAACCAGAGGACATGGGTTAAGGGTGAGAGGGGGAAAAGTTTAAAGGGAACATTAGTGGGGGCTTCTTCACACACAGAGTGGTGGGAGTATGGAATGAGCTGCCAGACGAGGTGGTAAATGCGGGTTCTTTTTTAACATTTAAGAATAAATTGGACAGATACATGGATGGGAGGTGTATGGAGGGATATGATCCGTGTGCAGGTCAGTGGGACTAGGCAGAAAATGGTTTGACACAGCCAAGAAGGGCCAAAAGGCCTGTTTCTGTGCTGTAGTTTCTATGGTAAAATACTCCCAATAGAGTAACTGCTCCCTTCCTGTTCCTGACTTCCACCCATTCTGACTCAAAAGAGGATCCTGCTACATTACCCACCCTTTCTGTAGCTGTAATAGTATCTCTGACCAGTAATGCCACCCCTCCTCCCCTCTCCCCACTATCGCCTACGTGCAGGACAGGGGGGTGGACGCCTGCCTGGTCAGCTTGGACCAGGAGAAAGCCTTCGACAGGATATCGCACACGTACATGGCGGACGTGCTCTCCAAAATGGGATTTGGGGAGGGAATCAGGAATTGGATTAGACTGCTCTACACAGACATCCGTAGCGCAGTCCAGGTTAACGGATGGGAAACAGACAGCTTCCCCATCAGGTCTGGAGTCAGGCAGGGCTGTCCCCTCTCCCCTGTCTTGTCTGTCTGCTGCATAGAACCCTTTGCGGAAGCCATCGGGAGGGATGAGGGCATAAGAGGGGTGACTCTGCCAGGCAGTGGAGGGACCCAAGTGAAAACCTCCCTGTACATGGACGACGTCACCGTCTTCTGCTCTGATCCGAGGTCAGTTCGCAGGTTGATTGGCACCTGCGAACAGTTCGAGCTAGCGTCGGGGGCCAGGGTCAACCGCACGAAGAGCGAAACCATGCTCTTCGGCAACTGGCCCGACCGATCCAGCGTCCCCTTCACCATCAGGTCTGACCACGTGAGGGTGTTGGGGATCTGGTTCGGAGGGGCGGAGGCGTGCAACAAGAACTGGCAGGAGCGGACTGCCAAGGTGAAACAGAAACTGGGACTGTGGGGAGGTTGCTCCCTGTCGATAACGGGCAAGAACCTGGTCATCAGGTGTGAGGTGCTCTCAGGGCTGCTGTACTTGGCGCAGGTCTGGCCCGTCCCCCGCTCCTACAGCTCGGAAATCACCCGGGCTGTCTTCAGATTCGTCTGGGGATCCAAGATGGAGCGGGTGAGACGGACCGCCATGCACAAGTCCCTGGACAACGGGGGCAAGAACGTCCCCAATGTCGCCCTCACCCTGATGGCCAGCTTCGTATGTGGTTGCATCAGGTTGTGTGTAGAGCCCAGGTATGTGGGCACCAAGTACCACTATGTGCCCAGGTTCTACTTGTCGCCCTGGCTACGAAGGATGGGTCTGGCCCCACTCCCGCGCAACGCCCCAGTCAGCTGGTCGTTGCCGGCATACCTGTCCTACTTAGCAAAGTTCTTCCAGGAGAACGCCTTTGACCACAGGGCCATCAGGCAGTGGTCGGCACGTAATGTCCTGCAGGCACTGCAGGAGAAGGACGTGATGGACACAGTGGGGTGGTTCCCTGAGCAGACCGTCCAGTTCATCTGGGAAAATGCCTCATCGCCAGATCTAACCAACAGGCACCAAGACCTCGCCTGGCTGGCGGTGAGAGGGGCCCTCCCAGTCAGAGCCCTCCTGTACGCCCGGAACGTCGTCTCCGCACCCCACTGCCCACGGGAGGACTGCAGTGAGGAGGAGTCTGTGACCCACCTCTTTGCACACTGCCAGTTCGCAAAGAGGGTGTGGAGGAGGATGGACGGGCTAGTGTCACGGTTTATCCCCAGCAGCTGCGTAACAGAGGACTCTCTGATCTACGGGCTGTTCCCGGGGACACACACGGAGACCAACGTCCGGTGCTGCTGGCAGATCATCAGCTCGGTGAAAGACGCTCTTTGGTCGGCCCGAAACTTGATGATCTACCAGCACATGGAGATGTCCGTGGGAGAATGCTGCCGACTGGCACATTCTCGGTTGCAGGAGTACGTGCTGAGGGACGCACTGAAACTCGGTGCAGCCACCACAAGGGCCCGGTGGAAAAGGACCACAGTATAGGTTTCTCCACCCGTGGGAGTGGGAGGGGTCGGAGGGCGGGGAATATACCCCTCAACAATGAAATGATATGCTAAGCTGAACTACTGGAGTGCCACGTGGGTGGCTATAAATACGGAATATGTACTGTGTATAATGGAAACGTATGTAAAGGATGAAAAGTTATTGAATGGTTTATTGTATATATTTATTTTTGAATAAAGTATATTTTGAAATTAAAAAAAACTATCCCTTTTAAAGCACTGAAATACAGGAATTTTGAGAATCCATTTCTGCCCTGGTCCCAGCCAAGTCTCTGTAATGGCCATCCTGAGAGCAGATACCGCGGAGACAGAGGAATTGAGGGATGGGGATGTCATTTTTACAACAGGGTGGGAGGAGGTTTGGTCCAGCAGGCTGTGAGAGTCCGTGGATTTGTAGATAATCCGTCCCTGGAGCCAGACAGAGATGTCAAGGAAGGGGAGGGGTGTCGGAAATGGTTCAATCATCTCATATTTTCTTACTTCGTCCCGTCTCCCTCACTGACCCACCCATACTCCTCACCCTCACCCCACCCCCATCCCACTTATATATTCTGACTTCTGGTCCCTGCTTTTCCAGCTCTGTTGAAAGGTATCGGCCCCGAAACTTCGACTTTGTACTCCCCTCCAGAGATTCTTCCTCACTTCCTGAATTAACCGCGGCATTTTGTGTGTGTGTTATAAAATCTTTGCACTGTTTCTTCCTTTTATATTTGACTTGAGTAAAGTTTCTTTTGATGTTCATTAAAAAAAAACAACTTTATTCCTACTCTCTCGCCAGCCTGACTCATTGGATTTATTTTAGACTGCGGTACTCCTAAACCTAAATATCTGCGGCTGCGCAATCTCCCCCCCCCCCCCACAACTTCTCAACTCTAAACCACCTCACAGGTCACAGGCCCTTCTGCCCGCTCCGCCCAGTCACCGAGTGGATCAGCACCGCGAACGGGAAACTCCATACCCCACCGCGGCTTCTCAACAAAAATCCTGCCACCCCCGACTGAAACTCTGCGCAGCGAAGGCACAGTCCGGAGGAGCGCCCGACTTCCGCCTCCGTTACGCCGGCAGCTCCCCACTCTGGGAACGAAGCGAAGTCTGGGCCAGAGCCGCCGTCGGAGGGAGGCCCTTTCACTGAGCCCCGGTGGGAAATTTGAAAGTGACCCTCTTTGTCCAGGCGCCTCCCCAGCCCCACTCACCCGATCAGCTCCGGGAGCGGCCGCTTCTCCACCGACCGTGACCGAGGCGTGTCGGGGAAAGTGAAAGCATCCTAGCGATTGGGAAAGAGCTGGGCCCACAGAGACGCAGACTTTGTTTCATAATAGTTAAACTGAAGATGTTATTTTTTCCTCTTCAGATTAGTCAGAATTGAAACAAAACCAAAGAGATTCTGAAGATGCAGATCCAGAGTAACACACAAAGTGCTGGAGGTCAGGCAGAATCTCAGGAAAGGAATAAACAGTCGATGTTTCGTGTCAAGACCCTCAGGACTGGGAACAGAGCACAGGTAAACGGCAGAATCTCTTTAGGTCACAGAACAGCACACCACGGGTACAAATTCACGGCCCACATTGTTTCGCTCCCTTTGAAACATAGAATTGTACAGCACAGTACGGGCGCTTCGGCCCATAATGTTGTGCTGACCCTCAAACCCTGCCTCCCATATAAGCTCCCACCTTAAATTCCTCCACATACCTGTCTAGTAGTCTCTTAAACTTCACTAGTGTATCTGCCTCCACCACTGACTCAGGCAGTGCATTCCACGCACCAACCACTCTCTGAGTAAAAAACCTTCCTCTAATATCCCCCTTGAACTTCCCACCCCTCACCTTAAAGCCATGTCCTCTTGTATTGAGCAGTGGTGCCCTGGGGAAGAGGTGCTGGCTGTCCACTCTATCTTTTCCTCTATTATCTTGTACACCTCTATCATGTCTCCTCTCATTCTCCTTCTCTCCAAAGAGTAAAGCCCTAGCTCCCTTAATCTCTGATCATAATGCATACTCTCTAAACCAGGCAGCATCCTGGTAAATTTCCTCTGTACCGTTTCCAATGCTTCCACATCCTTCCTATAGTGAGGTGACCAGAACTGGACACAGTACTCCAATTGTGGCCTAACCAGAGTTTTATAGAGCTGCATCATTACATCGCGATTCTTAAAATCTGTCCCTCGACTTATGAAAGCTAACACCCCATAAGCTTTCTCAACTACCCTATCTACCTGTGAGGCAAATTTCCGTTTTTCTTTTTTATTTCCAGTATTCTGCTGGCCTTCTCCCAGTGACTGACCTGCTTGTCTCACTGGTTTCCCACTTCCTTCCCTTTCTTCCATGATCCACTGTCCTCTCCTATCAGAGTCCTTCTTCCTCAGACTCTTCTGCCCGTCAAATCCCAGCTTGTCACATCATCACCCCCCCCCCCATCCGGGAGTAAGAGGATCACACACCAGGTCATCACCGAGGGTTCCGCAGTGGAAAGAGTGAGCAGTTTCAAGTGCCTTTCATTGTCATTCAGCCTTCCACAATAATACAGCCGATCAAAATGGCATTCTCAGGGACCAAGGTGTAGAACAGTACATACAGTCACACTCAGCACAATGCACATGCCGATACACTAGCAGGAAAACATACAGTCACAACAAATAATACACCCCAGGTCTGTGAGCAGCATGGCCTATAGATTGTTGGTGCACGGGATTGTTTGAGCCATGTGTCTCCAAAACAAGTACTCAGCAGTTCGTCATCCCACACCGGTTCATCAGACGAATGCAGATCAGCTGGTCTTGCACCGAGCGGAGAGCAGAGCCAATGGGAGGGGTCATCTCCCCACCCAACGCGCCCCTGCTGTTTCCTACACTGCCTCCGGCGTCCCGTCCTGGGTGGTTGTCACAGCCAGTACCGCGACATGTGGGTCTGGCCCACACTCGTGTTGGTCTTGCCAATGAACCAGACTGGCGGTATTTCTTACAGTGAGTCTAGGCCCAAAAGGGCACAGCCTCAGGATAGAGGGGCATCAATTTAAAACATAGATGAGAAGGAATTTGTTTAGCCAGAGGGTAGTGAATCTGAGATATTCATTGCCGTAGATGGCTGTGGAAGGCAAGTCACTGAGTATATTTAAAGCAGAGGTTGGTAGGTTCTTGAATAGTCTGCTACCGAACATGGAGGGGCTAAGTCACGTGGTGAAGCTCCACAAGCATTGAAAAGTTGCATCACCTCTCAGGCAACCTGAGTGACAGTGGTGCAAT
Organism: Mobula hypostoma; assembly: GCF_963921235.1. Taxonomy (NCBI): domain Eukaryota; kingdom Metazoa; phylum Chordata; class Chondrichthyes; order Myliobatiformes; family Myliobatidae; genus Mobula; species Mobula hypostoma. Next base: position 10,144,167 of record NC_086101.1, on the reverse strand, counting down.
GGGTTAGAAACATAGAAAACCTACAGCACAATACAGGCCCTTCGGCCCACAACGCTGTGCCAAACATGTCCCTACCTTAGAAATTACCTAGGGTTACCCATGGCCCTCTATTTTTCTGAGCTCCATGTACCTATCCAGGAGTTTCTTCAAAGAGACTATCGTTTCCGCCTCCACCACCGTCACTGGCAGCCCATTCCATGCACTCACCATGCTCTGCGTAAAAAAACTTACCCACCATCTCCTCTGTATCTACTTCCAAGCAACTTAAAACTGTGCCCTCTCATGCTAGCTATTTCAGCCCTGGGGAAAAAGCCTCTGACTATCCACACGATCAATGCCTCTCATCATCTTATACAACTGTGTAATTATGACTGAATGTTTTGACAGAATGTAAAACAGTTTTCACATCAGGTTTAGTCTTTTGTGTATACTTTTATTACGAATAAAGCTAACATACAGGCCCTTTGGCCACCGAGTCTCACAACCAGAATCAGCCACATGTACTAATCCTACACTGCAGATCCCACATTCGCCTCATCAGTCACCTAATTTCTGGAGTGGAATCAAGTCATGCTGAATACCGGGAGAAGGCACATTTCCCTGTGTAAGGAAAGAGTTAGTTGTGATTCCTCCTTGGTAATGCCTAAATAAAATGGAAGTTTGAAGACAAAATGGTGTCAGGTTGGAATGTGATAATGGTCTGTTTTCCCTCATATTTACCAGTGTCTTGCCTCAATATTGAATGCACATCATCAAGATGAAATACTGACAAAGAAAGTTTTCCTCTTTATATACCTGTTGTCATCTTCTTCCAAAATTATGTGTCTGGGCTGAAGGTTGTAAGAGATAAGAGGGTGCATCAGGTCCCACCAAGGCATGGAAAAATACTACGCTGATAATTATGTTATGATGTGAAGGAATTTTAAATGGTATTAAAAGGGTACATCCTTTGTGGAGTTTTGTCTGAGGCTAGATCACGGGTTAGATCCAGGGACAGGCGGCTCTCGCAATGCCGCCTATCGCAAACTGTATCGGTCTCTGCTTTTCCTTTGAATTCATCACTAGCAGCGTGGAAAGAGGGAGCCTACTGCACAGGCAACAGCTTGCGTACCATATCATACTGGGATGTGAAAGATAGGATGCAAATTTCACGGGCAGCAGAGCGTCTCTCTTATTGTAACATAGTTTTTTTTTAAATCTTGCACTGTACTGCTGTCACTAAAACATTTTGCAACCTAACAATGATAATAAAGCTGATTGTGATTCTCATTCTCACTTCCTTTCTTGCCTTGACAATATCCTTTCAAAACACAGGTTCAACAGGTGACAGGGACATTCCCACACCTCTCCAACTCCCTCTTATCCCTCAACTTCGACAAAAGGTGTCAACATTTCTTTGGGGCATTGGGATGTGCAACAAATACTGGCCCCATGATGCTGTAAGACCATAAGATATTGGAACAAAATTAGATTATTTGGCCCACCAAGTCTGCTGCTTTATTATCCCTCTCAACCTCATTCTCCTGCCTTCTCCCAGTAACCTTAACAGTAATAGGACCCTCAACTAAGGTCCTTTCCCACAGAGGTTTTGCCTTGGCTACACTGAGATTTAGTTCATCCCTCAGCACGTCCTTCTGTCGCCTGGACTATGCCAGTTGGTGGCTCTCCCTTATGGACATCTTGCTGTGGGGAGAGACCAACAGGTTTCGGGCAGACCAAAGACCGTCCCCTACTGAGTTGATGATCTTCCAGCAGCAGTTTCCGTGCTGAATGACTCAATGTCAGTGAGCTCACCGGAAACAGGAACATCAGCACTGAGGCCAGCTGGTCAAATGTCTCGTTTACAGAGGGACGATGAAATATTGCACCCTGCAGGAGCCCTGGCCTGACTTGAGGATCCTGTCTTCTGCAGTTGTGTTTAGAGTTGTGCGGGGGTTGAGTGATCTGACAGATGGATGGAGAGATTATCGGGGTGTTGGGAGGGTTTACACACATGATTGGGAGAGGTCAGATCAGACAGGTCACTGGGCCTGACTAATCTGTGGAAACAGAATCGGGTTTATTATCTCTGTTATATATGATGTGAAATGTGTCACATCGACGCAGCAGTGCAGTGCAAAGACATACTTTGTTGGCATCCATCTCTCTCGATGGACAATGGGTGATGATAATCATCATCACAAGCCTGGGCGGAAGGTATGGAGATCCTATGAGTCCAGTTGTCAAGAACCCCCTCAGCCTCACCGAAGGAAAGCTTATGAAGAAACACATTTGGCACCAGATTGGCTGTAGGAGCTGCCGGAAGAATGTTCAATGATTTCCAGCCACATTAGAGGTTCCGCTCGGGATGTCCTGTCTGGGTTTAATCCCATAGCCTCCGTCTCTCCCGAGGCTGTCCACGAGGCTATTTACCCATGGCTGGGGATCTGGTTCACGAGCACCAGAGCATGTCCATGTGCTCCATTTGCAGGGGCCCTGTCCTCTGTAGTTCAGCCTGAGTCCAAGAGGAGCTCAGTTTCTGTGTGTCACCCGGGAGGAGGCACAACATGGGGCTTGCTGTTGGACAGGCTGCGTACTGGCAGGGAGAGACTGACACATCCAGCTCTCCTGCTCACAAAACTGCCCGCCAGTGGTGGAACCTGAAAGTGAGAGCAACAGACACTACCCACTACACTACCACACTAAACTCATCACAACAACCACTTTGACACCAAAGACATAACATCACTATGAATTATAAAATAAATAGAGCAAGTGAAGGAATAATGGGGTAATCAGTGGGAATCAAAGAAGATGGCTGTGGTGTTTGGAGCTGATCATCTCAGCCACAGGACATCTCTGCAGGAACTCCCCAGGACAGAGTCCTCGGCCCAAACACCCTCAGCTGCTTCATCAACGACCTTCTGTCCATCGTAAGGTCAGAGGTCGGGATGGTCACTGATGACGACACAATGTTCAGCACCATCTACCACTCCTCAGATAATGAAGCAGCCCACAATACAAATGCAGCAAGACCTGGACAATATCCAGGCCTGGGCTGATAGGTGGCAAGTGCCAATCGCACCACACAGTGTCAGGCAGTGATATCTGAAGACGGGATCTCAGATCTTAGCAGGGTGACTATAATTCACTCGGAGTTTGAAGAGATTTGGTATGTCAACAAATACACTCAAAATCTTCTATAGATGTACCTTAGAGAACATTCTGACGGGATACATCACTGTCTGATGTGGGGGGTGGGGGGCGGGGTGTTACTGCACAGGACCAGAAGAAGCTGCAGAGGGTTGTAAATTTAATTGGCTCCATCTTGGGTACAAGCCTACAAAGTACCCAGGACATCTTCAAGAAGTTTTGTCTCGGAATGGCAGTGTCCATATTAAGGACGTCCAGAACCCTGGACATGTCCTTTTCTCACTGTTACCATCAGGTAGGAGGTACAGAAGCCTGAAGGCACACACTCAGTGATTCAGGGACAGCTTCTTCCCCTCTGCCATCCGATTCCTAAATGGACATTCAACCCCTGAACACGACCTCACTTTTTAAATGTATATTATTTCTGTTTTTGCACAATTTTAATTGATTAAGTATATGTATACTGTAATTGATATTTATTATTTTTTTCTCTCTTCTATATTATGTATTGCATTGAACTGCTGCTGCTAAGTTAACAAATATCACGACACATGCCGGTGATAATAAACCTGATTCTGATTCTGAGGTGAAATACTACAGAGAAATGTGGGTTCCTGGTGAATTTTTCTGTCTGTTAAGTGAACCACTTCATCCATTCCATTGGCACTGGACAAACGTTCCATTGCATGAGTTTGAATCCTAATACAGTAGTTCTGCAATTAATGGCATGAAAGTAGACAAAAGCTGGCATCATTATGGTGACAGGGATTTTCAGAAAAATACACCAGTCCTTCCGGCCACACTCACCCTGTCTGACCTCTCAGTGACAGCAGACTCTGTGACTCAGCGCTGCCCCTTGCTGGGGTTGCGAGCTTCACTGTTTTCAAGACGTGATAGAGCAACCAGTCAAAAATTCCGGTGAACACAGGGCTCAGAGCCATGAGATGCACTTCATGTGACAAGCCATTCAATCTTGGAATCATTTTCATGAGCCTTCCTTGACACTCTCCAGTTTTCTAAAATGAGTGACCCAAAACTGTTCACAATGCTCCAAGTGAGGCCTCACTATTATAAAGTCTCAACATTGCATCCTTGCTTTCACATTCTAGCCTTTGAAATGAATTCTAACATTGCATTTGCCTTCTCACCACAGAGTCAACCTGCAAGTTAAGCTTTAGGGAATCTTGCAGAAGGACACCCAAGTCCCTTTGCACCTCCATTTTTTTGTATTTTCTCTCCATTTGGAAAATAGTCAACCTTCCCGTTTCTTATACCAAAGTGCATGACCATACATTTCCTGACACTATTAATAGTATTAATAGTAATAGTAATAAATACTTTATTGACCTTGAGTGGGAAATTCTTTTGTTATAGCAGCAATTTTTAAAAACACACTTAGCAGTGAGCAGACTTAACTAATAATAAACAAAATAATAATTTACCAATGTGCAATAATAATGTACAAATAATAAATCAGACACTATTGTACTATGATGTGTGTTCTCCAGTTGCACAGAGGTGAACCGTTGTATATGCTCATTGCATTTGGTAGGACGATTTTCTGTAACAATCCCTGTTGACAGTGGAGCTGAATGAGCCTACTTGAAAGGGAGCTCCGCTGCTTATTCAGTGGATCATGCAGAGGATGTGCCAGATTATCCATAATGGTTAACAGTTTGTTGAGTGACCTCCTTTCTACCACTAACTTAAAAGAGTCTGGGTACTGGCCAAGGACAGATCCAGCCTTTTTGATGAGTTTATTTAGTATTTTTGCATCACCAGCACTGATGCTGCTCCCCCAACATAAAGCAGCAAAGAAGACAGCACTCACTTCAACATACATATAAAAGGTCTCCCACATACTGCTGCACTCATTGAAGGGTCTCAGGGTTCTTAGAAAATAGAATCTGTTCATCCCCTTCTTGTAAACAGTCATCTACCAACTACCTGCCTCTCCACCTGTCTTTATATCATCTGCAAACTTTGCAACAAAACCATCAATTCCATCATCCAAAGCATTGACATATAATATATATAAAAAATATTATCCCAACACAGACCCCTGTGGAACGCATTAGTCACTGGCAGCCAACCAGAAAAGGCTGCCTTTATTCCCACCCTTTGCCTCCTGCCAATCAGCCACTGCTTTATCTATGTTAGAATCTTTCATGGGCTTTTCCTTTTTAAGCAGCCTTATATATGGCATCTTGTCAAAGGCCTTCTGAAAATCCAAGTTCACAGCATCAACTAATTCTTCTTTGTCTATCCTGCTTGTTATTTCTTCAAAGACTTCCAACAGATTTATCAGGTAAGGTTTTCCCTTGAGGAAACCATGCTGACTATGGCCTAATTTATCATGTGCCTCCATGTATCCTGAGACCTCATCCTTAATAACTGACGCCAACATTTTCCCAACCACTAAGGCCAGACCAACTGGTCTCTAATTTCCTTTCTGCTGCCTCTCTCCCTTCTCGAAGAGTGGAGTGATGTTTGAAATTTTCCAGTCTTTTGGAACCATTCCAAAATCCAGTGACTCTTGAAAGATCATTACTAATGCCTCTGTGATCTCTTCAGCCACATATTTCAGAACCATGAGGTGTACACATTCTGCTCCAGGTAACTTATCTACCTTCAGACCTTTCAGTTTCTCAAGGCCCTTCTCTGTAGTTATGATAACTTCACACACTTAATGACCCCTGATACCTGAAACTTCCACCACACTGCCAGTGTCTTCCACAGTGAAGACTGACGTAAAATGCTTCTTCAGTTCATCCACAGTTTGGTTGCCCCACGTTACTACCTCTCCATCATTTTCAAGTGGTCCGATATCCACTCACACCTCTCCTTTATAATTTATATATCTGAAGTAACTTTTGTTATCCTTTTTAATACTATTAGCCAGCTTAATTTTATATTCCATTATCTTTTTAATGACTTTTTAGATGCCATCTGTTGTTTTTAAAAGCTTCCAATGCTCTAACTTCCCACTATTTTTTGCTCTATTATATAACCTCTCTTTGGCTTTTACAAGGGGTGATTGATAAGTTCATGGCCTAAGGTAGAAGGAGTCAATTTTAGAAAACCTAGCACATTTATTTTTCCAACATTTACACACTTAGACCAGCGGTCTTGGAGCATACGGATCCCTTCTTTGTAGAAGTTGGCGTCTTGGACCTCCTGAAGTGGTCCACAGCCGAGGTGATTGATAAGTTTGTGGCCTAAGGTAGAAGGAGATGAGTTATACAGCTTTCGTTACATGCATGTGCAGTTCAACTCTGAGTGATTATGCCGAAATTAATGATGGATGCAGCTTTCCTATGACAGTGTTTCATGTTAATATACTCAATGGTCGGGAGGGCTTTACTCGTGATGGACTGGGCTGTATCCACAACGTTTTGTAGGATTTTCCGTACCAGGCTGTGATGCAGCCAGCCAATATACCCTACATTTCACATCTATAGAAATTTGTCAAAGTTTTAAATATCATGCAGAAACAGCACAAACTCCTGAGGAATTAGAGGCACTGCTGTGCTTTCTTCGTAATCACACTTAACATGCTGGACCCAGGACAAGTGAAGAGTGAAGACGTTCTAGGTGCAGATTCATGGTCTCGCAAGACTAACGGATGCCTTTATTTATTACTGGGCCCAGGAGAAGTCCGCTGAAAAAGTAATACCTAGGAATTTAAAGTTGCTAATCCTCCCCACCTCTGATCCAATGGTGAGAAATGTCTCATTCCAACACAGTAAGCAGCAGCAAACAGCAGCCCAGCCAGTTAACCCATTCATCACAGAACAATTTACAATGCACTATTAACCATCAAACCCACATGACTTTGTACCCGCGGGAGGAATCCAGAGCACCCAGAATGAAATCACACAGTCACGGGTAAGAACACACAACCTCCTTACAGACAGACGCTGGAATCAAACTCTGATCTCGGGAATTCCCTGAGTTGTAATCGTGTTGTGCTGTCCACTATGTTACCATGGTGCCCATGGTTTATCCAAGATTACAACAGGATCTTGACCAACTTGGCCAGTGGACCATTGAATAGCAAATGGATTTTAACCCAGGGAAATAAGGTTGTTGCATTTTGAGAAGGCAACACAGGACAGGATTTACACAGCAAATGGTGGGGCCCTTGAGGGTGTTGTAGAACAGAGGGACCAGGAGGTGATTGCCTCCATTGGTCAGAATACTGAGTAAGAGGTGGGATGTCAAGGTTATGTGTGTACAAGATGTTGGTAAGGCCCCGTTTGGGGCACTGTGTGCAGTTCTTGTTACATTTCTTTGGGAAGAATGTCATCAAACTGAGAGGATATAAAACAGATTTACAAGGATGTTACCAGGACTGGAGGCCTTGTGTTAAAAGGAGAGGTTGGACCAGCTGGGACTTTTTACCTGCAGCTTTGGAGGCTGCCAGATGAAGTTGTAGATGCGGGTGCAGTTACAATGATTTAAAAGACATCTGGATAGGTAGGAAAGGTTTAAAGGAATAATGGGCAAATGGGAATAGGTGAAGATCTTCCTCTTTAAATGCTTCCAATATTCACTCATTCCCATCCTCATCTGGATCCAGTTGTTACACCTTCCACAGACCTGTTTCCTTTTAACCCAAGATCTCCAGTCTTTAAAACATCTTCCTGCAGCTTCCCGTTCAGTGTAAGAGGGGTTTCACCATATGTTCATTCTACACCCGTCATGACCTTATATATTTCTGTCAGATCACCCCTCGGCCCATTTACCTGTATTTGGCCTGTACTTCTAAACCTTCCCTGTCATAATTTCTCTGTCCCAGCCCTCAACTCCTCTTCTGTGGCAGTTCCACGGGGCCCTCAATTCTCCTGTGTTACTTGTCTGGTCTTGTCCACACTGCACCAGCCGCCGCCGCTGGGCTATAAACGTGCAGGAGCACTGTGTGGTTAAGAGCCTTGCTCAAGGACACAGGCTGAGGCTCGAACTCACGACCTCCGGATCACTAGTCCAACGCTTGGCCACGCGCCACGTCTTACAGGAGACAATTGACCTTATTTTCAACCACATGACAGAAGCAAATGTGCTGCAGGTCCTAAAATGGAGAAAGGTAGATAAATCCCCAGGTCCTGATCAAGTGTATCCCAGGACATTGTGGGAAGCTCAGGAAGAAACCATCAGAGATATGTGTATCATTACTAGCTGTGGGGAGCCTCGAGTGGCGACTCGTGTGACAGCAGAACTCTCAATGGATAGGATTAAATATTCTCGATTCAGCCCGATACAGCTAAAAAAAAACACAACTGCTTCCAAGGCCAGTACAGTTAACAAAGATGTTTAATGCAATTAAGTGAACAATCGCTGCATAAAACAGAAGAAAACAAAGTCGACTGTGGACGGACTCCTAGCCGGATTCCACGCAGGAAGCGTGTCTGCAGGTCAGGGATACAGGTGCGTTGAAGGAAACGGGGTTTTAAACTCCCAATACTGACTATCTTGCTGACAAACGTGCAGTCTCTGGTGAATAAAATCGATGATCTCAGAGTTGGAGGGCTGAATCAGAGGGACATTAGGATGGCGTGTGTCCTTGTTTCGCGGAATCCTGGTTAACCCCTTCTGTACAGGATTGGGCGATTCAGATCGACGGATTTACTATACATCATCAGGATAGATCTATAGAGTCTCTCAAAAGCAGAGGTGGAGGAGTATGCCTCATGATCAACTCTTCTTGGTGCACAAGTATATCAGTGCTGTCCCAATTCTGCGCAGCTGAACTGGAATGTCTCACAGTTAAATGCCGTCCATTTTACCTACCACAGGAGATTTCCGTGATCATTATCATCCCTAATCAACCCTAATGAGTGATCATTTTGGTGACGTATACATTCCACCTCAGGCCAATGCCAATCAGGCTTTAGATGATCTGAGCAATGGAATCAACATGCGCGAAACAGTGCACCCTAACGCCTTCACTATAGTTTTGGGCAATTTTAACCTGGCATGTCTGAAAAAATCACTAAACAATTACCATCAAGATCCCTAGAGGAAACACCACACTGGATCATTGTTACGCCATCATCAAGAAGGCCTCCGTGTTATTCCATGCCCTCACTTCGGGAAGACTGATCACCTTGCTGTTCTTCTCCCTGAGTATAGGCAGAGACTGAAGATTGCAGCACCAGTTTCCCCCCGATCCCCGAGGACTCACTAATTCTCTGCTTCTCCCCCTCCACCCCACCCCCCTCCCCACCGCGGTCTCTGTCAGCCTGGATGTGGAAACAATGAATCCAGAGCCCGAGGTGTCTGAGGATCGGAAGAGTGTGAGATAGACTGAGATCCGGAGGGATCTCCCTGACACCGGAAAGAGGTTCAAATACTGGTTTTGTGTGCTGGGATCGGAGGGGTTCACATCGGGGAGACATTACTGGGAGCTGGACGTGGTGGGGAATCGGTACTGGTGTCTGGGAGTTGCCGTAGAGTCTGTGCAGAGGAAGGGAAGGTTGGGCTGAGTCCGGAGACCCGTTTCTCTGTTATCCAACAGGTTGATCAGCGTTCTCGCCTTCCTGAATCCTGTCTTCCTGGCGTCCCGTTCCCGGGACGGGTGGGAGTTTATCTCAGTTACGGGTGTGGGACAGTTTCATTTTACAACGCGGAGACCAAGTCCCATCTCCACACCTTCACTGGGAATAAATTCACAGGGAAACGTTATCCTTTCTTCTGGACTGGGATGAAATATCCACTGTGATTATGTGTTTGTGAGATTGGTCATGAACCATATCAACTCCTCCCTGAGGAGTGACTGCTGTCCAGTTTGCCCACTGTCACAATAACAGATGCCATTTCATTGGCTCTTCACAGCCATATAACATCTGGACAGTGAAGATGCATTCATCAGGATGCTCTTCATTCAGCACTGTCATCCTCTCAAAACTATTCCCGCATTCCAATGACGTATGGAATCTTGAGCATGGCGAACGGGCCGATTCCGATGCCTGATGCCTTCACCGGCCTGGGAGCAGCGGCTAGGACGAGAGTTCCATCCAGGATTCCGAGGGAAAACAACAGGAGAGCAAACTTAATTGGTCGGTGAAGATTGTCACGCTGATTGATGTTGAAGTTGGGATAGTAAATTGCACGAGTAGTCTTAACTAGTTATGTAATGACTCCTTCCGTTAATAGAATATTTATGTCAGTAAGCACTATTATTAAGGAATTGACCATAAGATATAGGAGCAGAAGCAGCCCATTCGGCCCATCGAGTCGAAGATTTGATTTAAATAGATGTCACAGCACTGACTGCAGCAGTTGAAGTCGCTCATTTCGACCTTCTCAAGGGCAGTCGACGGGCAGTAAATGTTGGTCCTGTTGCCGTTGCCTCCATTCCCTAAACAAATTCCCGCTCCTGTTCCAGCAGAGTTGCGACATTTTCCCGGCTCTTCCTGCAGTACCGGTTTCCAGCAGCAGGTGGGGATTCTCGTCGTGAAACTTTGTGCAGCTCGCTATCCCCATCTCCTGGTTGAAAGCGGTACTGCCATGAACTGAACTTTGAAACATTTCGTAAACACCACCCCACCAGCCTCCGGATCCAGCACATTATCCTCCGCAACTTCCGCCACCTTCAACAGGACCCCACCACTAAGCACATCTTTCCCTCTCCACCCCTCTCCGCTTTCCGTAGGGATCGATCCCTCCGCGACTCACTTATCCGCACGTCCATCCCCACGGATCTCCCACCCGGCACTTATCCCTGTAAGCGTAAGCGCTACACCTGTCCCTACACCTCCTCTCTTGCCACCATTCAGGGCCCCAAGCAGTCCTTCCAGGTGAGGCAACACTTAACTTGCGAATCTTTTGGGGTCATCTATTGCATCCGGTGCTCCCGGTGCGGCCTTCTCTACATCGGTGAAACCCGACGCAGATTGGGGGAGCGCTTCGTCGAGCACCTCCGCTCCGTCCGCCACAACAGACAGGATCTCCCAGTAGCCACCCACTTCAACTCTGCTTCCCATTCCCATTCAGATATGTCCATACATGACCTCCTCTACTGCCATGATGAGGCTAAACTCAGGTTGGAGGAGCAACATCTCATATACCATCTAGGTAGTCTCCAGCCCCTTGGAATGGACATAGAATTCTCCAACTTCCAGTAATTCCCACCCTCTCCCTTCCTCTATCCCTATTTCACATCACCTCCCTCATAGATCTGCCTCCTTCTACTACTGCGCATTGTTCTCCTGCCAATCACCTCCCTGCTTCCCCTCCCCCACCCCTTTGTCTTTCAAATTACTGCTTCTTTCAACTACCAGCGTTCTTCAAACCCTCCCCAAAGTTCTTCCTTCAGTCCTGACGAAGAGTTTCGGCCCGAAACATCGACTAACCTTTTCAACTGATGCTGACTGACCTGCTGAGTTCCTCCAGCGCATTGTGAGTCTTACTTTGAAACATTTATCAGCTGGATTGGCAGAGTCCAGAATTCAGAGCATTAAAAGGATGAATGAGGTTGAGGGTCAGATGGAAGTCTACCCCTTTCCTCTCCCATCGTCCAGCCCTGGGAACCTCACTGGGAGAGCAGGGAGTGAAGGATCAAAGATCACACGTGGTTCTCAGTGTGGGTTTCTTTCTGCCCCTCCTTCACTCAGTGTTCCAGTGCCCCTTTCGCCCCATCCGTCACTCAGCCTCACTCACTCGGGTGGGAAGGAGAGCCCAATGCAGGGGTCACAGGAAGGTACCATGTGGGAAACAGGGTGCAGCAAAGGGAGGGGTGGGCAAGTGTTGGAGGCAAGAGGTCTGAGGAAGGGTATACAGAGTGGGGGCTGGAGAAACACTGAAGGAGAGGACAGGAGGGATCAATTCTGAGGGAGGTTCAGGTGAGACTGGGTGTAAGCACAAGTGAAGACGAGGCTGTGGATAAAGGTAAATACCTGAGCTCACGTGGTATGTGTGTGTGTCAGAGGCAGAGCGAGGGGGTGGGGGGAAGAGACTGAGAGATAGAGATAGAGAGAGAGAGAGACAGAGAGAGAGAGACAGAGAGAGACAGAGAGAGAGAGACTCTTTCTTCTCAGCTTTTCAGGTAGATGCAGGTTCAGCACAGACCCGTTTTCTCCATAATTATTTTAAAACTCACAGAAAGATGCTCACTTGGGCAAAATGCTTCCCCACTGACAGACTAACCATTTCCCCACCCTTAGTTACTAGAAGGCAGTCAAGTGTAATCCCTTCTCTAGTTGAACTATCTACATAAAGCTTGTCAAAATTTCAGGAACACGTTTTACAAATTGTGCCCTGGCAGATCCCTCTGTCCCAGACAATATTAAGGATGTTGAAGTCACCTCTGATTGCATATTTATTATTCCAAAAGATATCTGCAAACTCCCTTCAATTGGGCTCTCACAATTCCCACTGACTTTTGGGTACCTATACTTAAATCCCAACAAAGTGATTATCCTCCTCTCATTTCTAACTTCAACCACTATAATCTCACTGGATGCCCTCCTAAGTGTATCTCTTGAAGTACTGTAGAGAAAATTGCTCCAATGTTTGCCTCCCTCTTATTTTTAACCTACTAATTTAGCCTCACTGCAAATTCCCCCCAGGAACATCTCTGTAAGCTGAGTGGTGATGCTCTCCCTAACCGACATCGTGACCCGCCCCCTCCCCGATCTCTGATCTCCATTTCTATCACACCTGTAGCTGCTGTGCTCAGGAATACCGAGCTGCCAGTCCCAGCCATCCATTAAAATTGTCTTGGTAACAGTTATTCAATCATAATCTTGTGTTCCACTGTCCCAGATGGAGAGAACGAGGCACTGGAAATCTGAGAGTCAGAGGGGCAGAGAGAAACCCACACAGGGAGGAGTGTGTGATGACCTTTGACTCCCTGGTGGGGGCCTTTTGGCAAATGAAGTCATGTTCACAGAGCTGGAGAGTGAGGGAGTAGGATGGACTGGGGTGAGGGGTGCATGGAGGTGGGGTGAGGGAGGATGTGGAGAGGAGGGGGAGTGCCGAGGCTCAGAAGGTGGAGTGGGAGTGAGGGTCTGTGTGGGGAATGCAGGAGGAAGAGGCAGGACGTGGAGACGTGGGAGAGAGGGTCTAAGGGAGGCTGGGTGGTGATTGAGGGGTAGGGAACAGTCAGAGGAAGGATCAAGGTTTGGAGGGTTAGAGGGGAGGCAGTAGGCATAGTTTTCTGTGCCTCAGCCCAGATGTGTGTGTGTGTGTGGCATGAGTAGGGAATGGAGTATGCATGAGGTGATGGCCACATCCCTGTGCACCTCTTCTGTTGGACTATCAGGAGCAAAATCACACAAACCATAATTTCAAAGAATGTGTGGCCATCAAACTGAATCTTACAGACTTCTTCCTGACTTCACAGGGAAGATGTAGGGCTGATGTTTCTGGTTTCTGGGGCATCTAGAAGGAGGGGTCACAGTGAGGAGACGACCATTCCGAAGATAATAAATTAATTCACCAAGAAGGAGTGAATATTTCAAGCTCACAGTCCAGGGGTGGGTTTGGTGTGGGATTTTTAGAGAGCCAGTATGTTCAAGAGAGTCAGTGGTAGGTTTTTTTTCAATAAGAATGGAACTCATGGAGATGACATCAGCACAGGCGAATGGTGTTTCTGTTAGGACAGCAAGTGTGAGAAACTGAATGACCTCCTCTTTTTTCTATTCCTGATGTTGTTCAGAGCAGGGGACAGACTGAGCTGAGGGAAGATACAAGGGGTCGAGGGATACATAGAGGTGTCAGGCAGGAGGGTGAAGAAGTGGCTAAATATAATGTTTGGGAAATTGTGATTTAAATAATTTAAAATGCATGCAAACAATCACAATAAAAAGGGCAATCCAGAGAAGACATGACACTGTGAGATGTCGGATACACTGGGATTACTCAGACACAGGAAAACTACCTGACTTCATCTCTTATAGACCTGCTTTGATGTAAGAAACCATAATTCCTCATTGTCAGATCAGAAACATGCTTGAATTATGTTTTTTTTTTGATAATTACACTATTGTAGTTTAAGTTCGACCTGGATCCAAATCCTCTTGCAAAAAAGGCCAACGTACAGTTTTCCTCCTCATTGTTGCTTTCAGCTTCATTTCCAACTTCCAGTAAAAGAGAGATGTCCAGTGAGTCAGAATCAGAATTAGGTTTGCCCGAAACATTGACTGTACTCTTTCCCATAGGTGCTGCCTGGCCTGCTGAGTTCCTCCAGCATTTTGTGTGTGTTGCTTGGATTTCCAGCACCTGCAGACTTTCCTTTGTTTGTGAACAGGTTTGTTATCATTGGCCTACAGTATAACACAGAATCTGTAGTTTTCCAGCTGAAATACACAGTAATACATAAAAATATAAATTACAATAAAAATAAATAAATAGATAAACAAGTAGATAGACAACAAATAGGTAGATTAGTAAACAGAAAGAGAATGAATAAATGAATGAATGGTGCAAAAGAGAGCAAACTAGAGAGATAGTGTTTGTAGATTCAGAAATTCCATGGCAGAGGAGAAAAAGTGACACAACAGACTTTTAACGTTGTAAATCAGCGAGTTGTTTATTGTCTCCCCTCTGGCTGTGAAACAGAGGCATCTCTTTTTCCCTTATTAGGGAGAAAGAGAGAGCCTGTGGTATGTTGAATTACCGGGTGAACGAGTAGTCTTCGGGGTACTGCAAGCTTGTGTCTTTATTGATGCTTTGCCGCACGCTTGAGTGCTCGGTGGGGGGTGCCGATGTTTTTTTTTGCTGGTGGGAGAGAGGGGGGTCATTGCTTTGCTGCTGCTTATGCGTGGGAGGGGGGAGATAGAAGGACTTTGGGGTTCTAACATTTAACTGTCATTCATTCTTTGGGGCACTCCTCTGTTTTCATGGATGGTTGCGAAGCAAAAGCATTTCAGGATGTATATTGCATACATTTCTCTGACACTAAATGTACCTTTGAAACCTTTGAAATGGCAGATGGAGTTTAATCTGGACATGTGAGAGAGGATGCATTATGGGAAGTTAAAGGTAAGGGGAAAGTACACAGCAAATGGCAGCCCTCTCAGAGCATTGATGTACAGAGGGATCTTGGGATCTATGTCCACAGCTCTCTCAATGAGTGACAGTGTAGTCAGGAAGGAGTAGGACATGCTTGCCTCCATCTGTCGGTGCATTGAGTATGGAAGTTGGCACTACTACTACTACGTCGACTCAGGCCTGGGGGCCAGCGTCAGCGTCAGGGCCTTCCCTTGCTACTGGTACCACGTAGCCCAGTACTACCTGTCTCGGGTCGCATTGTCGGCGACTCAAGCAGAACACCCCCGGTGCACTTCGGTTTGCCAGGGAGGAGGGATTGTAGGCACCCAGCAGGGCTAAAAACAAAACCTGTCCAAGGGCGGATGAACTCTTTGTGAGCCAACGGCCACCTGCTGTCTGTGTGAGGAGTGGCGCGCCACACAGTCTTTCGTTTTAAGGCATAAGAAGTTGGCAAATTCAAAGTAAATTTATTATCAAAGTACATAAAATGTCAACACAGACAACTGAGGGGTTCATTGTCTGGTCTGCAGGCATCCAAACGGCACCGTGGTTCACTGGCGCCATCTTGTGGCTGTATGAAACTCTGGCGAAGTCACACAAGAGGCTGCAGAGACAGGGAACGCCAGAATGCTCAGCCAAACATCCGTGATGCGAAAGTTTATGACAGACAGGATCAAATAGCACTTGATAATAAGACCATAGAACATAGGAGCAGAATTAGGCTATTCAGGCCATCGAATCTGCTCTGCTACTCAATCATGGCTGATTTATTTCCCCTCTCAGCCCCATTCTCCTGCATTCTTCCTATAATCTTCAACTCCCTTACAAATCAAGAACCTATCAACCTCTACTTTAAATACATTCAAATGACTTGTCCTCCACAGCTGTCTGTGACAATGAACTCCAGATTAACAATTCGCTAGCTGAAGAAATTTCCCCTCACCCCTGTACTAAAGGGATGTCCTTGTATTAGGAGTCTGTGCCCCTGATTCTAGACTCTCCCACTATTGGAAACATCCTCTCATCTACTCTATGTAGGCCATTCAATATTTGATTGGTCACAATGAGATACCCCGTCATTCTACTAAACTGCAATAATAAATGCTCCTCATAACTAACCTGTTCCTGACCAGGTTCACCCTTCTGAACCTCCTCTGGACCTTATCCATTACTATTACATTCTGTGTTATATAAGGAGCCCAAAACTACCAACAACATTCCAAATGTGGTCTGACCTCCTCCTTATAAAGACTCAGCATTACATTCTTCTTTCACATTCTAGTCATCTCAAAATTCACGCTAGCATTGTACTAGAACCTGCATGTTAACCTTTAGGTAATAATGCACAAGGACCCCACAAGTCCCCTTTCACCTCTGATTTCTGAATTTGCTCCCCATTTAATAGTCTGCACCTTTATTCCTTCTACCAACATGCATCACCATGAACTTCCCGACACTATATACCAGCTGCCACTTCCTTGACCATTCTGCTAATCTGTCTAAGGCCTACTGCAGACTTCCTGCTTCCTGAACACCACTTACCTCTCCAGCTGTCTTTATATTATCTGTAAACCTGGCCACAAAAAAAACATCAATTCTGCCATCCATATCATTTGCATAAAACATGAAAAGATATCCCAGTACCGACCACAATGAATACCACTAGTCACCAGCAGCCAACCAGAAAAGTCCCCATTTATTCCCAGTCTCTGCCTCCTGAGAGTCAGTCAATCTTCCCTTCATGCTGGTATCTCTCCTGTAATTCCACGGGTTCTTACCATGTTTAGCAGCCTCGTGTGGCTCCTTGTCAAATGCCTTCTGAACGTCCAAGTAAACAACATCTACAGATTCTCTGATGTCCATCCTGTCTGTTATTCCTGCAAGAGTGCAATAGCTTTGTCACAAGCCCAAGAAAATCTGCAGATGATGGAAATCTAAAGCAACACACACAAATTGCTGGAAGAACTCAACAGGCCAGGCAGCATCTATGGAAAAGAGTAAGCAGTCATCGTTTCAGACCTCTGGGTTCCCTTCAATGGCAAACTTGAAGTGGTTCAGCTCAAAGGATACGACTAAATATTCCTGCTTCAGCCTGCTACAATTGAGAATCACAACTGCATCCAAGGTCTGTAAAGTTAGTAAATATATTTTAATGCGATTGAACAATCTATCATCACTGTTCAAATCCAACAGAGGACGACTTCTCATCAGAAACATTGCTGCTGCTTTGGGCTACAACTGCATTTAAAAAAACATAAGGTTTGTTGACTACCAAATCAACTATCTTGCTGGTAAACATACTGTCCCTGGTAAATAAAACTGATGATCTCAAAGCTAAGGTGCTGTATCATAGGGACATTAGGATCACGTTCATCCTGTGCTTCACAGACTCCAGGGTAACGCCCTCCATACCGGACACAGCGACTGAGATTCACGGGTTGACTGTACACCATCAGGATAGGACTATTGAGTCTCCCAAAAGCAGAGATGGTGGTGTGTGCCTCATGATCAATATCTCTTGGTGCACAAATGTTTCAGTGATGTCTCAATTCTGCTCATAAGACCTGGAATATCTCACAATAAAGTGCAGGCCATTTTACACGCCATGGTGGATTTCAGCAGTCATTTTGATCACGTTGTACATTCCATCTCAGGCCAATGTCAAACAGACTCCGGATGTTCTGAACAATGTGATCAACATGCACCAAACAGCAGAACCTCATGCCTTCCCCAAAATTTTAGGGGATTTTAACCAGGGCAGCTTGAAAAAAATCACCAAATAATTATCATCAGCAAATCACTTGTAGTATCAGAGGAAACGATGCACTGTTACACTAAGATCAAAAGGGCTTACCATGCTATTCCACTCCGCACTTTGGAAAGTCTGATCACCTGGTTGTACTTCCACTCCCTGAATTCAACAAATACTGAAGACTACAACACCAGTAGTGAGGACCAAGAAGGTATGGACAAGGGAAGCACAGGTACGCTAACGGGACTGCATTCAGGGATTGATCTTCGAATCTGGATGAGTATGCCTCAGTTGATACCAACTTCATTGAAACCTGTGAGGGTGAGTGTGTCCCTACAAAAACTTGCTGTGCAGTCCCGAAGCTAAAGCCGTGGATGAACCAAGAGGTTTATTGTCGGTTGAGGGCTAATTCTACGGCATTTAAATCTTGCAACCCAGATCAGCGTAAGAAAACCAGGTATGATTTGTGAAGGGCTATTTCAAGAGCAAAGTAGTAATTCTGAGCGAGGTAGGAGGTAGGAGGTTACATTACATTATTTCCTACAAAGCAAAACCCAATAGCATGAATGGCACCAATGCTTCAGTACCAGACGAGCTCAACACCTTCTATGCCCTCTTTGAAGGGAAGGATATATCTGTACCTGTGAAGATCCCTGCTGCATCCAGTGACCCTGTGATCTCTGTCTCAGAGGCTGATGTCAAGCAGTCTCTCAGGAGGGTGAACCCTCACAAGGCAGCAGGCCCTGACGGAGTACCTGGTAAGGCTCTGAAAACTTGTGCCAACCTACTGGCGGTTGGAAGCAACCACCTGGTTCAAAAAGGGCAACAATTATAGCAGTGCCCAAGGAGAGTAGTATGAGCTGCCTTAATGGATATTATCCAGTAACACTCACATCTACAGTGATGAAATGCTTTGAGAGGCTGGTAATGGCCAGAATTAACTTCCGCCTCAGCAATGACCTGGACCCACTGCAATATGCCAATTGCCGCAATAGGTCTGTGGCAGACACAATCTCAAAGTCTCTTCACATGGCCTGAGATCACCTGGACAATACAAACATCTATGTCAGGATGCTGCTCATTGACTATATCTCGGTGTTTACCAACATCACTCCTATGGTCCTGATTGATAAGGTACAGAAACTGGGCCTCTGTAGCTCCCACTGCAGTTAGATCCTTGACTTCCAAACCGGAAGACCACAATCTGTGCGGATTGGTAATAATACCTCCTCCTCACGGACAATCAACATGGGTGCACCTCAGGGTTGTGTGCTCAGCTGCCAGGTCTACTCTCTCTGTACCCACGACTGGGCATAGCTCAAATGCCATCTATAAATTCACTGATGATACAACCATTGTTGGTAGAATCTCAGATGGAGACAAGTGGATGTACAGGAGTGGGATCTATATCTAGCTAGGCAATGTCACAGCAACAACCTTGGCCTCACCGTCAGTAAGTGAGCTTCACGCAGTATGTGAGCTGTACAACCAGAGGGGAGAGGACTCTGGACTTGATGTATGCTAACATTAAGGATGCATACAGCTGCTCTCCCCTCCACCCGTTGGGAAGGTCAGATCACAACCTGGTGCATCTCAAACCGTGCTACGTGCCTCTGGTGGAGTAAACCTGCAACCTCGAGGACAGTGAGGAAATGGTCGGAGGAGGCTTATGAGGCACTCTGAGCATCATAGCAAGTCATTCCTGCCTGTGGCCATCAAACTATACAACTCCTCCCTTGGAGGGTCAGACACCCTGAGCCAATAGGCTAGTCCTGGACTTATTTCCATCTGGCATAATTTACATATTATTATTTAATTATTTATGGTTTTATTTTGCTATATTTATACTCTATTCTTGGTTGGTGCAACTGTAACGAAACCCAGTTTCCCTCGGGATCAGTAAAGTACGTCTGTCTATCTATCTAAGACCAAAAAGCTGATTGTGTACTTCACAGAAGACTGGTACACACACACACAGCAGTCCTCATAGAGGGATCATAATTGGAGAGAGTGAGCAATTTCAAGTTCCTGGGTATCAAGATCTCTGAGGATCTAACCTGGTCCTAACATACCGATGCAGCTATAAAGAAGGCAAGACAGTGACTACATAGCATTTGGAGCTTGAGGAGATTTGGTGTGTCACCTAAAACACTTGAAACTTCTGCAGATGTACTGTGGAGAGCATGCTGACAGGCTGCATCTCTGTCTGGTATGGGGAGGTCGGGCTACTGTACAATATCGAAAGAAGCTACTGAAAGTTGCAAATTTAGTCAGCTCCATCTTGGGTACTAGCCTCCGTAGTATCCAAGACATCTTCAAGGAGTGGTGCCTCAGAAAGGACCCCATCAACCCTCTTCTCATTGTTACCATCAGGAACGGGGTCTTGAAGGGAGAAGGCACACACTCAGTGATTCATGAACTGCTTCTTCCCCTCTGCCACCCAATTCCTAAATGGAAGTTGAACCCATAAACACTACCTCACTTTTTATATTATTTCTGTTTTTGCATTTTTAATTTAACTATATAATATACGCCGGAATTGATTTGCTTACCACTCCGGAATCCAGTGAAAATTGAAAGATCGCCACTAATGTCTCCACAATGTCTTCGGCTACCCCGAGACTGCCTGTTTGGCAAAGGTTTAAATAGTACTTGTTCTCCCTTGCCCTCCAGCCTGTCGGCTTGCACAGGGGAGCGGTGAGAGCACAGCAGCTCCCGTCTCCCAGCAGCAGGAGGCAGCTGCAGAACATAGGCCCTTTTCACGGTGGTAAACAAAAGCCGGGCATCTTCCGTGTAGACGAAGCATCTCACGGTGTTTCTGCCAGTCTCTTCACCACCACCACTATTGAAAGAATTCGCAGCTCCGGTCGGTGCTGCAGCGTTTGCCCGGGACGCCACTCCCGATTTCCAGCCTCCCCTCTAGACACACTCGCTCCCCGCTTGTTCCCTCCAAACGCTCACACCGGGCGGGGCTCACTCCTCGGCACTGAATGTGTTTGAGTGACAGACCGTAGATTTCAGTCCGATGGAAGCGCCGAGTTTGTGCTCAGAATCGCAGGAAGTTCCGGGCAGCAACGTTGTTTATCCCCTCCTGGATGTGAAAGCTGCTTTAATGTACTTGGTCACATTTGCTCCGGGCCAACACATTTGACCACTTGTCAGTCAGGAAGTGGTCAGCGCCGCACATCCAGACGAGAAAATCTGCAGATAATGGAAACCCGCGCATCACAGAAATCCCTGCAAAATGCAGGAGGAATTCTACAGGTCAGACAGCAGCTATCGAAAAGAGTAATCAGTCGAGGTTTCAGTCCTGATGACTGACGAATCGTCGACTGTTTACTGTACTCATTCTTCATAGATGCTGCCTGAGCTGCTTAGGTTTTCCAGCATTTTGTGTGTGCAGCACGAAGCATCCTCCAGACAATCCAGGAGAATGACCCGCTTGACACAATGGTAGTCCTGGAGAAGGGTCCCGGCCCGAAACGTCGACTGTTTACTCTTTTCCGTAGATGCTGCCTGGCCTGCTGAGTTCCTCTCGCAATTTGCGCGTGTTGCTTGGATTTCCAGCATCTGCAGATTTTCTGGTGACAGTGTGTTAGTTCCCACAGCAGGCAGTCCAGATCACCTGTCAAAACGCTTCATCGTCAAATCCTGCCAACAGGCACCAAGGCCTTGCCTGGCTAGTGGTGAGGGACCCTCCCAGTCTGCTCCTTGCTGCAGGCCCGAAGCATCAACCACTATACACTGCCCCGAGATGACCATAGAAACAGAGAAACTTAGAAAATAGGTGCAGGAGTAGGCCATTCGGCCCTTCGAGCCTGCACTGCCATTCAGTATGATCATGGCTGATCATCCAACTCAGAACCCTGTACCTGCCTTCTCTCCATACCCCCTGATCCCTTTAGCCGCAAGGGCCATATCTAACTCCCTCTTAAATATAGCCAATGAACTGGCCTCAACAGTTTCCTGTGGCAGAGAATTCCACAGATTCACCACTCTCTGTGTGAAGAAGTTTTTCCTCATCTCAGTCCTAAAAGGCTTCCCCTCTATCCTCAAACTGTGGCCCCTCGTTCTGGACTTCCCCAACATTGGGAACAATCTTCCTGCATCTAGCCTGTCCAATCCCTTTAGAATTTTATACATTGCAATAAGATCCCCCTCAATCTTCTAAATTCCAATGAATATAAGCCTAGTTCATCCAGTCTTTCATCATATGAAAGTCCTGCCATCCCAGGAATCAAACTGGTGAACCTCCTTTGTACTCCCTCTATGGCAAGAATGTCTTTCCTCAGATTAGGGGACCAAAACTGCACACAATACTCCAGGTGTGGTCTCACCAAGGCCTTGTACAACTGCAGTAGTACCTCCCTGCTCCTGTACTCAAATCCTCTTGTTGTGAATGCCAGCATACCATTCCCCTTTTTCACTGCCTGCTGTACTTGCATGCCCACTTTCAATGACTGGTGTACAATGACACCCAGGTCTCGTTGCACCTACCCTTTTCCTAATCGGCCACCATTCAGATAATAATCTGTTTTCCTGTTCTTGCCACCAAAGTGGATAACCTCACATTTATCCACATTAAATTGCATCTGCCATGAAATTGCCCACTTACCTAATCTATACAAGTCACCCTGCATCCTCTTAGCATCCTCCTCACAGCTAACACTGCCGCCCAGCTTTGTGTCATCCACAAACTTGGAGGTGCTGCATTTAATTCCCTCGTCTAAGTCATTAATATATATTGTTAACAACTGGGGTCCCAGCACTGAGCCTTGCAGTACCCCACTAGTCACTGCTTGCATTCTGAAAAGGTCCCATTTATTCCCACTCTTTGCTTCCTGTCTGCCAACCAATTCTCTATCCACATAAATACCTTACCCCCAATATTGTGTGCTTTCAGTTTGCACACTAATCTCCTGTGTGGGATCCTGTCAAAAGCCTTTTGAAAATCCAAATATACCACATCCACTGGTTCTCCCCTATCCACTCTACTAGTTACATCCTCAAAAAATTCTATGAGATTCGTCAGACATGATTTTCCTTTCACAAATCCATGCTGACTTTGTCTGATGATTTCACTGCTTTCCAAATGTGCTGTTATCACATCTTTGATAACTGACTCTAGCATTTTCCCCACCACCGATATCAGGCTAACCGGTCTATAATTCCCCAGTTTCTCTCTCCCTCCTTTTTTAAAAAAGCGGGAATACTAAAATATAGTATTATATTTTCAACATAATTGTATAAGGGCTAAGAGTGTTGTAAAAGCAAGCCTGAAGGCTTTGTGTTTCAATGCAAGGAGCATTCATAACAAGGTGGATGAATTGAATGTGCAGATAGTTATGATAGAATGTGCAAATAGAAATGTGTGCAATAAAGGAACAGCAGTTATAATGGGTGACTTTAATCTGCATATAGATTGGGTGAACCAAATTGGGAAGGGTGCTGAGGAAGAGGATTTCTTGGGATGTATGCGGGACAGTTTTCTGAACCAACATGTCGAGGAACCAACTAGAGAGCAGGCTATTCGAGACTGGGTATTGAGCAATGAGGAAGGGTTAATTAGCAATCTTGTCATAAGAGGCCACTTGGGTAAGAGTGACCATAATATGGTGGAGTTCTTCATTAAGATGGAGAATGACATAGTTAATTCAGAAACAAAGGTTCTGAACTTAAAGAAGGGTCACTTTGAAGGTATGAGATGTGGATTAGCTAAGATAGACTGGCAAATGATACTTAAAGGGTTGACAGTGGATATGCAATGGCAGGCATTTAAAGATCGTATGGATGAACTACAATTGTTCATCCCAGTTTGGCAAAAGAATAAACCAGGGAAGGTAGTGCACCCATGGCTGACAAGGGAAATTAGGGATAGTATCAATTCCAAAGAAGAAGCATACAAATTAACCAGAAAAAGCGGCACATCTGAGGACTGGGAGAAATTCAGAGTCCAGCAGAGGAGGACAAAGGGCTTAATTAGGAAAGGGAAAAAAGATTATGAGAGAAAGCGGGCAGGGAACATAAAAACTGACTATTTTAGAGCTTTTATAGATATGTGAAAAGAAAAAGATTTGTTAAGACAAACAACAGGAATTCTGCAGATGCTGGAAATTCAAGCAACACACATCAAAGTTGCTGGTTTCATACAGTCAGAAACAGGTGAGTTGATCATGGGGAACAAGGACATGGCAGATCAATTGAATAACTACTTTGGTTCTGTCTTCACTAAGGAGGACATAAATAATCTTCTGGAAATAGTATGGAACTGAGGGGCTAGTGAGATGGAGGAACTGAGGAAAATACATGTTAGTAGGGAAGTGGTGTTAGGTAAATTGAAGAGATTAAAGGCAGCTAAATCCCCAGGGCCAGATGGTCTGCATCCTAGCATGCTTAAGGAAGTAGCCCAAGAAATAGTGGATGCACTAGTGATATTTTTTCAAAACTGTTTAGATTCTGGATTAGTTCCTGAAGATTGGAGGGTGGCCAATGTAACTACTATAATACTATAATATAACGACAATAGCAGGAAAACGACCGTCGCACACCTCTTTGCTGACTGTAGGTTTGCAAACAGGATGTGGAGAGAGATGCGAGGCCTGTGCTACGGTCCATCCCGAGAAGATGCGTGACAGAGGACACTCTAATCTCGGGGCTGTTTTCCAGCGACGCACAGAAAAACGACATCAGTGTCAGCTCGGTGAATGACGCCCTTTGGTCTGCCCGAAACTTGTTCATCGGAGCGTTGCTGGCGACTGGCACATTGAGAATGCAGAAGTACGTGCCGTGGGGCGCCTTGAAGGTATAGGGGTTTTCCGCTACTGGACAGGGAGCGGCCTGGTTGGGTGAGGAAGCACCTCAGTTACTGCAGGAGTGAACACCCCAGGGAGCCACGTGAGATACAACAGCCCGATTGTTTTTAATGAATGTAATAGAAAACTACCTAACACAATAACTATGTAAGCAAAGACCTGGAACGGTTTAGAGTATTCTTGTGAATATTTTATTTTGAATAAAGTGCATTTTGATGAAATAATTTATCTTGTCGCCAGTGTCCAGTGTAAGGGAGACATGGCCTTCCGATGGAGCCGAGACGGACATGGGGGAAAAGTCAGAAACCTTTTTCACAGGAAGGGCGGAGAAATGAGGACTTCGCCAAAAACTGATTTTTTTCACCCTGATGGATAACGTCCAGTCCTGTGCTTTGCCCTGCAGCCACTGCATCCCTCCCTTCGCAACGCAATATTCTTTCCACGTCCCTAATTTCATGCAATTACATTCTAGTTTGAATCCCTTTAGTTCTCGATCAAAATAGATAAATAAATAAACAAACAAAGAAATAAGTAAGTAAGTAAATATCTGTGATACCAGAGGGACTCAGCGCGCCAGACAGCATCTGTAGAAGGGAATGGACAGCGGGTCGAGATCCTTAATCTGGAACATCAACTGCCTGTTTAGTTTTTCAGGACTTGTCCGCTTCACTCCTGTCTTACACCGAACCAGGCTTTTCTCTCGTGCTTCATTTATATTCAGACATGTTTAATATATTTCTGATCCCACCCCAATGAGGAAATTGCCGTGGTTCTGTCCCAGTGAGCACTTGCAGGAACAAGACGTTCATTCTTTGAGCCTGCAGCGCGCCTACTGGACAATCGCGGTACTTCAAGGGTTCAGAAGCTACACGTCTGTGGAAGAAATCTGAACCAGGAAGTCCCGAGAGTTAACATGGCTTCGAAAGGACAGGTCGAGAGTTTAACCGAGGAGGTAATTTGTCCCATCTGCCTGGATTTCTTCACCGATCCGGTTATACTGGAGTGTGGACACAACTTCTGCCGCTCCTGTATCACACAGTGTTGGGAAAGGGAGGAGAGAAACTCCTGTCCGGAATGTAGAGAGGAGATTGCAGACCGCACCCTCAGGGTCAATCGGGCCTTAGCAAATCTGCCTGAGAAAGCTCGAAAACTAAACCTGAATCCGAAAGAGAAGGAAAGTAAACTTCACTGCGAGAAACATGAGGAAGAACTGAAGCTGTTCTGTGAGACGGACAAGAAACTGATCTGCCTGATCTGTAGAGATTCGCGGGAACACAAGTCTCCATGACTTCTTGCCGATTAACGAAGCCGTTGGAGTTTACAAGGTAAAATAACCCGCTTTCGGTCGTCTGTTTTTGTTGTGTCATCTTTTTTTGTCTAATCAATTCACTCTTTCATTCCCAGGATCGGGTTAAATCTTCCTTAGACTCTCTCACAAAAAGGAAATCGGACTTCGAGAAAGTGGAGCAGGAACAGAAAGAGAAGATATCTGGAGTTCGGGTGAGGCTAACTGAGCAGAATTTACAATCTTGCTGTGTAGTTTTGCTCTTTTGAATGCAGAATAGCAAAGTATCGCAGCTCCAGTGACCTGAGTTCTCTATGCTGTCTGCGTGGAGTTTGCATGTTCTCCCTGTGACCACCGTGGGCGACATTGCTGAGGAATCCTGATTCAATGTTTAATTCCCTACCGTAATTAACCCAGTGAAGGTGGGTTGTATGTGAATCAGGCGGGGGTTAATGGGTCAGTGAGGAAAAATCCGTTTCAGGGAAATGTGTTGGAATGTGATCGAAGATCTGAGAACCACTTACTTACTGTCTGTTACGCCACTGGCGTTTAGGGCAGCAATGAAGGTCCTCCATCTCTGTCAGTGTCCAGGGCTTCACACATCATGTCAGTGTTTTCTTCTCAGTTTTCACTGCTGTCCATCATGCAAGTCCCTGCTGCAGAGACTTTGGAATGCTATCGCTCTCAAGTGTAGAATGATTTCTTTTTAGAAAATTAGTTTTATCAAGCAGGATTGTTGGTCCTGAACTGAACCCCCAAACCTGGAGGACTCTTTGTCTGGCCTCTACCCTTTGACCTGTTTGGCATGGGTGACCCTAGCAAGAACCAAAGCACAAAGCCCAGACTCCAGCCAACATCGCATTTTCACGAAAGCCTCGTCGTTGAGGTCCACGGAGGATCTGAAAGCAGGTTCACGTGTTTGAATGGGCCCTTCCATGTCAGAAAGAAATACAATAGCCTCAAATACTAACTCGCCTTTCCTTTCATTTGACAGGAACAGACACACAGCCTTCAGTCCCAGATCACATCCCAGTTTGCTGAACTGCGCCAGATACTCACTGAGAGAGAGCAGCGTGCACTCCGAGATCTCAGGGAAGAAGAGGAGAGGATTCTGAATCTAATGGAGAAAAATCTTCGAGAGATTCAAGAACATCTGCATTCTGTTCGGGAGGAAATCTCAAAGTTACAGGAAAGGGTGGATCAGAAAGACAGTGTGATATTTCTCATGGTGAGAGATTTCAGTTTGGCTCTGTAAAGGTACACAGCGACAAAATGTTGTCTTTTAAATCAATTGGTATTTGCAAATACTGTAGTTGTAAAACTGATTTAAACCAGACAGATGTTTTGACTGTTCAGGATTGTCATTTTCCAAAACCGGCCTCTCACAACATCTGTACCTCACAGGACAGTCTGCAACCTTCTCGGGAATGATTTACTCTGATCAGAGTACTGAGCTGGTGATCGTTTCTGTGATTCCCACGTATAATATCCCCTGATACTCAGAGTAACACCCAGTTACAGTCACAGGCTGTGAGTGTGTCTGGTGTGGTGGGTGTGAGGGTCTGTCTGCCAATCAGTGGGAACTGAGGTTGAATTGCAGAATGTGGCCCACACATCAAATTTACCATCAATATCGGTTTGTATCAGGTTCATTGTTTTAGAGAATTTGGCACCGACTGTTTTCTTTGTCAAATATATGCTTCATCAGATTATATCCGACTGGTCATCATAGACGGATGTTTCAGTCCATTCTCTCCTATCAGTTTCCCTGCTTCACAAGCCTCCTCCCACCTGCTCACCACACCCAGTAACAGTGACCCCAACTCCATGGTCCATCATGTGTTTATGCAGCTTCCCCATTACATTCAGTCTCTGCTGTTCCACTTCAACCACTCCTGTGGCAGTGAGTTCCACATTCTTTTCACCACATTTCTTGTGGGATTTACTAACGACCAACTGATGTTTTATCTTTGGCTTTTGGTCACACACAAGGAGAAATATTTTGTCCGCTCCCACCCCATCAAATCCCTTCGGTATCTTAAATTCCTCCATATAATCCTCCCTGACATCCTATCCAGATAAAAATACACAACCTGTCTAGTTTGTGCTGTAAGTTCCATCTCTCAGTTATGGCATAATTTTCATAACATTCCTTGTACTTTCTCCCATGGCTCTGTGTCCCTCTTTCCCCGTGTGTTTTGGTGGAAGAGTGTTATGTGGGAATCTTCAGCAGCTTGTAATAACTTGTCTCAGATTCCTGCTGTCAAGCAGCCGACGGTCAGTTTCAGTCAATTGAGATCTGTGTTTGATTTATTTCAGGATGAAGCTCGTCGGAAGAGGAGGTAAGAGATGGTCTTGACTGAAACTCTGTTTGGATTTGTAAAATAGCTCAAAATATCACTATGCTCAGTTTATAACCAGCTGTATAATATTTACAGGATCAGTGATGATACCCAGACAATGTCAGTGACAGATGGTTCCCTACTGGTTGAAAAATTCTATAATCCTTATTTGTTCAACATAGCGTTTGGGGACAAGTTTGATGGCATTAAGCGAGGTAAATCATGCAGATTTATTTGTCCTTGTTTGAGAGACACAATTATGTTATAATTAGACACAAAATTTGGCTGTAATAAGAGGCTGAAGGGGCTGAAGTTTATTCCGACAGCAACATCACCAGCTGGGAGGCATCAGCTGGAGATGTCAAATCTCTGAACTCACCTACACTGGTAGAAATAGAGAGAGTGAGAACCTTTAAGTTCCTGGGTGTCAAGATCTCTGAGGATCTAACTTGGTCCCAGCATAATGATGTAGTCATAAGGAAGGCAAGACAGTGGCTATACTTTATTAGGAGTTTGAAGCGAGTTGGCATGACAACATACCGGAAATTGGAACTAGATGGGAGTACCGTATAGTTTAGCTCATGGTGGAGTGGCGGAGCAGACTCGATGGGCCGAATGGGCTACTTCTGCTCCTTTGTCTTGTGATCTTGTGATCTTGAGGAACCAACTAGAGAGCAGGCTATTCTAGACTGGGTTTTGAGCAATGAGGAAGGGTTAATTAGCAATCTTGTCATGAGAGGCCCCTTGGGTAAGAGTGACCATAATATGGTGGAATTCTTCATTAAGATGGAGAGTGACATAGTTAATTCAGAAACAAAGGTTCTGAATTTAAAGAGGGGTAACTTTGAAGGTATGAGTCATGAATTAGCTAAGATAGACTGGCAAATGACACTTAAAGGATTGACGGTGGATATGCAATGGCAAGCATTTAAAGATTGCATGGATGAACTACAACAATTGTTCATCCCAGTTTGGCAAAAGAATAAATCAAGGAAGGTAGTGCACCCGTGACTGACAAGGGAAATTAGGGATAGTATCAATTCCAAAGAAGAAGCATACAAATTAGCCAGAAAAAGTGGCTCACCTGAGGACTGGGAGAAATTCAGAGTTCAGCAGAGGAGGACAAAGGGCTTAATTAGGAAGGGGAAAAAAGATTATGAGAGAAAACTGGTGGGGAACATAAAAACTGACTGTAAAAGCTTTTATAGATATGTATAAAGGAAAAGACTGGTAAAGTCAAATGTAGGTCCCCTACAGACAGAAACAGGTGAATTGATTATGGGGAGCAAGGACATGGCAGACCAATTGAATAATTACTTTGGTTCTGTCTTCACTAAGGAGGACATAAATAATGTTCCAGAAATAGTAGGGGACAGAGGGTCCAGTGAGATGGAGGAACTGAGCGAAATACATGTTAGTAGGGAAGTGGTGTTAGGTAAATTGAAGGGATTAAAGGCAGATAAATCCCCAGGGCCAGATGGTCTGCATCCCAGAGTGCTTACGGAAGTAGCCCAAGAAATAGTGGATGCATTAGTGATCATTTTTCAAAACTCGTTAGATTCTGGACTAGTTCCTGAGGATTGGAGGGTGGCTAATGTAACTCCACTTTT
Source organism: Mobula hypostoma (assembly GCF_963921235.1). NCBI lineage: Eukaryota > Metazoa > Chordata > Chondrichthyes > Myliobatiformes > Myliobatidae > Mobula > Mobula hypostoma. The sequence continues at coordinate 10,114,240 of NC_086101.1, read as the reverse complement.
TAAAAAAGGAGGGAGAGAGAAACCGGGGAATTATAGACCGGTTAGCCTAACGTCGGTGGTGGGGAAACTGCTGGAGTCAGTTATCAAAGATGTGATAACAGCACATTTGGAAAGCGGTGAAATGATCAGACAAAGTCAGCATGGATTTGTGAAAGGAAAATCATGTCTGACGAATCTCATAGAATTTTTTGAGGATGTAACTAGTAGAGTGGATAGGGGAGAACCAGTGGATGTGGTATATTTGGATTTTCAAAAGGCTTTTGACAAGGTCCCACACAGGAGATTAGTGTGCAAACTTAAAGCACATGATATCGGGGATAAGGTATTGATGTGGATAGAGAATTGGTTAGCAGACAGGAAGCAAAGAGTGGGAATAAACGGGACCTTTCAGAATGGCAGGCAGTGACTAGTGGGGTACCACAAGGCTCAGTGCTGGGACCCCAGTTGTTTACAGTATATATTAACGACTTGGATGAGGGAATTAAATGCAGCATCTCCAAGTTTGTGGATGACACGAAGCTGGGCAGCAGTGTTAGCTGTGAGGAGGATGCTAAGAGGATGCAGGGTGACTTGGATAGGTTGGGTGAGTGGGCAAATTCATGGCAGATGCAATTTAATGTGGATAAATGTGAGGTAATCAACTTTGGTGGCAAAAACAGGGAAACAGATTATTATCTGAATGGTGGCCAATTAGGAAAAGGGGAGGTGCAACGAGACCTGGGTGTCATTATACACCAGTCATTGAAAGTGGGCATGCAGGTACAGCAGGCGGTGAAAAAGGCGAATGGTATGCTGGCATTTATAGCGAGAGGATTCGAGTACAGGAGCAGGGAGGTACTACTGCAGTTGTACAAGGCCTTGGTGAGACCACACCTGGAGTATTGTGTGCAGTTTTGGTCCCCTAATCTGAGGAAAGACATCCTTGCCATAGAGGGAGTACAAAGAAGGTTCACCAGATTGATTCCTGGGATGGCAGGACTTTCATATGAAGAAAGACTGGATGAACTAGGCTTGTACTCGTTGGAATTTAGAAGATTGAGGGGGGATCTGATTGAAACGTATAAAATCCTAAAGGGATTGGACAGACTAGATAGGGGAAGATTGTTCCCGATGTTGGGGAAGTCCAGAACGAGGGGTCACAGTTTGAGGATAAAGGGGAAGCCTTTTAGGACTGAGATTAGGAAAAACTTCTTCACACAGAGAGTGGTGAATCTGTGGAATTCTCTGCCACAGGAAACAGTTGAGGCCGGTTCATTGGCTATATTTAAGAGGGAGTTAGATATGGCCCTTGTGGCTACGGGGATCAGGGGGTATGGAGGGAAGTCTGGGGCGGGGTTCTGAGTTGGATGATCAGCCATGATCATAATAAATGGCGGTGCGGGCTTGAAGGGCCGAATGGCCTACTCTTGCACCTATTTTCTATGTTTCTATGTTTCTATGAATCTTGAAAATACAGCGAAAACACGTAGTATTTGGTGAGCTACAACATACTGATCGCATTTGCCCTGGACAAATAGGCCAATGCATGACTTTGAATCCTAACAGCAGCTCTGGTGTTGATTGCATTGAAGGGGATAAACGCGGTTATCACTGTGGTGACAGGAATGGTTGGAAATCCTTTGTGCGTTGCTCAGCCGGTCTGACCGGTTCGTGACTGCGGACTAGTTGACGCAGGTCTGCCCCCTGCTGGCTGGTGAGCCTCACCGTTATGAAATCAGCACATTGAAGCATTGCAAGACCGAGCCCGGACACACCAACAGCATTGACCTCGGGAGAAGCAGACACAGCGTTACCGGCCATGCAAAGCCCCCTCACACACATACACGAGAAGGATGGGCAGGTTGTAGTCAGAGCCTCAGCATTGCACATTGCTAGTTCCCCCAGCAACTGGAAAATATTCTCTCAGACACAGTGAACATGTTTTATTAGAGCAACTCACGCATATTGTCAACACACAATGGACATGTGAAAACAGACTGTAACATCAAATTTTCAATGCGCACAGTCACATTCAGTATGTACACATACCAGCTGATATTTCCCCCATTAACATGTGCGTGTGCACACACAGAGAGAGAGAGAGAGAGAGAGAGAGAGAGAGAGAGAGAGAGAGAGACACACACACTCAAAGCCACAGTTACAAATACCCAGACGAATCATCAGGGTGGGACACAGACACAAATCTCTGGTTAGGTATGATCTGGTCTGTTTTGTGTACTGAACTGCCCTCTGATCAGACCTTACATCAGCAGTTCAGAGACCGGATCCAGGGTGAGATTCCTCAGGAGGATGATCTGGGAAGGAATTTGGCAGATGTTGAAATCTGGGTCCAGCTTGTCCTTCCAAAATAAGATGTCTTTTTGAGGTAGTCCCATTTGGACCATAAGCCATTCAGCCCACTGACTCTGCCCTGCTTTCCATTATGTTTGATCCCGGATCCCACTCAACTCCATACACCTGCCTTCTTTCCATATCCTTTGATACCTGACTGATCAGGAAAGTATCACTTCCTCCTTAAATATACCCACAGACTTGGCCTCCACCACAGTCACTGTCAGAGCATTTCACAGATTCACCACTCTTTGGCTAAAAATTCCTCCCTGTGTCCATTTTAAAAGATCACCCCTCGATTTTCAAGCTGTGCCCTTTATATCTGGATACCCCCACCAGAGGAAACATTCTCTCCACATGCACCCTTTCTAGTCCTTTCAACATTCGGAAGGTTTCAATGAGATCCCACTGCATTCTTTTGAATTTCAGTGAGTACAGGCCCAAATCTGCCAAATTCTCCTCATATGTTAACCCTTTCATTCCCAGAATAATCCTTGTGAACCTCCTCTGGACTCTCTTCAAGGACAACACATCCTTTCTGAGATATGGGGCCAAAATTGTTGACAATATTCCAAGTTTATTTAGTTAATAGTCCACACTCTTGTTCCAAAATACATTATCATACATTTCCGTACACTGTATTCCATCTGCCACTACTTTGCCCATTCTTCCAAGTCCTGCTGCAATCAGATTGCTTCCTCAACACCACATGGCCCCTCCACCTATCTTCATAACATCCACAAACTTTGCTACAAAGCCATCAATTCTATTATTCAAACCATTGTTAAACAACGTGAAAAGTAGCTAACTCAATACTGAACACCTCTAGTCTTTGGCAGCCAGCCAGAAAAGGCCCCTTTTATTCCCAGTTGCTGCCCCCGCCTGTCAGCCATTCCTCTATCCTTGCCAATATCTTTCCAGTAATGCCAGAGGATTTTATCGTGTTAAGCAGCCTCATCTGTGGTACCTTATCAATTGCCTTCTGAAAATCGAAGTAAATAACATCTACTGCCTCAACTTTGTTCACCCTGCTTGTTACTTCCTCAAAGAACTCTAACAGATTGTCAGGCAAATTTCCCTTTACTGAAATCATGCTGATTTTGACATATTTTATCATTAATCTCCAAGTATCCCGAAACCTCATTGTTAATAATAGGCTCCAACACTTTCCCAAGCACTGAGGTTAGGTTAACTTGCCTATAATTTCCTTTCTTTGAACTTCCTCCCTTCGTAGAGAGTGGAGTGACATATGCAATGTTCCAGTCCTCTGGAACCATGCCAGGATCAAGTGATTCTTGAACGATCATGGCCAATGCATCCATTATCTCTTCAGTAACCTCTCTCAGGACTCTGGGATGTAGTCTACATGGTCCAGGTGACTTATCCACCTTAAGACCTTTGAGTTTGCCTCGCACTTATTCCTTTGTAATAGCAATGGCACTCACTCCTGCATCTGACACTGATGGACATCTGGCACACGGCTAGTGTCTTCCACAGATGCAAAGAACCCATTAAGTTCATCTGCCATTTCTTTGTTCTCCATTAGTACCTCACCAGCATCATTTTCCAGTGGTCCAATATCAACTCTCACCACCCTTTTACTCTTTATATAACTGAAAACACTTTCAGTATCCTGGTTTATATTATTAGCTAGTTTGCCCTCGTATTTCATCTTTTCCCTTCTTAAAGCACTTTAGTTGCCTTTTATTTGGTTTTAAAAGTTTCCTAATCATCCAACCTCCAGCTCACTTCTGCTACCTTATATGCCCTTTCCTTGGCTGTTGTGTAGTGCCTAACCTTCACTTGTCAGCCATGGCTGCCTGCACTGGCCATTTGTGAACGTCCTCTTCTGTGGGCTTCTATCCTGCACCTTGTGAACAATTCCCAGAAACTTCAGCCATCTCAGCTCTGCCATCATCCCCCTCCAATCCTCCTGGGAAAGCTCCTCTACCAGGCCTCTCTAATTCCCTTTATTCCATTGTGATACTGATAAACATGACATGTGCTTCTCCCTCTCAAAATGCAGTATGAATTCAATCATACTATGATCACTGCCTCCTTAGGGTTCCTTTACATTAAGCCCCATTATAAGATCTGGGTTATTACACAACACCCAATCTAAGATAACGTTTCCCCGAGTAGGCTCAAACACAAGCTGCTGAATAAAGCAATCCTGTAGGCATTCTACAAATTCCCTCACTAATTTTCCCAGTCCCCTTGCATATTGAAGTTCCCCATTCCAATTGTGACATTAGGTAGAAAGCTGTAAAGTAGGACCTCCAGGGCAGTAATTTCTGGATTGCTGCCTGTGCCACACACCAGTGAGGGTAGAAACATTGCAGTTAAATGCGTGGCTGAGAAGCTGGTGCAGGGACAGGGCTTTAGGTTCTTGGATCATTGGGATCTCTTCTGTGGGGGGTACAACCTGTTCAAAAGTGACAAGTTGCACCTGAACCCGAGGGGAACCAATATTCTTGCAGCAGGTTTGTTAGAGCTGTTGGGGAGGGTTTAAACTAATTTGGCAGGATGTTGGGAACCAGAGTGAAGGGACTCAGGATAGGACGGATGGTAAAAAAGTAAAGACAGTGTGCAGTCAGACTATCAGGAAGGGCAGGCAGGTGATGGGACTTAGTCGCAGCCATCAGGGTGAGTATCAGTATATTAGGGATGCAAAATCTAAAAGGGTAGAAAATACAGTACACAAGGAGTATAAGAAATAAGGTGGATGGTCTTGTTGCACTATTACAGATTGCCAGGTGTGATGATGTGGCCATCACTGAATCGTGGCTGAAGGATGGTTGTAGTTGGGAGCTGAATGCCCAAAGTTACATGTTATATCGGAGGGATAGGAAGGTAGGTAGAGGGGGTGGTGTGGCTTTACTGGTAAAGAATGGCATCAAATCAGTAGAAAGAGATGTGACATAGGACTGGAAGATCCTTGTGGGTTGAGTTAAGAAACTGCAAGGGTAAAAGGACTCTGATGGCTGTGATATACAGGCTTCGCAACAGTGGCTGGGATGTGGACCACAGATTACTACAGGAAGTAGAAAAAGCATGTCGAGAGGACAACGTTATTGTAGTCATGGGAAATTTTAACATGCAGATCGATTGGGAAAATAATTGAATTGAATTGAATGATCTTTATCGTCATTATACATAGGTACAATGAAACTCTGTTTGACTTCCTCCCAGGCAATTAAATAAAGCGGTAGATAAAAACAAGACAGTGATAGAAAAACAGTATTAAATAGATAAGTAACAGAAAATAAGTTGCAGCAGCTAATGGATCTCAAGAGAGTGAGCTGAATGCCCAAGACAACAGGAATTCTGGAGATGCTGGAAATTCAAGCAACACACATTAAAGTTGCTGGTGAACGCAGCAGGCTAGGCAGCATCTCTAGGAAGAGGTGCAGTCGACGTTTCAGGCCGAGACCCTTCGTCAGGACTAACTGATGAAGGACTAACCAGTTAGTCCTGACGAAGGGTCTCGGCCTGAAACGTCGACTGCACCTCTTCCTAGAGATGCTGCCTGGCCTGCTGCGTTCACCAGCAACTTTGTTGTGTGTTGCTTGAATGCCCAAGAGATGGCTTTTTAGAACAGTTTGTCATTGAGCCTGCTAGGGGATCAGTTATTCTGGACTGGGTGTTATGAAGTGAACTGGAGGTGATTAGGGAGCTAAAGGTAAAAGAACCCTTCAGAACCGGTGATCACAATATGATTGAGTTCAACATGAAATTTGATAGGGAGTAAGTAACGTCTGACCTAGCAGTATTTCAGTGAGTAAGGAAAATTACAGTGGTATGAGAGAGGAGTTGGCCAAAGTAAATTGATAGGATGTGCTGGCAGGGATGAGAGCAGAGCAGCAATTGCGTGCGTTTCTGGGAGGAATGGGGAAGCTGCAGGACATACGTATTCCAGAAATGAAGAAATACTCAAATGGCAAAATAGTACAACCTTGGCTGACAAGGGAAGTCAAAGCTAATATAAAAAACAAAAGAGAGGGCATACAACAAAGCAAAAATTAGTGGGAAAATAGAGGATTTGGAAGTTTTTAAAAATGTACAGAGAGCAACTAAAAAAATCATCAGAAATATGAAAGCAAGCTGGCAAATAATATCAAAGTGGATAGTAAAAGCTTTTTCAAGTATGTAAAAAAGTAAAAGAGAGATGAAAGTGGATATAGGACCGCTAGAAAATGAGGCAGGAGAAATAATAACGTGGGACAAGGAGATGGCTGATGAACTAAATGAGTATTTTGCATCAGTCTTCACTGTGGATGACACTAGCAGTGTGGCAGATATTGTAGTGTGTGAAGAAAGAGAAGTGAGTGTAGTTGCTATTACATTATTGTTATCTGCTACATGACCCTGTTGCTCATTGTTTATCCAAGATTAAAATGAGATCTTGATTAATTGGGTCTCTGGGCCATTGGATGGAAATTGATTTTAATTCAGACATGAGGGTGTTGCATTTTGGAAGGCAAACCTGGACCAAATTACACAGGAATCAGTGGGGCCCTAGAGAGTGTTGTGGAACAGAGAGACCAGGAGGTGATTGCCTTCGTCAGTCAGAATACTGAGTGCAGGAGCTGGGACGTCATGTTATGAGTGTACAAGACATTGGGAAGGCCACATTTGGAGCAGAGTAACACACACAAACTGCTGGAGGAAATCAGCAGGTCAGGCAGCATCTATGGATATGAATTAACAGTGGATGATTTGGGCCAAGATTTTGTCTATGTTGCTTTGGAATTCCAGCATCTGCAGAATTTCTCGTCTTTATGATTTTGATCACTCTGTACAGTTCTGGTGATCTTTCTACAGGAAGAATGTCATTAAATTGAGAGGGTATAAAACAGATTTGCAAGGATGTTACCAGGACTGGAGGGTTTGGGGTTATAAGGAGAGACTGGATAGGCTGGGACTTTTTCCCTGTAGCTCAGGAGGCTGCCGAAAGAAGTTGTACAGGAGGGTGCATTTACCATGATTTAAACGACATCTGGACAGGTTAGCGGATAGGAAAGGCTAAAAGGAATAACGGACAAATGCAGGCAAATGGGACTAGCGCATTAAAGCTACTTGGTCAGCACGAATGAATTTGGCAGAAAAGCCTCCCTGACCTCTTTTTTAAATGCTTCCAATATTCACTCACCCCATTCTCATCTGGGTCTAGTTGATACTTCGCCCCTTCCACACACCCGTTTCCACTGGCTATCTCCCGTCTCTCTTTCCATTCTTGAGGAAAGCTCTCGACTTGAAACATTGACTGTCCATCTCCCTCCACATATGCTACTTGACCCACTGAGTTCTTTCAGCATTTTGTGTGTGTTGATTGGGAAAACTCCGTTCTCCATCCCCGAGGGAAAACCTCGGGAAGATACTGATTGTCCAACCGCAGTAGCTGGTAAAAACCCGGGAAGGGTTCCTGTCGGGGTCTGACTGCGCCTGAGGCCAGCGGCCGCTCCCCCGGCCCCGGGCTGCGCTGCCCAAGTCTCTCCGCATTCCCCGGGGACTCTCTAATTCTCTTCTTCTTCCCCCCAGTCTCTGTCACCCTGGATGTGGAAACGGCGCATCCGTGGCTCGAGGTGTCTGAGGATCGGAAGAGTGTGAGATGGGAAATGGAGGAATCTCCATGACACCGGGAAGAGGTTCACAGCCGGGCTTTGTGTGCTGGGATCGGAGGGATTCACATCGGGGAGACATTACTGGGAGGTGGAGGTGGCGGGGAATCAGGGCTGGTGTCTGGGAGTCGCCGCAGACTCTGTGGACAGGAAAAGAGCAGTCGGAACTACTCTGGAGACCGGAATCTGGATCATCGGGCGGGATGATGACGTGTTCAATCCGAACGTGACCAAGCTTCGCTTCTCCCCTGAATCCCGTCTCCCTGCCGGTCCCATCCCCGGGAGGGTGGGAATTTATCTCAGTTACGAGTCCGGGACAGTTTCATTTTACAATGCGGAGACCAAGTCCCATCTCCGCACCTTCACTGGGAATAAATTCACAGGGAAACTTTATCCTTTGTTCTGGATTTGGGATAAGAGCCAGTGGCTAAGAATCTGCTCTGGTTCCTCTCCGGGTTCGTAAACGGGTCGGGTCCCGGGACCGGCGTCAGGAGAAAGTCAGTGTCAATATAAATATGCGGAGAGTGAAATAAATACGATACGAGAATTATCGAGCCATTAATTTTCATGTGTTAACGGCATCGGTCAGCGAAACAGAAACACTGCGGATTCAGCAAACAGTCGCGGGCAGCGGGTTCTGAGTTCCCCGGCTCCCCCGGGTCCTAAAGACCACCAGCACTAATGTGGGGTAACTGGGACAAGTGGTGGTGGTGCTGACTGGAAGAGGGAGGTCAGGGTGAATCTTGGTAACACGGGACATGTAGTGGTGGTAACACACGAAGCACCGGGGTCTCCCATTGAGTCAGGTAACATCTATGTAAGGAAATGGACAGTTGACGTTTAGGTTGGAGATCCTTCATCTGGACTGAAAGAAAGACTGCAGAGAGGCAGCATAGAAAGGTGGAAGGAAGCGTGGAGTAAGAGCTGTTAGCAGACCCAGATGAGGGAGGGGTGGAGTGTGGAAATGTGTCAGAAGCTGGGATCTGAGAGGTGGCAGTGACAACGATGATGGAATCTGGAAGGAGAGAGAAGTGGAGTAAAAAAAGCAAGTTTATTTGTATAGAGCACTTTTCAAGCATGAGGCAATTCAAAGTGCTTTACATAGAACAAGATATAAAATTCAAACATCAAATTTCAGACAATATATAACAATAAAATCACACAAAAATTGATATGATAAATTGAACTTACAGTGCAGGAGATTCTAATTAAAAGCTACAAAGAAAAGAAAAGTTTTAAGCTTCGATTTAAAAGAGCTTAAAGTTGGGGCAGACTTCAGATCCCCAGAAGGTTATTCCAGATATGTGAGCATTGTAACTAAAAGCTTCTTCACCATGTTTAGTTTTGACCCAGGGGACGATAAGCTGACCTACTCCAGACGACCTGAGAGCCCAGGAATGTTCATAATGCAGCGGGAGATCAGTAATGTATTTGGGCCCGAGACCATTCAGTGCTTTATAAACCAGCAGTGACATTTTAAAGTCAGTCCTCCGATGGACAGGAAGCCAGTGCAGCGACCTGAGAACTGGAGTAATATGTTCTGCTTTCTTGGTTTTAGTGAGGACTGTAGCAGCTGCGTTCTGAATAAGCTGCAGCTAGCTGGGGGATTTTTTACGGAGATGTGTGAAAATGCTATTACAGTAGTCAAGCCCACTAGAAGTAAATGTATGGACGAGTTTTTCTAGATCTTGTTGAGACATAAACACTTTAGTGGAGCGTGGAATGAAGGGAGGGAGGTGGGAAGGAGTGTGTGGGGTGTGGGAAGTTGGAGAGGGTGGGGGAGTAGGGGAAAGAGATAGAGTGATGCGGGCTCGTTGATCAATAGGATAGAGGTAGAGAAGAAACAAAATGCTGCAACTCTCGGCTGCAACAGGGAGAAGAATTTATTGTTTATGGAATGTGGCCATCGGTGGCAGGGCCAACGTTTCCTGCCCACCAACTGCCCAAAGGAAAGTCGAAATGAGACACATCCTACTCACTCACACACAGACTGACCTACAACCCCTGGACAAGTCTCTGGCCCCAGTCCTTGGCCCTGGACTCACAGAATCACAGACATCAAACCTCAATCTCTAGACTCCCTGGGTTCAGTCTTCGACCTTTGGGCCTCGACTTCCAGCCTTGAACATTGAGCTCTGGCTTCGAACTCTGGATTTCACAAATCTTCTAGGATCCAACTCAGCACTTGCTGATCACCGGACATGGACCTTGGGGCCTCGACCTCTGTACTCTTGCAGACCTCCAATCCCGGGGCTCGCCAGCCATTTCTTTGCACTACGCACAAGGTGCTGGAGGAGCTCAGCAGGTCAGGCGGCATCCATGGATGAGAATTAAACAGTCGGCATTTTGGGCCAAAACACTTCATCAGCATTGAATAGCAAGGGTGTAGGACTTGAGAAGCTGGGGGCAGGGGACAAAGAAATACAAGATGGCAGGTGGTAAGTGAAATCAGGAGGGAGGAGAGAGTGAAGTTAAAAGCTGGGAAGTTGATTGGTGGAAGTGATAAAGGACTGGAGAAGGGGGAATCTGCTATGAGAGGTCAGAACACCATGGAAGAAAATGAAAGGGGAGGAGCACCAGAGGGAGTTGATGGGGAGTTAAAAACAGAGGTAGAAGGGGGAAATAAGAATGGGTGAAGCAGAGGAGGGGAGAGGCATTACCAGAAGTTCAAGAAATTGATGTGGAGGCCATCAGGTTGGAGGCTACCCAGATGAAATATAAGATGTTGCTCCTCCAACCTGAGTGTGGCCTCTTCATGGCAATAGAGGAGGTCATGGACTGACATGTCGGAATGTGAATGGGAAGTAACATTGAAATGGGTAGCTGCTGGGAATTGCTGCTCTTCGTAGCAGATGGAACGACAGTTCTCTACAGAGCCGTCTTTCAATCTATGTCGGGTCTCACTGACTTACAGGAGGCTGCACTGGGAGCACTGAATACTGTATATGACCCCAACAAACTCACAGGTAAAGTGTTGCATCACCTGGAAGGACTGTTTGGGGCCCTGAATAATAGTGAGGGAGAAGGTGTGACACTTGTTCTGCTTGCAAGGATAAGTGCCAAGAGGGAGATCAGTGGTGAGGGATGAGTGGACATTAGAGTCACGTAGGGAGCAATCTCTGCGGAAAGTGGAAAGTTGGGGAGAGGGAAACATATGCTTGGTGGTGGGATCCCATTGGAGATGGCAGAAGCTACAGAGAATTGTGTGCCGCATGCAGAGGCTTGGGAGATGTTTGGTGAGGACAAGAGGAACCCTATTCTTGGTATGATGGCAGGAGGATGGGGTGAGGGCAGATGTGCATGAAATGGAAACAATAAAGGCAAGGGCAGCATTGATGGTGGAGGAAGGGGAGCTCCTCTCTTTGAAGAAGGTGGACATCTCACTTGTTCTGGAATGAAAAGCATCATCCTGAGAACAGATGCGGTGGAGACGGAGGAACTGAGAAAGGAGAATGGCATTTTGACAAGTGACAGGGTGGGTAGAGGTATAGTCAAGACAGCTGTGAGAGTCAGTGGGTATAATATTCAACCAGGATTGCAGGTCCGGTAAGTGAGACAGGAAATGCACTGACTTTAAATTGGTATATTAATCATTTATTTACAAACAGTAAAAATTCGACCAAACATTCCTGTTCCCCAAGTTACAGACAATTCAAAGCTGAATATTCAATAAACATACTTGGCTGAAAGTGCGTGCAGAACATACCTTCCCAATGGGCATGTCTTAAACAAAGGAAGAAAGGAGCAAGTCCCTTCCACCTGCTACTTCATATACTCAGGATATCAGAAACTGGACACCAGACATTTATCCAATGGGAAAAGCAGCTGCTCCTTCTAAACTAACCAATCACAATGGAAATGGCATTCGACAATCAGAGTGAGACACGCCCCCACAGGACACTCCACCCCTCGAAAGTTGCGAACGTGACGAGCCAACACTCAGACTGGTATGACCCTCATGAACATGTTATACATAAATCACAGGAGTACAATACCCAGTACTGTAAACCCAATGGTCACCTCCCAGTGTACCACAGCAGTCCACCAGCCTCCCTGTGCCCCAAAAGGCCACCAGCCGCACCCTGGAGTGTTATGGCTGCTGAGCTGATCCCTCACTTAACCCGACACACTGATGCTGAGATATCACCAACCAGGTGAGCGATGTTACCCGACCTGACAAATGTAGGTGCAGTATTCTTGACCAATAACAGTGCAAATGTCACCTTCCTTTGTGAGCAGGTAATCCAAGACCATCAAACTTAGTACCCGAGACAGTTTGGCCGTACATTGCTGAGAACAGCTATCATTTAAAGCATCCTACCTTTGTAATAGTCCTCTTAACAACCAGCATGGTCAAGGTGTTCACTCAGGGCACTGGGGTGGCATACGCATGGCCCCACATATCAACTGCACCACCCTGTGGGACAAGTGGGCAGACCTAAGAACTGCATATCCATTAAGTGGCATTTAGCTTCTAACAAGCTCCCAGCTTCACAACACCATTTGGCATTGACACAGCATCCCAAGATACCGTTCTTGATCACACTTGGAATCCATCTTACACCTTGTACCTGTACTCAACGTACCACCTACACCAAACTCTGTCCGGTGTGGAAATCACTGGAAGTCAGGCCTTTTCAATTATAGAAATGGTACGTAGGGAAATAATGAAGAAAAGGGGTCTGAGAATAGATCCCTAAGGCACACCACTTGTCACTGACTTCCATGCAGAATATAACCCACCTACAACCACCTTTTGCCTTCTGTGGGCAGGCTAATTCTGGATCCACAAAGCAAGGTCCCCTTAGATCTCATGTCTCCTTACTTGGTTAATAAGCCTTGCATTGGGTACCTTATCGAATGCCTTGCTGAAATCCATATACACTACATCTACTACTCTATCCTCATCAATGTGTTTAGTCACATCCTCAAAAAAGTTCAGTCAGGTTCATAAGACATGACCTGCCTTTGACAAAACCATGCTGACTATTCCTAATCATATTATGCCTCTCCAAATGTTCATAAATCCTGCCTCTCACGATCTTCTCCATCAACTTACCAACCACTGAAGTAAGACTCACTGGTCTATAATTTCCTGAGCTGTCTCTACTCCCTTTCTTGAATAAGGGAACAACATCTGCAACCCTCCAATCCTCCAGAACCTCTCCCGTCCCTATTGATGATGCAAAGATCATCGCCAGAGGCTCATCAATCTCCTCCCTTGCCTCCCACAGTAGCCTGTGGTATTTCTTGTTCAGACCCGGTGACTTAACCAACTTGTTGCTTTCCAAAAGCTTCAGAACATTCTCTTTCTTAATGTCTATATGCTCAAGCTCTTCAGTCCGCAGTAAGACATCCCTACAATTGCCAACGTCCTTTTCCGTAGTGAATACTGAAGCAATGTATTCATTAAGTATTTCTGCTATCTCCTCTAGTTCCATACACACTTTTCCACTGTCACACATGGTTGGTCCTATACTCTTACATCTTAATCTCTTGATCTTCACATACTTGTAGAATGCATTGGGGTTTTCCTTAATCCTGCTCGCCAAGGCCGTCTCATGACCCATTCTGGCTCTCCTAATTTGATTCTTAAGCTCCGTCCTGTTAGCCTTATAATTTTCTAGATCTCTATCATTACCTAGTTTTGAACCTTTCGTAAGCTTTTCTTTTCCTCTTGACTAGATGTACAACAGTCTTTGTACACCATGGTTCCTGTACCCTGCCATCCATTCCCTGTCTCATTGGAACATACCTAAGCAGAACCTAAGCAAATATCCCCTGAACATTTGCCACTTTTCTGTCGTATATTTCCCTGAGGAAATATGTTCCCAATTTATGCTGCCAAGTTCCTGCCTGATAGTTTCATATTTCCACTTACTCAGATTTAAAACTTTCCTAACTTGTCTGTTCCTATCTCTCTCCAAAGCTATGATAAAGGAGATAGAATTGTGATCACTCTCTCAAAAATGCTCTCCTATTGAGAGAACTGACACCTGATCAGGTTGATTTCCTAATACCAGGTCAAATACAGCTTCTCTTGTAGCCTTATCTATGTATTGTGTCAAGAAACCTTCCTGAACACACCTAATAAACTCCACCCCATCTAAACCCCTTCTCTAGAAAAATGCCAATCAATATTTGGGAAATTAAAATCTCCCACCACCACGACCCTGTTTTTATTACACCTTTCCAGAAACTGTCTCCCTATATGCTTCTCGATTTCCCTGTTATTATTGGGAGGTCTATGAAAAATACCCGGTAGAGTTATTGACCCCTTCCTGTTCCTAACTTCCACCCACAGAGGCTCAGTAGACAGCCCCTCCATGACTTCCTGCTCTTCTGCAGCTGTGACACTATCTTTGATCAACAATTGGTGGGTGCCGTGCCTCCACCAATTTTGCCTCCCTCCCTGTCCTTTATGAAACATCTAAAGTGTGGCACTCCAAGTAGCCATTCCTGCTCTTGAGCCATCCAAGTCTCTGTAATGGCCACAACATCATAGCTCCAAGTACTGATCCACGCTATGAGCTCATCTACTTTGTTCATGATGCTTCTTGCATTAAAATAGACACACCTCAAACCTTCAGTCTGAGCAATCACCTTCTCTATCACCTGTCTATCCTTCCTCTCACACTGTCTACAAGCTTTCTCTATTTGTGAGCCAACCACCCCTGCCTCCGTCTCTTCAGTCCAGTTCCCAAGTTGAAAGAATACAAAAAATAAATGACAAGAACACTGCCGGGAGTAGAGAACCTGAGTTATATGGAAAGATTGAATTCGCTAAGACTTTATTCCTTGGAACATCTAAGATTGAGGGAAGATTTGATAGAGGTAGAAAAATTATAAGGAGAATATATAGGATAAATGCAGGCAGGCTTTTTCCACTGACAATGGGTGGGAGTACAACTAGAGGTCATAGGTTAAGGGGTAAAGGTGAAAAGTTGAAGTTGAACATGTGCGGTTAACAAATTTCACAAAAGATGCCATGATAATAAACCTGATTCTGATTCTGAAATTTCTACACTGACGGGGTCATGTGAGTATGGAACCAGCTGCTGGACCAGGTGGTGTATGCAAGTTCAATTTCAATGTTGTAATGCAGTTTGGATAGGTACATGGATGGTTGTGGTTTGGAGGGCTATGGTCCCGGTACAGGTCGATGGGAGTAGGCAGTTTAACTGTTTGGCACAGATTAGATGGGCCCAGCGGCCTGTTTCAGTGCTCTGCTTTTCTATGACTCTATGAATCTATCCCTACCATCCATCCTACAATCTCTTTGACCCACCACAGTCAGGAATAGGTATAGAACTGGAGGAGGACAGCCAGACTGGGTAACAGCTTCTCCCCTCAGGCTGTGAGTCTAATGAATACCCTGTCACCACCGAGGTCTGGTCACTGGGACAGCAATCTGTTTACTGTTCACTGTTCACCTGTCCTGTGGTTTACTGAATGCATTTTGAAATATATTTTATTAACTTCATTGTGATATGATATTTTGGTTTATGTGCTGTGTGTGATGTATGTTTCGTGGGTGCACTGTGGTCCGGAGGAACGTAGTCTTGTTTGGTTGTACAGCTGTACAGTCAGATGCCAATAAACTTCATCTTGAAGTTTCAGGCCAAAATTCTCTGACCTCCTGTGGAGGAAGACTTGCTGGTGCACTTTCTTGGCCATCTCCCCTGTACCACAAGTATCTTCCACTGAGCTAACCCAGTTACCATTGTTCCTTCTCTCGAGCTTCCTGCTCCATTCACCGTCTCTGGTGACAGAAATCTAGTGTGCCTGACGCTCCGAGCTACTGTCAGTCACCACAAGGGGGCGATGATGGACCATTCGACAACAATGGGGACCAGGGAAGACGCTGCTGGGAAGTCTCCGAGTGTGACTGCTTCTTGGGGTGGGTTACCGGCATCCTGTGGTTCTTTGCACCACAAGATGCCGGTAACAGTGAAGCACGCTCCGTAAGTCAAGCCCCTCAGTTTCCAAAAGTGAAAGGAAGAGACGCTGACACAGGGCAATTACAACAGTCAATTACAAATTCTGATTATTACTCATCCGTTCACCCTTCTCTCTTTTTCAATTTGGCAAGCTAGCTCCCCTCTAACCACACCCCCCCTCCACCTTTCTCCTCCACTACCCATCACTTTCCTCTGATTCCCCTCCTCCTTCCCCTTTTGCTATAGTCCACAGTCCACTCCTATGGTACGCTTCCTTCAACCCCTTTACTAGACACTAGACACTAGAATACGACAGCACAGTACAGGCCCTTCGGCCATCGATGTTGTGCCGACCCATATATTCCTTAAAAAAACGTACTAAACCCACACTACCCCGTAACCCTCTATTTTTCTTTCATCCATGTGCCTGTCCAAGAGGCTCTTAAATACACCGAATGTTTTAGCCTCCACCACCATCCCTGGCAAGTCATTCCAGGCACCCACAACCCTCTGTGTAAAAAACTTACCCCTGATGTCTCCCCTAAACTTCCCTCCCTTAACTTTGTACATATGCCCTCTGGTGTTTGCTATTCGTGCCCTGGGAAAGAGGTACTGGCTATCCACCCTATCTATGCCTCTCATAATCTTGTAGACCTCTATCAAGCCCCTCTCATCCTTCTACACTCCAAAGGAGAAAAGTCCCAGCTCTGCTAACCTTGGCTCATAAGACTTGTTTTCCAATCCAGGCAACACCCTGGTAAATCTCCTCTGCACCCTCTCCATAGCTTCCACATCCAATAGACAATAGACAATAGGTGCAGGAGAAGGCCATTTGGCCCTTCGAGCCAGCACCGTCATTCACTGTGATCATGGCTGATCATCCACAACCAGTAACCAGTTCCTGTCTTATCCCCATAACCTTTGATTCCTCTATCTTTAAGAGCTCTATCCATCTCTTTCTTGAAAGCATCCAGACACTTGGCCTCCACAGCCTTCTGGGGCAGAGCATTCCATATATCCACCACTCTCTGGGTGAAAAAGTTTTTCCTCAGCTCCGTTCTAAATGGCCTACCCCTAATTCTTAAACTGTGGCCTCTGGTCCTAGACTCACCCATCAGCAGGAACATGCTTCCTGCCTGCAGCGTGTCCAATCCCTTAATAATCTTATATGTTTCAATAAGATCCCCTCTCAGCCTTCTAAATTCCAGAGTATACAAGCCCAGTTGCTCCAATCTTTCGATATATGACAGTCCCGCCATCCCGGGAATTAATCTTGTGAACCTACGCTGCACTCCCTCAATAGCAAGAATGTCCTTCCTCAAATTTGGAGACCAAAACTGCATCAATCCATCTTTATCTTTAATTACCAAATCCAAATTACCATTTGGATTACCATTACCAAATCCTTCCTGTAATGAGGTGACCAGAACTGAACAAACTCTTCCACCTAACTCCTCCCAGCTTCATACTTCATCCGTCCTTCCCACCCACACACCTTCCCTCTCTCTTCGTCTCATCTACCACTTGTCACCTTCTACTCCTTCCCCTCCCCCCCCCCACCATGTTCTGACATCTTCTTCCTTCCTTTCCAGTCCTGGCTCAGTCTTGGCCCAAAACATCGAACGATCCACCGATGCTGCCTGACCTGCTATCATCCAGTGGAACTTCCATCCACTGTGATGAAGTGCTTTGAGAGGTTGGTCATGAACCATATCAGCTCCTCCCTGAGGAGTGACTGCTGTCCAATTTATCTACAGTCACAGAAGATGCCATTTCACTGGCTCTTCACAGCCCTGGAAGATTTGGACAGTGAAGATGCATACATCGGAATGCTCTTCTTTCAACACTATCATCCTATCAGAACTAATCAATAAGCTCCAAGACCAAGGCCTTGAAACCTCCTTGTACAAGTGGATCTTTGATTTCCTCAGTTTCAGACCCCAGTCATTATAGATTGGCAACAACATCCCCTCCACAATCACCATCAGCATCAGTGCATGACAAGGCTTTGTTCTTAGCCTCCCTGTTCAGCTCTGTTTATTTTGTGACTCCAAGGCTAAACACAGCTGCAATATGATAGCAAGTTTGTTGACAGCATCACCGTTGTTGGCTGGATTAAAGGTGATGATGGATTGGCACCTACGAGGGAGACTGAAAATCTGGCTGAGTGGTGACACAACAATGGCATCTCACTCAATGTCAGTTAAACCAAAGATTGATTATTGAGTACAGGAGAAAGAAACCGGAAGTCCATGAGCCAGACCTCATCAGAGGATCAGAGGTGGAGACGGTCGGAAACTTCAAATTCCTTGAATTATCTTTTCAGCTGATCTGTCCTGGCGGCAGCACATGACTGTAAAAACAAAGAAGACACAACAGTGCCCTACTTCTTTGAAGTATGCGCAGATTTGGCCTGCCATTGAAAACTTGGACAAACTTCTGTAGATGCGCAGTGGGGAGTATCCTGACTGCCTGCATCAGAACCTGGTATGGAAACACAAATGCCCAGAGTGATCACAGCCCAGAGCGATCACAGCCCAGAGCATCACAGGAAAAGCCTTCACCAACATTGAGCACATCTTACAAGGAGCGCTGCTAGTGTGTCTGAGTGGGTGAGCGGGTGTGAAGGTGGGAAGAGTATTTTTTGTGGCTGTTTTTGTTGCTGTTGCTTGAGTCGTTCTGCTGAACGTTGTGGACATCCCATGTTGGCGCTAAAATGTGTGGTGACAGTTGCTCTCTGCCCTCAGCACATCCTCAGTTTGAGTTGTGTATTAATGGAAACAGCACATTTCACTGTATGTTTCGATGTACTTGTGATAGATAAATGAATCTGAATAAATAAATCTGAACCTGAATCTGAGCGATTCAGTGGGAGAGCTCCAGAGTGATGGCAACTCAGATCCGAAGTCAGGACCAGAAGTAGGTTTAATATCACTGGCATACATCATGAAATTTGTTGTATTGCAAGGCAGTACAGTGTAATACGCGTTGCAGCCGCACGTGGGAGGAGACACGGGAGGCGGTGTGGGAGAGAGCAGAGTGTGGGTGTGCTGGAATCCATGCTGGGTTGGGGTTGGACCCTCTCGTCAGTGCTGTCGCTCCGCGACAAGCTGGACCAGGACAACGTCCCGTCCACCGTCAGTCTACAGGCCAGCCCACGCAGGAATTTGCGAACATTACTTTTTGTGTGGCTGCATGACTTCTATATTTTTCTGAAATCATAACTATATGTGCAGTGCTGTGTGCTGTCAGTAATCTGTTTTGTACATTGGCCCCTTAGAATGCTGTTTCGTTTCACTATGTTCATATATGGTTGAATGGAGATTAAACTTTGACTTGAGCTTGAAAACTATAAATTAAATTGTGGTGCAAAAAGTGATCAGAAATAGTGAGTTTATTTTCTATTTAGGTGGGATCGAGGAATAAACTGTTTCATAAATGTTGAGTATGGCTCTTCAGTCCCCTGCATATAATGTATAAAAATTAAAATAATTTAGTAGTACAAAAAGATTTTAAAAATTGTGCGTTTATTGTCCATTCAGAAATCTGATGTTGGAGGGGAAGAAGCTGTTTCTAAAATGTTAAGTGTGGGTCTTCAGGCTCCTGTACTTCCTCACTGCTGGTAGCAATGTCCTGGTTGAGGGGTTCCTTAATACGTTCAAGTATGAGTGGGTAGTGAGTGCTCGCCGAGCTAGTGATGTGCGGATGCTGTGAAAGAAGGAATAGAGATGATAAGAGAGTTCTTTCACAACCTGCCAGAAGAACTCTTTTGTTCGAGTGGATATTAAGACAGGGTTGAAGTTGAAGTTCGACTCGTCGATCATGTGTTTGACCTTTGGGCCTCGACTCGCACTGACTTCTGACACCCGTCATCTGGGCGCATGACGGGCTCTCACGACTCCCTCAGGCCTCGACCTCCTGACTAGCACCTTCAGGTTTTTAACTCCGAGCTGACCAAGCACTAGACTGTGACTCAAGTTGAGTCAGTGGTGCGGAAAACAAATGCAATGTTAGCATTCATTTTAAGAGGACTGGAATATAAAAGCAAGGATGTAATACAGAGGCTTTCTCAGGCACTGGTCAGACTGAAATTGAAGTATTGTGAGCAATTTCAGGTCCTGTATCTCAGGAAAGCATTGGGGAGGGTCCAGAGGAGGTTCTCAAGATTGATGCCAGGAATTTAATGCCTTATGTATGAGGAGTGTTTGATATCTCTGCACCTGTTCTCAATGGAGTTCAGACAGATATAGAGGGGGATTTCATTGAATCCTACAGGATGCTGAAAGGCTTAGACAGAGTGAACATGGAGAGGATACAGTCTCAGAACAAAAGGACATACTTTTAGAGAGTGTGGTGAATCTGTGGAATTCGTTGTCTCAGAGTGCTATGGAGATCAAGTGAATGTGTTTATATAAGGCAAAGACTGGTGGATTAGAATTAGAATCAGTACACCACGATAGAGTTAGAATGATGCTATTACAGCTCGGGGCATCAGAGTTCAGAGTTCAATCCCAGTATTCTCTGAAAGAAACTTTTTATGCTCCTTCCCATGTGTGCATGGTTTCCCCCCGACAGTGTAAAGATCTGCTGGTTAGAAGGCTAACTGTCACTGTAAATTGTCCCGTGATTCAGCCAGGATTAAGTTGTTGGGTTGCTGGTCGAGATTGTTGTGTGGGAATGGCAAGTTCTGTGCTGTACCTCTAAATAAAATTAAGTTAAAAATTAAACTGATGTAATTGGCATATGTTGTGATATTGTTTGTTTTACAGCAGCAGTACAGTGTAATACATAAACGTTATATAAATTACAACTAGTAATGTACATAGACGATTAAATTTAATAAGTAGTGCAAAAAGAGAGCAGGAAAGAGATCAAGGCAGGTTCTTGATTGATGAGGGGTGTTTGAGGGTAACAGGCAGAATGGGGTTAAAGAAAAACAAAATCAGCCAGAATTGACTGGTCTAATTCTGCCCCTGCTTCTTCTCGTCTGAAGGAGTGTGGGAAGCATGACATGGTGCTTGATGGGCAGTGTGGTATTAATGGGCTTTGGTCCTCTCTGTCTGCAGATGCTGGAAATTTGAAAGAAAGGAAGCACGTCAAGAAACACACATCAAAGTTGCTGGTGAACGCAGCAGGCCAGGCAGCATCTCTAGGAAGAGGTAGAGTCGACATTTCAGGCCGAGACCCTTCGTCAGGACTAACTGAAGGAAGAGCTAGTAAGAGATTTGAACTGAAGGTATAAACAATGGCTGACATAACCAAAGCAAGTACCTCACTTTTTTTGTATTCATTTCTCTTGGGCAGATGAATGACAGATAAAGATGATGCTTAGCATAAAAAGAGATGATCGGATAGAAATGCAAACCAGACTGATAAATAAAGACTTTGTCCTGCCAGTTGACCGGTAAGTAACACCTTCAGTCGGTTTCGCAGAAAAGGAAGCTGAAATATTTGTGTATAATTTATATATCATTTATATTGTCCGTGATGCTGCTGCAAGAGAGTTTTCACTGTACCCGTACCTCACTGTTCTTGATATTGAACTCGAGAATAATTGCCCAGCTTTTCACATCACAGACATCCCGTGTCTGCAGGGCTGGAGCTGGGAGGCCTGTGCTGTGTTAAAGCCCGTTTGTGCGAGGGAGGAAGGAGGTGTGTTTTTGCTGTTATTGTTTTGTTGCTTGTTGTGTTCTGTATTACCTGGGCATTGTGGGCAGACTGTCTTGGTGCCAGTATGGGTGGCAGCAATTGTGAGCTGCCCCCAGCACATCCTGTGGTGTGTTGGTAGTTAAGGTAAATGACACACTTCATTGCACTTAGATGTAGGAGAGTCCCCCGTTGATCGGGGTCTGCCATGAATGATGCGTCCTGTCTATCTACAGGGTATACGCAAGCCGGGACAACACAATATGGAGAGCACAATGATGCCTCTGTATCAGGCTCCGCCGCTGATCGATCCAAAACTACAGCAGAGACCAGTATGGTCTGGCAGCAGCAGTGTTGCAGGATTTGCCAGTCTGCACTGAACTCAGTGTCGGACTGCCATTTCCCCTCTGCCACTTGATGAACAAGATGGCGCCGGTAACTGGCGACTCTGCGCATGCTCTCCCAAGCAAACTGCCCTCTACACTCACCCACTTTTCCCCCTCACCTGACTTCACCGATCACCCGCCAGCTGGTACTCCTTCTACTCCCCCATTCAACTTCTTATACTGGCTTTCCCCCCCTCCCTTCCTTTCCAGTCCTGATGAAGGGTCTTGCCCCAAAGAATTTACTCTTTATTCTCTTCCATAGATGCTGCCTATCCTGCTGAGTTCCTCCAGCATTTTGTGAACGCTGCTCTGATTTACATTAAACCTGATTCTGATTCTGATTCTGAGAAGAAACCTTCAGCAATTCGGATCATTTGGCCGTACTCCTGCTACCTGCACCCAGAGCAAGGCTCCAGAGATCAAGACAGCCAAGAGGTCGCAGGAGGCAGAGGAACGGTTACAGGATTGCCTTGAGTTAGTGGACTGGGCCATGTTCAAGAACTCATCTGAGGACCTAAATGACTACACCAGGGTGGTTCCAGACTTTATTAAAACAGCTGTGGATGAGTGTCTCCCCAATCAGAAGTCTTGGATAAATAATGAAACCCAGGACATGCTGACAGCCAGATCAGAGGCATTCAAGTAGATCAACAATGCTACAGAGGTGCAGGTATGATCTCCAGAAAGCCAACTCTCAGGCGAAGTGGAGATTCCAGACTAGACAAGAATCAAAGTGGGATCTCAACAGCTGTGGCACTGTTTGAATGCCATAACCTCCTACAAAGCTAAATCCTGTGACATATGGGACAGCTGTGCTTTGCTTCCAGATGAGCTCAAAGCCTTGTACACTCGCTTTGACCACCAGAACAGGGAGGAACAATTGTGCACCCCTATGTCACCCGATGATCCTTTGGTCTCAGTATCTGAAGATGACATGCAGACTGCCTTCAAGAGAATGAATCCAAGGAAAGCATCCAGTCCAGATGAAGTACCTGGCTGAGTACTGAAGACCTGTGCTGACCAACTGACTGGTGTATTCACAGGTATCGTCAATGTCTTACTCCAACAGTGTGTGGTGCCATCTGGTAAATTGAAGGGATTGAAGGCAGATAAATCCCCAGGGCCAGATGGTCTGCATCCCAGAGTGCTTAAGGAAGTAGCCCAAGAAATAGTGGATGCATTAGTGATAATTTTTCAAAACTCGTTAGATTCTGGACTAGTTCCTGAGGATTGGAGGGTGGCTAATGTAACCCCACTTTTTAAAAAAGGAGGGAGAGAGAAACCGGGGAATTATAGGCCGGTTAGCCTAACGTCGGTGGTGGGGAAACTGCTGGAGTCAGTTATCAAGGATGTGATAACAGCACATTTGGAAAGCGGTGAAATGATTGGACAAAGTCAGCATGGATTTGTGAAAGGAAAATCATGTCTGACGAATCTCATAGAATTTTTTGAGGATGTAACTAGTAGAGTGGATAGGGGAGAACCAGTGGATGTGGTATATTTGGATTTTTAAAAGGCTTTTGACAAGGTCCCACACAGGAGATTAGTGTGCAAACTTAAAGCACACGGTATTGGGGGTAAGGTATTGGTGTGGGTGGAGAATTGGTTAGCAGACAGGAAGCAAAGAGTGGGAATAAACGGGACCTTTTCAGAATGGCAGGCGGTGACTAGTGGGGTACCGCAAGGCTCAGTGCTGGGACCCCAGTTGTTTACAATATATATTAATGACTTGGATGAGGGAATTAAATGCAGCATCTCCAAGTTTGCGGATGACACGAAGCTGGGTGGCAGTGTTAGCAGTGAGGAGGATGCTAAGAGGATGCAGGGTGACTTGGATAGGTTGGGTGAGTGGGCAAACTCATGGCAGATGCAATTTAATGTGGATAAATGTGAAGTTATCCACTTTGGTGGCAAAAATAGGAAAACAGATTATTATCTGAATGGTGGCCGATTAGGAAAAGGGGAGGTGCAACGAGACCTGGGTGTCATTATACACCAGTCATTGAAAGTGGGCATGCAGGTACAGCAGGCGGTGAAAAAGGCGAACGGTATACTGGCATTTATAGCGAGAGGATTCGAGTACAGGAGCAGGGAGGTACTACTGCAGTTGTACAAGGCCTTGGTGAGACCACACCTGGAGTATTGTGTGCAGTTTTGGTCCCCTAATCTGAGGAAAGACATCTTTGCCATAGAGGGAGTACAAAGAAGGTTCACCAGATTGATTCCTGGGATGGCAGGTCTTTCATATGAAGAAAGACTGGATGAACTGAGCTTGTACTCGTTGGAATTTAGAAGATTGAGAGGGGATCTGATTGAAACGTATAAGATCCTAAAGGGATTGGACAGGCTAGATGCGGGAAGATTGTTCCCGATGTTGGGGAGGTCCAGAACGAGGGGTCACAGTTTGAGGATAGAGGGGAAGCCTTTTAGGACCGAGATTAGGAAAAACTTCTTCACACAGAGAGTGGTGAATCTGTGGAATTCTCTGCCACAGCAAACTGTTGAGGCCAGTTCATTAGCTATGTTTAAAAGGAAGTTAGATATGGCCCTTGTGGCTGCAGGGGTCAGGGGGTATGGAGGGAAGGCTGGGGCGGGGTTCTGAGTTGGATGATCAGCCATGATCATAATAAATGGCGGTGCAGGCTCGAAGGGCCGAATGGCCTACTCCTGCACCTATTTTCTATGTTTCTATGTTTCTATGTTTCAGGCAGGATTCGATCAGGAAGTACATGGTAACCTGTCAAAATGTCTATCACCAAGTGAAACATACATCCACAGTGATGAAGGGTTTTGAGAGGCTGCTGTTGAAGACAATCAGCTCCTGTCTGAATGGTGACTTGGATCTGCTCCAGTTCACCTCCGGATGCAACAGGTCTACAGCAGATGCTACCTCACTGGCTCTTCACACAACTCTGGAACAACTGCATAGCAAAGATGCGTTCATTAGGATTACAGCACCATCATCCCAAAACCAATCAGTAAACTTGAAGATCTGGGCCTCAATACCCCCTTGTACAAATGGATCCTGCATTTTGTCGGTTCAGTTTGGCAAAAACATCTCTTCCACAATCTCCATCAGCAAAGGAGTACCACAGGGATGTGCACTTAACCCTCTGTTCTACCCACTTTACACCTGTGACTGTGTGGCCAAATTCAGCTCCATCACCATTTAAAAGTTTGCTGGTGATATCACTGTTGTGGGCCGAATCAAAGGTGGTGATGAATCAGCATACAGGAGGGAGATTGAAAACCTGGTTGAGTGGTGTCATAACAACAGCCTCTCACTCAATGTCAATAAGACCAAGGAACTGATTGTGGACTTCAGGAGAGGGAAACCAGCGACCTATGAGCCAGTAATCATTGGAGGTGGAGAGTGTCAGTAACTTTAAATTCCTGAGTGCCACTATTTCAGAGAACCTGTCCTGGACCCATCATATAAATATTATTGCGAAGAAGGTACGACAGCACCTCTAGTTCCTCAGGAGTCTGCGGAGGTTCGGCATGTCATCGAAAACCTTGGCAAACTTCTTTAGATGTGTGCTGACTGGCTGCATTACTGCCTGGTATGGGGACACCAAAGTCTTTGAGCTGAGATTCCTACAAAAGGTAGTGAAATGTTCTGAGTACATCACGCTGAAAACCCTCCTAACCATTGAGAACATCTGCATTAAACGTTGCGGTGGAAAAGCAGCATCAATAATGAAAGACCCTCGCCACCCAGGCCATGCTCTTTTCTCACTTCTACCATCAGGTAGAAGGTACAAGTGCCCCAGGACGTGCACCGCTCGGTTCAAGAACAGTTACTACCTCTCCACCATCAGGCTCTTGAACAAAAGGGGACGACACACTCACTTAAGGACTCTGTTATATTGATGGATGTTGTATTGTTATATCATGTTATTTATTGCTATTTATTGATATCTGCATTTGCAGATTGTTACAGTTAACAGTTCCTGATGTTTACAGTTTACTGTTCTATAGCTTTGAGAAGTATGCCCGCAGAAAAAGATTCTTAGTGTTGTATGCGGTGACAGGTATGCACTCTGATAATAAATTTTTACTTCCAACTTTGAAACTCGGCGCTGCCATCAGTTGACGTCGCCCAGCGACAAACCGCCCCCATCACAATGTCAGCCAATCAGCGATTAATGCGTGGAGAGGCTACTTTTCATTGGTCGCGGTGTTAGCCCCGTCTAGCGTCACTGGGCGTCCCGCAGATCACTCGGCGAATTGAACGCGGGCCGGGAGTTCGGAACCCGGAACGAGTGGGTCGGGGGAGAGACCGGACGTGGGAGCTCCACCTCGGGCAAAGGCTGCCACACAGTCGGTGCCGCGAAACTTTTCGTGGTGGGGGTGAATAGAATCTGGCGGATATTTCGTGAGATATTTTAGCTACATGGAGGGTGCCCGGTTTTTCCCTGCCGAGGATCGGAGCCTGTTGTCTGCAGCTGTCTCCTAAACCCGTCTCATGCTGTTGGGAGACGAGAGCCGTACCGCAGCGGCTGCTGGTGGATTTCTGGTGCTCTCACCGCTCCAACAGACTGAAGGCCAAGGGAGAACAGGGCTCAAAGGTAAGCTCGTGTTTTAGAAAATGAGAAATAGGAGATGGTGTGGTCATTCTCGCAGCTGATCTGCCCTTCATTCACAACAAGGCTGATCTTCAACCTCAGCGTCACTTTCCTGCATCATCCCCATTATACCTGAGCCCCGAAACCTTAGAAACC
Organism: Mobula hypostoma; assembly: GCF_963921235.1. Taxonomy (NCBI): domain Eukaryota; kingdom Metazoa; phylum Chordata; class Chondrichthyes; order Myliobatiformes; family Myliobatidae; genus Mobula; species Mobula hypostoma. The sequence goes on along the minus strand of NC_086101.1, from coordinate 10,087,592 downwards.
TTGTGGAGAGAATTGCAAAGATTCACCGCACTCTGAGTAAGGAAATTTCTCCTCGTCTCAGGTGACTTTTTATTTTATATCTGTGATCCCCTGGTTCAACACCCCAGCCAGGTTCTCATTCCTGCCTCTACCCTGTCAATACCCTGTGAGACTGTGTCTCTCTCAGTCAGACCACCTCTTATTCTTCCAAGTTTGAAACAGGCCCAGTCAGTGTAATTTCTCCGAGGGCACCACCACAGCCCTCCAAATCAAGCTGGGAAATCTGCTCATTCCCTGCATCCCACAGGCTGACTCTGGGAGGAGACCAGACCTGTGCACAGTGTTCCATGTACGATCTCACCAGGACCACATGCAACTTCAGAGCAGATCGTTATTCTTGTATTCACACCTTCCTTCCCATTCAATGTTCTTTAGGTAATAAAGAACTCAAACAGTGACTGGATAAGGCACAACTTCACCCATGAATTTAAAGGGCAGGTGTTGTAATAGATTTCCCGGGGGTCATGCACAAGGTAGAAAGAAAATCGCTGTGTAGGTGGCGGCTGTCCAGTTTACCGAGAGTGAGGCTGAGTGGAAAGGAAATGAGCTGACAGTTATCATGAAGGAGAGGAGGGAATACTGATTCCCAGAGGAGTGAGTGGGAAGGAAGGAGAGCTCTATGCGGGGGTGACAGGAAGGTAGCATGTGACATGTGGGTGGGGTGCAGCAAAGAGAGGGTTGTGAGAGCGTTTGGAGGTGAGGGGTCTGAGGACAGCTTGAAAGAGGAGAAGCGGCAGAGAAACCCCTGAAGGGGAGGAGATATGGTGGCGAGATAGATCAAGATGGAGAATAGGATGTTGTTCTTTCTGCACCTTGTGGCACATCGGGCAGCAACCTGGCTGTTTATTAGGCATTTTTGTCTGTGTTTACGAGGCCGACCATGTGCAAGGAGCCAGTTGGATTCGAACCTGGCACCACTCGGCTCGAGTCCAGTGCAGATGCCACTACGCCACCGGCCGGCCGCAATAAGGTAGGGTGGGGGTGGGGTTTAATGCGACATGACATTGTAAGGTGCCGGATACACTGGGATTAATCAGTCACATTTGCGGGAAAGCTTCCTGACTTCAACCCTGTACAGACCTGCTCTGATGTGAGGCCCCGCCCTTCACTAGGAGACTTGTAGAGAGACAGCGCAGACACAGGCCCCTCAGACTAACTTGTCCATAAGACTATAACACGTGACAGCAGAACTAGGTCATTCAGGCCATCGAGTCTGCTCCACCTTTCCTTCATGGCTGATCCCGGATCCCACTCAACCCCATACACCAGCCTTCTCACCATAACATTTAATGCCCTGACCAAAAAGGAAACAATTAACTTCTGCTTTAAAAATACCCACAGACTTGGCTTCCACCACAGTTTGTGGCAGGGCATTCCACAGATTCATCACTCTCTGGCTAAAAAAAAAAAATTCTCCTTACCTCTGTTTTAAAAAGTCACCTCTCAATTTTGAGACTGTGCCCTCTAGTTCTGGACAACCCACCACAGGAAACATCCTCTCCTCATCCACCTTATCTAGTCCTTTCAACATTCAGTAGGTTTCAATGAGATCCCCACGCATTCTTCTAAATTCCAGTGAGTACAGACCCAAAGCTGCCAAATGCTTCTCATATCTTAACCCCTTCATTCCTGGAATCATCCTCATGAAGCTCCTCTGGTCTCTCTCCAATGACATCAGTTCCTTTCTAAGATATGGGGCGCAAAACTGTTCACAATGTTCCAAGTGCAGCTTAACTAGTGTCTTATAAAGCCTCAGCATTACCTTCTCGCTTTTATATTCTATCCTCTTGAAATAAATACCAACACAGCATTTGCTGCCTTTACCACAGACTCAACATGTGAATTAACCTTCAGGGAGTCTTGCACGAGGACTCCCAAGTCCCTCTGCACCTCTGATGTTTGAACCTTCTCCCCATTTAGATAATAGTCCATGTCCTTTTACCAAAATGCATTATCATACATTTCCCAACACTGTATTCCATCTGCCACTTTTTTTGCCCATTCTTCCAATTTGTCTAAGTTGTTCTACAATTGCATTGCTTCCTCAGCATTGCCTATCCCTCCACCTATCTTTGTATCATCTGCAAATGTTGCCACAAAACCATCAATTCCATTACCCAAATGATTGGCAAACAACGTGAAAAGTAACGTTTCCAATACTGACCCCAGCGGAACACCACAAGTCACTGACAGTCAAACAGAAAGGGCCCTATTATTCCTGAGTCCCATTGAGATATATTCCATGTGAAATAAGCAAGTTCCATTTGCCTGTGTTTGGCTCATATCACTCTAAAGGATAGATTAAAACTTTCTGATCAAAAACCTATGGAAGCAACACACATCAAAGTTGCTGGTGAACGCAGCAGGCCAGGCAGCATCTCTAGGAAGAGGTGCAGTCGACGTTTCAGGCTGAGACCCTTCGTCAGGACTAACTGAAGGAAAAGTGAGTAAGAGATTTGAAAGTGGGAGGGGGAGATCCAAAATGATAGGAGAAGACAAGAGGGGGAGGGATGGAGCCAGGAGATGGACAGGTGATAGGCAAAAGGAATACGAGAGGATCATGGGACAGGAGGTCCGGGAAGAAAGACGGGGGGGGGGAACCAGAGGATGGGCAAGGGGTATATACAGAGGGACAGAGGGACAGAGGGAGAAAAAGGAGAGTGAGAGAAAGAATGTGTGTATAAAAATAAGTAACAGATGGGGTACGAGGGGGAGGTGGGGCATTAGCGGAAGTTAGAGAAGTCGATGTTCACGCCATCAGGTTGGAGGCTGCCCAGACGGAATATAAGGTGTTGTTCCTCCAACCTGAGTGTGGCTTCATCTTTACAGTAGAGGAGGCCGTGGATAGACATGTCAGAATGGGAATGGGATGTGGAATTAAAATGTGTGGCCACTGGGAGATCCCGCTTTCTCTGGCGGACAGAGCGTAGGTGTTCAGCAAAGCGATCTCCCAGTCTGTGTTGGGTCTCACCAATATATAAGAGGCCACATCGGAATGTGGCCAATGGAAGAAAAAAACAATGGAACTGTCTTTTAAATTATTATCATATCTGCCTCCAACTTTTCCTCTGGCAGCTCATTTTATGTCAGCACCATCTTCTGTGAACAAATTTGCCCCTCAGGTCCCATTTCAATCTTTCCCTGTCACCATAAACCCTGGTAAATGACTGTAACCATCTGATTTATCTACTTCACAAACATCAAATGCAGTCACCCCTCAGCCTCCTTCACTCTGGAGAAAAACAGCTCAAATTGATCCAGTTTCTCTTTATAAATCCAGCCCATTAGTCGCAGCAACATCAGTGTCAATCTCCCCACACTCATTTCAATTTAATTCCTTTCTTTCTTTAGCTGGGCAACCAGAACTGCATACAATATCGTAATGTAGTGTCAGCTAGCTGTAAGTTGACATGCTAACTCATGTAGTTAATGCTCTAACCGATGAAGGCAACTGCTTCATAAGCCTTCTTTGCCCCTTTGTCAACCTGTGTCTCCACTCTCAATCATCTGTAAACTTGCTTCCCTAGGTAACCCTGCTCTATAACACGCCCCAGGGCCCTGTCATTCCCTCTGTATGCCCTGCACTGTCTTCACTTGCCAAAATCCATCACTCCACACCTTCCTCCCGCCGTTCCTTTGCCCACTCACCCAGTTAATGTGGATCCGGGTGTAAATTTAGACAACCTTCACTGCCGATCACAACGCAGTGTTGCTGTCATGTGTGAGCTCAAACAACATGAGCTGTCTTGGTCCAAGTGACAATAAAAACCAAAACCAATAAAGCAGGTGGTGTTGCAATAGTTTGATTTCCGTCCCAGGGCCCAGAACAAGCCCTGCACACAGAACACAAACAATCACACTGGGTAGACCGTGCAGTCTTATTGAGGAGACTGATGTCCTATTGTCCCAAGTGACTGGGGTTGTGACAGATTATTTCTGTTTTACTTTGTTTGGAGATTGACAGCATGGAACTTGACCCTTCAGTCCTCATCACCAACCAGGATCTCTACCTCAGTCAGTCCAATTTTTCTTTCTTTCCCTCATATCCCCCAAACATTTCCTCACTGTGTACTTGTAAAAATACCTTTTAAATGTTGAAATTGGACCTTCTGCTGTCATCTTCTGGGGCAGCTTGTTCAATAACCCACCCACTTCTCTGTGTCCCCTTTGCAGTTTTCCTCCTTGCCTCATTTCCACAAACTTACTAATTATTGCACCTACTTTCTCATGCAAAGAGCTAATATGAATAATAAAAGTGCGATTCAGCACTGGCCACAGGCCTCCATTCTGAGGCTACGTCCACACTACGCCGGATAATTTTAAAAACGAAGTTTTTTCTCTTCGTTTTGCCCTCCCATCCACACTGAGCCGGCGTTTTCAGCCCCCGAAAACGGAGATTTTCGAAAGCACTCTCCAGAGTGAATAAATCTGAAAACTCTTAATATCCAGCGTAGTGTGTACGGGGTAACCGGAGAGATTTTAAAACGCTGTCATGACAACACCACAACAACAATGTTTGTTCAGCGTCTGCTTGGTTCTGTGCAAGCCGTTATAACGCGCAGTCGGTGTGAACGGCGTGAGAGTTAAATTGTAAAGTGAGTTTTTTTGACTATTTAAAAACTCTGTCATGACGAGCCGGGACAGATGTTCGTTGTTTTCTTGAACGCCACCACCTAACAATTTCAGAACAGACGGATGAGACTGAAGCCAGTTGACCCATAGCTTCCTGAATAAATAAGTATACTGACTTTGCCCTGTTTTCTGTCCTTGCTTGTATGAAGGTGGTTTACCTATTTATGCAAGTACTTCTCTGACAATAGATGTGTAACAGCCTAAGGTAACGTTGTATGGAAATACAAGATAATGCTGATGCAGACATGTTTTATACATTTAACAAGGTGCTTTATTAATACAACAGAGTTAGTCAGTTTTTCAATGTTCATCGTCAGCCGGGTCGTACTGTCCGTGAACTCCCTGTCCGTTGCCTCCATACGCTCCAGTATTTGTTTTTTTTTTAGTTTTAAGTCCTCCTGCGCTACAGCCAAGAGCAATTCCTTTTAAGTTTTTTTCTACTCTGTAACTGGACAAACGTGCACTAAGTATACCATTTCCTCTTTGCTTGTTTTCTTTGTGTCCTGCGCATGCCCAGTAGAGCAGATTCGCCCAAATATCCGTCTAATGTGGACAGAGATATTTTGAAAAATGCTTAGTGTGGACGCCTATCGTTTTTATTCGAAACTGGCATTTTCAAAATTATCCAGCGTAGTGTGGATGTAGCCTGAAATACAAATCCTTCACTACGACCACTGTCTCTGACCACAGGCGAAGTTTTTATCCATTTAACCAGTGCACCCGGGATCCCATGCTGAACAGCCTGTGCTGTGCTGTACTATTCTGTGTTTAATATTTTAAATGTCTCATCTGGTGCCCCACCCATTTCATCCCTGTTTTCTCACAAGGTCCGAGGGTGGACAAAGTCATGCTGAAGGGATTTGTACAGCTTTATGTGTTCAAGACTTAAGTCCAGGTTTAAGATATAAAGTTAGTACCTCCTCTTTTGTCATGCTTCAGGACATTACCATACTCCTTCCTGAATCCCCCAGCTTCTATGCCCTTGTCCACAGTAAATACAGACGAGGAGTCTGACCTTACCATCTGCCAGAACTCCAATAGTGATTATCACACTGATCCTTAAGGAGACCCCCTTCTCCCTATTACCCAAGCTATTCAGTCTCCTTTGTCCCCACCTGATTACCCTCTCAATTTACCAGTCTGTCCTTCGTATTGCTCAATGATTTGCATGGTACAACCTGCCTTAATGTGACAAGTTCCTGTTGCATACCATCAACATTCACCTTGCTCCAGTTCAAAATGAATCCACAATGTATTTCCATAACTATTCTAAAACAAATAGAATAATGATCGCTGATCCCAACTTGCTCCCCCACTGACACGTCAAACACTTGCCCAGCCTCAGATCCTGAGAGGAGGTGTAGTGTGACCCCCCCTCTCTAGTCGGGCGTCTACACATTGCTTGTGAAAGCTCTCAGACACACGATACAAATTCTACCCTGTCAAATCCCTCAGCATTATATCTGTCCCAGTCAATATTAGGGAAGATGAAGTCACTCTCTAACACAACCCGAATATTCCAACAGTTATCTGCAATCTCCCTACATACTGATGCTTCTGATTCTCACTGGCTTTTGGGGTTCAATGGTAAATACCAGTTAAGTGTGCACTCCCTACTTATAACCTATCTGACTGGCCTTTTCCCCCAGGAATATCTCTCTAATTTCTGCAGTGATGCTCCCCCTAATCAACATCATGACACCTCCTCCTCTATTACCTCCACTTCTATCATGCCAGTCCCACCTGTACTCTAGAACATGGAGCTGCCTGTCCTGTACATCCAACGACCAGATTTCAGTAATGTCTGCAGTATCATAAGCCCATGTGCCACAGTCCCAGATGGAGAGAAAGAGACACTGGAAATCTGAGAGTCAGAGGGGAAGAAAGAAATCGACAATGGGAGGAATGTGTTAAGTTCTTTGACCCTTCACTCTTTGATGGGCGTCTTTTGGCAAAGGAGTGGGGTTCACGGTAGTGGAAAGGATTAAGACTGAGAGGTTACGTTGAGGTGAGGAGAGACACTGCAGTGAGAGTAAGTACTGAGGCTCAGAGGACGGAGTGGGAAGGAGTGTTCTGTGAAAGAAATGAAGGAGTTTGCAGTGAAAGCTTTGGAGGAGAGAGGGTCAGAGGGCTGCCGTGTCATGGTTAAGGGGTAGAGGAGACCCTGAAAAAGAGATGGATTGAGAGTAGGTGAAGTCGTTGGCAGGCCAGAACAAAGTGAGGAGGTGGCAGTGGGTAATAATTACTGTGTCTCAGCCCTGCTGTGTGTGTGTGTGTGTGTGTGTGTGTGTGTGTGTGTGTGTGTGTGTGTGTGTGTGTGTATGTCTGTCTGTGTGCATGAGAGAGACGGGGGGGGGAGTACAGTTTGGTAAGGGAGTGCACACAATACATGCCTTTGTACCTCTCTCTCTGTGACTGTCAGCAATCAAGTCTCACAATGCAAACTTTAAAGGAATGTTTGATGATCAAACATTACAACCAGTGGTGCATGCGAGCTCAATTTCAACATTTAAGGGAAGTTTTGATAGGTACATGAATAGTAGGGATATGGAGGGTGATGGTCCCAGTGCAGGTCAATGGGAGTAGGTGGATCAAATAGCTTCAGCATGGACTAGATGGGCTGAAGGGCCTGTTTCTGTGCTGTACTTCTCTATGACTGTCAAAGTGGAAGATACAAACAACTTCTGCACATCACAGGGCTGATGCAGGAATGTTGTTTTCAGTAACTGAGCTGTCTGGGAAGAGGATCACAATGAAAGATGTGTCTCCAATCTAATTAGGGCTATTCAGCATGACTTTGTGTGTGGGAACTCACATGATCCAGAGGATCCCTGAGGGAAGGGCGGTAAATGTTGTTTATATGGAAATGCCTTTGACAAGGAGCATAACCTGTCAATTGAAATAATGGGTTACGGGTGTGTTTTACATGTACACAGTCTGAGATCTACATTGGACTCACATTACTGAAGATTAAACTTTGAGTAACAAAATCAAGCAGCCATCTAATTTTAAGAAACGCAAACAACCGGAAATCTGCAGATGCTGGAAATTCAAGCAACACACATCAAAGTTGCTGGTGAATGCAGCAGGCCAGGCAGCATCTCTAGGAAGAGGTACATTCGATGTTTCAGGCCGAGACCTGCCTGGCCTGCTGCGTTCACCAGCAACTTTGATGTGTGTTGCAGCCATCTAATTGTAGACTTCAATGCTGAGAGGTGTGAATACAGGAATAAAGATCTCTTTGTGGTCCTGGTGGAATCTATGCACAGGTCTGGTCTCCCTCCCAGAGTCAGTCTGTTGGATAATGGGAATGAAGGGAAAGTTTCCCAGATTGCTGTAGGGGGTGAGGTATTGTCCTCAAAGAGATCACACTGGCTGGGCCTGTCTCAAAGTTAGAAGAATAAGAGGTGGTCTGACTGAGACAGACACAGTCTCACGGGGTATTGACAGAGCAGAGGCAGGAATGATGTTTCACCTGGCTGGTGTGTGGAACTAGAGGTCACAGACTCAAAATAACAGGTCTCCTTAGCAAGACCGGGATGAGATATTTCCTCACCCATACTGCAGTGAAACTTTGGAATTCCCTCCACAAGGTTTCTGAATGTTCATGGCTCAGTAATAATGGGGATGGCGCTGGAAAGTTTCCCTGTGGTCAAAGATTAGCCATGTTCTGAGTGAAGGGAAGGGCAGGGCAGGTACAAGGGGATGAATGGTTACAGTCTGCACCTGTTTTTTATATTCTTAAAACACAAATCTACATTTGTGTCTTTTAATTTTTTGGTCTTCATTCTGTTGGGTTACACAAGGGAACGGTAACCAATGCACTCTGTGTAGAGCATCCTCTACCCCGTGTTGACTGTATTCACTCCACTGTCTCCAATGCATGTAACAGTCTGCAGAGTTTGTTGTATTCATTGTTCTTGTATCCAGTGAGAAACACGTCTGTGTAAGCGCCGGGGACACTTTACTGCATTTACACAGCGACTGTACCGAAATACCAGTTGTTGTTGACAGCTTTGTCCACAGCTGCTGAACATAGAACAATACAGCACAGGAACAGGCCATTCGGCCCACAAGTCTGTGCTGAACATCGTGCCAATTCAATCTCATCCCATCTGCCTGTACACGGTCGACAACCCTCCATTCCCTGTCTGTTCATGTGTCTATCTAAATGCCTCTTAATTTTTGTTTTATCTGTTTCCACCACCTCCCTTGGCAGCACGTTTAGGATCTCAGAATTTTCTGTGTAAAATTAAACTTGCCTCCTTTAAACCTTCTGCTCTCATCTTATATTTATTCCCTGTAGTATTAAACATTCCCACGGCGAGGATAAAGAGACTGTCTATCATGTCTGTATCAGTTGTATTGACTCTTTCCTCGAGATCTTCTGAAGCACCGTTTTCCTGGACTTTTGTACCCTGTGACCCTTTCAGTCAGAGCTCCATGCCGGATAAGGATTCAGGGTGTGTGGACACTAGTAATTCTCCACAATTCCTGCTGGACACTGGTGAGCACCGAGTGTACACTTGGTATCTGTTGGCACATTCTATCCGGACTGGTGAAAGCAGAGTGTGAGAGCGAATAACTGGAGCAATTCCCCCACCTGCTGGCCACTCGGGGAACTGCACTTTCTCCAGCAGTCTGCCCGAGTTGAGGAGGGCGCGCTTTCACTCCAGAACCGCCGTGACGGATGAGGCCAACGAGTTGCAGTGTAGGATGAGTGATAGGTAATGGTTGGTGAGGACTTGGTGAGCCGTAGGGCCTGCTTCTGAGCTGCACTTTGTATTATAAAAATTTTAAAAATTCATAATAAAAATATATACAACATATGGTTCAAAATTGTCTTACGTTCTTAGTGCAAGAAACGTCATATTATAGTAGGTGAATTTCACTCTCCACATATTGACTGGGAATGAATCCCATCCCTTAAACGGACTAGAAGGGACAGAGCTTGTCAAATGTGTTCAGGTAAGTTTCCTTTATCACGTAGAAGCCCCAACCAGAGAGCATAGGACACTGGATCTGCGATTAGGAAATGAGACAGGGCAGGTGACAGAAGTTTGTTTCGGGCAACACTTTACATCTGGTGATCACGGTGCCAGTAGTTTCAAAGTAAATATGCAAAACGATAGGTCTGGTCCACGGGTTGAGATACTAAATTGGAGAAAAGCCAGTTTAAATGGTATCAGAAATAATCTGGCAAGTGTGGATTTGGTCAGGCTATTTCCTGGCAAAGGTGTACTTGGTAAGAGGGAGGCCTTCAAAAATGAATTTTTGAGATGCGGAGATCGTAATTTTTTTTTCATCTGTATTTACACAGGAGATGGACACAGAGTCTATAGAAAGAAGGCAAAGCTGCATCAACTTCATGGACCCTGTACAGATTACAGAGGAGGAGGTTTTCGTTACTGTGAGACAAAACGGGGTGGATAAATCCCCAGGGCCTGACAAGGTGTTCACCAGGACCCTATGAGAGGCAAGTGCAGAAATTGCCAAGGCACTAGAAGAGATACTTAAATGATCCTTGGTGAGAGGAGAGGTACCAGAGGATTGGAGGATAGCCAATGTTATTCCACTGTTTTAAAAACAGCTCTAAGCATAAACCAGAAAATTATAGGCCCGTGAGTCTGAAATCAGTTGTAGGAAATTTACTGGAAAGTACTCTACGGGACTGGATACATAACTATTTACATAGACATGGGCTGGTGAAGGATAGTCAGCATGGTAGGTTATGTCTAACCAATCTTATAGAGGTTTTGAAGGAAGTTACCAGGAAAGTGGGAGAAGGTAAGGCAGTTGATGTTGTCTACATGGACTTTAGTGAGGTATTTGACAAGGCCCACAGTAGAGGCTGGTCAAGCTGGTTTAGTTGCTTGGCATTCAGGATGAGGTACTGTAATAAAATGGATTGGACATTGACTTTGTGGGAGAAGCTGGGATGTGGTAGTAGATGTTTGCCTCTCTGACCGGAGGCCAGTGACCAGTGGCCGGTGCTGGGTCCATTGTTGCTTGTCATCCATATCAATGATCTGGACAATAATGTAGTTAACTGGATCAGGAAATCTGCAGAAGGCACCACGATTGTGGGTGTATTCTACAGAGAGGAAGGTTATCACGGCTTGCAGAAGGATCTTCATCAGCTGGAAAAATGAACTGAAAAATGACTAATGGAATTTATTGCAGAGAGGTGTGAGGTTTTGCACTTCAGTAGCACCAACTAGGGTAGTTCTTACACAGTGAACGGAGGGGCACTAGGGAGAATGATAGAACAAAAAGGTCTGCGAACCCAAATCCATAATTCATTGAAAGTGGTGTCACAGGATGCTTTTGTGACATTGGCCTTCATAAATCAATGTCTGAGTACAGGAGATGGGACATTGTGTTGAAGTTGAACAGTACACTGGTGAGGCCTAATTCGGAATATTGTATGCTGATTTGGCCGCCTACCTACAGGAAAGATGTAAACAAAGTTGAAAGAGTACAGAGAAAATTTACAAGGATGTTGCCGGTTCTAGACAACCTGAGTTAAAAGGAATGATTGAATAGGTTTGTTCTGTGTTCTTTAGAATGTATAACACAGTGAGGAGACTTGATAGCGGCATACCAAATCAAGAGAGGTATAGATAAGGTAAATGCAAGCAGGCTTTCTCCACTGAGGTTGGGTGGGGCTACAACCAGAAGTCATGAGTTAAAGCTGAAAGGTGAAATGCTTAAGGGGACTACAAGGGAAAACTTCTTCAGTCAAAGGACTGTGAATGTATGCCAGCACAAGTGGTGCATGTAAGCTCAATTTCAACGTTTAAGAGAAGTTTGGATAGGTACATGGATGGTAAGGGTATGGAGGACTATGGCGCTGGTGCAGGTGGATGGGAGTAGGCAGTTTAAGTTGTCTCAGCAGGGACTAGATGGGCCAAAGGGCCTGTTCCTGTGCTGTACTTCTCTATGGCTCCATATGGTCATTACATTCAGTAGTTTCAACACTATTTAAACCATCGCCGCTCACGTTGCCCTGTGGGTAATGACAATGTTTGACAGGCTTCTCCACCTGACTCAATTCCTCCATGCGTGGTAGTGGAATACGCCTTGACTGTGGTCCTTCCCCACAGAGCCTCTGTATTAGCTTAAAACTTCCCTCAGCCTGGAATGATCCAGCAGCCTGGAATGTACCAGTTGGCAGTATTGCCTTACAGACATCTCACTTTCACTGTGCTGGCAGACCATCAGGCTTCGGATAGAGCTAAGAGCATCTTTTGTGAAGTTGATATCTTCCTGCAGCACTTGACATCCTTCTGTGTGTGTGTGTCCCTGGGGAAAGTTCCTGGATCAGATCCCTCTATCACACAAATCCTCAGGATGAACTGGGATATAGACCTTTACATCTGTCTCCACGCCCTCTTAGCAAATCCACTACCTCCAAAATGGTAGGTGACTGTCTCTTCCATGCCACAGTTGTCCTGAGCACAGTGTCATTGGGAGTGATGTTTTGTCTGCATGCGAATGATCTGATTGTGAGGGGATGTCTCACTGCCAGCCAAGTGATGTCTTTGTGCTTGCCGGTGCTGAGGCATTCTATTAGATGTCAGATTCTGGGTAGTCTGCTCAGGGAAGCGCCCCACCATAACTATAGGGTCCCTATCCCATTGTGCCTACAGGACACCCTACGCTAAACACTGCCTGATGGATATGTGGTTAAAGATGTTTGCCTGGAAGAACTATTCCACAAAGGACAGGTGATGCGGAAATGTCCAGCACACTGGGGTGTTGTGCGGTAGAGGGGCCAGAATATCTCCACAACTCCAGGGACTGACAGAACATATGAAATTGGAGCAGGAGTCGGCCATCTGGCCCGTCGAGCCTGCTCTGCCATTCAATAAGATCGTGGCTGATCTGGCCATGGACTCATCTCCACCTACCTGCCTTTTCCCCATAACCCTTAATTCCCCAACTATGCAAAAATCTATCCAACCTCATCTCAAATATATTTACTGAGGTAGCCTCCACTGCTTCCCTGGTCAGAGAATTCCACAGATTCACTACTCTCTGGGAAAAGCAGTTCCTCCTCATCTCCGTCCTAAATTTATTCCCTGAAACCTGAGACTATGTCCCCTAGTTCTAGTCTCACCTATCAGTGAAAACAACTTTCCTGTCTCTATTTTATCTAGCCCTTTCATAATTTTATATGTTTCTATAAGATCTCCTCTCATCCTTCTGAGTTCCAGTGAGTACAGCCCCAGGCGACTCAATCTCTCCTGATAGTATAACCTCCTCATCTCCAGAATCACCCTGGTGAACATCCTCTGCACCGCCTCCAAAGCCAGTATATCCTTCCTCAAATATCAAAATAATAACCTGGTCTTTAATTTTTCCTTCCAAAGTGATTGGCCTCACTTTTACCAACATTGTACTCCATCTGCCAGTCCCTTGCCCACTCACTTAAACTATCTATATCTCTGTGCAGGCTCTCCGTATCCTCTGCTTTTCCACTCAATTTAGTGTCATCAGCAAACTTAGATACACTACACTGGAGAGGATCTGCAGATGCCAGAAATCCAAGCAACACACAGAATGCTGGAGGAACTCAGCAGGCCAGGCAGCATCTATGGGAAAAAAATACAGATTCTGGCCTAAAAGGTCGGCTGTCCCTTTTTTTCCATAGATGCTGCCTGTCCTGCTGAGTTCCTCCAACATTTTGTCTGTGATACACTACACTCAGTCCCCTCTTCCAGAGGTTTGGTAAAGGCCGAAATGTGGTGGTGGGGTCCTAGCGCAGAGCGTACTGATGCGGCAAGTACCGGTTCCTCGTGTAAGGAATGAACCTATGTTTGTTCAATTTTAACACCGGGCAGATGGACTTTAAAGGCAAGGGCCAGTTCTGTTTACTGCTCCATGTCACTTACTCTGCTCTGAGCTAAACTGAGCCTGGGGCTGTGGCCTTCTCTAGCTGCTCCAGGCACGATGTCTGAGGCCAGTTCTTTGCCTCTGCACTGAACTGAGCCCGAGGCTGCGGCCTGCTCTGGGAGTCGTGTCTATGGACTCACTTTTGTACTAAACGCTATTTATTGTTTGCATGATTTGGTCGAAAGGCCTACCCCTGCACCTATTTTCTATGTTTCTATTTCTCAGTCCCATATAATGGCTCACTAGGTGAGTTGACCAGTCTGTCCTGACTGAGCACTGCTGTAACATTTTCCCTGACTAGTTACGCCACTGCTCCTCCCACTGTGTCACATCTAAAACAACCAAACCCCAGAATACTGCGCTGCCAGTCCTGCCCTCCTCCAACCGAGTCTCACTAATAGCTACAATGTCATAATTCCAGGTGTTGATCCATCCCTGAGCTCATCCAAGGGTTGAATAAGGCAGAGATATGTAGGCTAGCGGTGAATTATTGTCAAATTGTGAAATCCACTTTTCACAGTTCAAAGCACATTTATTATTAAAGTGTGTATACCGTATCCAACCTTGGGATTTGTCTTCTTGCAGGCAGCCACAAAAACAAAGAAACACCACAGAACCCAGTTAAAGAAAAAACCCACACAACAAGACCATCAAATGTGCGAGAAAAAGAGCAGATCACGCAAACAACAAAAAGAGAAAAAGTAACACTCAAAACATTAACTAACAAACTGCAGAATCCGCAAAAGTGAGTCCACGTACACAAGGTGCCGAGGCGAGTGAAGCCGGTCTAGGAGCCGATGGCTGCAACCACCACTGTGTCGACGGTGGCAGCCACAGCCGCAGATCCAGTCCTACGCTGAAGTGCCTCGATCAAATCACACAAATAGTAAATTGCATTCAGCACTGAGGATAATAATCAACAAACCACAGGCAAAAGTGAGTCCAATGACACGATCTGCTGAGGTGATTGAACGTCTCAATGTAAGACCCAAGACTTCCACTGATAGCAGCATCAGGGAGACAGGTAAAACAGAAGCCGATGGTACTGAAAGAGAAATTACATGCAGTTCAGAAGAAGTTTATCTAGGAAAGGGAGAGTATCCAGTAGTTTTGTAAGCTGTCTGCAAGATATCGTTGTGAGTCACTGGTGTACTTAATCATTGTAACAGGATACTATATGATGCTGACAGTTGAACTACCACCCTGTGTTTACTGTAACAGGGTCTGAATAAGATGACTTGTTCAAGAAACTCACCACTGCTGACTGGGAAGTTGTATCTGTGCTCTCCTGATCTGAACTGTATTTAAGCAGCAGACTGACCCCACTACACCCCCCACCCCCTATGGATCGAGCCACTGTTGTGGAAGCCTCCTGATGGTCAGTGTGAGGCCGGGTGTAACTGGGGAAGCCAGTACTGTGTGCCCTCTCTCTTTTTGATAGACTTCTTGACGGGGGAACCCCAGACAGACCGTGTTGGCAGGAACATCTCTAACTTCATCATGCTGAGCACTGGTGCCTCCCCCACCCCCGGTTCTCAGTCTGCTGCTGTTGACAGTGCTGATGCACGACTGTACTGTGATTCTTCAGTGAACCTCATTTCAGGGGACCTGGCCTGGGCTCAACGCATAAGTGCAATTATGAAGAAACCATGGCAATGCCTTTACATCCTTAGGAGTTTGAGAGGAATCAGCATGACATTTAATACGTTGACAAACTTCAATAGGTGAGTGATTGCATCCCATCCTCGTATGGAAAACCAATACTCTCAGTGCTCACACTATCAGGTCCAGGAGCAGTTATTATTTTCTCCTTGTCATTTGCATAATTTGTTGTCTTTTGCACCTTGTTTGTTTGTTCACCCTGTTGGATGTGGCCTTTCATTGATTCTAATATGGTTCTTGGATTTACTGAGTGTGCCACAGGAAAGCAATTGTCAGGATTGTATATGGTGACTTGTATGAACTTTGATAATAAATTTACTTTGAATATTGAACTTTGCCCTATCCATGGAAGTTATTTAGCTCTATCCATATCTTTGTTCACTGTTGCCTAGTCTGCAACAATGATGAATCAACATAGAGGGATGAGGTATAGCATCTTGTGGGCTGGTGTGAACTCAATGACTTGAGCCTCGTGATGGCATCCGTTAGTCTCACAAGACCATGGATCTGTGCCTGGAAAGTCTTGCTTCAGTCTGCGTTAGAGCAGCGTCTGTTGTGGCTGTAGAGGCCCACACGGGAGTGTCAGTCTCGGCTGCAGTGACTGCACTTGAAGACGCTGTCCTCCAGTGTTGTCTTGGTGCTGTTTTTCTGACGAGTGCGCTTTTCTTCAGCAGCAAGCCTCAGCTTCTCTTCTCCTCTTTTTAGACCTCTGCATAGTTCCAGCCCCCAGGGAGAGCGATCGCTTGCGATGTCCTCCCACCTCTCGACGTTTATTTTCAGTGACTTCATGTCTCTCTTGAGCCTCAGAGTGGACAATACTGATTGTGGACTTCAGGAAATTGCAGACTGACCATTCCCTACTGCATATCAGAGGCTCCTCCGTGAACAGGGTCAGGAGCACCACGTTTCTTGGATTACACACCATGAATGATCTCACCTGGTCTCTCAAAAGCACCTCTTTAGTCAAGAAAGCACAACAGTGCCTCCTGTTCCTGAGGAGTTCTCCTCACCCCCGTTCTAACCACATAATACAGGATTGCCATCTAGAATGTTTTGACCATCTACATCACTGACCGGTTAGGAATTGGACCACAGGACCCTGTAATTGATTGTGTGGACAGCTGAGGGAATCATCAGAGTCTTTCTTCCTCAGTCTCATCCAAGGCATATATCAGAATCGGTGCACCGCCAGAGCCCCCAGCATTGTCAAGGAGCCCTCCCATCCGTCCTGCAATATATTAGACCTCCTACCATCAGGCACGGTATAATGATGCACCACAGTACAAGAACAATGACTGCTAGGCTGGGTACAGCAACTTCCCTCAGGTCGTTGGACTTCTCACATCCTGCTGCCACCCAGCACACATTATCTAAAACGGCGCCAGTAGCACTATAGTTATATATGCATTTTGTGTTAACTTGTTCAACTACAGACTGTATATTTTATCTGTTAATATTGTGTTAATATTATTTTATGTGACGTATGTGATGCATGTACTGTGTTTTGCTCCTTGATCTTTGAGGAACGTAGTTTCGTTCAACTGTGTGCATGTATGCGGTGGAATAATAAACTTGCAGCAACAGAAAGTTCATTCCCTGAGACTGCAGCGCATCTAGTGGACAATTGCGGTACTGCAGGGGTTCAGCAGATCCCCAAAAGTAAAAGGATCGTGAGTCAGGAAGTGCTGGGAGTTAACATGGCTTCGAAAGGCCAAGTCGAGAGTTTAACCGAGGAGGCAATTTGTTCCATCTGCCTGGATTTCTTCACCGATCCGGTGTCACTGGATTGTGGACACAACTTCTGCCGCTCCTGTATCAGAAGGTGTTGGAAAAGGGAGGAGAGAAACTCCTGGCCAGAATGCAGAGAGGAGTTTATCGACCGGACCCTCAGGGTCAATCAGGCCTTAGCAAGACTGGCTGAGAAAACTCGAAAAGTAAACCCGAATCCGAGAGAGAAGAAAAATAAACTTCACTGCGAGGAACATCAGGAAGAACTGAAGCTGTTTTGTGAGACGGACGAGAAATTAATCTGTGTGATCTGTAGAGATGCGCGGGAACACAAGTACCACAACTTCATGCCGGTTAAAGAAGCAGTTGAAATCTATAAGGTAAAAACAAACAGATTTTGATCACCTGAATACTTCGCTGCCTCTTTATTTTTTAAATTCCCGATATGACAATCAACTGATCTGAATGGGCGCTGTATCTTTGTCGTCTAATTCATTCACTCTCTGATACCAGGATCGGGTGAAATCTTCCTTAGAATCTCTCACAGAAAAGAAGTCAGACTTCCAGGAAATGGAGCGACAACACAAAGAGAAGATTTCAAGAGTTCGGGCGAGTCCTTCCTCTGCGGAATTTCTGATCTTGTTGTGTACATTTGCTCCTTTGAAACACAATAGCAGATGTTTGCAGCTCCACTGACCTGGCTCCGATCCTGGCTTCTGGTGCTGTCTGCATGACGTTTGCATATCCTCCTGTGAACTCGGCGGTTCGGTCATATCCTCCGCGCTGGCTGTAATTATTAATGATGCCAAATTAATCCGGTGAAAGTGGGTGGTATGTGAATTAAACTGGAGTTAACAGATATTGAGGGAGAATGGATTTAAGGGAAATGTGAGAGAATAGAATCAATAAGATTTCTCTGATAACCAGTATATACTCTGATGGGCCGAATGGTCATCTTCAATGTTATAAGGGATACAATGCAGTAACAGTATTTATTAATGCTCAACTTTCATTTGACAGGAACAGTCACACAGTCTTCCGTCCCACATCACTTCCCAGTTTGGTGAACTGCACCGGATTCTCACCGAGAGAGAGCAGCATCTACTCAGAGATCTCGGGGAAGAAAAGGAGAGAATTCTAATCCCAATGGAGAAAAACCTTCAATGGATTCAAGAGAATTTAAATTCTATTCAGAAGAAACTCTCAAAGTTGCAGGAACAGATGGCTCAAAAAGATAGTGTCGTATTTCTCAAGGTGAGGGGTTACATGTAAATTTCATTCTAAGAAAGTTCACAGGCATGAGGTGGCGAGTGATATATTTAAAGTTAATGTAGCATTTCCCGATAGTTAGAAACTAATTTAACTTGAAAGATGCTTTGACTGTTGCTGTCTCCAAAATGGCCTCCCACAATATATGCACATCACAAGAAAGTCTGCACAGTACCACAGCATAGTGATTATCGTAATGCATTAGAAATAGAGTACCAGCAATCAGTGATCGGGGTTCAGTTCCCGCCACTGTCAGTAAGGAGTTCGGACTTTCTACACTTGAGAGCGTGGGATTCCTCTGGGTGCTCCAGTATCCTCCCACATTTTCCAAAGACCTTCAGGTTAGGGTTAGCAAGTTGTGGTCATGCTGTGTTGGCTCTGAAAGGGCGGCAAGACTTGCGAGCTACCCTCAGCACATATGTGGACCCTGTTAGTCATTGATGGAAAACGGCACATTTTTCTGTAAATTTGATGTTTTGATATACATGTGACAATGAAAGCAAATGTGTTTCATCTCTTACTTCAGTCTCTGGGGAACGAGTTACTAAGATCTGAGCACTGAGCAGCAACTGTGTCTGTGATTCACCTTGCAGTATGCTCCCTGAAACGCACATTAAAATCCAGTTACAGTCTCAAGTTCTAAGTTTGTCAGGAATGACCAGTGTGAGGGTCTCTTTGTTGGTCTGTGGGAACAAAGGCTGAACTGCATAAGGTAAACATATAGCCTGTTTTCTTCTTCAGATATGTTCCACAAGGGATTCTATCCCATTCTGCATCACATCAGGCAATTCAGCCCATGATCTCCTGTCATTTCCTACTCTGCACAAGCCTGTTCCTATCTCTTCACCACACCCATCAACAGTGGCCCAAACTCCATCTGTTCATTTACCTTCCACGTTACATTGAATCTCTTCTGTCTGCTTTAGCCACACAGTGGCAGCTTTCTTCACTAGATTTCTTATGGGATTTATCAAAGACCACCTTGCAATTTTTATCCTCTCAACCAGCGATACTTTCTCTAACCTCAACACCATCACTTACATTGATAAATGTAAACCTCTGCAATCTGATCGTCAGTGACATTTTATCAAAGTGTCAATCCTCTTCTAATCTTTCCTGAAGATTTCTTCCACTGAATTAAAATGCATTTTTCAGAAACTTCCATGTGTTCATTCTCTCTGTGTGTCTCTAAGAGTGTGAGCTAGACAGTTGGAAATGGGATTTTTAGCAGCTGTGATAACTTGGCTAAAATTCCTGTTGTCCGGATATGGAAGATTTCAATGAAGTCAAATCTCTGTTTTATTTCTTTCAGGAGGAAGCTTGTTGGAAGAAGAGGTACGTCTGCTCTTAACAGAAATTACGCATGTTTTTGTGAAAAGATTCATGGATTGTTGATGATTTGTTTATAACCAACTGTTTAATAATTGCAGGAATATTGAAGAGAAACAATTATTGTCAGTGGCAGATGGTACACTGCCGGTTGAAAAATTTGATCAGCCTCTATTGCATACAGGGTGGAGAGATATGTTTCATGTCACTAAGTTGAGTAAGTCTAATTTTTTATCCTTGTCTTTGAGAGAACTTTACGTACTAATGGGATGCAAAGATTGAATTTAGCGACCAACTGGTGGGTGATTTGAGTTTAATTTCAGCAAAAACCCCACAGGCTGGGCAGCATCACTTTCATATCATCAGCTGCCGAGGTCAGATCCCTGAAAAGAACCAACAGAGTGGTACACGGGCTGTTACATTAACTACTTCATCCTGAATCCATCTAGACTACAAAATATTGCATGAGCTGAGGCTCAATTCTACCATGGCTGCTGAGGGATTAACATTCATTAAATTAAATGACAGAAAAAATCTTTTGTCAAAGACCTTGCTGAAGTTCAGGGTGGCAATATCTACAACTCTTCTGATCAATTGCTACTGTCGCCTCTTCAATCAACCTAATGAAATACGTCATTGGTTTTTCTACCCACAAAGGCATGTTAACTATCTCTAATCACTCTTTACCTTTTCAATTGCTGGCAAAACTGTTTCTCAGAATCCATTCCAATCACTTTCCCACCATTGATGTTAGGCTCAGCAGCCTGGCATTCCCTGGCTTGTCCTTCTAGTCCTTCTTACCGAAAAGCACAACCTGAATCTTCAGTCTTTGGCGTCTCACCTGTGGCTAAATGCCAAGTACTGTAAATACATCTGCCAGAGCCCCTGCAAGTTCTTCCCAAATCCTAATGCTCTCAGATACTCTCCACCAGGCTTCAGGGATTTATCCATATTAATATGCTTTATAAGACCATAAGACCGAAAGGTATAGGAGCAGAAGTAGGCCTTTCGGCCTATCCAGTCTTCTCCGCCATTCAATCATGAGCTGATACAATTCTTCCAGTCATTCCCACTCTGCTGCCTCCACCCCGTACCCTTTGATGCCCTGGCTAATCAATAACCTATCTATCTCTGCATTAAATGAACCCAATGACTTGGCCTCCACAGCAGCTCATGGCAAACAATTCTACAGATTTACCACCCTCTGACAAAAGTAATTTCTCTGCATTTCTATTCTAAATGGACGTCCTTCAATCCTGAAGTTGTGCCCTCTTGTCCTAGACTCCCATACTATGGGAAATAACTTTGCCATATCTAACCTGTTCAGGCCTTTTGACATTTGGAATGTTTCTGTGAGATCCCCCTCATTCTCCTGAACTCCAGGGAATACAGCCCAAGAGCTGCCAGACGTTCCTCATACAGTAACCCTTTCATTCCTGGAATCATTCTCTTGAATCTTCTCTGAACCCTCTCTAATGTCAGTATATCCTATCTGAAATAAGGAGCCCAAAACAGCACACAATACTGCAAGTGTGGTCTCACAAGTGCCTTATTGAGCCTCAACATCACATCCCTGCTCATATATTCTATACCTCTAGAAATGAATGCCAACATTGCATTTGCCTTCTTCACCACCGACTCAACCTGGAGGTTAACCTTTGGGTATCTTGCACAAGGACTTCCAAGTCTCTCTGCATCTCTGCATTTTGAATTCTCTCCCCATCTAAATAATAGTCTTCCCGTTTATTTCTTCCACCAAAGTGCATGACCATACAATTTCCAAAATTATATTTCATTTGCCACTTCTTTGCCCATTCCCCTAAACTATCTAAGTCTCTCTGCAGGCTCTCTGTTTCCTCAACACTACCTGCTCCTCCACCTATCTTTGTATCATCAGCAAATTTAGCCAAAAATCCATGAATCCCATAGTCCACATCATTAAAGTACTGTACATCATAAAAAGCAGCGGTCCCAACACCAACCCCTGTGGAACTCCACTGGTAACCGGCAGCCAGTCAGAATAGGATCCCTTTATTCCCATTCTCTGTTTTCTGCTGATCAGCCAATGCTCCACCCATCCTAGTAACTTCCCTGTAATTCCATGGGCTCTTATCTTGCTAAGCAGCCTCATGTGCGGCACTTTCTCAAAAGCCTTCTGAGAATCCAAGTACACCACATCTACTGCATCTCCTTTGTCTACCCTGCTTGTAATTTCCTCAAAGAATCACAGCAGGTTTGTCAGGCAGGATTTTCCCTTCAGGAAACCATGCTGGCTTTGGCCTATCTTGTCATTTGCCTCCAGGTACTCCGTAATCTCCGTAACCCTTAACAATTGATTCCAACAACTTCCCAACCACCGATGTCAGGCTAAGAGGTCTTTAGATTCCTTTCTGCTGCCTCCCACCCTTCTTAAATAGCGGAGTAACATTTGAAATTTCCCATCATCTGGAACAATGCCAGAATCTATTGTTTCTCGAAGGATCATTGTTAATGCCTCCACAATCTCTCCAGCTACTTCCTTCAGAACCCGAGGGTACATTCCATCAGGTCCAGGAGATTTATCCATCCTCAGACCATTAAACTTCCTGACCACCTTCTCAGTCATAATTTTCACTGCACATACTTCACTTCCCTGACACTTGAATGTCCGGTATACTGCAGATGTCTTCCACTGTGACGACCGATGCAAAATACTTATTCAGTTCCTCTGCCATCTCTGCATGTCTCATTACAATACTTCCGGTGTCATTTTCTGTTGGTCCTATATCTACCCTCAACTCCCTTTTACCATTTATATACTTAAAAAAGCTTTTAGTATCTTCTCTGAAATTAGTTGCCAGCTTCCTTTCATAATTCCTAATGACCCTCTTAGTTTCCTTCCGCAAGTTTTTGAAAACTTCTCAATCCTCTATCTTCCCACTAGCTTTGGCTTCATAGGATGACCTTTTTTTTCTTTTACTTTGGCTCTGACTTCACTTGTCAGCCACAGTAGTGTCCTTCCATTTGAAAATTTCTTCTTATTTGGAATATATCTGTCTTGTACTTCCCTCATTTTTCACAGAAACTCTGCTGTCCTTCCTGCTAGTGTCCCTTTCCAGTCAACTTTGGCCAGTTCCCCTCTCATGCCATTGTAATTTCTTTTATTCCACTGAAATACTGACACATTGGATTTTAGTTTCTCCTTCTCAAATTTCAAAGTGAACTCAATCATATTATGATCACTGTTCCCTAACCTTAAGCTCTCTCATCAACTCTGGATCATTGCACAACACCCAGAACAGCCAATCCCTTAGTGGGCTCAACAACAAGCTGTTCTAAAAAGCCATCCCTTAGACATTCTACAAATTCTCTCTCTTGACCTCCAGTACTGGCCTGGTTTTCGCAATCCACTTTCATGTTAAAATCCACAACGATTATCATGACATTGCCCTTCTGACATGCCTTTTCTAGCTCCTGCTGTAATTTGTAATCCACATCCCGGCTGCTGTTTGGAGGCTTGTATACAACTGCCATTAGGGTCCTTTTACCCTTGCCATTTCTTAACTCAACCCATAGAGACTCTACACCTTCTGATCCTATATCATCCCTTTCTAATGATTTAATATTATTTCTTATACACAGGGCCACACCACCCCTTCTCCCTACTAACCTATCTTTCTGATATACTGTATATCCTTGGACATTCAGCTCCCAATGGGAGCCACCCTTTAGCCAAGTTTCAGAGATGGCCAGAATGTCATACTTGCCAATTTGTTGCTAAATTTCAAGATCATCCATTTTATTTCTTATGCTGCATGCATTCAAATATAACAATTTCAGCCCAGTATTTGTTGCTTTCTGTTTTAACTGCACCAGGCCTCTATTGCCCTGTAAATTATCTCACTGGCTATGACTATGCCTCATCTCCTACCTTTCCTTTCTGTCATCTCGCCAACTCCTCCTTTTTGTGTTGTGATATGTTCCAGGACATATGTTCCACATGGTAGGCTTATTCGGAAAGTTAGAAGGCATGGGATCCAGGGAAGTTTGGCTAGGTGGATTCAGAATTGGCTTGCCTGCAGAAGGCAGAGGGTCATGGTGGAGGGAGTACATTCAGATTGGAGGATTGTGACTAGTGGTGTCCCACAAGGATCTGTTCTGGGACCTCTACTTTTCATGATTTTTATTAACGACCTGGATGTGGGGGTAGAAGGGTGGGTTGGCAAGTTTGCAGATGACACAAAAGTTGGTGGTGTTGTAGATAGTGTAGAGGATTGTCAAAGATTGCAGAGAGACATTGATAGGATGCAGGAGTGGGCTGAGAAGTGGCAGATAGAGTTCAACCCGGAGAAGTGTGAGGTGGTACACTTTGGAAGGACAAACTCCAAGGCCGAGTACAAAGTAAATGGCAGGATACTTGGCAGTGTGGAGGAGCAGAGGGATCTCGGGGTACATGTCCACAGATCCCTGAAAGTTGCCTCACAGGTGGATAGGGTAGTTAAGAAAGCTTATGGGGTGTGAGCTTTCATAAGTCGAGGGATAGAGTTTAAGAGTTGCGATGTAATGATGCAGCTCTATAAAAATCTGGTTAGGCCACACTTGGAGTACTTTGTCCAGTTCTGGTCACCTCACTATAGGAAGGATGTGGGAGCATTGGAAAGGCTACAGAGGAGATTTACCAGGACGCTGCCTGGTTTAGAAATGCATTATGATCAGAGATTAAGGGAACTAGGGCTTTACTCTTTGGAGAGAGGGAGGATGAGAGGAGACATGATAGAGGTGTACAAGATAATAAGAGGAATAGATCATGGATAGCCAGCGCCTCTTCCCCAGGGCACCACTGCTCAATACAAGAGGACATGGCTTTCAGGTAAGGGATGGGAAGTTCAAGGGGGATATTAGAGGAAGGTTTTTTACTCAGAGAGTGGTTGGTGCATAGAATGCACTGCTTGAGTCAGTGGTGGAAGCAGATACACTAGTGAAGTTTAAGAGACTACTAGACAGGTATATGGAGGAATTTAAGGTGGGGGCTTATATGGGAGGGAGGGTTTGAGGGTTGGCACAACATTGTGGGCCGAAGGACCTGTACTGTGCTGTGCTATTCTTTGTTCTATGTTCTGTGTAGGACATCACCCAGAACCTCATCTCGACCCTTTTCAATGCCAGCACATCCTTGCTTTGACAAGAGGCTCAATACAGTTCACAACAGTCCAAATGTGGTCTGACCAATGCCTTACAAAGCTTCAGCATTACACCATTGGTTTTATAGTCCGGTTCTCTCAAAAGGAATCCTAGCATTGCACTTGCCTTCCTCACTCAACCTGCGAGTTACCCTTTGGGGGATCATGCACTAGGACTCCCAATTCTCTTTACACATCCTGTTTCTGAATTTTCTCCCCATTTCAAGAATATTCTACATCTTTATATCTTCTCCTAAAATGCATTACCATACACTTCCCAAAACTGAATTCCATCTGCCACCTCTTTGCCCATTCTCCTAATTCCCTGCCTCCTCAGCACTAACTGCCTTCCACCTATTTTTGTATTAATCATAGTCATACTTTATTGATCCCGGGGGAAATTGGTTTTCGTTACAGTTGCACCATAAATAATTAAATAGTAGTAAAACCATAAATAATTAAATAGTGATATGTAAATTATGCCAGGAAATAAGTCCAGGACCAGCCTATTGGCTCAGGGTGTCTGACCCTCCAAGGGAGGAGTTGTAAAGTTTGATGGCCACAGGCAGGAATGACTTCCTATGACGCTCTGTGTTGCATCTCGGTGGAATGAGTCTCTGGCTGAATGTACTCCTGTGCCCACCCAGTACATTATGTAGTGGATGGGAGACATTGTCCAAGATGGCATGCAACTTAGACGGCATCCTCTTTTCAGATACCACCGTCAGAGAGTCCAGTTCCATCCCCACAACATCACTGGCTTTACGAATGAGTTTGTTGATTCTGTTGGTGTCTGCTACCCTCAGCCTGCTGCCCCAACACACAACAGCAAACATGATAGCACTGGCCACCACAGACTCGTAGAACATCCTCAGCATCGTCCGGCAGATGTTAAAGGACCTCAGTCTCCTCAGGAAATAGAGATGGCTCTGACCCTTCTTGTAGACAGCCTCAGTGTTCTTTGACCAGTCCAGTTTATTGTCAATTCGTATCCCCAGGTATTTGTAATCCTCCACCATGTCCACACTGACCCCCTGGATGGAAACAGGGGTCACCGGTGCCTTAGCCCTCCTCAGGTCCATACCAGCTCCTTAGTCTTTTTCACATTAAGCTGCAGATAATTCTGCTCACACCATGTGACAAAGTTTCCTACCATAGCCCTGTATTATCCGCAAACTTGGCCACAAAGACTTCAATTCTGTCATCCAGATCACTGACATAGAATGTGAAAGGAAGTGGTTACAACACTGACCCTTGGAAAACTACTAGTCACTGGCAGCCAACTCGAAAAGGCCCCCTTCATTCCCACTCTTTGCTAGTCAGCCATTCTCCTGCCATTGCTAGTGTCTTTCCCGTGATGCCGTGGGTTCTTATCTTGTTTAGCAGCGGCACCTCGTGAGATGTATTCTGAAAATCCCAGTGAACAACCTTTCCCGAATCTCCTTTGTCTATCCTGTCTGTTATTTCATCAATAAGTTCCAACAGATTTCTCAGACAAGTTTTACCATTATGTATGCAGAGCTGAGGCTCTATAAGGCATTGGTCAGACTGAACTTGTTGGAGCAGCATTTCTCTATAATACAATAATGTTGTGAGAAACATTTGATGCAAACCGTTCCTTTTATTGTTCCATTCTGTCCAGTCCATTCCTCATATGGATAATATTCTGCAAGTATGGGCATAATGGTGACCAGCTGCAGCTGTACAGTGCACTGGTGAGAACACACCTACAGTACTCTGTTCGATTTGACCTCCTGAACTGAAAAAAAAAAACATAATGCCACTGGAAGGAGATTTACCAGCTCGTTCCGGAAATGAGAGGGATGTCCTATCAAGGGATGCTGCATGGTTAAGGTCTAGATGAGCTTGGAAGAATGAGGGGTGGACCTTATTTAAACATAACAGATCCTAAGGGACTTGACTTAGCCAGGTAGATGTTCAGATGTTTTCTCAAGTATGACAGTCATGAGCAAGAGCACTTACAAGTTAGGGGTCATTTATTTACAACTGAGGTGCGCGCAAATTTCTTTTCATGGCAGGTTGTCGATCTGTGGAACTGTCAGCCCAGGACGGTGGTAGAGACCTGTTTATTGGAAATCTTTATGTTGGAGATAGAGAAATGCTCGAACGTTCATGGAAGTGAGTGCTTTGGCAGATTGGCACAGAAGAGGATTTGATGACAACAGAGATTAATTATGGCTGTATTGAATGATAGGGTTGGTTTGAGGAACCTGGTGACCAACTCCTGCTTCCTTATTGCCTCCTTATATTCTGTGCAATTTTCAAAATACTATACTTGGTACATGGCAGAGAGGGAATGCTGCAGGAGAATCTGGGGAACTTCAGACTGTTCAGTAGTGGGTACGTTAATGGAAGGCATTCTGAGTTGCTTGGGGCTGTGCTTTTCAAGCCCTCCACCCACCTCCACCCCAGGGACTCTCTAATTCTCTGCTTCTCCCCCCAGTCTCTGTCACCCTGGATGTGGAAATGGCGCATCCGGGGTGTCTGAGGATCGGAAGAGTGTGAGGTGGACTCGAACCCGGAGGAATCTCCCCGACAATGGGAAGAGGTTCACAGTCTGGTTCTGTGTGCTGGGATCGGAGGGATTCACATCAGGGAGACCTTACTGGGAGGTGGAGGTGACAGGGAATCAGCGCTGGATTCTGGGAGTCGCCGCAGAGTCTGTGGAGAGGAAGGGTGGTATCGCACTGAGCCCAGAGACTGGATTCTGGACAGTCCAGCGGGTTTGTAACGAGTTTCATGTTCTGACCTCTCCTCCATATTGTCTCACTGCCGGTCCCATTCACAGAGAAACTTTGTCCTTTTTTCTGGACTTGGGATGGAAGCCAGTGGCTGAGAATTTGCAGTTCCTCTCCTGGGCCATAAAGGGTTGGGGTCCCGGGGCCAGCGTCAGGAGTACGTCCAGGTAATTATAAATATGGGGATGGTGTGATGATCACAAATAGATATTCAACCTGTCAACGCATTAGTTTTAATTTCATTTGTCAATGGAACAGCGATGCTTTTGCAAATATATAAACATTGAAATAATCTCTCTTCCCACGGCTCCAGCAGCAGTGTGGGACTGCGGGTTCTGAGCTCCCCAGGTTACCCTAAAATCCACTGAATTGGTGTGGTAGTAACATGCAAAGCACTGGAGGAATACAGCAGGTCAGGCAACATTCATCAAGGGATAAGCACAGCTGACGTTTCCTATCGAAACTTCATAGTAAACTGACCCTTTGTAGATAATAAAAACCGGTGCAAGGACCACAGGCTTCTCCATTCTCCCTATTTGTTGCATTTACCCTGAGCGTTGTAGACGAAGGGCCCGAAGCACTATTGCAGATTCCCACCACCCATCCCACAATCTCTGTGACCCACTACAGTCAGGAAGCAGGTACAGAAGCATCACGACTGGGACTGCCAGACTGGCTAACAGCTTCTACCATCAGGCTCTGAGACCAATGAGTACACTGCCACCACCGAGGTCTCAGCACTAGGACTGCGAGCAGTTTACTGTTTACCAGTGATGTGCATTACATACATTTAAAATTATATTTTAATTAAATTATTTATGGTAATATTTTGCTTTATGTGCTGTGTGTGATATTTCTTTTGCAAGTGTATTATGGTCCGGCGGAAAGTTGTTTCATTTGAAAACACAGAAAAAACATAGAAAACCTGCAGCACAATACAGTCCCTTTGGCCCACAATGCTGTGCTGAACATGTACAGTGGCATGCAAATGATTGGGCACCTCTGGTCAAAATTTCTGTTACTGTGAATAGCTAAGCCAGTAAAAGATGAACTGATTTCCAAAAGGCATAACGTTAAAGATGATACATTTCTTTAATATTTTAAAGCAAGAAAACTTTTTATTTCCATCTTTCACAGTTTCAAAATAACAAAAGAGGAAAAGGGCCCGAAGCAAAAGTTTGGGCACCCTGCATGGTCAGTACTTAGTAACACTCCTTTTGGCAAATATCACAGCTTGTAAATGCTTTTTGTAGTCAGCTAAGAGTTTTTCAATTCTTGTTTGGGGGCTTTTCGCCCATTCTTTCTTGCAAAAGGCTTCTAGTTCTGCGAGGTTCTTGGGCCGTCTTGCATGCACTGCTCTTTTGAGGTCTATCCACAGATTCTCGGTGATGTTTAAGTCGGGGGACTGTGAGGGCCATGGCAAAACCTTCAGCTTGCGCCTCCTGAGGTAGTCCATTCTGGATTTTGAGGTGTGTTTAGGATCATTATCCTCTTGTAGAGGCCATCCTCTTTGGCTTTTTTACAGATGGTGTAATGTTTGCTTCCAGAATTTGCTGGTGTTTAATTGAATTCATTCTTCCCTCTGCCAGTAAATGTTCCCCGTGCCACTGGCTGCAACACAAGCCCAAAGCATGAGCAATCCACCCCCGTGCTTAACAGTTGGAGAGGGGTTCTTTTCATGAAATTCTGCACCCTTTTCCCCCCAAACATACCTTTGCTCATTGATGCCAAAAAGTTCTATTTTAACTTCATCTGTCCACAGGACTTGTTTCCAAAATGCATCAGGCTTGTTTAGATCAGGGGTCCCCAACCTTTTTTGTACCGTGGACCAGATTAATATTGACAATATTCTTGCGGATCGGCTGAACCGGGGTGGGGGGGTGTGTTCAGGTAGGGTTAAACTCACCTCAACATGTCTTTTACAGTTAGGGTTGCCAACTTTCTCACTCCCAAACAAGGGACAAAAGTAGCAGTCAAATCCTGGGACACTTTACCCCAGGAAAGACTACTGTGACCATGGAGCCTTGTGCGGGCACCTGTGTGCGCATGCGCGACGTGCGCACATCCATGTCGATTTTTTTTCCCACAAATCGGTTTTGCCTTCATCTTCCTGACTATATTGTACATATTTTATTTCTACTTTACTTAGGCTGTGTATTTATCATATCATTCCTGCTTTTACTATATGTTAGTGTTATTTATTTTCGGTTTTATGTGTCATTCGGTATGATTTGTTAGGTTATCTTTTGGGTCTGGAAACACTCAAAAATTTTTCCCATATAAATTAATGGTAATTGCTTCTTCACTTCACGCCATTTTGGCTTGAAAGGTTTCATAGGAACGCTCTGCCTTAGCAGGGGAAATACGGGACAAACCAATTTAGTCCAATATACGGGATGTCCTGGCAAATACGGGACAGTTGGCAACCCTATGATCAAGTTCGACAGGGCATGACAGGGAATGAGGAAAGGTGCAGCTGACTCACATTGTTTCCTCATGGCCTGGTAGCACATGGTTTGCGGCCCTGTACCGGTCCGCGGCCTGGTGGCTGGGGACCACTGCCTTGCATGGTTTAGATGTTCCTTTGAACCTTTTGAATGGAACATTTTGGCTGCAATGGCCCTCACGGTCCCCTGATCTAAACTTCATCAAGAATAGACCTCAAAAGAGCAGTGCATGCAAGATGGCCCAAGAATCTCACAGAACTAGAAGCCTTTTGCAAAGAAGAATTTTCTGTACCTACCATAACTTCCCTGTCTCATTGGAACTTACCCATGCAGAACTCCACACATTTGCCACATTTCTTTCGTACTTTTCCCTGAGAACATCTGTTCCCAATTTAAGCTTCCAATTTCCTGCCTGATAGCCTCATAATTCCGCTTACTCGAATTAAACACTTTTTTAACTTGTCTCCAATGCTATTGTAAAGGAGATGGAATTGTGATCACTGTCTCCAAAATGTTCTCCCACTGAGAGATCTGACACCTGACCAGGTTCATTTCCCAATACCAAATCAAGTACAGTCTCTCCTCTTGTAGGCTTATCTACATATTGTGTCAGGAAACCTTCCCGAACACACCTAACAAACTCCACCCCATCTAAACCCCTTGCTCTAGGGAGATGCCAATCGATATTTGGGAAATTAAAATCTCCTACCAGGACAACTCTGTTATTATTACAACTTTCCAGGATCTATTTCCGTATCTGCTCCTCGATATCCCCGTTACTATTGGGCAGCCTATAAAAAAACACCCAGAAAAGTTATTGACCCCAGAAAAGTTATTGACCCCTTCCTGTTCCTAATTTCCACCCACAAGAGACTCCGTCGTAAATCCCTCCATGACGTCCATCTTTTCTGCAGTCGTGACACTAGGCTACGTCCACACTCTGCCGGATAATTTTGAAAACGCCGGTTTCGAGTAAAAACGATAGGCGTCCTCACTAAGCGTTTTTCAAAATATCTCTGTCCACATTAGATGGATATTTGGGCGAATCTGCTCTTCTGGGCATGCGCAGGACACAGAACAAGCGAAGAGGAAATGGTATACTGAATGCGCGTTTGTCCAGTTACAGAGTAAAAAAACCTAAAAGGAATTGCTTTTGGCTCTCGCGCAGGAGGACTTAAAACTAAAAAAAAACAAATACTGGATTGTATGGAGGCAACCGACAGGGAGTTCACGGACAGTACGACCCGGCTGACGACGAACATTGAAAAACTGACTAACTCTGTTGCATTAATAAAGCACCTTGTTAAATGTCTGCATCAGTGTTATCTTGTATTTCCATACAACGTTACCTTAGGCTGTTACACATCTATTGTCAGAGAAGTACTTGCATAAATAGGTAAACCACCTTCATACAAGCAAGGACAGAAAACAGGGCAAAGTGAGTATACTTATTTATTCAGTAAGCTCAGGGTCAAAGTATGTGATGAGTACATTTCTAGCCCTTATGGCTTCAGTCTCGTTGCCGTCTGTTCTGAAATTGTTATGTGGTGGCGTACAAGAAAACAACGAACATCTGTCCCGGCTCGTCATGACAGCGTTTTTAAATAGTCAAAAAAGCTCACTTTACAATTTAACTCTCACGCCGTTCACACAGACTGCGCGTTATAACAGCCATATAACGGCTTGCGCAGTACCAAGCAGACGCTGAAAAAACATTGTTGTTGTGGTGTTGTCATGACAGCGTTTTTAAATCTCTCCTTTTACCCCGTACACACTACGCTGGATATTAAGCGTTTTCAGATTTATTCACTCTGGAGAGTGTTTTCGAAAATCTCCGTTTTCGGGGGCCGAAAACGCCGGCTCAGTGTGGACGGGAGGGCAAAACGAAGAGAAAAAGCTTCGTTTTCAAAATTATCCGGCGTAGTGCGGACGTAGCCTGTCTCTGATCAACAGTGCCACGCCCTGTCTCAAAACCTTTCCGAAACATCCAAAACCCGGCACCTGAAATAACCATTCCTGACCCTGAGCCATCCAAGTTTCTGTAATGGTCACCACATCATCGCTCCAAGTACTGATCCACGCTCTAAGCTCATCCGCTTTGTTCACAATACTCCTTGTGTTAAAATAGACACATCTCAAACTGTTGGTCTGAGCGCGTCGCTTCTCTGTCACCTGCCTATTCTCCCTCTCGCACTGTCCACAAGATTTCTCTATTTGTGAGCCAACTGCCTCTTCCCCAGTCTCTACAGTTTGGTTCCCATCCCCTAACGTTACTAGTTTAAACTCCCCAGTACCCTTAGCAAATCATCCCCCCGGGATATTGGTCCCCCTGCGATTCAAGTGCAACCCAACCTTTTCGTACAGGTCCCACCCGGCCCCAAGAGAGGTCCCAATGATCCAGAAATCTGAATCCTTGCCCCCTGCTCCAATCCCTCAGCCACGCATTTACCCTCCACCTCATTCTATTCCTATATTCACTGTCACGTGGTACAGGCATTAATCCCGAGATTATTACCTTTGCGGTCCTGCTTCTCAGTTTCCTACCTAACTCCCTGTAGACTGTTTTCAGGACCTCCTCTTTTCCTACCTATGTGGTTGGCACCTGTATGCACCACGACCTCTGGCTGTTCTCCATCCCACTGCAGGATATCGTGGACGCGATCCCGGACCCTGTCACCTGGGAGGCATTCCTTTCCGGCGTCCACAGAATCGCCTGTCTGACCCTCTGACTATAGACTCTCCCATCACTACTGCTATCCTCTTCCTTTCCCTACCCTTCTGAGCCACAGGGCCGGAATCTGTGTCAGATCCCACCCTTCTGAGCCACAGGGCCGGACTCTGTGTCAGATCCTACCCTTCTGAGCCACAGGGCCCGACTCTGTGTCAGATCCTATCCTTCTGAGCCACAGGGCCGGGCTCTGTGTCAGATGCTACCCTTCTGAGCCACAGGGCCGGGCTCTGTGTCAGATGCACGGCCACTGTTGCTTCCGCCAGGTAGGCTGTCTCCACCCCTGCCCCCCAACAGGACTCAAACAGGAGTACTTATTGTCAAGGGGTACAGTCACAGGGGTGCTCTCTGGTACCTGACTTTTACTCTTCCCCGTCTCCCTCCTGACTGTTACCCATTTGTCTGTCTGTGTCCCGTGGCCCCGGCGTGAACCCCCTGCCTATAACGCCTTTCTATCACCTCCTCGTTCTCCCTGACCAGACGAAGGTAATCGAGCTGCATCTCCAGTTCCCTAACGCGGTCCCTTAGGAGCTGCAGCTCGACATATCGGGTGCAGATATGGCCATCCGGGCGGCTGGGAGACTCCAGGACCTCCCACATCTGACACCGAGCACAGAACACCGGCCTCACACACATACTTCCTTTCCGCGATTAACACAGGTAGACCTACCTCGTCTGGTTCGATGTACTGCATGTACAGTCAGATGACAATAACTTGAACTTCATCTGCAAATAAATTGAGAGGGGAGGTGACTGGCATAGTAAGGTGCAGGGAAAGGTGGAGTAAGAGCTGAACGGTGATAGGCGAATTCACGTGGGAGGATTGGCAGACGAGGGAGCGGAGGGATTGTAGAAATGATGTCAGAACTGGGAGGTGATAGGTGGAAATGACAAAGGACTGACGATGATGGAAGAGAAAAGCACAGCATGGATTAGCGGGGGGCGGGGGGGTGCTGTGGATACCAGTGGGAGGAGTGTGTGGGCGATGGGCAGATGGAGAGTTGGGGATGAGGGGAAAGAGAGCGGGGAATCGGGCCGCAGGATCAGGAGGCAGAGATAAGTACAAAAAGGAAAATTGAATTCGATATTTACGCTTGGACTCTGTTCCGGCAGAACCTGAGGTTCTGTACTTCTAAATTGCAAGGAACTTGAGTCAGGATCTAACGGCTTCTGCGTGAAACACACCATTCGATTATGGGCCCATTTTATCCCCAGAAAATTCTGAAAGCTGGCGGCAAGTTCACATTGATAACCTCTCACCGAATCAACTGAATTGGTGATTGTGGTGGTAATCTGCATAATGTGCCGCGTATTTCAAATAATGTTTTCCTTTTCCCCTCAATTCTTCGAGCATCTGAGTTTTGAGTCCGACATTATGCTGTTGTACAAGCTTTTATGGCAGTTCTTAAGGTTCTTAATTCAAGAGAGTGAGACGGCCGAATCCGAATTACTGGAGGGAAGTCTCGACCCGAAAATTCGACAATCCCAATGTCTCGACTGATGCTGCTCCACACTCTGAGTTAGTCCAAGAGTTTAATTTTCGCTCGTGAATTGAGAACTCGTCCAATCCAGCCGATGGCTGAGGAAATTCTGTACACTGAGTGCCGCTTTCAGACACGATCTGTGCAGTTTCACGACGCAGGGCCCCCACCTGCCGCTGGACATGGGCACTGCAGGAAGAGCAGAAATATTGTCGGTCCGTGACCTCCTCTTTTACCACGATGAGGCCACTCTCAGAGCGGAGGATCCACATCTCATATTTCGTTTAGCTAGCCTCCAACCTGATGGCGTGAAAACTGATCTCTCCTTCCAGTGATTTTTTTTTGTCTCCCCCTTTCCCTCTTCTCCGTCCTGGTCTCTTCCCTCTTCTCCCTATCTGCCCATCACCTCCCCTAGTGCCCCTCCTTTTCTTTCTCTCTTCGCCTATCAGATTCCTTCCTCTCCAGCTCTTTACCTTTCCCACCCACACAGCTTCACATATCACCTACCAGCTAGTCCTCCCTACCCTCCCCCCACTTTTTTATTCTGACGTCTTCCCTCTTCCTTTCCAGCCATGCAGTACACTGTTTATTCGTTTCCACAGATGCTGCCTGACCTGCTCAGTTAGGTCAGCATTTTGTACGTATAACTCTGGATTTCCTGCATCTGCAAAATCTCTTCTGTAACAGAAAATACACACGAGGCTGGAACAGGAGAAGGAATTTATTGTTTATGGAATTTTGGTATCGGCAGTAAGGCCGGCATTTACCGCCCACCGGCTGCACTTAAGAAGTTGGAAACGAGAGACTTCAGCTGCGGCAGTCCATGTGCTACCGGGCAGCGAGATCCGGACTCCACAACCATAAAGAAACAGCGGATATGTTTACAGCCGGGAAGAAAGGGAACCTGGAGCAGAGAGAATTAGCAGATTCTAATGTCAGATACCTCAACCACCTGGAAGAAGCGACGGTGTCAGGAACACAATTCGGGATTTCGAGGGAAAAGAACAGGAATGTGAGCAAACTGATAGGTCGATGGGGATTTTCAAGCTGACTGGATGTAGAACGGGATAGTAAATTGTACTAATAGTCTTGTTAATTATTCAATAACTTTTTATTTTAATAAAATACTAGCCTTGGTAAACACTTTAAATCTATTGTTTGAGAGTTAAATTAGAAGGATGCTCAAATATCCGAACAACGTTTTAAAATTTATGAGATGATCACTGTGAAA
Source organism: Mobula hypostoma (assembly GCF_963921235.1). Taxonomy (NCBI): domain Eukaryota; kingdom Metazoa; phylum Chordata; class Chondrichthyes; order Myliobatiformes; family Myliobatidae; genus Mobula; species Mobula hypostoma. The sequence continues at coordinate 10,052,230 of NC_086101.1, read as the reverse complement.
AGATTTGAGATTCTGTCTGTGGCTTGTTAGTCCGGCCATTGGACTCTTCGATCGATATCTAAATCGATGCCCACCAGCGCACCTCGATTTAATGCTGCTGCGAACTCCTAATGGATTCCGGTTCTTCAGTTTACAATCAGGTTGAATCCCACGATTTGAACCCTAGCAGCTCAGGCATAACCGAGCGGAGGGATCAAATCCAGGTCGCCGGAGCTAAAAGACAGCAGCTGTGTTAACTATCTCAGTGTGCTAGCCGGAACCGCGTTTGTGTTTGGGACGGTGCAGTGAATTTATCGATTGCATAAGATGTACAACAGTTGGATCAGTCACCATTGCTTTTTCTTTCCCCAGAAACGTCCCTTTATTCGCAAACGTTCCAAATGACTCCACAGTGCGTACATTTGTAACCACCCGCAGTACCTGGTACCATTCCAGGTCTCGGCTTTTCAAGTACGCGGGACTGGTGCCTCTCTCGCCCCTTCAGGCAGTGAGTTCCCATCCCTCACCCACCTCTGGTTAAAACATTTTCCCCTCTCCAATCTAATTCTTCTGACAATTGCTTCAAATCTCTGCCCCTGGTTTAGAACCCTGCTGAAATGATATACAGGTTCTTCCTATTTACTCTGTCGAGACCGCCCATCATTTTATACACCTCGGTTATGTCACAGTGCCCTGACATTCGGTTCTATTGCTATTAAACATGGGGTCAGAATACTTGAGGCTCCGTAGTCTAGGACTGAACTGCTCCCCCACCCCACCCCCCAGCTTCTCCCGGGAGAAGTCGTCCATCAGGATACTGCCCCCAGCTCAACAGTGGGCTCCGTGGTAACGCAGAGCCGCTGCCAGAAGAACTGACCGGCTGTGCTGACAGAACAGCTTCGACAGCTAGTCAGACTGTCGACTCACCTAGTCCTGACGAAGGGTCTCGGCCTGAAACGTCGACTGCACCTCTTCCTAGAGATGCTGCCTGGCCTGCTGCGTTCACCAGCAACTTTGATGTGTGTTGTTACAACAATGTAAATCTCCCTTTCTTTCCTCTTTTCCCTTGTCTAAACAATCCTGAACTATGGTACCAAACACGGCAGAATTTAACTCAATCCCCTAGGTACTTCTGTGTGGGAACAGTAGATCACACGGTGTCGGGGTTACAAGTTTAATCTTAGTACTCCAGAAAGGAAGGAGAGATATTCTTTGAAACTACAGACCAACTGGTCTGGCATCAAGAGTGGGGAAATAATGGGAAGTGTTATGAAGGAAGTGGTAACAGGGCACTTAGAAAATAATAATGAGATATGGCAGGGTCGGCACGGATCTATTGAAGGAAAGTCACGTTTCACACATCTGTTGGAATGTATCCGGAGGCATGGATGTAATGCAAAGATCAGAACACACGCAGCATTTTGCCTCCGAATGCCGCTGTAAGGAGCCAGTGAATATTACAGAACATTAGAGCGCAGGGGTTTGCAGGTAGTGTAATGTTGACTGAAGGATCGATAATGCATGGAAATAAAGAATCGCAAGAAAGGGGTTGCGGTTGGTTGTCAGGCCGTGTCTCGATTTAATTATTGACTTCCCTACACAGTCACTGTTTGACACGCCCAGTTCCTCTAACATCTTGCGTGTTACCCCAGATTCCAGTGTTTGCATTCTCTTGTGTCTCACGTCCGTGAGCAGGCCAGCACTGCTACGTGCCTGAAAACTTGGGGAGATTTGGATTGTCAGCGCACAAAACTTCTGCCCTGTGACGAGTTCGGCTCAGCACGACTGCACTGTCATCCATCGGTATTATCATTGCAGAGGAACCGTCCTGTGCTCAGCACATAAATGAAATTATGAAGAAAGCACGACAGCTCCTCTACTTCCTTGCAAGTTTACCAGGATTCGTCATGGCATCTAAACCTTTGACAAACATCGACTGATTTGAGGTGGAGTGTGTGCAGACTGGTTGCTTCAAGGCCTGCTATGGAAACACCAATGCCCATGAACAGAAAATCCAATTTAAAAAATCCTGGATACGGCTCGGTCCACCTCTGGTAAAGCCGTCCCCGCCATTGAGCACGTCTACACGGAGCGCTGTCGCAGGAAACCAGCACCCATCATCGAAGAGCCCTCCCACCCATGGCATGCTCTATTCCTGCTGCTGCCGCCAGGAAGAAAGTACAGGGACCTCCCGGACTTACTTCACCAGGAACAGTTATTGCCCCGCAACCAGCAGGCTCTTGAACCAGGAGCCCCATCACTAAACTGTTCCCACAACCTATGGACTCACTTCCAAGGACTCTTCATCTCAGATTGTCGATATTGATTATTATGATTAATTTTATTATTAGTTTTCTGAGCTCAAGCTAGTAATGCCTGATTATATAAGTTCGACGGACGGCGTCTAAACCGACTCGAGACATCGAAACGTTGGATCAATTCCACAAGGGACTATCGACTCAGATTCTAGCTCCAGGAATCCTGTCTGACCTGTTGTGCTTTTCCGCTATTTTCCTTTTTTTTAACATCAAATTCATTTTCTTTAGAACCGAACTTTGTTTTTTCAAAAACATTAGTCCACAATTGAATACAGGTTCAACATGGGAATCATGCTCCATTCATCTCGATTCAGACAATTTATGATTTGTTTCCCCGCGTTTTATTTACACCCACGCATCTCCCAACCACCCCGAGTCACCGTTATCTTTATTTTCCTGCCTTCACCATCAACACTTGTGCGATTCACTATAATTCGTCGGAGTGGACAAGCCGAGGGACTCAGAACCCGCCGCCCACGGCCGCTGGTGAACCCGCGAAGGTAATTGTTTCAATCACAGTACTTTTACAAAAGTATTTCAGTTCCGTTGACGGATGCAGTTGATGCATAATTAACACGTCGGCAGTCTGATATCAATTCGTATTTATTGAACTATCCCCACCTTTACATTTCCATCGGATTTATGCTCAGGATCATTGGGGTTTTACAATACGGAATTGGGGATCGAATGGAACCCTTTTGCGCCAACCTATTGTCTACAGCAGGGGTCCCCCAACCTTTTTTGCACTGCGGACCGGGTTCATATTGACAATATTCCTGCGGACCGGCTGACCCGAGGGGAGGTAGGGTTGCCAACGGACAAGAGTAGAGCCAATACGTTGTTTACACAGAGAGCCTACAATGACCATGAATCCTTGCGTGGGCACCAGTGTGCATGCGTGCTTTGCGTATGCGTGTACGTGCCGACGTTTTCTACAAACCGTTTTCGGTGATTCTGTTGCGGGGGGAGGGATGTTAATCACGACCGGAATATTGGTGATAAGTGCCTAATACACTCAATCCCGTTTCTAAAAGGGTTTATCTAACGAATTTAATATTAAACACACAGCGCATATTTTCCTCGCATGAATATAGTGATAAGTCAATTATCAGGGAGGGACGGGAGCTTGAAGTAAGTGGTGAAAACTTCCAGTAGAAGTGGTAGAGGCAGGTTCGATATTATTTAAAGGAAAATTGGATAGGTGTAGAGACAGAAAAGGAATGGAGGGTTATGGGCTGAGTGCAGGTCGGTGGGACTAGGAGAGAGTAGCGTTCGGCACAGACTAGAAATGCAGAGATGGCCTGTTTCCGTGCTGTAATTGTTATATGGTTATATAAGTAAGTCAATAGCATCATAACATTTTAAGTAACGTTTGGATATTAAACACACAGCACATATTTTCCCCGTATGAACATATAAAATCATTGCAACACACCAATATCGCTGAATCAGTGGGAGCCCTGGGCTGAATGCTTGTTTCCCTGCAACAAGATGGTCCTATCGAGGGGTGATGGGAGACAGCGATACTCGAAGGGGGTTCCTTATGTCCAGTCTATTCTGCAATTTGGTTTTTGTTCCATTCATTGCAGAGATATGTTGGAAATGGAAGCAACGTTTTCAGTGCTTCCGTGGCTATCGCAGGATATTTAGCCTTGACTTTGAGATCCAGAATGCCGGCAGAGATATTATGTCAATAATACTTTTCAGCCCACCGTCATTTGCAAGCTCGAGGAGTTGATCTTCTTACCGCGCTGACATGGATGACGCGCGGGCAATGACCTCGCATGCATAATGGCTCAACAGTGGGCGTGACAAGGAATGAGGAAAGGTACAGCTGACTCCTATGGCCAAATCATATCGTTCCCTCACGGCCCGGTAGCGTATGCTTTGCGGCCCGGTGGTTGGGGACCACTGGTCAACAGGATATCTGCGTCACAGCCTCTAACCCCCACTGCAATGCCGGTCCCGGGACCCGACCCTCTTTCACAGATCCAGAGCAGATTCTCAGCCACTTTTTGTCCCAAGTTGTGAAGAACGGATAAAGTTTTCCCGTGAATTTGTTCCCAGTGATGGTGTAAAGATGAGACTTGGTGCCGGCATCGTAAAATGAAACTGTCCCAAACTCGTAACTGAGATAAATTCCCACCCTCCGGGGAATGGGACGGGTAGGGAGACGGGATTCAGGGCAGGAGTTCACGTAAAGGTGGTTTTCGTTTCGCTCGATGGTCCATACTCCAGTCTCTGGTATTAAAGCTACCCACTTCTTCCTCTCCACAGACTCTGCGGCGACTCCCAGCCTCCAGACCCGACTGCCCGTCATCTGCACCTCCCAGTAATGTCTCCCCGACGTGAAACCCTCCGATCCCAGAACACATTCCCAGTCTCTAAACCTCTTCCCAGTGTCAGGGAGATCCCTCCAAGTGTCGGTGCATCTCACACTCTTTCGATCTTCAGACACATCAAGCCATGGGCTCGCTGTTTCGACATCCAACGTGACAGAATCTGGGGGTGAAACAGAGAATTAGGGAGTCCCCAGTATCAGGGAAAACTTGGGCTGCGTGACCCCGACACCGGGTGAGATACCGTTCGACCTCAGACACAATCGAATGGTCAACCAATAAAATAACTTTCTCGGGTTTCAATCAAGCATATCAGAGGGATAACAATCCTCTGCTCAGGGTCTTCTCCTAGCTGGAGAGCAGAGTCTCCTGGGGTTGTCGAGACGTGCAGCAGCATGTGGACGGGACAGGCAGTGGCAGTACAAGAAGGATCAGGAGATTGCGGGGTAGAGATGTAGAGCCGAGTTTTAAGTGCTCCGGCTGGAAAGGAAAGGGTGGGGATGGAGACAGATTAAGGGGGGAGGGGTGGTGGAATGGCGTGGGTATTGGAGACTTTAAGTGGAGAAGTCCTGATCACATTAACTGGAGGCAGTGGTGAGGGGCCAGGTGATCTGATCCTGCCCTATATTCAGATTGAAAGGGTATTGCTTCGACCATGGAAGCCACAGATGAATGGTCGAGTGTGAAATACTGTGAGTGGAGACTGAAAATTTGGAGGGTCACTACGGGAGACATGATTCACGCATGGAAAGATGGAATGTGTGCGACCAAGAATGGATTCAACTGGTTGACGTCAGTGAGAGATTTGACAAGATGTTCAGCTGGCCCAGAAGGTGAAACCACGTGGGATCCAAGCTGGAAATTTATTGCTGGCTTAAAATTACGGAGCACAAGGACACCAAATTTGTGTCAAATTTACCTTGCTTTATGGCATCAAACAATCCTCTCCACACTGTATACAATAAGGGCTGGTCAATTTTTTCTACCGGCAAGGAAGTATCTGCCACGGAAACTGTCAGGGCCTCATCACTAAACCTGCAAATATTAAACTGCTGGTTATAAACAGCAACAATTCACAAATCATTTTACAAAAAAAAGAAAAGCTGCAGTGAAGACCATGTCTTACCTGCTCTTCTGGTGAGAGTCCTCCTGAAACAAATGAAACATAAAATCTGAACTGACTGACTAACTGTCCACATCTTAACAGCAGGAGTTTCATTCAAATTCAAGCCCCTGAACATTCCCATTTCCCAACTCTCAGTCATCATGACACTCAGCCGGGAAAAGGGATATTGGAGTCTATAACTCAGAGGATAAAACTTCAGTGAAGATCAAGGAGGTTGGACACTGCTATATGGACAGGTTGTCAGTGATGATCAGAAAGTTGAATTTAAAATTATTGATGGATTTAACTTGGTTGGGATGGGTGTGAATATTTCTACTTTTATGCCCAGATGGCATGTTACCTCTGGTGTTACCTTGGGTGGAAGATGTCTTGGATCGTCTGCCAAACAGTCTCAAACTCAAGGACATGTTGCATTTTGCCACCAATGACCTAGGTAAAAAGTGGGATGAGGTCCGATGTAATGAGTATAGGGATGAAAGAAAAGAAATACAGAATGATGAATTGGTGCAGGGGGCAAAGTTTCAAATACTTGGATCATTGGAGCCTCTCCTGCGGCAGGGGCAATCTGTACAAGAGGGAGGGGTTGCACCTTAACTGAAGTGGAACCAATATCCTGGCCAGGAGGATCTCTAGTACCACTTGGGAGGGTTTAATCCAGTTTAGAAGGGAGATCCAGAACACCAGGTTAGAACGTGGAGGAGATGAGAAGAATATAGTGTGATGAAAAACCAAGTTATCAGAAGATTGATGCTGATGAGGCGTGTGATGTCGGGCAGTGCAGCGCGGCAGATTTTAAAGGAACAAAGCCTCATAGAGCGGGCAGCGTAGTTTGCGGGCTGCGGAGTGAGCCGGGAGCAGAGTGAAAATTTAAGGGCTTCAGCACAACGGGCTTAGGCGGAAACGGGCGAGGCGAGGAAGGTTTGGCATTCATTTTCTGTTGTTATTTGAGGAGAGGGGCAGTATGAGTGTGAGGGCAGTTTGCTGTTCTCGGTGTCGGATGTGGGAGGCCCTTGAGTCTCCAAGCCTCCCGGACGTCTACATCTGCGCCAAGTGCATCGAGATGCAGCTCCTAAGGGACCGCGTTATGGAACTGGAGCTGCAGCTCGATGACCTTCGTCTGGTCAGGGAGAGCGAAGAGGTGATAGAGAGGAGTTGCAGGCAGGTGGTCACGCCGGGGCCACGGGAGGCAGACAAGTGGGTCATGGTTAGGAGGGGGAAGGGGAAAAGTCAGGTAATAGTGAGTACCCCGGTGGCTGTGCCCCTTAATAACAGGTACTCCTGTTTGCGTGCTGTTGGGGGGGACAGCTTACCCGGGGGAAGCGACAGTGGCCGTGCCTCTGGCACAGAGTCTGGCCCTATAGCTCAGAAGGGTAGGGCAAGGAAGAGGAGGGCAGTTGTGATAGGGGACTCAATAGTAAGGGGGTCAGATAGGCGATTCTGTGGACGCAGTCCAGAGACCCAGATGGTAGTTTGCCTCCCTGGTGCCAGGGTCCGGGATATTTCTGATCGTGTCCAAGATATCCTGAAGTGGGAGGGTGAGGAGCCAGAGGTCATGGTACATATAGGTACCAATGACGTAGGTAGGAAAAGGGATGAGGTCCTGAAAGGAGAATATAGGGAGCTAGGAAGGGAGTTGAGAAAAAGGACCGCAAAGGTAGTAATCTCGGGATTACTGCCTGTGCCACGCGACAGTGAGAGTAGGAATGCGATGAGGTGGAGGATAAATGCGTGGCTGAGGGATTGGAGTAGGGGGCAGGGATTCAAGTTTTTGGATCATTGGGACCTCTTTTGGCGCAGGCATGAGCTGTACAAAAAGGATGGGTTACACTTGAATCCTAGGGGGACCAATATCCTGGCAGGGAGATTAGCAGGGGCTACTGAGGTGACTTTAAACTAGAATGGTTGGGGGGTGGGTATCAAATTAAAGAGGCTAGGCGTGAGGAGGTTAGTTCACAGCAGGGGGATGGGAACCAGTGCAGAGAGACAGAGGGTGTAAAGTGAGGGTAGAAGCAAAAAGTACTAAGGAGAAAAGTAAAAGTGGCAGGCCGACAAATCCAGGGCAAGCATTAAAAAGGGCCACTTTTCAGCATAATTGTATAAGGGCTAAGAGAGTTGTAAAAGAACGCCTGAAGGCTTTGTGTGTCAATGCAAGGAGCATTCGTAATAAGGTGGATGAATTGAAAGTGCAGATTGTTATTAATGATTATGATATAGTTGGGATCATAGAGACATGGCTCCAGGGTGACCAGGGATGGGAGCTCAACGTTTAGGGATATTCAATATTCAGGAGGGATAGACAAGAAGGAAGGGGAGGTGGGGTGGCGTTGCTGGTTAAAGAAGAGATTCACGCAATAGAAAGGAAGGACATAAGCCGGGAGGATGTGGAATCGATATGGGTAGAGCTGCGTAACACTAAGGGGCAGAAGACGCTGGTGGGAGTTGTGTACAGGCCACCTAACAGTAGTAGTGAGGTCGGAGATGGTATTAAACAGGAAATTAGAAATGTGTGCAATAAAGGAACATCAGTTATAATGGGTGACTTCAATCTACATGTAGATTGGGTGAACCAAATTAGTAAAGGTGCTGAGGAAGAGGATTTCTTGGAATGTATGCGGGATGGTTTTTTGAACCAACATGTCGAGGAACCAACTAGAGAGCAGGCTATTCTGGACTGGGTTTTGAGCAATGAGGACGAGTTAATTAGCGATCTTGTCGTGAGAGGCCCCTTGGGTAAGAGTGACCATAATATGGTGGAATTCTTCATTAAGATGGAGAGTGACATAGTTAATTCAGAAACAAAGGTTCTGAACTTAAAGAGGGGTAACTTTGAAGGTATGAGACGTGAATTAGCTAAGATAGACTGACAAATGACACTTAAACGATTGACGGTGGATATGCAATGGTAAGCATTTAAAGGTTGCATGGATGAACTACAACAATTGTTCATCCCAGTTTGGCAAAAGAATAAATCAAGGAAGGTAGTGCACCCGTGGCTGACAAGAGAAATCAGGGATAGTATCAATTCCAAAGAAGAAGCATACAAATTAGCCAGAGAAAGTGGCTCACCTGAGGACTGGGAGAAATTCAGAGTTCAGCAGAGGAGGACAAAGGGCTTAATTAGGAAGGGGAAAAAAGATTATGAGAGAAAACTGGCAGGGAACATAAAAACGGACTGTAAAAGCTTTTATACATATGTAAAAAGGAAAAGACTGGTAAAGACAAATGTAGGTTCCCTGCAGACAGAAACAGGTGAATTGATTATGGGGAGCAAGGACATGGCAGACCAATTGAAAAAGTACTTTGATTCTGTTTTCACTAAGGAGGACATAAATAATCTTCCAGAAATAGTAGGGGACAGAGGGTCCAGTGAGATGGAGGAACTGAGCGAAATACATGTTAGTAGGGAAGTGGTGTTAGGTAAATTGAAGGGATTGAAGGCAGATAAATCCCCAGGGCCAGATGGTTTGCATCCTAGAGTGCTTAAGGAAGTAGCCCAAGAAATAGTGGATGCATTAGTGCTAATTTTTCAAAACTCGTTAGATTCTGGACTAGTTCCTGAGGATTGGAGGGTGGCTAATGTAACTCCACTTTTTAAAAAAGGAGGGAGAGAGAAACCAGGGAATTATAGACCGGTTAGCCTAACGTTGGTGGTGGGGAAACTGCTGGAGTCAGTTATCAAGGATGTGATAACAGCACATTTGGAAAGCGGTGAAATGATCGGACAAAGTCAGCATGGATTTGTGAAAGGAAAATCATGTCTGACGAATCTCATAGAATTTTTTGAGGATGTAACTAGTAGAGTGGATAGGGGAGAACCAGTGGATGTGGTATATTTGGATTTTCAAAAGGCTTTTGACAAGGTCCCACACAGGAGATTAGTGTGCAAACTAAAAGCACATGGTATTGGGGGTAAGGTATTGGTGTGGGTGGAGAATTGGGTAGCAGACAGGAAGCAAAGAGTGGGAATAAATGGGATCTTTTCAGAATGGCAGGCGGTGACTAGTGGGGTACCGCAAGGCTCAGTGCTGGGACCCCAGTTGTTTACAATATATATTAATGACTTGGATGAGGGAATTAAATGCAGCATCTCCAAGTTTGCGGATGACACGAAGCTGGGTGGCAGTGTTAGCAGTGAGGAGGATGCTAAGAGGATGCAGGGTGACTTGGATAGGTTGGGTGAGTGGGCAAATTCATGGCAGATGCAATTTAATGTGGATAAATGTGAAGTTATCCACTTTGGTGGCAAAAATAGGAAAACAGATTATTATCTGAATGGTGGCCGATTAGGAAAAGGGGAGGTGCAACGAGACCTGGGTGTCATTATACACCAGTCATTGAAAGTGGGCATGCAGGTACAGCAGGTGGTGAAAAAGGCGAATGGTATGCTGGCATTTATAGTGAGAGGATTCGAGTACAGGAGCAGGGAGGTACTACTGCAGTTGTACAAGGCCTTGGTGAGACCACACCTGGAGTATTGTGTGCAGTTTTGGTCCCCTAATCTGAGGAAAGACATCCTTGCCATAGAGGGAGTACAAAGAAGGTTCACCAGATTGATTCCTGGGATGGCAGGACTTTCATATGAAGAAAGACTGAATGAACTGGGCTTGTACTCGTTGGAATTTAGAAGATTGAGGGGGGATCTGATTGAAATGTATACGATCCTAAAGGGATTGGACAGGCTAGATGCAGGAAGATTGTTCCCGATGTTGGGGAAGTCCAGAACGAGGGGCCACAGTTTGAGGAAAGAGGGGAAGCCTTTGGAAACTTTTTGGAGAGATATTTTCAATATTATTTCTAAGGTATTAAATATAGATATCTCTCCTCACCCTATTACTGCTATCTTTGGACTACCTAAAATTTCTAGTAATCTTTCCCCTTCAGCCCGTAGAATGATTGCATTTCTTACTTTAATGGCGAAAAGATGTATTTTACAACATTGGAAAGAGCTTAATGCTCCAACTACCTTTTTTTGGTTTTCTCAGACGATTTTATGTTTGAATTTGGAGAAAATTAGAAGTAACCTTTATGATTCTTCATTTAAATTTGAACAGATTTGGGGACCTTTTATTCGATATTTTCATTTAATGTAATATTTACCCTTCTTGTTTTTTTTTCACTGTTTTTAATGGAGGTCGGGATTGAGGACGTGATTTTAAGTTTAACTCTGTTTGGTTTCAAGTTAGCCCATTGCTTTGCTTTGCTTTTAGTTAGCTGCACGGTGGGTTTTTTTTTGGGGTTTTTTTTTTCTTTTTTTTCCATTGATATATATAAAATTTAGTATACTATTATGTTATCTTGGTTTCTTATGTTTAAATTACATTGTTTGTAGTAATTTCTTTTTGGTATTGATATCTTTTGGAATTTTATTATACTTTAACATTGTATTAATGTTTATATGGCTTACCTTTTTTGTATACTTACTCAATAAAAAGATTTAAAAAGAAAGAAAGTAAGAGGGAGTTAGATATGGCCCTTGTGGCTACGGGGGTCAGGGGGTATGGAGGGAAGGCTGGGGCGGTGTTCTGAGATGGATGATCAGCCATGATCATAATAAATGGCGGTGCAGGCTCGAAGGGCTGAATGGCCTACTCCTGCACCTATTTTCTTTGTTTCTATGTTTCTATAAGAGAGACAAAGGGAGAAGCATTCAACATGTTAATTAGAGAGGAGAGAGATTAAAGAAAAGAAACACAGTTCTGAGTATTGACAGACCAGTCGCTTTGAATCTGAACTGTTTGAAGTTTGATGAACAGGTTATACCCCAGCAAGGGGATAAAAGGAACAGATTCGCTAAGGCAACACACATCACGAGATCACGACATAACGAGACCCTGGAAGTGCGGTGTGCCCCCCCCCCCCACAAGTTGGTGGGAGTTTGGAGGTCTGGTCGCGGGACCGAACATAGATACACAGGGTGAAAAGGTACGATCGGCGGAAACCTGGTGTGTGTGTCCACCCTTGCCTGGGTGCCGGGTTCACCATGGAAGATTTATCGTATCCGGAATGGAGGGGTCACAGTCGGTGACCTCAGAAGACATTAAAAAGGACTCGCCGGAAAGCTAACTGCGGGGAACATCAAAGGTCTGTTGAATCGAAATTTGCATTCGCTCTCTCTCTCTCTCTCCAATGGCACAACAGCGATTACTACGAACTGTACTCAGCTGAACTGAACTCTGCGTCACTTGAGACTGGTCATTTTACCCCTCGACTGCAATAGAGCTTGACTTATTCCCATTTATCCTAATTCTGTGTACATGTGTGTTTTTATCATTGCTAACGTGTTGCATTTATATCTTTATGATTAGAGTACTGTGTTACTTATTTCTTTAATAAAACTTTCTTAGTTCCAGTAATCCAGACTCCAACTAAGCGGTCCATTTCTGCTGGTTTGGCAACCCAGTTACGGGGTACATAACATAAGTGGGGTTCTCGTCTGCGATTTTGAACTTCAAATTTGGGACTGGGTAAATTGATTGGGTAAAATTTCCAAAAGAAAGAAAGGACAAACAGCAGAAATGGAGATTGAGTAATTACTAAAGGCGCCAACCTTGGAGGCATTAGAGGATGCCAGGAAGTCAGAATTGGCAACTGTGGCCAAACGGTTGAATCTTTTTAAGGGGAAGTTGACAATGAGGAGAGTGGAGATGCACAGAGCTATCATAGAGCATTATGTATCTGAAGGTGTGTTTCCCCAAGGGGAGTTGGAGGTGGTGTCTATGGGCAAACCTGGTGGAGAAGCAGTACAGCTGCAGATTGAAAAATTGAGACTCGAGCACAAGTTCCGGGTAAAACAGCTGGAGCGAGAGGAGAGGGACAGGCAGATGGAGCGAGAAGAGAGGGAGAAACAGAGGGAAAGGGAATTTGAGCTGGAGAAGTTAAAGATGAGGCTAGCGCAGGGGCCAGTGCCGAACCAAGGTGGAGGGTTCAGGGCGACCCAGGAGGTTAGACTGGTTCACCCATTTGAGGAGTCCGATGTTGATTGGTACCTTCTCCATTTTGAAAAAGTTGCTGCAAGTCAGGACTGGCCGAGGGATAAGTGGGCTGCTTTGCTTCAGAGTGTACTTAAAGGAAAAGCCCAACAAGCTTACTCGGCATTGTCTGCAGAAGATGCCCAGAGGTATGATGTAGTGAAGGAGGAGATACTCAGGATTTATGAGTTGGTCCCGGAGGCATACCGGCAGAGGTTCCAGAATGCGAGGAAGCAGTGGGGCAGCATGTATTTAGAGTTTGCCCATGAGATGCAGATGTATTGTGAGCGTTGGTGCACCTCGAAAGGGGTCAATGTGGATTATAACGGACTGCTACAGCTAATACTGATTGAGCAGTTTAAAGGTTGTGTCCCTGAAGGTATGAGACCCTACCTAGATGAGAAAGAGGCAGACACTTTAGCCGCAACTGCTAAGTTAGCGGATGAGTACGCGTTAACGCACAAAGCGGAGTTTACCCCGAGTAAAGGCTACCAGAAGGGTAGTCAAGAGGGCGGGGAGAGTCTGCCAGAAAAGTCAGAAAGTAAGCCGGGGATTAGTGAGAAGGATAAGGTAGACCAGGAGCAGTTTGGTAGGAAGTCTCCTAGGGTCGTATGCTATAATTGTGGGAAAGCCGGACACTTTGCGTCCAGGTGCTTTGCCCCAAAGAAGAAGACGGGGAAAGGAAAAACGACGGTTCCGACTGGCTGTATTGAGCTGGTAAACAAACTGCTAGTGGAGGAGAGGTCTGATAAAGTTCAGGAAGGGTGCGAGAGGTTTATCTCGGCTGGATTGGTGTCGGTGAAGGAGGGGTTAAACCCGGTTCCAGTACAGATCTGGAGAGACACTGGAGCTTGTCAGTCATTGATATTAAAGAGTGTGTTAGACTTTAGTTCAGAGACCCAGACTGGGGAGGTCAGGGTGATAAAAGGCATTGGGAAAGGGACTGAAGCAGTACCTTTGCACCAGATACACCTAAAAAGCGCCTTGGTCTCCGGACCGGTCACGATCGGGGTGAGGCCCGAACTACCGATGGAAGACGTGGAGGTCTTACTCGGTAATGACCACGCCGGCGGAGAGGTGTACCCAGCAGTAAGATTGACAAGCCAGCCTGCCAGCATTGAGGCCCCGCCCAAGGACTCACAGGTTTATCCCATTTGCGCAGTGACTTGGCGCATGTCCAGAAAGGCTGCCAAAGCGAATGTAGATTTAGCGGAGACGTTTTTACCAGCCTTGTACCAGGAGGGGTTAGAAAGTGAGAAGAAGGGGCGTAGTGAAACAGAAGTTAAGGTAGACTTATCATTAGCCAGGAAGGAATTTATACAGGCACAGGAGCGAGATGAGGAGCTGATGGTTTTGGCGGAGACAGCTCTCTCTGAAGCAGAATTAAAAAGGGAGCCAGTGGGCTATTATGTGAAGGAGGGAGTACTAAGGAGGAAATGGAGACCAAGTACCGTGCCCGCAGATGAGGAATGGGGGGTGATGGTGTCGAAAATTTATGGGGATGAGATTCTTAACCTGGCCCACAAGATACTCCTCGGTGGACATTTTGTGGGGAGGAAAACAGTCGGTAGGATCATGAAAGAGTTTTACTGGCCGCACAGGAGGAAGGACACTATTGACTATTGTAGACGTGAGCTAACACAGTTACAGGCTATTAATATGTTAAAAGCTTACCATGATCAGAAAACAGACCTAGTCGGTGTTATCATGAAAATTACTGAGGCTAGGGTGCCACCTGATAAGGGGAAACCCATTTTGAAAAGGTAAGTATGGTGCCGACCAGATGGGAGAACTCTATTGTTTTGGCCAACTTTGCTGATGAGCTCTCTCACGTAACCCCCGAACAGAGTGAGCCGACAATAAAGCTAATTAAACAGCACGCACACGTACGTCTGGATGTCCCGAGGCGATGCAAAGAGCCGGGACATGGTGTTGTTGTCACATCAGGTCAGCCTAGTGAGCAACATCCCTATTTAGGATGATTAATTCAGTGACAAAAGGGCTAAAGAACACAGAAGCGTATATTGGCGATTTAGTGGTGTGGAGTGACACGTGGGAGGAGCACATTGTGGCACTGTTTAAATGGCTGTTTGAAGCCAGCCAAACAGTGAACCTCGCAAAAAGCGACTTCAGCCACGTGAAGGTCACTTCTATGGGGTTTGTGGTAGGACAGGGGCAGCTGGCTCCAATGCAGGCTAAGGTGCTGGCTATCTCTGAAGTCCCCACCCTGACAGACAAGAGAGCCCTGAGAAGGTTCTTGGAGATGGTGGGGTACTATCGGAAGTTTTGCAAAAACTTTGCGGATATTACCCTCCCTCTTACTAAGCTCCTGCAAAAGAATGCGAAGTTTGAGCGGGGATGACCCTTGTTATATTTGTCCAGGACGGAAACCACTGAGAAGTTACACTGATCACAACTCATTAGTGTTTTTGACCACCATGAAGTTTGCTAAATTGGAGCCTGGTCTTAGAGGATTATTAAAATAACACATATAAAAGGAACGGAAAGGTGATTGCTGACTGTCTGTCAAAGTGTTGACAACTTAAAGTTCTCTGTATTAGCCAAATAGCTGATGACCCTGTATATTGGTGTGTATCTAATAATGTATTCATGCCTATAATTTTTACCCCGGTAAAAATCCTTTGAAGGGTAGGGGTGTGACGAAAAACCAAGTTATCAGAAGATTGATGCTGATGAGAGAGATAAGAGAGACAAAGGGAGAAGCGTTCAACATGTTAATTAGAGAGGAGAGAGGTTAACGAAAAGAGACACAGTTCTGAGTATTGACAGACCGGTTGCTTTGAACCTGAACTGTTTGAAGTTTGATGGATTGGCGATACCCCAGCAGGGGGATAAAAGGAACAGGTTTGCTAAGGCACGACAGACACCACGAGATCCCGAGATAGCGAGACCCTGGAAGTGCGGTGTGCCCCCCCCCCAACAAGTTGGTGGGAGTTTGGAGGTCTGGTTGCGGGACCGACCATAGACGCACAGGGTGAAAAGGTACGATCGGCGGGAGCCTGGTGTGTGTGTCCACCCTTTCCTGAGTTCCGGGTTCACCAAGAGGGGTCACAGTCGGTGACCTCAGAAGACATTAAAAAGGGCTCGCCCGAAAGCTAACTGCGGGGAACATCAAAGGTCTGTTGAATTGAAATTTGCATTCGCTCTCTCTCTCTCTCTCTCCAATGGCACAACAGCGATTACTACGAACTGTTCTCAGCTGAACTGAACTCTGCGTCACTTGAGACTGGTCATTTTACCCCTCGACTGCAATAGAGCTTGACTGATTCCCATTTATCCGAGCTCTGTATACATGTGTGTTTTATCATTGCTAACCTGTTGCATTTATATCCTTACGATTAGAGTACTGTGTTACTTATTTCTTTAATAAAACTTTCTTAGTTCCAGTAATCCAGACTCCAACTAAGCGGTCCATTTCTGCTGGTTTGGCAACCCAGTTACGGGGTACGTAACAATAGATATAATGACCAGTAAGAACAGAGAGCAGCAAGGTAATAGACACAATAGGATGGATGGGTTAAAGTGTGTGTATGAAGGGAGGTGAATTTGGAGCATGGAACAGCACATGGTCCAAGATGTTGTGTCCATTACAGAGATGTGGTTGAGAGAGGGACAGGAATAGATACTAACATTCCAAGGATTTGATGTTGTAAGGAAGTATGGAGTAGGAGATAAATGGAAGCGGGTGCATTATGCTATTAATCAGGGACATAATTACAGCTGCACCCAGTCCAGCCATAACAGGGGGCTCAACCACAGGTAGAACTTCACAATAGGAAACGCTGGTGGGATTATACGACAGACCCCACACCCAACACCCCGCGACAAGCAATGTGACTGTGTGTAAAAGCTATGCAGGCAGAAGGTGTAAAGCTGTATAAACAACCGGATTGTGGTAAGTGACTTCAACTTCCCTAACATAGACTGGGAGCTCCCTAGTCCAACAATGAATGCATCTAGGAGGGTTCTGAAATCAATATGTAGACAGTTCAGCGAGAGGAAGGACAGAACTTAACCTCGTGTTCAGTAATGAGCCTAGCAAATTGAATGTTTTTTTTTGGTGGGAGCATGGTTAGAGAACAGTAGGCACAGCTCCTTAAATTTTATGACAGCTATAGATAAAGATAAGTACAGACATTACAGGAGAGCAGGGAAGTTACAATAATTTTAGGCAGGACTAAGGGAGAGTTAATTGGAAACAGTAGTCATTTGGTAAATCCACATCTGGCATGTGGAGAGTGTTGACAGAATAATTGTACAGAGTATAGGACAGCTATGTTCCAGCAGGAATGATGGACAATGATGGCACTGGATAACAAAAGAGAAGATAAAAGAATTATATGTAAAGTCTTGTAAACTAAATTCAATGGAGCTTTTGATGTTTGCAAAGAAGCCAGCAAAGAACTCCAGAAGGAAATTAGGAGAGCCAGGAAGGGCCATGAAAAGTCTTTGGCAAATAGAAACATAGAAACATAGAAAATAGGTGCAGGAGTAGGCCATTCGACCCTTCGAGCCTGCACCGCCATTTGTTATGATCATGGCTGATCATCCAACTCAGAACCCCGCCCCAGCCTTCCCTCCATACCCCCTGACCCCCGTAGCCACAAGGGCCATATCTAACTCCCTCTTAAATATAGCCAATGAACTGGCCTCAACTGTTTCCTGTGGCAGAGAATTCCACAGATTCACCACTCTCTGTGTGAAGAAGTTTTTCCTAATCTCGGTCCTAAAAGGCTTCCCCTCTATCCTCAAACTGTGGCCCCTCATTTTGGACTTCCCCAACATCGGGAACCATCTTCCTGCATCTAGCCTGTCCAATCCCTTTAGGATCTTATACGTTTCAAAACGACGAATTAGGATCTCAAAACATTCTATACAAACATCAGCAGCAAGTGATAACAATGGAGCAGAATAAAGGAGGAAAAGGATAAAGCGGAGAAATATGTGCTTGGGGGCAGAGAATGTCAGTGATGTCTGAAGTAAGTAATTTACATCACTATTTACCAATTTAGTCTTTTATTCAATCTGGTTGCTCCATTGGTGCCTTCCCGGTAGAGAACCTGCAGAAGCATCTTACCAGGATGCCTCCTAGATGAGCGTGCACTTGCTATAAGGGGAGGTGGGACAGACTTGTGTTGTTTTATCTGGAGTGGAGGGTGTTGAGGGGGAGATCTGATAGAGCTTTCTAAGGTTATGAGAGGAAAAGATAGTGTAGGCAGCTGTTATCTTTTCACATGGTTGAGATGTTTAATATTGGAGGACAGTATTTAAGATGAGAAGGGGTAAATTCAGAGGAGATGTGGGAGAGAGGCGGGCACAGGGATGATGAGTGCTCAGATTGTGTTGCCTGGGGTGGTGGTGGAGGACGGAGATGTGCAAGAAGCTCTTAGGCAGATGAATGTGCCAGGGGGACGTGGACATTATGTAGGCAGAAGGAATTAGTTTGGTTGGGAATTTGATTCCTAATTTAATTAGTTCAGCACCACATCGTGAGCCAAAGGGCATGTCCTGTTCTGGGGAGAGCAAAAAGCAAAGTGAAAATATAAGGTGGTTTTAATGCAACATTTCAGGTGTCAGTGAAGAGGACGTGAAACTGCGAATGTGGTGGCAGCAGACAGCAGAGGTCATCTGGAATGGGGAAGCTCAGTAAGTACAGTACATGAAGGACAGTGTAATTCCAATTATTTATGATGGGCTTGGTGCACATGCTGGGAATATTGAGAACACACACAAAATGATGGAGGAGCTCAGCAGGTCAGGTAACATCTATGGAGGGAAATACACAGCTGACGTTTCTGGCTGAGAGCCTTTATCTTTGTGTGTAACTCACTACTGCTAATGCACACTGAATAAAGGTGATAAGTCAGAGGTGTGTGTCACATTCTGGAATTTAACCTCAGTCCCCACTGACCAATGAAAAGACACTCACTGCTTCAGAAGTTATTAGATATGACGGCTACTGGAACTGAGTGCGAGATTCCGGAAATATGCAGTATATTTGGTTGAAACGACGTCCAAATCTTTTAGAGGCTAATCTGGGGACAACAACAGCCTGAGAACAGACCATGTGTTTATTAGCTTTAAATCAGAGTTTTACCAATTGGCCAACATTTCATTTATTTAAAATATATCACTCCCCATATGGAACAGATCTCACATTTTTTGACTGTGCGCTTTTACTGAACCAAACTTTAATGTAACCTCTCACCTGCAGAAACATCACACTGTCGTTTTCATCCAACTGTTGCAGTAAATTCGAGAGTTCCTTCAGAAGAGAATTCAAATTCTCTTGAATGACTCGAAGATTTTTCTGCATCGAGTTTAGAATACTTTCCGCTTTTTCTCTGAGATCTCTGAGTAAGTGCTGCTCTTTCTCGTTGAGAATCTGGTGCATTTCAGCAAACTGCGAAGTGATGTGGGACTGTAGGCTGCTGGATTGTTCCTGTCAAATGAAAGACAATGATTAATATATTTATGGTGGCGTTATGACCATGAAAGATGACTGTTCCTCCATTTAAAGTCTATCCCATTTCCTCACACTTTCCTGATCCCTTTTCTCCCCCACGTTATCTCCCTGATGATTCACATACCACCCAATGTAAGTCACAAAGTTGATTGAAGTGACTATTTAACAGTTGACCCAGAAATACTTTTGGATGAGCCCTGTCATGGACACAGAAGAGCGTAAACTCAACGCAGTCAGCAGGATCGAAATAGGTCATAGAATCTGTGAAACCACGGGACTACCTGCTGCAAAACTGCAATTGTGCATGAAATGGAACCAAACCACACGAGAGTATCGGAATTCTCCTCAGGAAGCCTCACCCGAACTCGGGAGATCTTATCTTTCTGTTGCCGTTCCATTTCCAGGAGCACTGATTTCTTCTCTGTGAGAAATTTTATGGAAGATTTCACCCGATCCTAGGAATCAGTAAATAAGACCATCAGAAAATAAAGATACAATGAGGAGAATGCGTGTTCAGTATGTTTTACCTTGCAGATTTCAACAGCTTCTTTAATCGGCATGAAGTCATGAGACTTGTGTTCCTGCGCAGTCGCACAAATCACGCAGATCAATTTCCTATCAGTTTCACAAAACAGTTTCAATTCTAACTCGTGTTCTTCGCAGTGAAGTTTATTTTCCTTCTCTTTCGGCTTCAGGTATAGATTCCGAGCTTTCGCAGCCAGTCTCCCTAAAATCCGACTTGCCCTGAGGGTCCGGTCCGCAAACTCTGTTTTACATTCCGGGCAGGAGTTGTTCTCCTCCCTTTCCCAGCAGCCTGTGATACAGGAGCGGCAGAAATTGTGTTCACATTCCAGTGATACTGGATCAGCGAAGAAATCCAGGCAGATGGGACAAATTGTCTCCTCGATTAGACTCTCGAAATGATCTTTGGAAGCCATGTTAAACCCCGACACTTCCTGATTCAGGATCATTTCAATTTCCGAGGGGCTGCTGAACCCATGCACTACCGTGATTGTCCACTGCAGGCGCTGCAGTTTTCGGGTATGAGCGTTCTTTTGCTGCAAATAACTTTCCTGGCTTCTTCTGACTCATCACAGAAAGCGAAGGAAACAGAAAGAGAACAAGCACGTCTGAATGTGAAAGAAACCGGAAGGAAGTATCCCTGCCCGGCCAGGGCATATGGAAAAATGAAAAGGAACTGAAATAATTAGCAACACACATAAAAAGTGCTGGTGAACGCAGCAGACCAAGCAGCATCTATAGGAAGAGGTACAGTCGACGTTTCGGGCCGAGACCCTTCGTCAGGACTAACTGAAATAATTATTTTGACTAGGATGTAAAAGAATGGTTAAATGTAGAAACATAGAAACATACAAAACCTACAGCACAATGCAGGCCCTTCGGCCCACAAAGCTGTGCCGAACATGTCCTAACCTTAGAAATTATCTAGGGTTACACAAGGCCCTCTATTTTTCTAAACTCCATGTATCTATCCAAAAGTCTCTTAAAAGATCCTATCGTATCCGCCTCCACCACCGCTGCCGGCAGCCCATTCCACACACTCAGCACTCTCTGCGTAAAAAACAGATGTAAAAACATCACTTTCTGTAAATAATTGAAATCTGAAATTAATCTGAAATATTCAGTCCTGGTCTTCGACCTTTGAGGATATCCATATGGAATATAAACACCTACTCTCCGTCCGCCAGAAAAGGCGGGATCTCCTAGTGGCCACCAATTTCAGTTCGACTTCCCATTCCCATTCTGGCATGTCACTCCATGGCCTCCTCTACTGTCGCATTGAGGCCACACTCAGGTTGGAGGTGCAACACCTTATATTCCGTCTGGGTAGCCTCCAACCTGATGGCATGAACATCAATTTCTCGATCTTCCTGTCATTGTTTCCCCCCCCCACCTCTCCTTCACCATTCCCTATTCCAATTTCCCTCTCTCACTTTATCTCCTTACATGCGCCTCCCCTCCCTCTGGTGCCCCACCCCTTTCTCCCATGGCCTTCAGTGCTCTCCGTTCAGATTCCCCTTCACAATCCCTTTATCTTTTTCACCAATCGACTTCCCAGCTCTTCACGTCACCCCTCCTCCTTTCCTGGTTTCACCTGTCACCTACTACCTTGTACTTCCTCCTCCGCCCTGCCACCTGACTTCTCATCTTTTTATTTCAGACCTGATGAAGTACCTTGGCCAAAAGCGTCAATTAACTCTTTGCCATAGATGCTGTATGGCTTGCTGAGTTCCTCCAGCATTTTGTGTGTCTTGCTTCCATTCCTGTCTGTATGTGTCTATCTAAATACCTCATAAATGTTGCTGTTTTATCTGCTTCCATCACCTCCCTTGGCGTTCCAGGATCTTAGAATTCTCTGTGTAAAATAAACTTGCCTCATCAATTTCCTCCAAACTTTCTGCTCCCTCGTTATATTTACTCCCTGTAGTATTTGACATTCCCAAGCTGGGGATAAAGGGGCTCTGACTGTATATCATGTCTGTGTCAGTTGTTGTTGATGACTGTTTCTTCGACAGGTGCTGAAGCACTGTGTTCCCAGACTTCTGAAACTTGTGATACCCTCAGTCTGTGATGCGCTCTCACTGGTAAGGAGATCGGGCGCGTGTGGACCAGAGTAATTCTCCACAACCTCTGTGGGACAGGGGAGGAGCTTTGGGTGTGCGCTCGGCATCTGATGCACATTCTGTCCCGACAGTGTGATGGTAGAGTGTGAGAGCGAATAACTGGAGCAATTCCCCCACGTGCTGGCCGCACAGGGAAATGCATCTTATTTTCCTCTATCCTCCTTCCCCTTCCTACACTTTTATTATTCTGGAGTCTTCCTCCTTCATTTCTGATTCTGAGGAAGGGTCTTGGACCGAAACGTCGACTGTTTGTTCATTTCCGTGAATGCAGCCTGACGTGCTGATTTCCTCCCGCATTTTGTGTGTCTTAGTTCGCCATCCTCACCTTATGGGTGAGAGCGGCTCTGCAATAATCTGAACTTTCTCACATCAGTCAGTTGGGTTGGCGGAGTCCTGAAATCCGGAGCGCAAGTTAACCTGTTGGAAGAACTCAATGGGTTAAGCAGCGTCAGTGGAGCCAAGAGGAGGGTCGGGATCCTGCTTCTGCAGGAATTTGGGCTGCATCGCCAGATTCCAGCATTTGCAGCCTCAGTCTCCTGAATTCAGGATGGAATGCAAGGTGTGGTTCCTCCAACCTGAGTGTTGCTTCATCTCGACAGTATAAACATAGAAACATAGAAAATAGGTGCAGGAGTAGGCCATTCGGCCCTTCGAGCCTGCACCACCATTCAGTATGATCATGGCTGATCATCCAACTCAGAACCCCGCCCCAGCCTTCCCTCCATACCCCCTGACCCCCGTAGCCACAAGGGCCATATCTAACTCCCTCTTAAATATAGCCAATGAACTGGCCTCAACTGTTTCCTGTGGCAGAGAATTCCACAGATTCACCACTCTCTGTGTGAAGAAGTTTTTCCTCATCTCGGTCCTAAAAGGCTTCCCCTTTATCCTCAAACTGTGACTCCTCGTTCTGGACTTCCCCAACATCGGGAACAATCTTCCTGCATCTCGCCTGTCCAATCCCTTTAGGATTTTATATGTTTCAATAAGATCCCCCCTCAATCTACTAAATTCCAATGAGTATAAGCCTAGTCGATCCAGTCTTTCATCATATGAAAGTCCAGCCATCTCAGGACTCAATCTGGTGAACCTTCTTTGTACTCCCTCTATGGCAAGGATGTCTTTTCTCAGATTAGGGGACCAAAACTGCACACAATACTCCAGGTGTGGTCTCATCAAGGCCTTGTACAACTGCAGTAGTACCTCCCTGCTCCTGTACTCGAATCCTCTAGCTATAAATGCCAGCATACCATTCGCCTTTTTCACCACCTGCTGTACCTGCATGCCCACTTTCAATGACTGGTGTATAATGACACCCAGGTCTCGTTGCACCTCCCCTTTTCCTAATTGGCCACCATTCAGATAATAATCTGTTTTCCTGTTTTTGCCACCAAAGTGGATAACCTCACATTTATCCACATTAAATTGCATCTGCCATGAATTTGCCCACTCACCTAACCTATCCAAGTCACCTTGCATCCTCTTAGCATCCTCCTCACAGCTAACACTGCCGCCCAGCTTCGTGTCATCCGCAAACTTGGAAATGCTGCATTTAATTCCCTCATCTAAGTCATTAATATATATTGTAAACAACTGGGGTCACAGCACTGAGCCTTGCGGTACCCCACTAGTCACTGCCCGCCATTCTGAAAAGGTCCCATTTATTCCCACTCTTTGCTTCCTGTCTGCCAACCAATTCTCTATCCACATCAATACCTTACCCATAATACTGTGTGCGTTAAGTTTGCATGCTAACCTCCTGTGTGGGACCTTGTCAAATGTCTTTTGAAAATCCAAATATACCACATCCACTGGTTCTCCCCTATCCACTCTACTAGTTACATCCTCAAAAAATTATATGAGATTCGTCAGACATGATTTTCCTTTCACAAATCCATGCTGACTTTGTCCGATGATTTCACCACTTTCCAAATGTGCTGTTATCACATCTTTGATAACTGACTCTAGCGTTTTCCCCACCACCGATGTTTGGCTAACCGGTCTATAATTCCCCGGTTCCTCTCTCCCTCCTTTTTTAAAAAGCGGGGTTACATTAGCCACCCTCCAATCCTCAGGAATTAGCCCAGAATCCAACGAGTTTTGAATAATTATCACTAATGCATCCACTATTTCTTGGGCTATTTCCTTAAGCACTCTGGGATGCAGACCATCTGGCCCTGGGGATTTATCTGCCTTTAATCCCTTCAATTTACCAAATACCACTTCCCTACTAGCATGTATTTCCCTCAGTTCCTCCATCTCACTGGACCCTCTGTCCCCTACTATTTCCAGAAGATTATTTATGTCCTCCTTAGTGAAAACAGAATCAAAGTAGTTATTCAATTGGTCTGCCATGTCCTTGCTCCCCACAATCAATTCATCTGTTTCTGTCTGTAAGGCACCTACATTTGTCTTAACCAATCTTTTTCTTTTCACATATCTATAAAAGCTTTTACAGTCAGTTTTTATGTTCCCTGCCAGTTTTCTCTCATAATCTTTTTTCCCTTTCCTAATTAAGCCCTTTGTCCTCCTCTGCTGAACTCTGAATTTCTCCCAGTCCTCAGGTGAGCCACTTTTTCTGGCTAATTTGTATGCTTCTTCTTTGGAATTGATACTATCCCTAATTTCACTTGTCAGCCACGGGTGTACTACCTTCCCTGGTTTATTCTTTTGCCAAACTGGGATGAACAATTGTTGTAGTTTATCCATGCGATTTTCTTTTAACGACTATGAACTAAAGACAGAGAAGAGAAAAAAAAAATCCTTTGTCACGTGTACAAAAGGTTGTTAGAGCCAGGGATTGTAATGGGGACAAGCACCCACTGCCTATTAAATGCTGCGAATGGTGGGCACCTGAAATAGCTTCTGACAACCAAGTCCAGCTCCTGGCCTTCACGTGTGGCTTGGCTACGAAGTCCGGTGAAACCGTGACTCTGTCAGAGGAAGGGGCAAATGAGGGTTACTGGCGCCTTTAATCCAGTCGCTTCTGGCAAATGGGGCTCATTAGCACGGTGGGCTCATTAGCACGGTTGGCTGGTCATCAAGGAGAAGGAAAACCCTGCTGCCTTGCGGATACTGTATACCCATTTATGAGGAAGGCTTCGGGAGTAGACTCCGACGGAAACATTCGGAGCCGGAGTCGCACGTTGAGTTCAAAGCTTACTAGCAACTCCTGCGATGCTGCTGGTGCCCCAAACTGTATCGATCTCCGTCATTCATTGGGTTAATCTTCGGAGAGGGCAGCTTGCTACATGGGCACGTCTTGATTTCCATATTGAGCTGCCCAGGCGCGCATCTCGACAGTCAGGACGCAATGTACGTGGTTGGCCCTGACCGACGAGGGCCTGAGTGACACAGAAATATCGAAATGCACAGGGAAAGGTGTCAATCAGAGTCAACAATCAACACAGTCTGTCCGGGGATTGTGCGGAGGGTATTTGCAAGGTTTACCAAGTTTCCGGGGCCAAAATAGCATAATTACGACTCACTAATCCTAACTGTCTGTCATTGGAATGTGGGAGGAAACTAGAGCATCCGGAAGAAACTATAGAATCGAACTCCGGTTGGTGATAACTGCCGCTGAAAAGTGATTGCACGAACTGCTACGCTACCCTGCCTTCCGACCTTTTTCTCCACTTTCCGTAGGGATCGTTCTCTATGTGACTCCCCGGTTTTCTCATCCCTCTCCACGGCTTTCCTTCCTGGCACCCATCCCTGCAAGCGAGACAAGTCCTGCACATGCCCCTATACCTCTTCCCCCATCATCATTCAGCTCCCCAAAGCGTCCTTCCAGGTGAGGTGAAACTTCTTTTGCGAGTCTGCCGGGATCATCCACTATATCCGGTGTTCTTCGTGCGGATTCCTCTACGTCGCCGAGGCCCGTGCAGATTGGGAACCGCTTCGTCGAGCGCCATCGCTCCATCCGCCACTTTTCGTTCAAGAGCCTGATGGTTGAGGAGTAGTAGCTGTTCTTGAACCTGGTGGTATAAGTCCTGAGGTACTTGTACCGTCTGCCTGACGGCAGTAGCGAGAAAAGAGCATGGCCTGGGTGGCGAGGATTTTTGATGATGGATGCTATGGCAACGATTCATGTGAATGTGTTCAATGCTTAGGGGGGTTTTATCGATGATGTACGGGGCCAAATCCACTACCTTTTGTAGGATTTTCCACTCAAAGACATCGGTGTTCCCATTGCAGGCCATAATGCAGCCAGTCAGCACACTTTGCACCAGACATCTGTAGAAGTTTGTTAAGGTTTTCTTTTCATGACAGGCCGAATCTTCGCAGACTCCTGAGGAATCCTTCACATCTCAGTTTTAAATGACCAGCCCCTTTAGATATATCTATGTTCATTTGTTTGTGACTCCCTCATTTATGAAAACGTCTCAACATCTGCCCGGTCAAGCCCTTTCGGCATCTGAATTCTCATGCTCCAGTGCTTCTATAACCCCCTTTGGGTCGGGAGAACAAACTGCACACAGTACTCCAGGTGACTCTCACCAAGATGCCATACAATTGCCTGCCAAATCACAGACTGGAGCTCAGACGCTCTGTTGACCGAGAGACAGAACCAAAGTTTCAGGTTAACAACCCAGCATAAAATTTCTGATAAACTGGCCTCTACCTGAACCAATGACCATACTCCTCTCTGCACAGATGCTGTCTGACCTGCATGATACATCTACAATATATATTTTGCTTATTGAATGCTGAGGTTGTGTTTGAAAATATCTGTGCCCCATTTTAGATTGTGTTGGCCATTTCTGGAAGTTAAAGATAACACAGTTGTTTTATTTACATCAGAGACAATTGTGCTGCTGGTGATAAATATTCTACATGTATATTAAGAGTACAAATGTAACGAGGGAGAATATATGATCAAGGGTGACCGGAGGCACAAAAAAATGACAGAGCCTGGATGCTGGAGCATCAAACAATCTGCTGAGGAATCTCAGCGAGTCGAGCACCATCTGTGGAGGAAAGAGATTGTCAAGGTTTCAGGTTCAGGGGTATACAGAGGAAAAAAATAGCTATGAGACAGGAGTTGAAGGTGCTTGGTGCACAGAGGAGTTGTGACAGATGGAAGATAAAATGTCTCCAGACAGATAAAAGTGGTTTAATTTAGTATGACAGCCAGCACGTACATCGCGGAACTAGTGAGACTCCGCGTGAGGGGAACTTTGCCAGATCAAATAGGGTCCGTGTGATTGATACGAGGTCAATGCTGCTTGGTCTATGCAGTCTCAGGATCTGCGTGTGGTGGTTTGATAACAACTGTGGGATCCCAGAAGTTCTGTAGGAAGCAGACCTGTGTTTACCTGTATTTGTGTGATTGTCCCAGCTTTTATCCCTATGGTTACCCAAAAGGATTTTTCATTTAATAGCTCTTGTGCTCATATCCATCTTCATCTCATGGGGTGGTTCTGAAGGCTGGAAGGGATTAGGATGTAGTTGTCCATGAACTGGTGGTGTTGTACCCTGTGTCAGTGTGTTCAGGTATCTCCAGCTGACCATGGGACAAGTGATGCATCCCAGCAGGTGGGTTTGCTACTGGAATAAAATATCTGTACCCCTTTCTCTCTACTATTACAACAATCTTTACGTCTAAGTCTTATTTAGAGATAACTCTTACACGATAACAAAGGGAACAGTATACGTTTTACTTCGCTTCATGGCATCATACGATTCTCCCAAAATGGTTTTCAGGACTGGAAAGGAATGAGTAAGAATGAAAAGTTGGGGAGAGGGGAGGAAGCATAGAAACATAGAAAAACTTCAGCACAATACAGGCCCTTCAGCCCACAATGCTGTGCCGAACATGTACTTACTTTAGAAATTACCTAGGGCTACAAATAGCCTCTCCTTCTCTAAGCTCCATGTACCTATCTTAAAAGACCCTATTGTATCCACCTCCACCATCGTTGCCGGCAGCCCATTCCATGCACTCACCACTCTCTGCATAAAATCTTACCCGTGACATCTCCACTGATCCTACAAGCACCTTAAAACTGTGCCCTCTCGTGTTAGCCATTTCAGCCCTGGGAAAAAGCCTCTGACTATCCACATGATCAATGCCTCCCATTATCTAATACACTTCTATCAGGTCACCTCTCATCCTCCGTCGCTTCAAGGCGAAATGGTCAAGTTCACTCAACCTATTCTCATGGAAGCATACACGAGGAAATCTGCAGATGCTGGAATTTCAAGAAACACACATAAAAGCAACTTTTATGTGTGTTGTCTCATGAGGCATGCTTCCCAATCCAGGCAACATCCCTTTAAATCTCCTCGGCACACTTTCTATAGGCTCCACATCCTTCCATAGTGAGGTGACCAGAACTGAGCACAGTACTCCAAATTGTGTCTGATCAGGGACCTAAAAAGCTGTAATATTACCTCTCAGCTCTTGAACTCAACCCCCCAGTTGATGGAAGCCAATACACTGTATGCCTTTTTAACTACACAGTCAACCTGCGCAGCAGCTTTGACTGTCCTATGGATTCGGACCCCAAGATCTCTCTGATCCTCCCTACTGCCAAGAATCTTATTACTATATTGTGCTATCATATCTGACCTACCAAAAAGAAACATGTTACGCTTATACAGGTTGAACTCCATCTTCTCAACCCAGTTTTGCATCCTATCGATGTCCCGCTGTAACCTCTGACTGCCCTCCACACTATCCACAACACCCCTAGCCTTTGTGTCATGAGCAAATTTACTAACCCATCCTCATCCAGGTCATTTATAAAAATCATGAAGTGAAGGGGTCCCAGAACAAATCCCTGAGGCACACCACTGGCCACTGAACTCCATGCAGAATATGACCCATCTACAACCACTCTTTGCCTTTTGTAGACAAACCAATTCATCCCCATGGATTCCATGCCTCCTTATTTTCTCAATAAGCCTTGCATGGGGTACCTCATTAAATGCTTTGCTGAAATCCATGTACAATACATTCACTGCTCTACCATCATCAATGTGTTTAGTCACATCCTCTTAAAATTTGGACAGGCTTGTAAGGCATGACCTGCCCTTGACAAAGCCACACTGACTATTCCTAATCATCCTATGCCTCTCCAAATGTTCATAAATCCTGCCTCTCTGGATTTTCTCCATCAACTTACCAACCACTGAAGTAAGACTTTACTGGTCTATAATTTCCTGGGCGATCTCTATTCCCTTTCTTGAATAAGGGAACAACATCTGCAACCCTCCAATCCTCCGGAACTTCTCTCATTCCTATTGATGATACAAAGGTCATTGCCAGAGGCTCAGCAATCTCCGCCCTCGCCTTCCACATTAGCCTGGGTTATATTTAGTCTGGTCCTGGTGACTTACTCAAATTGATGGTTTCCAAAAGCTCCAGCACATCCTCTTTCTTAACGTCTACATGCTGAAGCATTTCACTCCGCTGAATGCTGAAGCAAAGTATTCATTAAGTACCTCCAGTACCTCCTCCGGTTCCATACGCACTTTTCCACTGTCATACTTGATTGGTCCTATTCTTGCATGCCTTATCCTCTTGCTCTTCACATACTTGTAGAATGCCTTGGGGTTTTCCTTAATCGTAAGTTTTTTCTTTTCTTCCTGACTAGACTTTCAACAGCCTTTGTGCACCATGGTTCCTGTATTCTGCCATCATTTCCATGTCTCATTGGAACGTACCTATGCAGAACGCCACGCAAGTATCCCCTGAACATATGCCACATTTCTGGTGTTCATTTCCCTGAGAACATCTGCTCCCAATTTATGTTTTCAAGTTCCTGCCTGATAGCCTCATATTTCCCCTTACTCCAATTAAACGCTTTCCTAACTTGTCTGTTCCTATCCCTCTCCAGTGCTATGGTAAAGGAGATAGAATTGTGATCACTATCTCCAAAATGCTCTTCTACTGAGAGACCTGACACCTGACCAGGTTCATTTCCCAATACCAGATCAAGTACAGCCTCTCCTCTTGTAGGCTTATTTACATATTGGGCCAGGAAACTGTCCTGAACACAGCTAACAAACTCCACCCCATCTAAACCCTTTGCTCTCGGGTGATGCTAATCATTACTGGGGAAATTAAAATCCCCCATCACGACAACCCTGTTATTATTGCACCGTTCCATTATCTGTCTCCCCATCTGCTCCTCAATGTCACTGTTGCTATTGGGTGGTCTATGAAAACACCAAGTCGAGTTATTGTCCCCTTCCTCTTTCTAACTTCCACCCACTGAGACTCAGTAGACGATCCCTCCATGACTTCCTCCTTTTCTACAGCCGTGACACTATCTCTGATCACAGTGCAACGCCCCCACCTCTTTTGCCTCCCTCCCTGTCCTTTCTGAGTCATCTAAAGCCTGGCACTCTAGGTAACCATTCCTGCCCCCGAGCCATCCGAGTCTCTGTAATGGCCAGAGCACCATAGCTCCGAGTATTGATCCGCGGTCTAAGCTCATCCGCTTTGCTCAGAAAGGATAGCTGGAAAGTGATAGGTGAAGCAAGGTGGGTGGGAAAGGTCAACAGCTGGAGAACAATGTTGTGCCAACCATGTAACCTACTCTTGGAACTGCCTAGAATTACCCTACCGCATAGCCCTCTCCTTTTCATAGCTCCATGTACCTATCTAAGAGTCTCTTAAAAGACCCTATTGTATCCGCCCCCACCTCCGTCGACGGCAGTGCATTGCACGCATCCACCACTCCGTGGTGTGAAAAGCTTACCCTTGACATCTCCTCTGTACTTACTTCCAAGCACCTTAAAACTATGCCCCTCCTGTTAGCAACTGCACGACATGCAAGAAGAGGTAAGAAGCCAGCGCAAGAAACAGAAGGAAAGGCGAGGTGGGGCAATTTTTTTGTACGGGAAGGAAAAATCGATATTCATGCCAGTAGGTTGGAATCTACCCAGATGGAATATAAAATGTTGCTCTTCCACCCCCAGGGTGGCCGCATCGTGCCACGGGGAAGCCATGACCGACATCTTGGAAAGGGAATGGGAATGGAATTAAAATGTTTGACCACCGGGAAGTTCCACTTTAGACAGCTGGAGCGGAGGTGGTCGAAGAAATGGTGCCCCAATTTATGATGGATCTCACCAACGTAGAGGAGGCTGCATTGGGAGCACCGATAAAATAGATAACCCCAGTAGATTCACAGGCGGTGTTGCCCCACCTGGAAGAGCAGCTTAGGGCTTTGAACTGAAGTGAGAGAGGAGGCGAATGGGCAGGCTTAGCACTTCGTCGCATTCTTGCTGCTTGCAGGCATAAGTGTCAAGCTGGAGATTAGTGGGGAGGGCTGAACGGAGAAGGGAATCACAGAATGAGCGATCCCTGCAGAAAGAGTTCGGAGGTGGGGTGGGGAGGTAAAGATATGATTGGTGAAAGGATCCCTTTGGAGATGGCAGAAGTTGCGCAGAATGATGTGTTGGATGCGGAGGGTCAAGGGCTGGTAGTAAGGACAAGAGGAACTGTATTACTCTTAAGGCATTCGGGAAATGGAGAAGATGTGGGTGAGGGAAACATCAATGTTGGACGAAGGGAAACCCCATTCTTTGAAGAAGGAGAGCATCTCTGGTGTCCTGGAAAGGAAAACCTCACCCTGGGAGCAGCTGTGGCAGAGATGAAGGAACCAAGAAATGGAATAGCATTTTAAAGGAGAAACGGTAGAAAAAGGCATCGTCAGGATAACCATGGGAATCGGAAATTTCGTAGAAGATGCCTGTGGATAATCTGTCTCCAGAGATCAAGAAAGTGGAGCGAAGTGCCATAAAATCGGTTTAAATCCCTGTTTACATATTTCCTCCGGCACCATGCACCTTTACGCCACTGCACCAGTCACACACACTGCATGCAACTGTGATTAACGTGAACTGCGGAGATATTAAACAACGACGAACTCAGAGTCCAGATCACAATATTTCACTTCCAAGTAGTTTGGAGAAAATCCTCTGAATGTACAAATATTAAAGGAATCCATTTATTTCGGAAAGAACACCAGCTCGGCCCTGAACTAGACAGAACATTTACCAATTTCTGAATTATCGATAAATGCTGCATTTATTTCAGAAATACCACTCACAACTTTGTGACTATATTTTCACTGAATCAATCTGTAATGTAATCTCTTACCGTCAGAAATACTATATTGTCTTTGTGATCTATCTGTTCCTTCAAGTTTGAGGTTTTCTCCTGAAAAGAATTTAAATTCTCTTGAATCTCTCGTATATTTTTCTCCATTGGATTTCGAATCCTTTCCGTTTCTTCCCCGACATCTCGGAATAAGCGCTGTTCTTGGGAATTACAGAGATATGACCATCCCTCCGATCCCCTCTAACCCTCCATATCACTCAACCTTTCAGCCTTTCAGCCCATAGGGTCCTCACCCACTTACACTAATCTTACATTGCGGCTTCCACATTGGTCTCATCAGCCACATCAGTCTGCAGTGGAAGCGAGTTATCCTTAACTCCGGGAGACAGATGCAGAAGGTGCAGTTCCCTCTGCGGCCAGCAGATGGGACAATTGCTCCAGTTATTTGCTCTCAGACTCCTCTTTCACCTCCCGGGACGGAATGTGTCGCAGCTGCCCACTGTCCAACAGGAGATGTGGAGAATTACTCTGGTCCACAGCCCTCGTCTCGATACCAGGGAGCGAGCATCACAGACGGAGGGGATCACAAAGTCTGGGAACATGGTGCTTCAGCAGCTGTCGAGGAAACGGTCAACAACAATAACGGACACAGACAGGATTGACAGTCAGTGTGGGAATCATCATCAGCGTGGGAATGTCAAATACTACAGGGACTAAACATAAGGTGAGAGGTGAAAGTTTAAAGGAGATTGATGAAGGAAGTTTTTTTTTAACACAGAGAATGTAGGTTCCTGGAAGGTGTTGTGACGGCAGGTGGTGGAAGTAGATGTTACAGCAAAATTTCAGTGAAATTTCGACAGACACATAAACAGACAGGGAATGGAGGGTTTTGGACCATGAACAGTCAGATGGGATGAGATTGAACTGGCACAATATTCAGCACAGACTTGTGGGCCGAATGGCCTGTTCCTGTGCTGTATTGTTCAATGTTCAATGTTCAGCAGTTGTGGATGCAGCAGTCAACAACAACAACTGGTATTTCGGTACAGTCGCTGTGTAAATGCAGTAAAGTGTCCCGGGCGCTTAAACAGATGTGTTTCTCACTGGATACAGAAACAATGGATACAACAAACTCTGCAGACTGTTACATTCATTGGAGACAGTGGACTGAATACAGTCAACACGGGGTACAGAGGATGCTCTTTACAGTCTATGCGTCTGTCTAAATGTCACTGAAATGTTGTTGTTGTATCTGTTTCCACCTCCTACCCTGTCAGCACGTTCCGGGCACCGACCATTCTCTGTGTTAAAAAAACTTGCCTCATCAATCTCCTTTAAACCTTCCCCTCTCACCTTATATTTACTCCCTGTAGGAATTGACATTCCCACTCTGAGGATAAACAGACTCTGCCTGTGTCTGTTGTACTAACTGTTTCCGCGACAGCTGCTGAAGCACCGTTTTCCCAGACTTCTGTAACTTGTGATCCCCTCAGTCCGTGATGCTCCCTCCAGGGTAAGGACAGGGATAGAGGATCAGAGTAATTCCCGACAGCTCCTGCTGGACAGTGGTGAACTCCGAGTGAAGCAGAGCGTGAGGGCGAATAACTGAAGCAATTCCGCCACCTGCTGGCCACACGGGATGTTACACAATCCATTCCGCATTCGTTTCTGACTCAGCTCAAGGACCACGCATATGCATTCACAAACACAACAGATGTTGCGCACATGCTCAAGGTAACAAAAAAGATTTTATTTGAACCAGCACAAATGCAATACAGAACAGAAAATAAAAGTCTGCAGTAGTAGCTGTGTAGAAATCAAAATAGTACCTGTCATTCACTGAGCCGATCTCTGCAATGTCAGAGGGAAATCAGAGATCCAACGATCTTTCAAGCAACCTTTTGCTTTCCCCTCTCCCCTTCTGACTCTAACTTATCAGTATCTTCCTTAACTCCTAGCACTAACACTGGTTATGACCTAGCCTCAGACAAAACTCTCCCACTACTCAAAGAAAATGTCCCTTTTTACACCATTTGAGATTCTATCAAAGCATAACATAATTATCACCCCAGTATTTTCCAATACCTTGGTGGTACCAGCTGCACCCTCTTATTTCTTACAACCTTCAGCCCAGACACAGAATTAAGGACGAAGGGGACATTTTGGTATTTCATCTGAATAATGTGCTTTCAAAGTTGAGACAAGATGTTGGTCAATATGAGAAAAACAGGTCGTTACCACATTCCACCTGACACCATTTTGTCTTTAAACTTCCATTTTATTTCGCCATGTACCAATAAGGAATCACAATTAACTCTTTCCTTACACAGGGAAATGAACGTTCTCCAGCAGTTTCCCGGAGTTGAGGGTCACTCGCTCCAGAACTGAGGTGACTGAAGAGGCCAATGAGGGATCTGCAGTGTAGGATTAGTGTAAGTGGGTAGGTAATGGTTGATGAGACTCGAAGGCCAAAAGGTCTGTATCTGAGCTGCAATTTGTATTTCAAAAGTACACTTTATTCACAGTAAATGTATATACAAAAGACTAAATACTGTTTTACATTTTAGAACACTCTGTCATGTTAACATTGTTTAAAACTCAGTTTGTCACAGAGGTGATGTAACTTTTCAATGCCTGTGGAACTTCCCCATCCATCTCAATCCCTCCGACCGTGTTTCTTCTCCACAGAGCCTTTGCATTGGCTGCACTGAGCTTTATCTCATTCCCCAGCACGTCCTCCTGCAGCCTGGACTGTTCAGTTGGCACTGAGCTAATGATCCCCCAGCAGCAGATTCCGTGCTGAATGACTCAGTGACACTGAGATCACCGGAAACAGGAACATCAGCATTGAGGGAGGCAGGTAACCTGTCTCGTTTTGAGAGTGAGGCTGAAATATTGCACCCCGCAGAAGCCCGAGCCTTATTTGAGGATCCTGCCTTCTGTAATATCCCATCGTTGTGGAGGGAGGGATTTGGGTTTGGAGTTGCGCAGGGGTCAGGGATTGAGGGGTGGAGGGGATGGGAGGGGTGGATGGAGAGATCATCAGGGTGTTGTGAAGGGATCATGACCTAATTGGAAGAGGATGAATCAGACGGATCATTCAGAGTTGTCAGGGAGATTATGTGGGTGTGTCTGGAAAGGTGAAGAGAAGAAGGTTTACTTCCAAGCACCTAAAAACTGTGCCCTCTCATGCTAGCTATTTCAGCCCTGGTAAAAAGTCTCTAACTATCCACACGATCAATATCTCTCATCATCTTATACACCTCTATCAGGTCATCTTTCATCCTCCATCGCTCTAAGGAGAAAAGGTTGGGTTCACTCAGCCTATTCTCATAAGGCATGCTCCCTAATCCAGGCAACATCCTTGTAAATCTCCTCTGCATCCTTTCTATAGTTTCCACATCCTTCCTGCAGTGAGCTGACCAGAACTGAGCACAGTACTCCAAGTGGGTCTTAACAGGGTCATATATCGCTGTAACATTACCTCTCTGCTCCTAAACTCAATCCCATGGTTGTTGAAGGCTAACATACCGAATGCCTTCTTAACCACAGAGTCAACCTGCGTAGCAACTTTGAGTGTCCTATAGACTCATACCCCAAGATCCCTCTGATCCTCCACACTGCCAAGAATCTTACCATTAATACTACAAGTTTGTATATTCTGCCATCATATTTGACCAAGACTGGGAGTGTGGGCTGAACTCCATCTGCCACTTCTCAGTCCAGTTTAGCATCCTATAGATGTCCATCTGTATCATCTGACAGCCCTCCATACTATCCACAACACCCCCAACCTTTGTGTAATCATCAAATTTACTAACCCACCCCTCCACTTCCTCATCCAGGTCATTTATAAAAATCACGAAGAGAACAGATCCCTGAGGCACACCACTGGTCACGAACCCCCATGCAGAATATGAACCGTCTACAACCACACTTTGCCTTCTGTGGGCAAGCCAGTTCTGGATCCACAAAGTAATGTCTCCTTGGATCCCATGCCTCCTTACTTTCTCAATAAGCCTTGCATAGGGTACCTTATCAAATGCTTTGCTGAAATCCATTTACACTACATCTACTGATCTATCTTCATCAATGTGTTTAATTCCATCCTCAAAAAATTCAGTCAGGCTCGTAAGGCACGACCTGCCTTTGACAAAGCCATGCTGACTACTCTTAATCATATCATGCCTCTCCAAATGTTCATACGTCCTGCCTCTCAGTATCTTCTCCATCAACTTACCAATCACTGAAGTAAGACTCACTGGTTTCCTGGGATATTTCTACTTCCTTTCTTGAATAAGGGAACAACATCTGCAATCCTCCAATCCCCCAGAACTACTCCCGCTCCCCATTGATGATGCAAACACCATTGCCAGAGGCTCAACAATCTCTTCCCTCGCCTCCCACAGTAGCCTGTGGTACATCTCGTCTGGTCCCGGTGACTTATCCAACTTGATGCTTTCCAATAACTCCAGCACATCCTATTTCTTAATGTCTATATGTTCAAGCTTTTCAGTCCGCTGTACGCCATCCCTACAATCACCAAGAACCTTCTCCGTAGTGAATACTGAAGTAAAGTTTTCCTTTAAGTACCTCTGCTATATCCACCGGTTCCATTCACACTTTTCTACTGTCACACTTGATTGGTCCTATTCTATCACATCTTATCCTCTTGCTCTTCACATACATGTAGAATACCTTGTGGTTTTCTTGAATCCTGCACACCAAGGCCTTCTCATGCCCACTTCTGGCTCTCCTAATTTCATTCTTAAGCTTCTTCGTGCTCGCCTTATAATCTTCTAGATCTCTATCATTACCTAGTTTTTTGAACCTTTTATAATATCTTCTTGACTTGATTTTTCAACAACTTTTATTCACCACGGTTCCTGTACCCCACCATCCTTTCCCTGTCTCATTGGAACCTCTGCAGAACGTAACGCAAATATCCCCTGAATATTTGCCACATTTCTGCCGTACATTTCCCTGAGAACATCTGTTCCCAATTTATGCTTTCAAATTTCTGTCTGATAACTTCATATCTCCCTTTAATCCAATTAAACGCTTTGCTAACTTGTTTGTTCCTATCCCTCTCCAATACGATGGCAATGGAGACAGAATCGTGATCACTATCTCCAAAATGCTTTCCCACTGAGAGATCTGACACCTGACCAGGTTCATTTCCCAATACCACATCCTCCGTCTCTTCAGTTCGGTTCCCACCCCCCCCCCCAGCAATTCTAGTTTAAACTTTCCACAATAGCCTTAGCAAACCTCCCCGCCAGGATATTGGTCCCCCTCAGATGCAATTGCAGCCCTTCCTTTTTGTACAGTTCACACCTGCCCCAAACGAGGTCCCAATGATCCAGAAATCTGAATCCCTGCACCCTGCTCCAATCCCTCAGCCACGCATTTATCCTCCACCTCATTCTATTCCTAGTCTCACTGTCACGTGGCACAGGCAGTAATCCCGAGATTACTACCTTTGAGGTCCTGCTTCTCAACTTCCTTCCTAACGCCTGTAGTCTGTTTTCACGATCTCCTCCCTTTTCCTACTTGTGTCACTGTGTACTCGAAGTGACATTATACAATCTTGAATCTCGGA
Organism: Mobula hypostoma; assembly: GCF_963921235.1. Taxonomy (NCBI): domain Eukaryota; kingdom Metazoa; phylum Chordata; class Chondrichthyes; order Myliobatiformes; family Myliobatidae; genus Mobula; species Mobula hypostoma. The sequence goes on along the minus strand of NC_086101.1, from coordinate 10,014,688 downwards.
TCAGGATGGACAGAGACCTCCCTCCAACCTCACGTTACCAGTTCCACGGAACACAGAAGAGAACAGAACCGCTCATGAAGAGGCTCTCCGCCTCACGATGTCTCTGTCGAACAGGATGCCAAATCAAACCAATCTCCCCCGGGATCAAAAATAAAGTATGACTATGACTATGACTATGAATTTCTTCTGCCGATCAATACCCTGAAGAGTCACGTATCTATCTCTAAGTCTCTTAAATGCCACTATTGTATCTGCACCTTTATTCGGTTAGTTTTATCTACGTTCAGGATTGGTTTCCTCACCCCTTTATGCGAGAGGAATCGGCGACTGCCAGGTTATCTTCCCATTGAACACTTGTAACGTCCCGTTCATTCCCGGAGACAGGAGCCCGTCTAGTGGACAATCGCGGTACTGCAGGGGTGCAGCAGCTCCCCGAAACTGAAAGGACCCTGAACCAGGAGGTACCGGGCATGGCTTCGAAAGGGCAGGTCGAAAGTTGGACGGACGAGGCAATTTGCCCCATCTGCCTGGATTTCTTCACCGATCCGGTTTCACTGGAGTGTGGACACAACTTCTGCCGCTCCTGCATCACACGACATTGGAAAAGGGAGGAGAGAAACATCTGTCCGGAATGTAGAGCGCAGTTTGCAGACCGGATTCTCAGACCGTGTTGGCTCCTAGCAAGACTGACTGAGAAAGCTCGAAAAGTACAGCTGAAGTCGAGACAGAAGAAAAGGAAACTTCACTGCAAGAAACACGAGGAAGAACTGAAGCTGTTTTGTGAAACGGACAAAAAGCTGATCTGTGTGATTTGTCGAGATGCCCGGGAACACAAAGAGCACCGCTTCCTGCCGATTAAAGAAGCGTTTGAAGTCTACAAGGTAAAGGCAACCGATTTTGATCACGTGATTGTTTATTTGTTTCTTTCTTGTCTAATGCTTTTATTTTCTGATTCTCGAAACCACCCAGGATCAGGTTAAATCATCCTTCGAACTTCTCACAAAAAGGAAGTCAGTGATCAAGGCAATGGCGGAGCTACAGGAACAAAACATTGAAAGAGTTCGGGTGAGTTTCGATTTCCTGATCTGTGTAGATTTGATCGGTGTAATGCGGGTAATTATTGGGGCGGTGCTTTTCTCAATCGGTGCTATTGTCGCGTAGATCTGGTGAGTTGGTTGGATCCTGAACTCTGTTTGGCACGTGCGTTCTCCGCGTCACCGCTTGGGATTCCTCCCTCATCCCAAAGACACTCTGGTTGGATGGTCAATTGTCTGCCGTAAATTATCCTTGTGAAAGTGGGTGGTGAATCAACGGGAGTTCATGGGCGTGTGATAGGGAATCGGCTGCAGGAGAATAATGAGGGAGTGGAAATGATGGGACAATGAACTTCCTTTCACAACATTTCGGAAGCATCGCGACAAGCTAAAATGTAATACCGTAGGAAGAGTAGTAATATTTAAACTTCTCCAGGGTCGGTATCCAGAATTTTGTGTGTGTTATACTGTAGGTAGAATCTACTTAAGTACTGAGACACACACTGTGAAGTAGACCCTTCGAACTCCTGTTTTAACCCTCACCTAATCACAGGGCAATTTAACCTACCTACCAAAGGGTCTTTGGTCTCTGGGAGGAAACTGGGGCACCCGGAGAATATAACGTCGAGGCTTTATGAAGCACTTGCGAGGTCTCATTTGGAGTACTGTTCGCAGTTTTGGACCCCTTGTCTTAAAAAAGGATGTGCCGAGACTGGAGAAGGTTCAAAGGAAGTTCACGAAAATGATTAAACGGCTTGTTTTATGAAGAGCGCGTGATGGCTGTGGGTGGATATTCACTGGAATTCAGTAAAATGAGGAGCGACCTCATTGAAACCAATTGAATGGTGAAAGGCTTTGATAGAGTAGATGTAGAGAGGACGTTTCCCATGGTGGAAGGCCAGAGGACACGGCCTCAGAATAGAGAGACGTCCTTTTAGAATGGAGGTAAGAACAAATTTCTTCAGTCAGAGAGTGGTGAATCTGTGGAATTCGTTGCTAAGGCAGTTGTGTAGGCCAAGTGCTTATGTATATTTAAGGCGGAGGTTGATAGATTCTTGACAGACCAGGACATGAAGAGATAGGAAGGCAGGAAATTGGGGCTGAGAACCAAAATGGATCGGCTGTGATAAAATGGTGACATGGACTCAATGGGCCAAATGGCCTAACTCTGCTCCTATATTTTATGGAAACCCATGCAATCATGAGGAGAACATACAATCTCCTTACAGATCATGGTGACACCAACTGGCTGGACTGAAAGACTTCTTGTGCTTGGTAAGTCTGTGCTCAAGACTGATGGGCTGAATGGTCACCTTCCCTGTTGAAAGGATCCACAATACAGTAACATAACATTTTGAACTTCACCTTTGATTTGACAGGAACAGTCACACAGCGTTCAGTCAGAGATCACATCCCAGTTTGCTGAACTGCATCAGATTCTCACTGAGAAAGAGCAACACTTACTCCGAGATCTCAGGAAAGGAGAGGCAAGGATTAGAAATCCAATGGAGAAAAATCTTCGAGTGATTCAAGAGAAATTAAATTCAATTCGGGAAGAAATCTCAATGTTACAGAAACAGCTGGATGAAAAAGACAGCGTGAAATTTCTGAAGGTGAGAGATTACATTACATTCCTACAGATTGATTCAGTAAACATACACAGTTACAAAATGCTGGGAGACATTTCTGAAATAAATGCAGCATTTGCTAATGATTCAGAAATTGGAATATGTTCGCCTTTTCCAGGGCTGAGCTGATGGTGTTTTCCAAATTAAGTGGCCTCTTTAATATCTGTTCAATCAGAGGATTTTCTCCAAACTACCTGTGAATGAGTTGCTGTGATCTTGACAATGAGATTGTGATTGTTTCATATCTGCAGGCTGTTTATACCAGTCACTGTGGTTAAATGTAGTGGGTGTGGCTGTTGCAGTGCTGTGAGGGCTAAACTGGAGTTAGTATGTTTAAACCAAATGACATAGGAGCAGAATTAGGCCTTTCAGCCCATTAAATCTGCTCCACCAATCCAACATGGTCAATTTATTTCCCTCTCAACCCCAATCACTGGCCTTCTCCCTGTAACCTTTGACACCTTGACTGATCAAGAAACTATCAATCTGTACTTAAAATATAGAATCAAAATCAGATTCACCTATTAACATAACAGCAGCCATTCAATGTAATACATAATATATAAGAACAAATAATACATTATAGTATATGTGTATTGAATAGATTAAAAATCATGTAAAAATAGAAATAATACGTATTTTTAAAATGTGAGGTAGTGTTCATGGGCTCAACGTCCACCCAGGAATTGGATATCAGAGGGGGAAGAAGCCGGTCCTAAATCACTGAGTGTGAGCCCCCAGGCTCCTGCATCCCCCACCCGCTGGCAACAATGAGAAAACGGCATGCCCTGGGTGCGGGGGTCCTTAAGAATAGACACTACCTTTCTGAGAGACCAGTCCTTGAAGATGTCCTGGGTACTTTGTAGGCCAGCACCCGAGATGGAGCTGACTGAATTTAAGACCCTCTGCAGCTTCTCTCAATCCTGTGCAGTAGCCCCCGCCCCATAACAGACAGTGATGCAGCCTGTCAGAATGATCCACACGGCACCCCCACAGAAGTTTTTGAGTGTTTTTGTTGACGTACCAAATCCCCTCAAACTCCTGACGAAGTATAGTCACTGCCTCGCCTTCCATATAACTGCATCGATGTGTTAGGTCCTCAGAGATCTTGACACCCAGGAAAGTGAAAGTGCTCACTCTCTCCACTTCTGCTCCCTCTATGAGGATTGGTGTGTGTTCCTTTGTCTTACCCTTCCTGAAGTCCACAATCAGCTCCTTCATCTTACTGGCGTTGAGCGCAAGGCTGTTGCCATGATAGCACTCCACCGGTTGGTAAACATTGCTCCTGTACACCCTCCCATCTCCACCTGACATTCTACCAATGATGGTTGTATCATCAGCAAACTTATAGATGGTATTTGAGCTATGTCTAGCCACACAGTCACGGGCAGAGAGAGTAGAGCAACAGGCCAGGCATGCACACTTGAGATGCACCAGCGATGAGTGTCAGTGAGGAGGAGATATTATCGCTAATCCACACAGATGGTGACCTTCCGGTTATGAGGTCAATGATCCAATTGCAGAGAGAGGTACAGAGGCCCAGGTTCTGCAACCCATCAATCAGGATTGTGGGAATGATTGTGTCAAATGCTGAGCTATAGTCGATGAACAGCATCCTGACACAGGTGTCTGCACTGTCCGGGCGGTCCAAGGCCCCGTGAAGAGCCATTGAGATTGCGTCTGCTGTTGACCTATTGCAGCGATAGGCAAATTGTAGTGGGTCCAGGTCCTTGCTGAGGCAGGAGTTTGGTCTAGCCATGACCAACGTCTCAAAGGTTTTCATCACTGTAGATGTGAATGCTACTGGCAATAGTCATTAAGGCAGCTCACATTATTCTTCTTAGGCACTGGTTGCCTTTTTGAAGCAAGTGCAAACTTCTGCTCATAGCAGTGGCAGGTTGAAAATGTTGTTGAAAACTCCCGCCAGTTGGTTGGCACAACTTTTCAGAGCCTTATCAGGTACCCAGTCGCGGCCTTCCACCTTGCAAGGGTTCCCCCTCTTTAAAGACAGCCTAACATCAGCCTCCAATACAGAGATCACAGAGTCACTGGGTGCAGCAGGGATCTTCACAGCTGTAATTTTATTCTCCCTTTCAAAGCAGGCATAGAAGGCATTGAGTTCATCTGGTAGTGAAACATCACTGCCATTCATGCTATTGGGTTTCGCTTTGTAGGAAATAATGTATTGCAAGCCCTGCCAGAGTTGCCATGCATCCAATGTCACCTCCAACCTCAAACGATTACTGAGGATGACCACGGCGATCGGATCTCAGGCACTGAGTCTGGTTCCCTGGTGCAGAACAGAAAGAGGAAGACGAGGAATGCAGCAGTCATAGGGGATTCCATAGTGAGGGGACCAGACAGGAGGTTCTGTCAGCCTGATAGAGATACCCGCATGGTGTGTTGCCTCCCAGGTGCCAGGGTACAGGATGTCTCGGATCGGGTGGAGAGTATTCTGAAGGGAGAGGGTGACCAGCTAGATTTCTTGGTACATGCTGGTACCAATGACATAGGTAGAAAAAGGGAGGAGGTCCTGAAGAGAGAATTCAGGGAGTTAGGTAGGAAGCTGAAAAACGGGACCTCTAGAGTACAAATCTCAGGATTGCTGCCTGTGCCATATGCTAGCGAGTGCAAGAATAGCATGAACAGGCATATTAATGTGTGGCTGAGAGACTGGTGTAGTGGGCAGGGCTTCAGATTCCTGGATCATTGGGGCCTCTTCTGGGGGAGGTATGACCTGTACAAAAAGAACAGGTTACACCTGATCCCAAAGGGGTCCAACATCCTAGCGGGCACATTTAATAGAGCTGTTAGGGAGCGTTTAAACTAATTTGGCAGGGGGATGGGAACTGGAGTGAAATGGTTGAGGAAGGGGAAAACGGAAATAAATCAAAGATAGCATGCAACAGAGATAATAGAAAGAATAGGCTGGAGAGGAGGTTTAATCACAGCCAATGGCATGAATTACAGGGAAACAGAGGCCTGGTGCAGTTAAAACAGAAAGCAACAAATACTGGACTGAAAGTGTTATACTTAATATAAGTGCACACAGAATAAGGAATAAAATGGATGTTCTTCAAATTCAACCACAGATTGGCAAGTACGATGTTTTGGCCATCTCTGAAACTTGGCTAGAAGATGGCTGCCATTGGGAGCTGAACGTTCAAGGATATATGGTGTATTAGAAAGATAGGTTAGTAGGCAGAGGCGGTGGTGGGGCTCTGTGTATAAGAAATATTAAATCATTGGAAAGAGATGACATAGGATCGGAAGGTGTAGAATCTCTATGGATTGAGTTAAGAAATAGCAATGATAAAAGGACCCTAATGGCAGTAGTATACAGGGCTCCAAACAGCAGCTGGGAGGTGGATTACAAATTACAGCAGGAGATAGAAAAGGCGTGTCAGAAAGGCAATGTCATGATAATCATTGGGGATTTTAACATGAAAGTGGATTGGGAAAACCAGGCCGGTACTGGACCTCAAGAGAGAGAATTTGTAGAAGTTGTAAGGGACGGTTTTTTAGAACAGCTTGTTCTTGAGCCTGCTAGGGGATCAGCTGTGCTGGAATGGGTGTTGCGCAATGATCCGGAGGTGATAAGAGAGCTTAAGGTTAAGGAACCTTTAGGGAACAGTGATCACAATATGATCGGTTCACATTGAAATTTGAGAGGGAAAAAGTAAAATCCAATGTGTTGGTGTTTCAGTGGAATAAAAGAAATTACAATGACATGAGAGGAAAACTGGCCGAAGTTGACTGGAAAGGGACACCAGCAAGAAGGACAGCAGAGTTTCAGTGAAAAATATGGAAAGAGCAAGACAGATATATTGCAAATAAGAAGAAATATTCAAAGCGAAGAAGGACATGACCGTGGCTGACAAGTGAAGTCAGAGCCAAAGTAAAAGCAAGAGAGAGGACATACAAAGAAGCCAGAGCTAGAGGGAAGACAGAGGATAGGGGAGCTTTTAAAAACTTGCAGAAGGAAACTGAGAAGGTCATTAGGAAGGAAAAGATGAATTATCAGGGGAAGCTGAGGACTAATATCAAAGAAAATACTAAAAGCTTTTTAAGTATATAAGGGGTAAAAGAGAGTCAAGGGCAGATATAGGACCAATACAAAATGACGCTGGAGATATTGTAATGAGAGAGGCAGAGGAACTGAATGCAAATTTTGCATCAGTCTTCACAGTGGAAGACATCTGCAGTGTACTGGACATTCAAGAGCGTCAGGGAAGTGAAGTTTGTGCAGTGAAAATTATGACTGAGTAGGTTCTCAGGAAGCTTAATGATCTGAGGGTGGATAAATCTCCTGGACCTGGTGGATTGCAACCGTGGGTTCTGAAGGAAGTAGCTGGAGAGACTGTGAAAGCATTAACAATGATCTTTCAAAAATTGATAACTTCTGGCAATGTATCGGATGACTGGAAAAAGGGTGGGAGGCAGCAGAAAGGAAACTATAGACCTGTTAGCCTGACATCAGTGGTTGGGAAGTTGTTGGAATCGATTGTTAGGGATGAGATTATGGAGTACCTGGAGGCACATGACAAGATAGGGCAAAGCCAACATGGTTTCCTGAAAGGAAAATCCTGCCTGACAAACCTACTGCAATTCTTTGAGGAAATTACAAGCAGGGTAGACAAAGGAGATGTAATAGATGTGGTGTACTTGGATTTTCAGAAAGCCTTTGACAAAGTGCCACACATGAGGCTGCTGAGCAAGATTAGAACCCATGGAATTTCAGGGGAGTTACTAGCATGGGTGGAGCATTGGCTGATTGGCAGAAAACAGAGAGTGGGAATAAAGGGATCCTATTCTGGCTGGCTGCCAGTTACCAGTGGAGTTCCGCAGGGGTCGGTGTTGGGATCGTTGCTTTTTACGATGTACGTCAATGATTTGGAGTATAGTATAAATAGATTTGTGGCTAAATTTGCCAATGATACAAAGATAGGTGGAGGAGCGGGTAGTGTTGAGGAAACAGAGAGACTTAGATAGTTTAGGGGAATGGGCAAAGAAGTGGCAAATGAAATTCAATGTTGGAAAGTGTATGGTCACGCACTTTGGTGGACGAAATAAATGGGCAGACTATTATTTAGATGGGGAGAGAATTCAAAATGCAGAGATGCAAAGGGACTTGGAAGTCCCTGTGCAAGATACCCTGAAGGTTAAACTCCAGTTTGAGTCTGTTGTGAAGAAGGTGAATGCAATGTTGGCAGTCATTTCTAAAGGTACAGAATCTAAGAGCAGGGTTATGATGTTGAGGCACTATAAGGCAATCGTGAGACCACACTTGGAGAATTGTGTGCAGTTTTGGGATCATTATTTTAGAAAGGATATACTGACATTGGAGAGGGTTCAGAGAAGATTCATGAGAATGATTCCAGGAATGAGAGGGTTACCATATGAGGAACGTCTGGCAGCTCTTGAAGTTCTGGAGAATGAAGGGGGGATCTCATAGAAACAATCTGCATGTTAAAAGGCCTGAACAGATTAGATATGGCAAAGTTATTTTCCATGGTAGTGGATTCTTGGAAAGAAGGCATGACTTCAGGATTTAAGGGTGACCTTTTAGAAGTGAGATGCGGAGAAATTGATTTAATCGGAAGGTGGTAAATCTGTGGATTTGTAGCCACAAGCGGCTGTGGAGGCCAAGTCATTGGATGTATTTAAGACAGAGATAGATAGATTCTTGATTAGCCAGGGCATCAAAGAATATGGGCTGAAGGCAGGGGAGTAGGAATAACTGGATGAAGTGGATCAGCCCATGATTGAATGGCAGAGCAAACTCGATGGGCCAAATGGCCTACTTCTGCTCCTCTATCTCAAGGTTTTATGTGTGGGAGGATCTGGAAAGTGGGGACATAATTTCATGGCAAATGCCTGGTCATCTAATACTGGGGTCTTTATAAATTTCTTCTCACCATGAGCAGTGAATCTCCAGAATTCTTTGCACAAAATAGGTGGAGAGGTTAACTGGCTTGATGTTAAAGTAGAGGTGGATAAAATTTGAAAACAAAATGGGGAATTGCGAACATTTGGAACCCAGCAAAGAAGAGGAGAGGAGATGAGAGGTAGATCAACCATGACTAGAGTTTCAGGTTTGAGGGGTTTGATGGTCTCCCCCTGCTCCTTTCCCCGTGTTGTATTGATTGCAAGGGGGACTGTGCCAATGATTTGGGACTAACATTGGCATCCGGAATTTGACACACATATATCAGATTTAACTGGGATTAATAATTGGTTATCTCTGGCCAGTTTCCATTGGTGGAGGCATTTGCGGGAAATTTACCATTTTATTTTGCTTTGTCCAATGTTAAATTACATCCCATTCCTTATCGTGGTTAGGCCATTTGGGCCATCTTCTCCTAATAGCTTTGCTGCTCCACACAAGTCTCCATCCACCAGTCACCCATCAGCAATGGCTCAAATCCCATGGTTCCCCAGATCTTTATCACCTTCCCCTTCTATTTATCTCTGCTGTTGGCTTAAAGAACACCTGTGGCAGCCAGTTCCCTATTCTCTTACTGAATTCCTTATGGGATACATTGAAGACCACCTGACATTTTATTTTTGACTTTTAGTCTCCCCACAAGTACGGGTACCCTCTCCACCTCACCCAATCAAATCTATTGATAACCTTAATCTGATCATCATTGACATCTTCTCCAGATAAACATACACAACCAGTCCAATCTTCCCTGCAATCTGCATTCTCTTGGTTACGGTAGAATTTTCATTTAAAAGTTTCCGTACTTTCTCCCATCATTCTATGTCCTATGGTATCCATTTCCACTCTTTGTGTCAATGTGAGCGAGGTTTGGTCAGTGGGACTTTTCAGAAGATTGAAATATTTTGGTTGTAATTCCTGCCATCAGGATTGAATGGTCAGTCTAAGTCAATTCAGATTTGTGTTTTATTTCTTTCAGGAGGAAGCTCAACAGAAGAAAAGGTAGGACACGCTCTTCACTGAAACCCTGTCTGTGTTGTGAAAGTGCACAAAACCTGCCAATGCTCAGTTTATAACGGGTTGTGTTGCTCCTGCAGGATCTGTGATGAAGAAGTTTCACTGTCAGTGACAGATGGTGCTCTGCCGATTGCAAAGTTCAATTGCCTCTTTTTATTGAAAAACATTTTGGAAGAATCATTTGATGCCATTAATCGAGGTAAAACTTGTACTGTTTCCTTTGATATTGTGCATGAGACATCTTTAAATAAGACTCAGACACAAAGATCGCTATAATAATAGACTGAAAGGGAACATTTATAAATATTTTATTTTAGCACCAACCCACCTGCTGGGAAACATCACTGTCACATGGTCAGCTGGAGATCCCTGAACACACTGGCTGAGGCACAGTACAACCAGTTGACACACTGTAAATGAACATCCACATCCTAATCCCTTCCGTTCTGCAAAAACTCCCCATGAGATGATGTTGAATACAAACAAAATAGCTACGGAATGAATATTCTTTTGATGATGCCATAGGGATAAAAGCTGGGATCATCAGACAAATGCACCTGGATAGTTCAGGGGAACTCAAGTCTGCCCCCTGCTGGCCTTTCAGGTTTCACAGTTATTATCAAACAACCACATGGGACTGTGAGACTGAGACCAGACAGTCCAAGCGGAATTCACCTCTGATCAACACAGACACTATATACTCTGGCAGATTTCCTCTCACACATGTACCCAAGGAGGATTAGCAAATTATGTCCAGAACCTCCATCCGGATTTTCTCATTTCCCTCAGTAAACTGGTCCAATGATGCCTGTGCTGAGTATGATAACAAATTCAAGTAACATTCTTCACGTGCTCAACAGACAGGATGCAGATAGACTGTTTCCCCTCTCTGAGGAGTCGAGGGTCAGGGGTCACTGTCTCAGGATGGGTGAACCCTCAGAAGATGGTGTATCCAGAATTCTCTTCACCGGTGGGCTGTGGGATCTCGGTCATTTAGTTCACTTAAAGTCACAGAGTCATTGTCATACAGCACAGAAACCGGCCCTTCTACCCATCATCTCTGTGTGACCTATTTACCATCTACCATCCCATTGGCTGGCATAAGATCAGTCTCCTGTGTCTTACAGAAGATGATCATTTTCAACCACATTACGGAAGCAAATGTGCTGCAGACCCTTAAATGCAGAAAGGGAGATAAATCCCCAGGTCCTGATCATTGTGGGAAGCTGAGGAAGAAATTGTGGGGCACCTTTCAGAGATAAGTGTATCATCTATTGCTACAAGTGATGAGCCAGAATGTCACCTGGTTTGGATGGCCCAAGTGTGGAGTGAGAGAACCTGAGGTGGGTCAATAGTTCACAGACTTTAATGCGAACAGTGTTAAAGCAGAAAAGAATACAATAAACGCTAGGCCAAACAGGGCCGTTAACTAAAATTCTCAAATGGAAAATGAAGCCTACTCTGCAGCTAGAAAGAACAACTAAGTATAAAGTGAATACCACCTTCAGAGTCAGTTGACTCGACAGTCCGAATTTCTCAGGCGAGGCCAAAAGCAAACAGGCAGTGAAGCGTTGCTGTGCTGGGTTCAAGTTTCGACAAATACTACGAAGGAATGAATTCAGTTAAATACTATCAGAATGAAATAATAATTAGCAGGCACATGCATATTCACAAGTGAAATTGCCGAATCTACTGTGCTGCTGAATCTGTGGTTGTGACACAGAAGGCTGGAGGGGGACTAATGTACTTTTATTTATCCTGGACTGCAAGGGAAAAGCCTGGGAGGTACAGATTGGTGAGTGTAACAGTGGTGGAGGGTAAATTAATGGAGGTGATTCTGAGAGATAGGATCTACGTTTATTTGAAAGTCAAGGACTAATTAGAGATACCCAGCATGGATAAAGAAGATGGATGATAGAAGTGCAGTGGGCATTGTCTACGTGGACTTTAGTGAGCTATTTGACAAAGTACTTCATGGTAGGCTGTTCCTCAGAGTTAGATCACATGGGATACAGTACGATCTGGAATAGGATACAGAATTGTCTGGGTGGAGTCCTGTGACCAGCAGTTGTGCTGCAGGGATCGGTGCTGGGTCCACTGTTTTTCATCATTCATATGAATGATTTGGAGAGAATGTAGGTGACGTGTTTAGTAGGTTTGTGGAGGACTCTAAAATCGGGTGCATAGTGGACAGTGAGGAGTGTTACATATTTATTTAATAGATATACAGCGTGAAACCTGCTGTCCCAGCCCAACGAGACGAAATGCCCGGCAACCTGGCTATTCAACACTAGGCTAATCACAGGGTGCCACAGTAGCGTAGTGATTATCACAATGCTTTATGGTACAGATGGCCCAGGTTCAATTCCCACTGCTGCCTGCAGGCAGTTTGTATGTTTTCCCCGTGACCCCACGGGTGTCCTCTGGGTGTGCCAGTTGTCCAAAGACATACTGGTTGGGATGTTAACTGGTCACTGTAAATTGCCCTGTGTTTAGGCAAGGATTAAAATCAGGATATTGGTTGATGTCATGGTTTGAAGGCCTGGAAGGGCCTATTCCATGCTGTATCTCAATAAAAATACAAACTGAATTGCTAATATCATTTTTATTACACTGTGATCAATAATCTTTGTAACCTTTGTACTGTGGGGGGAATCCAGAGACCTGGCAGAAACCCACACAGTCATGCAGACAATGTACAACCTCCTAACAGACAATGACAGAATTGAACTCTGAACTACATTGTCCTGATGCCCATTGCTTAGCAAATATTACAATGGGGTCTTGATCAACTTGGCCAGTGAGCCATTGAATGGCAGAGAGATGTAGTATTGCACTTTTGGGCAGCGGCCAATCGGTGATCAGAGACATAGTGATTGAGTAGATAAGGCAGCAACGCACAGCAACTTGGACTTCTGAGCAGCGGCCAGTCAGAGATCCAAAGGGTGAGAAGATGTGGCTCACTCAGGAATGCAGATTCAGTAGATAAGGCTTGACTGGTGGCAGTTTGGTGTTTTGAGCAGTGTCCAGTCAGCGATGGGGATGTATTGGAAACAACAAATTAAAATAAGGCAGGGCGAGTGCAGTGACCACTGCTGGAGTGGTCACTGCTGGAGTGGTCACTGTTGGAGTGGACAGATTCAGAGTTGAGATTTTGAGGCTTTAGCTCTCTGAGGCTTCACCAAGGAGAGGTTTCGGTGAGGGCAACTGAAAAGCTGTAGATAGATTTGTCCTTCTGTATATTTCCTCATTTAGAACAATAGGGATGCCAGGCAGGATAGCTAAATGCTCCTCTTGTGGGATGTAGGAAGACAGAGAGCCCTGCAGTGTCCCTGATGACTACACTTGCACTCAAACTGCAGTACACAGGAATCTGGGTGACAGTCAGGAAAGGGAACGGGGTTAAGCAGACAGTGCAGAGTATGTCTGTGACCATCTCCCGCAACAACAGGATACTGTTGCATATTGCCTGGCGGGGCGGGGGGGGGGAATGACCTTGCAGAGGAAAGTCTCTGGCTCTGTGACTCAGAAGGGAAGAGGGAAGAAGAAGCAAGCTGTGGTGATAGGGGACTTATTAGTTAGGGGAACAGAAAGGAGGTTCTGTGGACGAAAATGAGATTCTCAGATGGTCCAGGATATCTTAGATTGAGTCCATAGCATTCTGAAGTGAGAGAGTGAGCAGCCAGAGATTGCAGTCCATGTAGTCCAGTGCAATGACATAGGTAGGAAAAGTGACATGGTTCTGCAAAGTGATTTCAGCGAGGCAGATGCTAAGTCAAAGGGCAGGACCTTGTGATCTCGGGATTGCTATCTGTACCATGTGCTACTGAGGCCAAAAATTAGAAGATTATACTGTTTAACATGTGGCTAAGGGGTTGGTGTTGGGGTCAGATTTCTGGGTCATTAGGTGCTCTTCCAGGGAATGTAGGACCTGTACAGAAGGGACGATTTGCATCTGGACTGGAGGGGGAGTAATATCCTAGTGGGAAGGTTTGCTAGTGCGGAGGGGGTGAGGTTTAAAGTACAGTTGCAGGATGATTGGAACCAGAATGCCAGAACAGATAATGGAGAGGTTGTGGAGACAGATATTGTTAAGACCTCAGTCAAAGCTCAGAATCAAAAGGTTGAGCGTGGTGAAAGAAGTATCGTAGGAAAGGCAGATGAGCTCAGGGTGTGGATCAACAGGTGGAATTATGATATTGTAGCCATTAGTGAGACTTGGCTTCAGGAGAGGCAGGACTGGCAACTCAACATTCTGGGGTTCAGTTGGTTTGGATGCAACTGAGTGGGAGGGATTAAAGGAGGAATGGTGTTGTGACTGTCAGTGAAAGCCACCAGAGAAAGATAGTGCTGGTAGTATAAAAGTGTTTCTATTTGCTTAGTGTGCCTATCCCTACAGTAATACCTTCATTGTTTGGGCACATCCAGGAATCTACACTCGCTTGAACTCAAGTATCTGGGGCTGACTTCTCTCTGCCCTCATTGCCCTCTCTGCCCTTCGGCTGCAAAGCTATGCCAAACATATCCTTACCTTAGAACTACCTAGGCTTACCCATAGCCCTCTATTTTTCTAAGCTCCATGTACATATCCAGGAGTCTCTTAAAAGACCCTATCGTTTCCGCCTCCACCACCGCCCTCACGCCCATTCCATGCACTCAACACTTTCTGTGTAAAAAAACCTACCTCTGACATCTCCTCTGTACCTACTTACAAGCACCTTAAAACTATGCCCTCCCGTGCTAGTGAGTACCTCTGCTATCTCCGCTGGTTCCATACACGCTTTTCCACTGTCACACATGAATTCTGTCTGCTTTAATGAGAGATTCTCATAGTCTCTCAAGACACTGCCTCCAACCACGCCTGAGAGGTCACAGCTGTACCAAATCATCTCCTTTACCTTTCATAGTCATAGTCATACTTTATTGATCCCGGGGGAAATTGGATTTTCGTTACAGTTGCACCATAAATAATAAGTAGTAATAGAACCATAAATAGTTAAATAGTAATATGTAAATTATGCCAGTAAATTATGAAATAAGTCCAGGACCAGCCTATTGGCTCAGGGTGTCTGACCCTCCGAGGGAGGAGTTGTAAAGTTTGAAGGCCACAGGCAGGAATGACTTCCTATGACACTCTGTGCTGCATCTCGGAGGAATGAGTCTCTGGCTGAATGTACTCCTGTGGCCACCCAGTACATTATGTAGTGGATGGGAGACATTGTCCAAGATGGCATGCAACTTGGACAGCATCCTCTTTTCAGACACCACCGTCAGAGAGTCCAGTTCCATCCCCACAACATCACTGGCCTTACGAATGAGTTTGTTGATTCTGTTGGTGTCTGCTACCCTCAGCCTGCTGTCCCAGCACACAACAGCAAACATGATAGCACTGGCCACCACAGACTCGTAGAACATCCTCAGCATCGTCTGGCAGATGTTAAAGGACCTCAGTCTCCTCAGGAAATAGAGACGGCTCTGACCCTTCTTGTAGACAGCCTCAGTGTTCTTTGACCAGTCCAGTTTATTGTCAATTTTTTATCTCCAGGTACTTGTAATCCTCCACCATGTCCACACTGACCCCCTGGGTCACCGGTACCTTAGCTCTCCTCAGGTCTACCACCAGCTCCTTAGTCTTTTTCACATTAAGCTGCAGATAATTCTGCTCACACCATGTGACAAAGTTTCCTACCATAGCCCTGTACTCAGCCTCATCTCCCTTGCTGATGCATCCAACTATGGCAGAGTCATCCAAAAACCTCTGGAGATGACAAGACTCTGTGCAGTAGTTGAAGTCTGAGGTGTAAATGATGAAGAGAAAGGGAGACCAGACAGTCCCCTGTGGAGCCCCAGTGCTGCTGATCACTCTGTCAGACAAACAGTGTTGCAAGCACACGTACTGTGGTCTGCCGGTCTGGTAATCAGGATCCATGACACAAGGGGAGCATCCACCTGCATCGCTGTCAGCTTCTCCCCCAGCAGAGCAGGCAGATGGTGTTGAACGCACTGGAGAAGTCAAAAAACATGACACTCACAGTGCTCGCTGGCTTGTCCAGGTGGGCGTAGACACGGTTCAGCAGGTAGACGCTGGCATCCTCAACTCCTAGTCGGGGCTGGTAGGCGAACTGGAGGGGATCTAAGTGTGGCCTGATCATAGGCCGGAGCAGCTCCAGAACAAGTCTCTCCAGGGTCTTCATGATGTGGGAGGTCAATGCCACCGGTCTGTAGTCATTGAGGCCACTGGGGCACGGCATCTTCAGCACAGGGACAAGGCAGGACGTCTTCCACAGCACAGGAACCCTCTGGAGCCTCAGGCTCAGGTTGAATACATGGCAAAGTACTCCACATCTTCCTTGCTAGGTGCCCTGGACATTGGCACACAAAGCAACTCCTCTGAACTGTAACAGATTCCTCAACAGTCCAAGGGATTTAGAGGAACAAATTTGCAGAGAGAGCACAGGCAGTTGCAAGAAATATTAGGTTGTTATAATAGGAGATTTTAACTTTCCACATTGACTGGGACTCCCATACTGTAAAAGGACTAGATGGGAGAGAGTTTGTCAAATGTGTTCAGAAAGTTTCCTTCATCAGAACATAGAAGTCCCAAAGAGAGAGTTGCTATTTAGGAATGAGATGGGGCAGTTGACAGAAATCTGTGTAGAAGTACATTTTGCATCTAATGACCACAATGCCATTAGTTTCAAAGCAATTACGCTAAAAGTTAGGTCTGGTCTGTGGGCTGAGATTCTAAATTGGAGAAAGGCCAATTTTTATGGTATCAGAATTGATCTGGCATGTGGGTTTGAAGAGGCTGCTTTTGGCAAATGTGTACTTGGTAAGTGGGAGGCCTACAAAAGTGAAATTTTGAGAGGGCAAAGCTTGTATGTGACTGTCAGAATTAAAGGCAGCGAAAAGAAGTTTAGAGAGCCTTGGTTTTCAAGAGATAGTGAGGCCCTCATTTTAAAAAAAAGGAGGTACATAGCAGGCAAAGGCAGGTAAGAACAAATGAGTTGCTTATGCAGTATAAGAAATGCAAAGGAACACTTAAGAAGGGCTAAAAGAAGGCATGAGTTGCCCTAGCAAACAAGTTAAAGGAGAATCCTAAGGGATTTTAGATATGTGTTAAGAGCAAACAGATTGAAAGGACAAAGTTGGTCATCTGGAAGTCAGAATGGTAATCCATGTGTGTTACCAAAAGAGAGATTAAATGAATATTTTGAATCTGTATTTACTCAGGAGATGGACGCAGAGTCTGTAGAAATGAGCGAAGGTGGCATCAGCTTCATGGACCTGTTGAATCTCAGCTTATTTTCTGATCTATAGGGTTCTTCCAGGAGTCAGGAATGATGTGCAGTCTTAATTACAATGATAATTTATTGTAAAGTACAATCAAACATACAAATACTAGGCAAACTAAATGAAGAGTTGCGAAACAATGCTAAGAGATAAATTAAGAGCAAAGGATGTGAAAACAAAAAAAGAGAAAGATGGCACCTATTATAATCTAGATAACCAAAATTCCTTGGACAGAAATAAATTAGTTAATAGGCTACATAGTTAAAACAATTAGATCACGTAAGTAATGTGCTGATACTTCGCCAATCAAAATGAGAAAGGTGATAAACGTCAGGTCACCGCTTTCTGCCAGACCACCACATACTGTGAAAAATACACGAGTTTGTTAAAAAGTACAAATTGTATTCAAAGTATTATTTAAAAAAACAGTGGTTTCCAACAGAACCTATACAGATTAGAGGAGGAGGTGTTTGTTGTCTTGAGGCTAATTAGGGTTGATAAATTGCTGGGGCCTGACAAGGTGTTCCCTTGGACCTTGTAGGAGGCAAACGCAGAAATTGCAGGGGCCCTAGCAGAGATATTTAATGGGTCAGATACCGAGGGATTGGAGTACTGTACAGCTAATGTTGTTTCACTGTTTAAGAAATGCTCTACAGTAGAATTTTAAAATTTTTCTCAACTACACTAACTCCTTGGCTATGTAGTGTTTTTAGGGATGCAGTTTCAACAGGTAAGTTACCACAATCTTTCTATCGAGCTTCTATTTCCCTAATTCTTAAAAAAGATAAGGATCCTACTGAATGTGCATCTTATAGACCTATATCTCTGCTGAATGTCGATTCTAAGATTTTTTTCTAAAATATTGGCAATGAGATTGGAGAATGTATTACCCCAAATTATTTCTGCTGATCAAACTGGATTTATTAAAAACCGTCACTCTTTTTTTAATATTAGATTAACAAATATCGTTTATACGCCTTCACCCAAAATTCCAGAATGTGTCATTTCATTGGATACTGAAAAAGCTTTTGATAGAGTTGAATGGGTATATTTATTCAATACCCTTGAGAAATTTAATTTTAGTCCAATATTCATTTCCTGGATTAATCTGATATATTTTACCCCTTTGGCCTCGGTATTTACTAACAACCAAAGATCCCCTATTTTTCATTTATTCCGTGGTACTAGGCAGGGTTGCCCTCTTAGTCCATTACTATTTGATATTGCCTTGGAACCGCTAGCTATTGCCATTCGTGACTTCCCTAATATATTTGGTATTACTCATGGAAATGAGACTCATAAATTATCACTATATGCAGATGATCTACTATTATATATTTCTAACCCAGGAAAATCTATTCCGACAGTATTAACTTTGCTTGCTCAGTTTAGTAGCTTTTCTGGTTATAAACTGAACCTAAGTAAGAGTGAACTCTTTCCATTAAATATGCAGGTTCCTATTTATAGAAATTCTCCATTTAGACTGATTACTGATTATTTTACTTATTTGGGAGTTAAAATTACTAAGGGACATAAGGATCTATTCAATCTCAACCTTTTACCATTAATTAATCAGGTTAAACAATTGATTACTAGATGGTCCCCTTTGTCTCTATCATTGATTGGCCGTATTAATGCTTTTAAAATGATTATTTTACCCAAATTTTTATATTTATTTCAAGCGATACTGATTTTTATTCCTAAATCTTTTTTTGATACCATTGACTCTAAAATTTCTTCTTATATATGGCAAAATAGAAATCCCAGATTAAGTAAAAAAAATACTTACAGAAATCTAAGAAAGAGGGTGGTTTGGCATTGCCTGTCCTAAGATTTTACTACTGGGCAATTAATATCTGATACTTAATATTTTGGACGCAAGATTGGAATATAACTCCAAGCCCACATTGGGTAAACCTTGAAGGCCATTCTGTACAAGGGTTTTCTTTAGACTCCATTTTAGGAACTTCATTGCCTTTTGCATTATCCAAATTGAATAAACAAATTTTCAACCCTATAGTTAAACATACATTGCAAATATGGTTTCAGTTTCATAAATTTTTTGGCCTGAATAAATTTATGTTATCAAGTCCTATTACATCTAATTTTTTTTCCAAGCCTCGGTAATGGACCAAGCCTTTTTGATATGGAAAACGAAAGGCATAATATGTTTTCATGATTTAGTTTTGGATTACTGCTTTATGTCTTTTGAGCAGCTATCTGAGAAATTTGATTTGCCTAGATTCCATTTTTTTAAGATACTTACAAATAAGAAATTTTTTAAATACTACATTGCCTATCTTTCCGACTTCAAGTCCTTCTGGCATTCTTGATAAAATTTTAGGTTTTAATCCTTTGCAGAAGGGATTAATAGCAATAATTTATGATATAATTATGAAATTACAGCCAGATATATCTGATAAAATTAAAAATGAATGGGAAAGGGAACTTCAACTTCCCCTACCAGAGAAATGGGATAAAATTTTTCAATTAGTTAGTACTTCTTCTATATGTGCTAAACATACTTTAATACAATTTAAAGTAGTACACAGAGCTCATATGTCCAAAGATAAACTAGCTCGTTTTTATTCCCATATAAACCCTACTTGTGATAGATGTCACTCTGAAGTGGCTTCTTTAACTCATATGTTTTGGTCCTGTCCTCTTTTGGAAAAATATTGGAAAGACATTTTTGATATTATTTCAGCAGTTCTATGCTTTGATTTAAAACCCCATCCTATTACGGCAATCTTTGGATTGCCAATGGTAGAACATAGATCTTTGTCTTCTTCAGCCTCTCGAATGATAGCTTTTGTTACTTTAATGGCGAGAAGATCTATTTTGTTGAACTGGAAGGAAATTAATCCTCCAACTACATTTCAATGGCTTTCTCAAACCATATTAAGTTTAAATTTAGAAAAAATTAGAAGTGATATTTTTGACCCTTAGGTTAAATTTGAAGATACCTGGAAACCTTTTATGCAACTTTTTCATATGATGTAATCCGACCTTTCCGAATCTTTTCTCTAAAATTATATGATGAGAGGAGCGGAGTGAGCGACATTATGGATCATGTCTGATACAAGTTGTTGGTCCAGCCCTGTTTTGCCTTTTTTGGGGTTTTTTTTTCTCTTTTTCTTTTGGTTTTTTTTTTCTTTTTCTTTTTATTTCTTTGTAATGTTTAATCTCATTATGAGTTTGGAAGTCTTTTATTTCTATGTTACTTAAAATTCATTTTATATATACTGATGAACATTTTTCCAATCTCTTTGTACCAACTTTGTTACTGAGTTTATAATTTTGAAAAATTAATAAAAAGATTTAAAAAGAAAGAAAGAAAGAAAGAAATGCTCTAAAAAATATCCAGGAAATTATAGTTCAGTGAGCTTGATATCAATCATAGGAAAGTTATTGGAAGGTATACATGGACTGATGGCGTCATGCATGATGGGTCATGTCTAACCATTTTTACAGAGTTTTTCGAGGAAAGAATTTGGCTGAAAATTTCCCTCCTTTTTAAATGCCTCCAGTATTCACTCACCCCTTCCTTATCTGGATCCAGTTGTTGTTCCAGCTCTTCCACTGGCTATCTCCCGTCTTTCCTTCCATTCCTGAGGAAAGGTCTCGACCTCAGACATCGACTATCTCCCTCCACGCATGATACTTGACTTAGCAGGCTCGTCTAAAATTTTGTGTGCGTTGATTGGGAAAATCTAGGCAAGGTCTGGTTGTCCAGCCGCTGTAGTAGGATAAAACGCGGTAAAGGGTCCTGTCGGCCATCCGACTGTGCCCGAGCCCCATCGGCCTCTCCCCCGGTCCCGGGGCCGCGCTGCCCGAGTCTCCCCCCGATCCCCGGGGACTCTCTAATTCTCTGCTTCTCCCCCCAGTCTCTGTCACCCTGGATGTGGAAACGGCGAATCCGGAGCTCAAGGTGTCTGAGGATCGGAAGAGTGTGAGACGGACCGGGACCCGGCGGAATCTCCCTGACACCGGGAAGAGGTTCACATACTGGTTTTGTGTGCTGGGATCGGAGGGATTCACATCGGGGAGACATTACTGGGAGGTGGAGGTGACGGAGAATCGGTACTGGGGTCTGGGAGTCGCCGCAGAATCTGTGGAGAGGAAGAGACAGGTCAGACTGATTCCTGAGACCGGATTCTGGACCATCAGGCGGGATGATCTTGTAATGAGGGTTCTCACCTCCCCTGAGTCCCGTCTCCCTGCCGGTCCCATCCCCGGGAGGGTGGGAGTTTATCTCAGTTACGAGTCCGGGACAGTTTCATTTTACAACGCAGAGACCAAGTTCCATCTCTACACCTTCACTGGGAATAAATTCACGGGGAAACTTTATCCTTTCTTCTGGACGGGATATACAAACCAGTGGCTGAGAATCTGCTCCGGTTCCGCTCCGGGTCTGTAAACGGGTCGAGTCGCTGGGCCGGCGTCAGGAGTAAGTCAGTGTAAATATAAATGTGTGGAGAGTGAAATAAACACGATGTGCGAATAATTGGCCCATTAATTTTAATGTGTAAACGGCATCCGTCAACGGAACAGAAACACTGCGGATTCAGCAGCAGCCGCGGGCGGCGGGTCCTGAGCTCCCCGGCTCCCCGGATCCTGAAGTCCATCGGCACAAGCGTAAATTAACTGGGACAAGTGGTGGTGGTGCTGACTGCAAGGCGGAGGTCAGGGTGAATCTTGGTTCGGCGGGACATGGCATGGTGGTAACAAACAAAGCGCCAGAGAATCTCAGGGAATCAGGCAGCATCTATGGAGGGAAATGGACAGTTGACGTTTCGGCGTAAGACTCTTCATCTCAACCAAAAGTGCAGAGGTATTCCGTATAGAAAGGTGGAAGGAATGGTAAATTAGGAGCTGTCAGCTGATCCAGATGAGGGAGGGGTGGAGTGTGGACATGTGTCAGAAACTGGGGGGCAAGAGGTGTCAGTGATAAAGGGCTGAAGATTTTGGAATCTGATTGGAGAGGAAAGTGGAGCCCAGAATAACGGGAGGAGTGTGTGGGTGATGGACAGATTGAGAGAGTGGGGGAGCAGGGAAAAGTGACAGGGTGGTGGGGGCTGGTAGATCACGGGGAGAGAGGAAGAGCAGAAGCAAAATTCTGTAATTTTTGGTGGGTACAGGGACAAAAATGTATTATTTATGTTTTAGGGACCATATAGGAGCAGAATTAGGCCATTCAACCCATCAAGTCTGACTGCCACTCCATCATGGCTGATCCCGGATCCCACTCAACCCCATACACCTGCCTTCTTGCACACCCTTTGATGCCCTGACCAATCAGGAAGCGATCAACTTCTACCTTAAATATACCCACAGGCTTGTCCTCCACAGCAGTCTGTGACAGAGCATTCCACAGATTCACTACTCTCTGGCTAAAAAGTTCCTCCTTACCTCTGTTCTAAAAGGTCGCCCCTCAACTTTAAGGCTGTGCCATCTATTTCTGGATACCTCCTCTAAGAAACATCCTCTCCAGATCCACCCTATCCTTTCAACATTTGGTAGGTTTCATTGAGATCCCAGTGCATTCTTCTAAATTCCAGTGAGTACAGGTCCAAAGTTGCGAAATGCTCCTCGTATGTTAACCCCTTCATTCCTGGAATCATCCTCATGAACATCCTGGTCTCTATCCAATGACAACACATCCTTTCTGAAATATGGAGCACAAAACTGTCGACAGTATTCCAAGTGTGGCCTGACTAGTGTCTTATAAAGGCTCAGCATTTTTTCCTTGCCTTTTTATTCTATTTCCCTTGAAATAAATGTCAACGTTGCATTTGCCTTCTTTACCATAGACTCAACCCGCAAATTAACCTTGTCTTGCACAAGGACTCAGTCCATCTCTGATGTTTGAACCTTCTCCCAACTTAGATAGTAGTCTGCAGTACTGTTCCTTTTACCAAAATGCATTATTGTAATTTCATCTGTCGCTTTTTTGCCCATTCTTCCAATCTGTATAAATCCTGCTGCAATGGTATTGCTTCCTCAGCACTACCTACCCCTGCACTTATCTTTGTATCTTCCACAAGCATTGCCACAAAGCCAACAATACAATTATGCAAATCATTGTCAAACAATGTGAAAGGTAACGGTCCCAATACCAACCCTTAAGGAACACCACTAGTCACTGGCAGCCAACCAGAAAAGGCCACTTTTATTCCCATTAGCTGACTCCTGCCTGTCAGCCATTCCTATATACTTCACAGTATCTTTCCTGTAACGCCACAGGATTTTATCTTGTTCAGCAGCCTCATGTGTGGCACCTTGTCAAATGCCTTCTGAAAATCCAAGTAAATGACATCCACTCCCTCTCCTTTGTCCACCCTGCTTCTTCCTCGAAGAACTCTAACAGATTTGTCAGGCAAGATTTCCCTTCACAGAAACCATGCTGACTTTGACTTATTTTATCATTAGTCTCCAAGTACCCTGAAACCTCATCCTTAATTATACTTTCCCAGCCACGGTGGTTAGGCTAACTGGTTTATGCCTTCCTCCCTTTTTAAAGAGTGGAGTGACATTTGCAATGTTCCAGTCCTCCGGTACCATGCCAGAATCAAGTGATTCTTGAAAGATCATGACCAATGCATCCGTTATCTCTTCAGCAACCTCTCTCAGGACTCTGGGATGTACTCCATTCTGGCTCAGGTGGCTTGTCCACCTTAGGACCTTTGAGTCTGCTTAGCACTTTTTCCTTTGTAATAGCAATGGCACTCACTCCTGCTCTCTAACACTCACGGAGCTCTGGCACACTGCCAGTGTCTTCCACATTGAAGACTGATGCAAAGTACCTATTCTGTTCACCTGCCATTTCTTTGTTCCTAATTACTACCTCACTGGCATCATTTTCTAGTGGTCCAATATCAACTCTCAACTTCCTTTTACTCTTTATACAGCTGAAAAAACTTCTTGTATCCTGCTTTATATTATTGGCTTGTCTGCCCTCATATTTCACCTTTTCCCTCCTTATAGCTTTCCTAGTTGTCTTTTGTTGGATATTAAAAGCTTCCCAATCATCCAACTTCCCACTCGCTTTTGCTACCTTATATGCCATTTCTTTGGATTTGATGCAGTCCTTAACTAACTTTGTCAGCCACAGTTGCCCACCCCTGCAATTTGAGAACTTCTCCCTCCATGGGACAGGTCTATGCTGTGCATTGAGAACTATTCCCAGAAACTTCAGGCATCTCTTCTCTGCCATCATCCTGGCCAGTATCCTCCTCTAATAAACCTGGGCAAGCTCCTCTCTCATGTCTCTGTAATTTCCTTTATTCCATTGTGATACTAATGCATGTTAGTTATGTTTCTCCCTCTCAAACTGCAGTATGAATTCAATCATATCATGATCACTACCTTCAAAGAGCCCCTTTACACTAAGCTCCTTTAAGATCTGGGTTATTACACACCACCCATTCTAAGATAGCCTTTCCTCAAGTAAGCTCAAGCACAAGCTGCTCTAAAATGCCATTTTGTTGAATTCAGCAAATTCCCTCTCTTGCAATCCAACACTAACCTGATTTTCCCAATCCCCTTGCGTATTGAAGTCCCCCATCACAATTTCTCATTACCCTTATTACATGCTTTTACCAGCTCCCCTTACAACCCCACATCTTGGCTATTTATAATCCCCACAATGTTTTACTTTACTCTTATAGTTTCTTCCATCTCTTACCAGTAGGGCTACACTGCTGCCTATGCCTTCCCACCTGTCCTTTTGATACAAAGTATATCCTTTAATATTAGGCTCCCAATCATGGCCGCCTTTCATCCACGGCTCAGTGATGCCTACAATGTCGTACCGCCGAATCTCAAATTGCGCCCATGAGTTCATCCACCTTATTTCGAATGCTACGCACATTTAAATACAGTAACTTCATCCAGAATCCTTTGCCCTTTTGAATTTTTCCTCTGTGGTACAATTTAACTCTTTGCTCTGTCTGCATTTGTACCCAGTCATTGGCTTGTCCTTCCCTACACTAATGTTACCCCATCATTGACTTGTACACCTGCTGGCTCATCCTCAGCTCATATTAGTTTAAACATTTCCCAAAAGCTCTCAAATACCTGCCTGCAACAATATTGGTCCCTGTCAGATTCAGGTGCAACCTGTTCCTTTTGTACAGGACCCACTGTCCCAGAAGAGGTCCCAATCATCTAGAAATCTGAATCCCTGCTCCATCTCCAATTCTTTAGCCACACATTTATCTGCCACTTCATTATATGCCTATCCTCACTGTCACATGGCACAGGCAGCAATCCCAAGATTACTAGCATTGAGGTTTTGCTTCTCAGCTTCCTTCCTAACTCCCTATATTCTTTTTTTTTTCCCAGGACCTCTTCTCTTTATCTATGTTGTTGGTACCAATATGTACCACGACTTCTGGCTGCTCACCCTCCCTTGTCAGGATATTGTGGATGCGTTCAGAAACTTTACAGACCCTGGCAGCTGGGAGGCAAACTACCATCTGTGTTTCCACTTTGTGTCCACAGAGGCACCTATCTGCCCCCCTGACAATAGAGTCCCCTAACTCTGCTACCATCCTCTCCAGTTCCCTACTCTTCTGAGCTACAGGGCCAGACTCAGTGCCAGAGGCAGGGCCTCCATTGTTTCTTCCAGATAGGTTGTGCCCCCCTCCAATGGTACTCAAAATGGGGTACTTCCTGTTGAGGGGGATGGCCACAGGGGTGGTCTCCACTATCTGAGGTTCTCCCTTCCCTCTCCTGACAGTCACCCATTTATCTGTATCCTGTAGTTACCTCCCTGTGGTGATTTCCTCCCTGTAGCTCCTCTCTATCATCTCTTCACTTTCCCTAACACGGTGTCCAGTTCTCTAACACAAGAGGATCACTGGGTTCCTCTCTGCCAGCTGATTTCTGAACAGACCATGAACCTCTGAACACTACCTCACTATTTTGTGCTATGTATTTATTTTAACCATATAACATATAACAATTACAGCATGGAAACAGGCCATCTCGGCCCTTCTAATCCGTGCCAAACTCTTACTCTCATCTAGTCCCACTGACCTGCACACAGCCCTTAATCCTCCATTCCTTTCCTGTCCATATACTTATCCAATTTAACTTTAAATAACAACATCGAACCTGCCTCTACCACTTCTGCTGGAAGCTCGTTCCACACTGCTACCACTTTCTGAGTAAAGATGTTCCCCCTCATGTTACCCCTAAACTTTTGGCCTTTAACTCTCAACTCATGTCCTCTTGCTTGAATCTCCCCCACTCTTAATGGAAAAAGCCTATCCACGTCAAATATTCTCTTAAAATATGTTAAAATTGTTTATGGCACTGTCCTGCTACCACAAAACAATAAATTTCACAACATATGTCAAGGATAATGAACCTGATTCTGGATTGTAATCCTTGATCCACACAGGGAAATCCTGTCTTCCTATAATGTGGTGCCCAGAATTGTTGCCCTGACTATCGCTCAGCTCTGGAGATGATCTGCTTGCTTGTAATTTCCAGTGCCATTGTTTCCCCTCATGTTCCCTTCTACTTTTCATCTTTCACCATTAACCTATGACCTCTGGTCACTCAGTCAGGTCACTCGTCTGAGTGCTACTGGTTCCATGTAACCCAGTACTACCCATCGCACGGTCAGGTGGACGGCGACTAAACCGGCTCCCCCAGCAGGCTTGCCTGGTGAGGAGGGTGACTAGACACCCTGCAGGATGAAAAACAAGACCTGTCAAAGGGCGGATGAACCCTCTCGTAGGGTCAACGGCCATCTAGCAAACACGTGCCGTGAAATGCGGAAAGGGCATCCCTTGCATCGAAGCTTGGTCTGGCCATTCACTGCAACAGAACTTCCCCCAGCCGTCTTGGACCCCACCATGCTGCTGGATCCGGGAGGGGATGTCTAGGGGGTGGGTCTGGACCTGTGCAACCCCCTATTCACCTATATTCCATTCACGCACACGCTGTTCCTTTCTGAGGAGTGGGGTCAACCCCACTAACTGACTGTAAAGAGCCATCATCATGCTATGGGATGGATATCCAGAGATGACCTCTAGTTGTCCCTCCAAACCTCAAATGGAAAAAGCCTGCTTGCATAATTTTATATACCTCTATCAATTCTCCTTTCAGTCTGCTGTGTTCTAAGGAATAAGGTCATTGTGGCACGCCACTAGTCACAGGCCTCCAGTCAGAGAGGCAGCCGGCTTCTCGCACAAACCCAATGTCTAATCAAACTTCCAACCTCATTTTGAATGCTGAGTGACTCAACCTTCTTGAAAAACCTCCCATGTGGGACCTTCTCAAATGCCGTGCTAAAGTCCATGTGGACAACAACCACTGCCTTGCCTTCATCCACTGTCCTGGGAGCTTCCTGCCACACATGAAGCCATGCTGACCATCCTTAATCAGTCCATGTGTATCTAAATACTTGTATATCCAGTCCCTTAGAAAAACTTCCAATAAGCTTCCCACAACTGATGTCAGACGCACCGGTCTATAATTTCCTGCTTTATGTTTAGAGCCTTTTTTTTTATATAAGAGGAGCAGAACACGGGCTATCCTCGATCCTCTGGTACTTCTCCTGACACTAACGATTATTTAAATATCTCTGCAAGGGCCCCGACATTTTCTGCACTTGCCTCCTGTAGGGTCTGAGGGAACAACTTGTCACGCCCAGGGGATTTATCCACCTGATTTGCCTCAGAATAGCAAACACCTCCTCCTTTGTAATCTGTGTGGGGTCCATGAAGTTGAAACTGCTTTGCTTCACTTCTCTGGACTCTGTGTCTGTCTCCTAAATAAATACAGATGCAAAGAATTATTTAATATATCTCCCATCTGTTTTGGCTCCACACATGTGATCTTCCAGAGGGCCAATTTTGTCCTTTGCATAAGGCTTCTGTACTTCAGCCTGATGGTAGCAGTGAGAAGTGAGCATGGCCTGGATGGTGGGAGTCCTTGATGATGGATGCTGCTTTCTTGTGGCAGCATTCCATGTAGGTGTGCTCATCGCTGAGCATCCCTACCACCCATCCCACTATTTCTTGAACCACTACCGGCAGGAAGGAGATCAGAAGCTTCAGGACTAAGACTACCAGACTGGATAACAGCTCCTTCCATCAGGCTGTGAGACTAATAAATAGCCTGTCACCACCAGGGTCTCGTCACTAGGACGGAGAGCTGTTTACATGTGCTGTGGTCTACTGCATTCATTTTGAATTACATTTTATTAATTTTATTGTAGTATAATATTTTGGTTTATGTGTTGTGTGTGATAGATGTTTTGTGGGTACACTATGGTTCAGAGGAATTTTGTTTCATTTGGTTGTATTTATAGTCAGTCAGCTGACAATAAACTTGCACTTGAAAGGAAAGGCCAAATTTCTCTGGCCTACTGAGATAGAAGAGGCGCTGCTGCACTTTCTCAGCCATATCCCCTGTACCTCAAATAGCCTCCACTGACCTAACACAGTACTATTGTTCCCTCTATTACCATTTTCTCTCGAGCTTCCTGCTTTGCTCACCGTCTCTGGGGACGGAAGTCTGGTTTGTCTGACGGTCGGAAGTACTCTCAGTCACCACAAGGGGGCGATGAGGGACTGTTCTGCACATTGGATTCGTCTCGACAACAGAGAGACCAGGAGACGTTGTTGGGAACCCCTCCGAGTCTGACAGTGTCTCGGGATGGTGTGTGTGTCTGTGTGTGTCACTGAAGGAAGTCGACAATGGCGAAGCACCCTCGGTAAATCAAGCCCGTTAGTAAGAAAGTGCCGATGGTGCATTTCCTAAAGTGAGAGAAAGGGACGCTGACACCGGCAGATACAGAGGCATTAAGACAATACGCAGGGTAATTACAATAGACAATTACAACTTCAGGCAGTTACTCATCTCTTCATCTTTCCCTCTTTTTCCATTCCCCACTCTGGCTCCCTTGTCACCCCTTATCTTAACAACATAAGAACAACCTTTCACTCAATGTCAGCAAGACCAAGGAGCTGATAATTGACTGTAGAAGATGGAAACAAAAGGTCCATGAGCCATCATTGGATAATCACAGGTGGAGGGAGTCAGCACTTTAAAATCTTTGGAGTTATTATTTTGCAGGTCCTGTACCGTGCCAAGCGGTTAAGTACAATTGTGAAGAAAGCACGACAGCGCCTCTAGAAAAGGAGTTTGCAGAGATTTGTCATGATTTCCAAAACTTTAACAAACTTCTAAGGATGAGTAGCAAAGAGTATATCGATTTGCTGCATCACAGCCTGGCATGAAACACCAAAGTTTTTAAACGGAAAATTATACAAAAATAGTGGATATGGTCCAGTCAATCACGAGTGAAGTCGTCAACTCCATTGAGCATATCGACATGAAACACAGTCGCAGGAAAGCAGCATCCACCATCAGGGACCCCCCCCCCATCACCCTGGACATACACTTTTTCGCTGCTGTTATCAGGACAAAGGCCGAGCACCACCAGGTTCAAGAACCCCTCCGCCATCAGGTTCTTGAACAAAAGGGGATAACCACATTCGACCTCACTTGTCAGATCACTTAACTGCTCCCATAACCTACAGACTCACTTTCAATGAGTCTTCATCTCCTGTTCTGGATATTTAGCGGTGGCATCCGTTAGTCTCGTGAGACCATGGATCCGCGCCTGGATGGTTTTCAGGGCGCATGCCTGGGCAAGGTTGGATGGAAGACCGGCAGTTGCCCATGCAGCAAGTCTCCCCTCTCCATGACACCGATGTTGTCCAAGGGAAGGGCAAGGGCCGATACAGCTTGGCACCAGTGTCGTCGCAGGAGTTGCCAGAGCGAGGTTGAAAGCCACGTTGGACTGCCTTAGGGACTCCAGATTTGTCCTCAGGGTTTACTCCCGAAGCCTTTCCCATGAGTGGGTATGGCCACAAAGCAGTGGAGGTTTGAAATCAGAGTTTTCCCTCTCTAAGATGGACTGCCTCCCCAGGCTAATGAGCTCCATCTACCCGAATCACTGGTTTTAAGGTGCCAGAACCCGCCTTCGCCCCATCTATCAGTAGAAACAGTTCCGCCGGGCTTAGAGGCTAAGCCACACGAGAAGGCCAGGAGTTGGACTTGGTTGTCAAAGGCTATTTGAGTCACATGCCGTCAGGAGCACTTTTAGGTAGTGGGAGCTGGTCCCCACTACCTCTCCTCAGCTTGACAACCTTAGGAACCTCGATATTAATTGCTTATATATTTATTAATGGTACTGTTTGCTTCTTGTGTTTGCACAGCTTGTTGTCCTTTGCACGTATTAATTCTGTTATGATTGTTATTATTCTGGTTCCCCTCCTTTTTTCCTTTTCTGCTGGAGTCCACTGTCCACTCCTATCCTCCAGTCCTTTAGCTCTTCCACCGAACTCCTCCCGGCTTTATATCTCTCCCCCCCCCCCCCCCGCCCCACGTTCTCTCTCACTTTGTTTCACTTATCAGCTGCAGGTTGTACTCTTTCATTCCCATAACACCCTCCCTCCTTATTTCCTTATTCTGGTTTCTTCCTCCTTTCCATTCGATGGAGTCTAGCCCTGAAACATCTACTAGTTATTCCCCTTCACAGATGCTGCCTGACCTGCTATTGTCCAGTTGCATTTACATCCACTGTGATGAAATGCTTTGAGAGATTGCTCATGAAACATATCACCTCCTTCCTGTGGAGTGACTACTGCCCATGTGTCACAACACATCAACAGCAGATGCCATTTCATTGACTCTTCAATCAGCTTTCTAACATCTGGACAGTGGAGATACATACACCAGGATTTTCTTCATTCAACACTATCATCCCCTCAAAAGCTCCAAGACGGAGGCCTCAATATCTCTTTGTACAACTGGATTCTTGAACTTGCAGAGCCCAGTCATATTGGCAACATCTCCTCCACAATCACCATCAGCCCAGGAACACAGCAAGGATTTATGCTTAGCCCCCTGTTCGCTTTATACTTATGACTCTGAGGCTAAGCACAGCTCCAATGTTATGCTTCAGTTTGCTGACGGCATCACTATTGTTGGCCAGATCAAAGGAAGCGATGATAGGAGGGAGATTAGAAATCTGGTTGAATTATGCCACAATAACCTCTCACTGAATGTCAGCAAAACCAAAGGCCAATTATCGACTACAGGAGAAAGAAACCTGGGGCCCATGAGCAGAACTTCCTCAAGTGATTGGAGGAACATCTCAACAGTGAAGAGTCAGACATTGGGATGCTCTTCTCTCAACACTATCATCCCCTCAGAAATAATCTGTCAATTCAGATTGGCAACATCTCCTCCCCTGTCAGGCACATGACAAGACTTCGTGCTTCGCCTTCTGATCTGCTTCATTTATACTTGTGACTCTAAGGCTAAGCATGGCTCCAATTTCATATTTAAGTTTGTTGACAGCGCTACTATTGTTGGCCGAATCAAACATTGTGAGGAATCAGTACATCGTAGGGAAATTGTAAATCTGGCTGATTGGTGCCACAACAATAACTTCTCACTCAATGTCAGCAAACCAAAAGCTGGTTATCAACCACAGGGGGAAGAAACCTGAGGTCCATGAGAAAGATGTCAAGGGATGGGAGTTGGTGAGGGTGAGTAGCTTTATATTCCTTGGCATTATCGTTTCAGAGGATTTGTCCTGGAATCAGCCCAGTCAAAACTTTTCCATGGATGGCTTCCAGACCATTCGGGCTGACCGGAAGTGCACTGAGAGCGGTAAGCGTAAAGGAGTTGGGGGCTTGCTGTTCTGGTTAACAACGGATAGTGCAATCCGGTTCATATTATGATCGGGGAACGTGTTTCTAGACTGGATATTGAACTTTTTGCTGTTGGACTCCGGCCATATTCCACCGAGATACAACACTGGGCGTCATGGGAGGTTGTTCCTGCCTGTGGCCATTGAACTTTGCAGCTCCTCCCGTGGAGGGTCAGACACCCTGAGTCAATTGGCTGGTCCTGGACTTAATTCCATCTGGCATAGTTTGCATATTGTTGTTTGGTTGTTTGTGGTTTTTGTATTGCTATATTTATACTCTATTCTTGGTTGGTGTGGCTGCAACAAAACCCAATTTCCCTGGGGATCAATATCTATCTATCTATCTAAGTGTCATTTCAAAGACGACACGGGAGCACCTCTGCGTTCAGCATGTCATCTCAAAGTTTTACAGACTTCTACAGATGCACGGGGGGGGGGGGGCATCATACCTGCTTGTATCACGGAGTGTTATGGAATCACAAATGCCCCCAGTGAAAACAGCCCAGACCATCGCAGGAAAAGCCTTCCACAGGATTGAGCACATCTTACAAGGGGCGCTGCCAGGAGAGAGCAACATACATCATCAGGGACCCCCGCCTCTCAGGCCACGCTCTCTTCTCACATGTGCCATCAGGAAGAGGTACAGCATCCCAGGGTCCCACACCAACAGTTTCAGGAACAGCTGCGGAAAGGAAGAGAGCGGTCAGGGGTTTATCTCAGTTACGATTCCGGGACAGTTTCATTTTACAACGCGGAGACCACGTCGCATCTCCACATTTTCAATGGGAAACTTTATCCTTTCTTCTAGACTTAACCATAAAAACCAGTGGCCGAGAACTATCGATAATAAATTAGCATAAAAACTAGTGGCCAAGAACTGCCATTGACTAATTTTAATGCCTTCTCTGCATACGACAACGGAACAGCAATACTGGGTACAGTATTTAGTAGCAGCCGTCTGCGACAGGTCCGGAGCTTCCCGACTCTCCTGGGTCCTAAACTCCACAGACAATGTGACAGGTTAAGTTGGACAAGTGGTGGTGCTGCTGCTTGGAAGGTTAATCTTAGGGAATGGGACAGCCAGTGGTGAGAGCACAAAAGTACCGGAGATTCTCAGCGAGACAGGCAGCATCTATGGAGAGAAATGAACAGTTGACATTTCTGCTCGAGACCCTGCATCTCGGCCGAAAGAAAGAGGGAAGATATTCTGTAGGGAAAGGTGGAAGGAAGGGGGAGTGAACGCTGGCAGCTGATCCGGATGCGGGAGGGGTGGAGTGTGGAAATGTGTCAGAAGCCGGGAGGTGAGAGCTGGGAAAGTCAATGATGATGGAATCTGGTAGGACAGGAAAGTGGAGTGTGGAATGAAGAGAGCGAGGTGGGGTGGAGTGTGTGGGTGATGGACAGATGGGGAGAGTGGGGGAGGAGGGGAAAGAGATAGGGTGATGGGGCTGGTGAACGAAGTGGATCGAAGAAGAGCAAATGTAGATGAGGCGGGGTGGAAATAGAGTGATAGGGGATGGTGGAAAAGGAAATATGAAAGAGGGCAAGTGACTACCAGAAGTTTAAGAATTCGATGTTCCTGTCGCCAGTTTGAGAAGCTGTTCCTTTAATTTACAAGACAAATAGAACCGGGATCCCAACTGGTCCACAAATGTATCACTTATTGTGTTTTGGACCCACTTTATTCCCAGCAAGCGCAGAAAACAACACAGGAGGTCCATCAGGATCCACGAAGAGTGAAACGGAATTTGCGTTCCACATCGATGACATCTTCCAGAATTCATGTAACTGCTGCCTGGCCTCTGCCGATTTCAAGCATTTTCTGATTTTTTTTTTCCCCGAGCATTTGATTCAAACAAACAGACAACAATAACAAATGGATCTGACACAGGAGATTCTACAGATGCTGGAAATTTTAAAAAAAACAACAAAATGCTGGAGGAACTCAGCGGGTCTGGCAGCATTTATGGAAGGAATAAACAGACGATGCTTCCCTCTGAGAACCTTCATCGGGACTGGAATGGAGGGGGAATGAAGTCGGGATAAAGTGGGGTCAGGGTAAGGAGTTAAAGAGGCGTGTGATAGGTGAGACCAGTTGAGTGGGGGACGGAGTATGAACGAAGAAGCTGGGAGGTGGTAAGTGGTAAAGGGCTGAAGAGAATCTGATGGGAGAGGAGAGTGGACCATGGAATAAAGGAAGGGATGAGAGGCTCCAGAGGAGGTGATGGGCAGGTGAGGAGAATAGAGGGGGTGGTAGCTGAAACGGAATAGGGAATGCAAAAAGAGAGGGGGAGGGAGAAATTACAGGAAATTGGAGAAATAAATGTTCATATCGTCATGTTGGAGCTAACCAGACGGAGTTAAGTGTTTTTCCTCTGCCCGAGTGTGTCCTCATCGTAGCAGTAGAAAATGTCATGGACTGGCGTGTCAGAATGGGAAGTGGAATTGAAATGGGCGGCCACCGAGATATCCCGCCTTTTGTGGCGGGTGATGTGAAGGTGCTCGATGAAGCGGTCTCGCATTCTCACCGATTGATAATGGAATCGCGTAGATGGAAAGCGGAGGCAAAGATCGCTACAGAAATCTGATGTTCTGCCGTTGCATAAACATTAAGGTAGCTGGGCAGCATAGCGGGTGGAGCAATAGCTTTACAGCGGCTGCGATCAGTCACCGGGGTTCGATTCCTGCAGCTATCTGGAAGGACTTGGCAAGTTCTTCAAATGATCGCGTGGGTTTCATCCAGGCTCCCCCAATTGGTCGGTGGGGATCTTCACGCTGATTGGGTTTAGAAGTTGGGGTAATAATTTGCACGAATAGTCTTGTTAATTATCCAATCACATATTACGTTGACAGAATACCAACATTAATAAACACTATTATTAAATTGATGGCACTACACGGACTGCAGCAGCTGAAGACACTCGTTTCGAACTTCTCAAGGGCTGTTGGCAGGCAATAAATGTTGGTTCTGCTGCCAGTGCCTACATTCTGTAAACCAGATATTCTAGCACTTTCTCCAGTGGAGTTGCAGCATTTGGATTCTGCTCTTCCTGCGGTTTCGCTTTCCAGCAGGCAACCAGAACTGTAAACAATGCTCCAAATGTAGCCCTACCGACATATTGTACACACGTAACGTGACGTCCCAGCTCCTGTGCTCAGCATTTTGATTGGTGAAGGTGGCAAACCCAACCCACCCACCCCCCTCTATAATGCTCTCCTGGGGCTCATCAATCACTGTGTCGGTCCTGCCCTGTTGTTTGTTTTTGTCCCAAAACACGTTTCTCTAAATTAAACTCCATCTGCCATTCCTCTTTTCCACTGGCTCATTTGATCAAGGTGCCATTGTCATCTGAGAGAACCTCATCACTGTCCACTATACAGTTCAGCACTCGTCAATAGAACGAGGTTAGGAAATTCAATTGATCTGTTTGCTTTCACTGTCCTTGACCCATTTGAGTTCACATTTTCTTACAGGTTTCAAATCCACCACAGACAATCTCTATGCCAGCAATTTTAGGATCACCTACACACTTTTTCTTCTTCTAAACAGGAAACAGAACATAGAACAGTGCAGGGTGAAGGGACGCTGATGGAAATTATATACTATACAGGCCTCCAAACAGTACCTCGGATGTGGACTACAGATTACAATGGGAGATAGAACACGAGTGTCAAAAGGGCAATGTTATGATAGTCCTGGGAGATTTTAACATGCAGGTATATTGGGAAAACAACACACATCAAAGTTGCTGGTGAACGCAGCAGGCCAGGCAGCATCTCTAGGAAGAGGTACAGTCAACGTTTCTGGCCGAGACCCTTCGTCAGGACTAACTGAAAGAAGAGCTAGTAAGAGATTTGAAGGTGGGAGGGGGAGGAGGAGATCCAAAATGGTAGGAGAAGACAGGAGGGGGAAGGATGGAGCCAAGAGCTGGACAGGTGATTGGCAAAAGGGATATGAGAGGATCATGGGACAGGAGGTCTGGGGAGAAAGAAAAGGCGGAGGGGGGAACCCAGAGGATGGGAAAGGGGTATAGTGAGAGGGACAGAGGGAGAAAAAGGAGAGAGAGATAAAGAATGTGTGTATATAAATAAATAAGTAATGGATGGGGTACGAGGGGGAGGTGGGGCATTAGCAGAAGTTTGAGAAGTCAATGTTCATGCCATCAGGTTGGAGGATACCCAGAATATAAGGTGTTGTTCCTCCAACCTGAGTGTGGCTTCATCTTTACAGTAGAGGGGGCCGTGGATAGACATGTCAGAATGGGAATGGGACGTGCAATTAAAATGTGAGGCCACTGGGAGATCCTGCTTTCTCTGGTTGGAGGAACAACACCCTAATGCACAGGACGAGGGAACCCCAGCACCAGCCTGTGCGAGGCACATGGACAGGACGAGAACACAAAGCCTTGACTTGGTCGAGAGAGACAGGAATGCAGAACATAGAGCCGGGACCTCTCTTTGGGAACAGGAGGTAGGCCCAGGACTCATACACAGAATGCTGAACACGATGAGACGGTTCCCAACACTACGTAGCAGCAAACAGCCAGATCTACCTAGGAAAGGCGTGGACATAGAGACAGTTTAAAACAACGATAGACAGTTCCTTATCTTGCTCCGGCGATTGAACTTGACAGCGGTGCAGGCGAAGGTTACAGGCGAGGCACGGCTTCAGGCACTGGTTGCAGCAGCCAAGCCCTTGTCTCCGGAGGCATTATGTGTCTGCCCAAACGAGAATCATGTGCCTAAATTAGAGCACCCAACAGAACAATGGAAAACTGGAAAACCTGGAATACGGATCAATGGACCTGACCGTGAACCGGAATGCGGACCTCACGGACTGGACCATGACACAGACTGGTGGTGACTGTAAATGAAACCTCACACTGGGTCCCGTGGAATTTCACCTGCAGTGGCTGGGTACGTGAATACGTACGTTCCGTGCCTTCGAACCCAGAGTGATTGTAGCATCTGATAGCCAGTATGCCTTTTCCTATACCATCATAAACGGAATTAGAATTGCAGCATCTTGCAATATTATATTGGGCTCCTCCTGAAGGGTGGTACTCATGGTAGGAAGCAACCTTCTTACTGCTGAACATATTCACCTTTAATGTTCCCTTCGGGGTTGATTGGGATTAGAAAGCTGGGTCCAGTATTAGGTCAAAGCACGTCGCATTTGATTTAGGCCATTGTCAGGCCAATCCATATTATTAGTTTTAATCCTGTTGGCTAACTTAGTTGGTAAACACTTGAGCAGTAGGGCATTAAACTGGGGGAGCGGATTCTCATTATTAAAGGCTTGGTCTCCTGCGAAAGCGCCGTCCAGGCCATAAATCGCTCCCAATAGTCTGGTCCCGATTTCTCAGGCTTCGGTTTGCATTCAAGTACTTTAGAGATGTTTACAGGGTGCTGGAGAGCCCTCTCCAAGGCTTGAATAATCTGGTCTGTCTGTTTATTCTCATTATGGATTCCTGCCTGTAACTCCTGATAGGTTTTATAAAAACGCAAACAACAGGAATTCTGCCGATGCTGGAAATTCAAGCAACACACATAAAAGTTGCTGGTGAACGCAGCAGGCCAGGCAGCATCTCTAGAAAGAGGTACAGTCGACGTTTCAGGCCGAGACCCTTCGTCAGGACTAACTGAAGGAAGAGTTAGTAAGAGATTTGAAAAAACTCTTTTTAGTAAGAGATTTTTCAAATCTCTTACTAACTCTTCCTTCAGTTAGTCCTGACGGCCTGAAACGTCGACTGTATCTCTTCCTAGAGATGCTGCCTGGCCTGCTGCGTTCACCAGCAACTTTGATGTGTGTTTCCTGATAGGTTTGGTATCCTAGTTCTGCCCTTCCATTTCCGCCCCTCATCAGATGAGGGGATCATGCAGCACAGACAAAATAAATCTTGCGGGGTCGCATTATACATTTGTATAGTACTGCGGACATACTAAGCAAACTGTGCTGTTTTTTCTTTTCTATCGGGGGCCTGATTCATGATCGTTACCATCTCTTGAGGCTTCCAGGGTGCATACAAGATTTATTAAGGGCTGTCCCTCCTCGGCTGCTCGTGGACTGGGCAGCACTTGGGTAGGCAATTTTCTCCGTGGAGCTATTAACTCTGGGGGTTTATTGGATTCTTTCCTCCCTGTCTCGGTATTCCCTTTCTGGATCTCAGGGTACTGTATAGAGAGCCTTCCCTTCCCTGCCGCTGCAGTTTTATCCGAGCAGCCACCGTACCTGAGTACTGGGAGGATTGGGGTTCGGAAGCACTGGGTGCACTCGGCCTCTGGTAAGGTGGGGGATAAGGTGGCTGCCCAATTCTCATCGCGGTCACTGTCCTTAAACAGGGTCGGTATGCCAGATATGGGTTCGGGATCCCGTATTGGCCCTAGATTTTCGCGCGCGGCACTGCCGATTTTAAACCTCCCTGTCTGTCCATATCTGCTTTTGCCTAAGTTCTTTGTTTCTCGTTCTTTCTTTCTTTCTTCTCCCTTCTACCCATTAGCACTCCACTCCGCCTGCAGTGTCTCCCAACTCTTGGGAGTCCACTCTGCCGTACATACCTCTATCCCCTTATCACATGCATTATTTCTCCCCCTGGCCAGTGAGGTACCATTCCATTTAGTATCGGCTCTACCTTTCCATTCTTTAATCAATAATTTCCACTTTTTAGCGCAATTCTTTTCCCAAATTAAATATACAGCGTGCTTTTCCTGGTGGCCACAGTGTTTCCCTAGTTTCTTTGTTAGCGCTGCACTTAACATCCGGAGGTCCTTTTCTTATCCGGTATTCGTTCACACATAGCTGTATCAAGGGCCTGTCCCATTATTGCCCTTATCAGCTTTTCTTATTTATTGAGTCAAGTCTATAGCACATTTAAAAACAGCTCACGTTGACCAAAGTGCTGAACAAAGTAAAGCGAGTAGCCAAAATCACAAATACACGAAACACAGACAAACCAACGAGGCAAACATCTTATAGACACAAAATACACAACACAAGGGCCTAGGCACAAGCCACTGGGTGAGAAATTTAGCCAGCCTGCCTCCCCCTTAATCAATTATAGAATACCCAATGTCACCCGCAGCCTTTAGTTCCCACAAAAACTACTAGCCTATTTTCCGCTAATACTCGCGAGAAAAAAAACAACTCTCACATACTCTGGAGGCCTTTCCTCCTTTATCCTGAACTTGTCTCGTTAAATTTCAACCGGCCATATTTCTGGTGCCAAGGTAAGAATTTTGCCGGGCTGCTAGTCTCATATTATTTACAAATTTCAACCAGCCATCTCTGGAGACATGCGCAACCCCTTTTCCGAATGGTCAAATTTCAACCGGCCATATCCTGTCACCCGCAGCAATGTAAAGGAGACAACCGCTTACCTTAAATTCTGTATCCAAACGGGTCGTCTGATCCCGTCAAGGTACCAGTCTCGATGGGCGAGAGGCAAAACTGTTCGGTCGGACACAGGGAGTAGCCAGAGGTAAATACCTCGGGGCGCCCGCTACTCAATTGTGTTCGATTCAAGCCCCCGTCACTTACTCAGCCCAGAGAGACGTTCCCTATGTTGGGATCCGAGTCACCGCACCAAATGTAAACGTAAATTTGCTGGATCAAATAACGACAGCACAAAAAGATCGTTCTTTCTCTTTTCACCCTTTTTTAAAATTCGAGCTCAGCCGGCGAGTGAACTTAGTCCCGACACCAGGGAGAGAAACGTTTTCACCTCCCCGGTGGTTCGACAAGTTCACTGCCTGAGGTCAGAGTTGTCAGAAGTTATAAGGCCACCGATACAAAAGAACAATCAGTTTGATAACCATTCCAGCCAAGTCAATGGACTATTGTTACAAAACAACAATCAGTTTGATAGACACTCCAGCCACCTTAATTAAAGAAAAGAATGTCCTACCTGGTTTGTTGGAGCAACAACTTAATTACAAAGATAAGAACATCCGTCAAATTTATGTTTTAATTAAGAAAAGAATGTCCTGTCTAATTTCCATCAGCTACTGCCTTCTGTCAAAATCAAAAGGTGTGAAAAGCCAGGAGATATCTTATGTGGGTCTGGGTGAACTTTTACCCTTATCTTGCTCCAAAGAAAGCAGCTGTGAGACATTATTCAAACCCATTGCAGTCACCCACAAAATACACAGACATAGTCGGTACTTAACCCATTGTTTACAGGAATCTGAGAATCCCCCATTCCCTTAAACTTTATCAATGCCTCCACATTACATCCTGGCTTTTAAATTCTGGTCCTCTTGAAATGACTGCGAACATCACATGTGCCTTCCACACCACCAACTCAGCCCTGCAGATTAACCTTTAGGAAATATTAAACAAGGACTACTGAAGCTCTTTCCACCTCAGGTTGTTGAATTTGTTTGCCATTTGCAAAAAAAAAATTCTATGTTTTTATTTCTTCTACTAAAGTGCATGACCTGACACTGTATTCTATTGACCACTTCTTAGTCTGTTCTCTGCCCATCCTCCTAATCGAATTCCTTCTGTAGCCTCTCTACTTCCTCAAAACTACCTGCCCCTCTGCCTTTGTATCGTCTGCAAACATGGTCATAAAGCCATCCATGTGTCAAAGCCCTTTTGAAAATCCGTATACAACATTTACCGATTCTGCTCTGTCTATCCTGCATGTTATTTCTTCAAAAACTTCCAATATATTTGTCATGCAAGATTTTCCCTTAAGAAAACCATGCTGACTACAGCCTATTCTATTATCTTCCTTCAAGTAGTCCAAAACCATATTCTTATCCAATATCTTCCCAACTACTGAGGTCAAACTAACTGGCCTATCACTTGCCTTTTTCTTCTGACTCTCTCCCTTCTTGAAGAGTGGAGTGACATTTGCAAATTTCTATTCCTCTGGAACCATGCCAGAATTATTGGCTAGCTTACCTTCGTATCCCATCTTCTCCTTTTTATGACTTTTTCAGTTGCCTTCTGTTGGTTTTAAAAGCTGTCCAATCTTCTAACTTGCAGTTGCTCATGGTTATATTTAACCACATTTTCACCCTCCTGCTCTTCCCCTCAATGTATACCCCTGCTCCTTCTATCCTCCCAGGAACCAGAAACATCATCGCTTCCCTCGGAAGTCAGGAAGAAGTTTCTAAGATTCAGATTGATGGCCAAAGTCATTTGGAGAAGAAAACTCACTTGGATGATAGCAGACCAACAATGACTGGAATTTCTGGGAGCAATTTGGAAGGCATAGCACATGTACATCCCTAACAGGAAGAAGTATACTAAAGACCGTGGCTGATAGGAGAGGGTCCCAGTGAGGGGATGACAATAAATTAATTCACCAAGCAGGATTGAACATTTCAAGCTGGGTGTGGTGTGGTGGCTGTGGATGTTTAGAGAGCCAATATGTTCAGGAGGGACAGGGGTAGACTTTTCAATAAAGGGAATCGTGGAAATGGCATCAGCACAGGGACGTAGTGTTGATGTTATTTAATGAGACAGCAGGTGTGAGGGACTGAATAGCTTCCTCTTGTTTCTATTCCTGATGCTCTTCAGAGCAGTGGACAGATTGAACTGAGGGAGGATAGAAGGGGCCAGGGTATACATAGAGGGGAAGAGCAGGAGGTTGAAAATGTGGTTAAATATAACTTTGAGGAACTGCAATTCCTATAATTTAATTTTCATGGAAACAATCTTCTCAATAATAAGGGCAATCCAGAGGCAACTTGACAATGTTTTAGAACGTAGAACATAAAATAGTACTGCTCAGTACTGGCCTTTCGGCCCACAATGTTGTGTCAACCCTCAAACCCTACCTCCCATATAAACCCCCACGTTAAATTCCTCCATATACCTGTCTAGTAGTCGCATAAATTTCACTAGTGTATCTGCCTCCACCACTGACTCAGGCAGTGCATTCCACGCACCAACCAATCTCTGAGTAAAAAACCTTCCTCTCATATCCCCCTTGAACTTCCCACCCCTTACCGTAAAGCCATGTCCTCTTGTATTGAGCAGTGGTGCCCTGGGGAAGAGGCGCTGGCTATCTATTCTATCTATTCCTCTTAATATCTTGTACACCTCTGTCATGTCTCCTGTCATCCTCTTTCTCTCCAAAGAGTAAAGCCCTAGCTCCCTTAATCTCTGATCATAATGCATACTCTCTAAACCAGGCAGCATGCTGGTAAATCTCCTCTGTACCCTTTCCCATGCTTCCACATCCTTCCAATAGTGAGGCGACCAGAACCGGACAAGTGTGACCTAACTAGAGTTTTATAGAGCTGCATCATTACATCGCAACTCTTAAACTCTATCCCTCGACTTATGAAAGCTAACACCCCATAAGCTTTCTTAACTACCCTATCCACCTGTGAGGCAACTTTCGGGGATCTGTGGACATGTACCCCCAGATTCCTCTGCTCCTCCACACTACTAAGTATCCTGCCATTTACTTTGTACTCTGTCTTGGAGTTTGTCCTTCCAAAGTGTACCTCCTCACACTTCTCCGGGTTGAACTCTATCTGCCACTTCTCAGCCCACTCCTGCATCCTATCAATGTCTCTCTGCAATCTTTGACAATCCTCTACACTATCCACAACACCACCAACCTTTGTGTCATCTGCAAACTTGCCAAACCACCTTTCTAACCCCACACCCAGGTTGTTAATAAAAATCACGAAAAGTAGAGGTCCCAGAACTGATCCTTGTGCCTTCCACAGTGAAGACCGATACAATGTACTTATTGAGATCGTCCACCATTCACTGTCCCTCGTTACTACCTCTCCAATGTCATTTTCTAGCAGTCTGATATCCATTCTCGCCTCCCTTTGTACTCATATCTGAAAAATCTTTTGGTATCCTCTTTTTATAGGATTGGTTTGCTTAATTTCATATTTTGTCTTTTATATTCTTCTTGTTTTTGGCTGCATTCTGTTGCTTTAAAAGCTTCCCAATCCCGTAGCTCAATGGACTTGCTCCCTTGCTGTTTCTCACTTCCACCCACACCACGTCCTCTATTCAGTCATTCAGCCCAGAAACTGCCGCTGGAAGATCATCAACTCAGTGAGAGTTGCTCTTAGACCTTCACGAAACCTGTAGGTCTCCCAGCACGGAGAGAAGTCCGCATCAGAACGCCGTCGACTGGCACAGTCCAGTCTGCAGGAGGATGTGCTGAGGGACACAGTGGAGGTCGGTGCAGGCAGTGCAATTTCTGTGGGTAGGACCACAAGTCGAGGCTCATTCTGCTATCCCGGAGGGTCTGAGTGAGATGGAGAAGCCTGACAAAAATTGAAATGTTGCATCACCCACAGGGGCCACCTGAGCGGCAATGATTTAAATAGTGTTAATATCACTTCCACATTCTCAAATGACTCTGAGAACGTGGTTAACTCCACATATTGACCAAATGCCTAAGAATGTAAAATGTTTTGGTAAATAAAAGTCTTTTGTAGATATTTTTATTATGAATAAATTTTAATTTCTTAAGCACAAGTTTACCTTTGCGCCTTGTTCTCCCTTGCATAGCCTCTCCCAGGCAAACTTCGGACCAGGGCTTACCACTGACACTGGGTGGTTCTCACTCCTCTGGCAATTGGTGTCTGCCCACCAGCAGTGTGACGGACCGCCTCCGGGAGCTGGAGATTTAAGTCTGATGGAAGCGCCATGTTTGTTCTCCAGAATCACGGGAAGCTTTCGGCAGCAACTCTGTTTATCGCCCTCTGAATATGAACGTTGTGTTAATGAACTTGGTCACAGTTCCTCCAGACCAACACCTTTTGACCACAAGCAACACACACAAAGTGCTGAAGGAATTCAGCAGGCCAGGCAGCATATAAGGAATGAGTACAGTCAATGTTTCAGTCCGAAACATTTTGGCAGGACTGGAGCAAAAAAAAGAGTTGAGGAGTAGATTTAACAGGTGGGAGATGGGAGGGAGAAGCACAAACTGATAGGTGAAACCTGTAGGGGAGGGGATGAGGTAACAAGCTGGAAAGTTGATTGGTGAAAGAGATACAGGGCTGGAAAAGGGGGAGACTGGCAGAAGACAAAAGGCCATGGAAGAAAGAAAAGGGTGGAAGAGCACCAGAGGGAGGCGATGGGTGCAAAGAGATAAGATGAGAGAGGGAAAAGGTGATGGGCAATGATGAAGGAGGGTGGGGCATTACCGAAAGTTCGAGAAATCACTCTTCATACCATCAGGTTAGAGGCTGCACAGATGGAATATAAGGTAACACACACAAAATGCTGGTGGAACGCAGCAGGCCAGGCAGCATTTATAGGAAGAGATACAGTCGACGTTTCGGGCCGAGACCCTTCGTCAGGACAATATAAGGTGCGTTCCTCCAACAACAGCTTATCATGTGGCATCAACACGACAGTGGAGGAGGCTGTGGACAGACATATAGGAATGGGAAATATAATTAAAGTAAATGGGCACTAGATGATCCCCTTTTTTTTTGGCGTACTTGATGAAGCAGCCTCCCAATCTACGTCGGGTCTCACTGACATACAGGAGACCACACCAGGAGCACCGGACACAGAATATGATCCCAACAGGACTGTTTCGGCCCTGAATGTTAGTATGGGAGAAGGTGTAGCAATTGTTCCGCTTTTACCACAAGTCTGTCAGGCAGAGATGACCACGGAATATTCTGCAGTGCATCGTGCGGTAATTCCCCAGAGCGGTGTCTCCAGACGTTTTGGGAGAATGCCTCATCGCCAGATCTTACCAACAGGCACCAAGAGCTTGACTGGCTGGATCCTTCATCTGAAACGTCATTTCAAATATGATGGCAGAATATAGTATTAATGGTAAGACTCTTAGCATTAGCTTTCCGCTAA
The DNA here is from genome assembly GCF_963921235.1 of Mobula hypostoma. Lineage (NCBI taxonomy): Eukaryota > Metazoa > Chordata > Chondrichthyes > Myliobatiformes > Myliobatidae > Mobula > Mobula hypostoma. The sequence goes on along the minus strand of NC_086101.1, from coordinate 9,970,212 downwards.
TGCTCCACCTCCCCCTTGTACCCCATCCGTTATTTATTCTTATACACACATTCTTTCTCTCACTCTCCTTTTTCTCCCTCTGCCCCTCTGTCTATACCCCCTGCCCATCCTCTGGGTTCCCCCCACCTTGTCTTTCTCCCTGGGCCTCCTGTGATCCCATGATCCTCTCATATCCCCTTTGCCAATCACCTGTCCAGCTCTTGGCTCCATCCCTCCCCCTCCTGTCTTCTCCTATCATTTTGGATCTCCCCCTCCCCCTCCCACTTTCAAATCTCTTACTAGCTCTTCCTTCAGTTAGTCCTGACGAAGGGTCTCGGCCTGAAACGTCG